>NW_026606082.1:7500-650000 GCF_029834395.1 Sorex fumeus
GGGAGTCCACAGACATGAACACGCATGCCCGTGTCTGCTCTAAGGATCAGGATCAGGAAATAGATCAAAGAAAACTTATGATTAGTAAATCATGTCTGTGACACAGAATTATGGAACAGAAATACGGAAAATACAGGTACACGAGAAATATGGAACATACAGGCATCACAAGAAATACGAAACACACAGGTAAAACAAGAAACAGGGCGCATAGAGAATTCAAGAAAATGGTCAGCACTACATGTTAAGCAATGGCTTACTTAAGTCAAAGCCAAAGCATGAAAACCACAACACATGTGAGAATGAGTAATAATTTGAATCTTGTTTTCATCAGCTGGTTGGAAACAAGGTGATTTCTGCAAATGCATCTTAGGTAACCAATGAATTATCGAGACCATCTGTTTCACCTGTATCCTGTGATCCCAGATTCAGTGAGTGTTTTAGGCATCAGTAACCACAATCTTGACATGCCCATGTAAGCACTGTAACATTAATCTAATGTACCCACACCAATGTTCAGAAACACTAAGTCAGGATCATCTCAGCCATGAAGTAAAACGTAACAGCAAAAGCAGTAGCACCGTGAAGCACACACAAACACAGTGCATAAATATATGGGAGCAGCACAGGGGCAATAGCACAAACAAACATTACAAAAGTTAATTACACAAGTTAATAAATGAAAAGATCCAGGCACAGGTTTTGTAGTCTTTTATTAGTCTCCTCGAAACACACCCAGTGATCATGGGTGGGTGGTCCCCGCTCAGATGAGAGACCACAACCAAACTGTAACGGAAACGTAAAACACCTGACTACCATCTGGTGGTGATAAAACACACACTGCAACAGCACCCCAATCACACAAAGTCCAGCTCCTCCAGGAAGTCCAGAATACAATTCAATGGCCAACATCATAACAGACGTGCAACTGTCTATGAGGCAGTCCTGAGTAAGAATAGGAACCCAGCTAACACCCCTCCATTCACTCACCAGCGGTGATCCTCAGTTACTACTGGAATGCCAAGTAGAGCAACAGAAATGTCCATGCACAGACCACAGACTTGACCATACACACATAACTTGCAGGAGTCTACCCAAAGTGTCTGGTTTCACTGAAAGTTGACAAAAGGCGCAGAGTAAACTGAGAAAAGAAATAAAGGCCTCCCAAGTGTTTGTACTCACAGTGAATGCTCTGACACAAATTGATTATGTGCCTAGAATGGTGTCATGAATGCGCCTTCTCCAGGATCGATGGATGCCCTGAAAACACGGGCCTCCCCAGTTCACTTCCCCTCCCTCACTGGGACTTCCTCTCTGGCCCACTTCTAAGGCAGTAAAAAAGGGAGAAAACTCGCAAAGCCACATATTGAGAGAACCAGTCCATAGATGAATCATCCTTCAGGACGAATGCAGTGGCAGACAATCCAAAACACTGACACTGCTGCAACTACTAACACAGTCTCAGTAGAGGATGAAAGCACACTCGGATAATACATGGAAACAGAGGATGGCATGCCACACAAGCAGGGGTGGCAAATCCATACAGGAATGCAACTAGTCTGGACTCCCCAAAAGAAACTCGAGGACTCACTGTGAAAGTAGAAATCCATCAGAAATATTACATATATTTTTGTATACATAGATTGCATATATATATATATAGAGAGAGAGAGAGAGAGAGACCTATTACGTATGTTGACAGTGGTCTTTCAAAGTATGCTTGTCATGGAGCTGCTAAGTCCTGAAAAGCTCTTCAGGGCTCACTGTCATAAAATACAGATGGTGCTTCCCAGGAAGCTCCTTGTGGGAAAATGTGATGAATTTTCAGTGCAAGGACAGCTATGTTACACACAGATGACAGCATGCTATCCCTGAAACTTCCTGTGGCCAAACACAGGTAATAAAGCAATGGCGATCATACCAAGGGGGTGAGCTCTGCAGGTTATGTAGGATAACATTGCCACAGGGAGCTTATGTTTATTGGTTACGCCCATCACAGTCACTCCCATTTGTCAGTATTTATCTGCAAACTCTTCTCTGTGCTCTCCTCCCCAATCACCTTTTCTCCCTAATCACCTTTTCTCCCTAATCAGATTCTGTTAGCTTATAAGATCAGATCCTTCTAAGAACACTGAACTTGTAAGTTAAGTCTCTGTATGGACACGAGAAGACAGTTAATGTTATTCTTTTGTAACTTGGGAGTTGATTGACTACAAATAATATTTACTCCTGGGCATCTGCTTTCTTGACTTTGTTGCCCTTAGTTCCTGGCACCTCAAAAGCAGGGTCCCAACGAGGGACTGAATAAACTCAGGGCAAGCTGTGAGCTACCCTGGCATCGAAATGGGCCAGGCCAAAGCGCTACGATGCTCAACTATAAGTTGAGGGCATGACCATGGACAAATGCTGTCATGATCCAAAAGTAAGTAACAGCAAGACTAGGACCCTGCTGGGGCTAGGAAGGCTAGCCTGGCCTGAGGACTGTAATATATATATTTTGAATATATAGTGAATTTATTATATATTGAACACATTATTATATATTTATTCTTATTATATATTATGATAATATATTATTATATATTATGTAGTTTTTATTTATATACATTTATATATTATATATTATAATTATTATATATTTATAATTTTGTTATAATTTATTATATATTGGGCTGGAGCGATAGCACAGCGGTAGGGCGTTTGCCTTGCACGCAGCCAACATGGCCGACCCCAGTTCGATTCCTCCGCCCCTCTCGGAGAGCCCGGCAAGCTACCGAGAGTATTCGATATGCCAGACACAGTAACAACAAAGTCTCCAATGGAGACGTTACTGGGCCCGCTCGAGCAAATCGACGATCAACGGGAGGGCCTTTACCTTTACCTATTGTTATATATAATATAACAATATTATATATTGTTATAATTTATTATTATATATTGTTATAATTTATTATATATTAATTATTCAATATTATATATTGAATATATATTACAGAATATATCATGAGATGTCCTCAGGAAGAACCAAACCTTAAGTTTATATCTCTTATTGTGCTCCTACAGAATGACATTGCTTGAAATATTGAAAGTAGATTTACTACAACTATTTAAGTGGATTACTGAGGAAAGAACACACCTTTGTTGGGATCCCACCCTTGAGTGGATCTCCTAGTCATCTGGAGTCATCTCTTTAGATGAGATTTTATCCTTGAGTTAATCTCCTGGAGGAGTGGCCTTACCTCTCTCTGTTGATTTGTTAATGTTCAACCCACATTTGTGTCACCACCCTATGTGATTGCTATATAAACTAAGACTGTAAGATCGGAGGGGGCTCGGGCTCCAGGGGGCAGAGTCAGAGATGAGAGGGGCTCAGGTTTGAGAGAGAGAGAGGGAGAGCAGCGGAAGGGGAGTGAAGATTGTAATAAACTACAATTGTTACCGACCAGCCTGGCCCTCGTTCCTTCCTTCACCTACCTATCACTGTAGGCCTCCCTGGGGTGGGGGAAGAGGCCAGAGACCACTGAATGTGGGTGGCAAGAGAGAGAGAGCACTGTCAGCCTTTTGAAAACACACAAGCAAGTACACGTGCAAGAAACTAAGGCATAAAAAAGCACGTTCTGTGTCTCTAGGCTTGGGTGTGTGCATGTGTGGTTCGTAAATCATTAGCAAATCCATCATGTGTCACACTGACATATGCCACAAGAGTGCACATACAGGAACACAGCACTTGAGAAAGTATGAAGTAATGGTGCCTGAGATAAGGATGCAGCCACGTTTCTGATCTGACACTGTGATAGAGTTGGGCTGTGTAGGTGCGAGGGAAAAGCACCGCCACTATACGCCACATGAGCAGTGATGCTCCGTGTGCGTCTGTCAGAAATCAAAACTTAAAATCTTAAGTTCACTCATCAACATATGCGATTTTAAGTTTTAAATTAAAACTTAAATGCGAGCCACAAAATCTAAATGCACCGATTGCAAAACAAATTCTGAACAAGGCATGTGATACAGACTGTCGGATGTGACATCCAGCCAAGAGCCACCAGAGGGACACAGAGCCATGACATGCAAAGTAAGTGCTGCAGAGCATGGAACATACTGCCATTTTTTCTCAAAGAGAATGAGTCATGACTTACTCTTGTGTCCAACAGCCTGCTAGGTAAATGGTGATTTCTGCAAATGCATCTTATGGGAGGGTTGAATTTGTGAGAGCATCTGTGTTTGCTTACATCCCGGTCCTCTGTTCATGGGGCCCCTGACCCCATAATGTTTCTCTCTTACTTCTGTCTCTTTCTGAAATCCTCACAGTGTTACTGCTTCAAAGCCTTTTCACCTTTGACTGGCCCCAGGCTACTGGCACCAGAAGAGGGACCTCAACAGTAAGGACGGTCTGATACAGACTCTAAGCAGAAAACCCCAATAAGCTGTGAGGACTCTGAAGGAGCGAATCCCTGCTGAAAGAGTGAGTGAAACTCCAAGGGTGAGTGTGTTCTGGGGATTTGTTACTCAGGGTAATAATCAGCCAAAGTACTTCCAAAGACAGGGAGTACCTTCCAGTCCTTTGACAAGACTAAGGTATGTTGCCAGAAGGTTTTAAGAACGTTGAAACCAGGAGGAAAATCAGAGGATTAAAGTTTGCAGTGACATAGGGTTTCTGCACATAGCAGAAACACCACTGTCATAGCAGAAACGCACACAGCTAAAGTGTGGGGCTACTGCTTTAAACGGAAATACAATCTGAACAACTGCGAGTCATGAGGGGAACTTCACGATAAAAGGACGCTGCAACGGTTAAAAGTGTACAGTAATAGTACGTCACAGCAGACTGGACCACTCGGATGGCTTTATATGCGAATAAAGATTTGAGCAAGACAATGGATACTACAAAAGGACCGTAGGTCATACCCATCGTTTCCCAACAGCAACCTGAGCATCATGACGATTTCAAAGTCAGTGAATGACACACACTGATAACAGTGCCTGGTTCTCTCAAGCTCATTGTGCCCCACCAAAAAACACCTGAAATAAGATCATACAGCAATAGAATATGCAAAGCCAATGCAACAGGCAAAGCAATTATGGCAATGCTGCTTAAGGAAGTGCAGACAGGTCCTCTACCTCCTATCATTTCACTCGGAGTCTCATGAGCTCCACAAGGGGCAGAATTCAACTGTGGGCAATCATTGATGCTGTGAATAGCCACGTACAGCTCTTTAGCTGTACGTGGCTATTCACAGCATCAATGATCAAAGGTGAGTGAATGCAAGACCCTGGGCAGGCGGAGAAAGTGGGATCTACAGAATCTGCACTACAACTCACTCAGCAATGTGAGAATTACACAGAAGTTCTACAGGACAAGAGGAAAAACTTTCAACAAAATCAAAAGGAAAATAAATCCATTTACTCTAGCATGGTTTTGTACTCAAAGCACACATGCACCTACCAGCCCTCAGGGGTAACGCCTGGATCTGGGCTTGGGATTGTGAAGTCAGTGGCAGGGATGAAGTCCCCACCTCCCAAAAGCTGCAGTGTGTGCTGCCTGGACTCTCACTCATTTAAAATCAAGGGTAAAAATACAAAGAAGAAAACACTTCAGCAAGGGGGCACAGCCCTGGCACATCCAAGATCCAGAGCAAAGTCTCTGGCACGTAGGTCCCAACCACAGCAAGGTCATGTGCAAGCCTGGGGGTTCCTGACCTTCCCACTCTGTGCTCCCAGTGGCCAAGAGTGCCCTGGGGCTACCATGGGCCCATCTGCAGCACCTGGAGGGAAGCAGAGGTCCCACACTCCTGACTTAGGAGGCATTTCTGGACCATACCCCAGGTGGTCAATGCCTGACCCTGTGCATATGCCCGGAATTGAACCCCAGTGCTATTCAGAGGACATGTATAAAGGATGAAACTGGGTGGTCTGGAGGCCTATGAGACAACCAGCACCCCGTAATGTGTAGGTCTGGTCCCAGAGTACCAGGACTTTAGGGAAAAAAACTAGAGCCCGGCAACTGTTACGCCCTATTGATGCAAATGGTGGATTTCTTAAAATCTAATCCCTTATCATGGTCTATAGTGATGTCAATGAACAACCCAGGAAAGAGCTGTAGGATGTAAATGAACACACACAGAAGATATGCAGCAAGGTTCTGTACACGACACAGGTTTCGCTGTATAAAGAGACACTTCATTCCTGAATCATACTTAGGCAGTGTAAACCTGGAAAAGATTAACCATAGTTGAAGGGGACAAAACTTGTCCACGTGATGTGAAAATGAGCATGTGACACACCTGCGTTGTGTGTGATCGGCGATGACTGACCTGCACAGCGCCTCCACTCAGGCACTCTGGAACAGGAAGCTGACAGTGTTGTGGCAGGAGCAGCCACGTGGGTCTCTGGTGGGACATGATGAGCACCAAGCCACGCATGCATGCCGGGGTTCTGGAGGCTGGCAGGAAAACCTAGGAAACAGGCCCACAACGGTGGCTGAAAACCCTGGATGGATATGGTCAGGACACATGTGTGTGTAAGGGCTAGAGTGATGTCTGCAAGTGGTCACTGGCATGATGCCCAGCACACTCCATCTCTGTGGATTTCTCCTGGAGCCCTCTTGGGGGGGGGTGGTCACCCAGTTCTCTCAGACCTGGATGCTCCTATGACTGAATCGATCGCTGTGCAGAGGCAGAGCGATGTGTGAGGACATGGGACATGCCACCCTGCACCTGACAGTGAGCGCGAGCCACTGTCTCAGAGGGGGGGAGCGACCCTGCAACGCTACAGTCCCTGGCCTGCCACATGCTAAGCCTGTTGCTTCCCACTGACCCTCACTGCAATGCCTTCGATTCGTCGCAACTGTGAATTAACTGAGAATGGACGCAGTCTGGGAAGGAGTGCTCCCTTCTGCAGTCCACGGTCTTTCAGAGCTGCTCCCCTGAGACCCGTAGGCTAGGGCAGGGCAGTGACCGTCTCAGGGTCACCCTGGTCACCACGCCAAAGGGGAGTGAGAGGCCAGCAAGAGTCCTACCTGGAAGCCCAGGCGCTCTGGCCTCATCCTCTGGAGCCCGTCCACAGCTCCCAGTGGACCCTAGTGAAGAAGCATGCACCGAGTCAGGTGAGGCCCGTGTCTGGGGCACACAAGGACACCCCCGGCCCCGGAAGGGAAGCTGGGGACGCCGGAGGCGAGAAGTGTGAGCTGTAGAGGGGACCGGGGTGGGGGAGGGATGCTCCGATCTCGGGGCTGGCATCCAACCATCAACAACAGCAACTCACTGTGATCCAATGCAAAAAGTAAAAATTAAAAGCAAAAGAAGAGCTCGATTTAAAAGAATGAAAGGCAGGGGCAGTTCCGGGCAGTGGCAAGGTGGACCGGGCCTCCCTGGGCGCTGAACCAGGTGGGGGCGGGTGTGCCGGGACCCTGCCCCAGCCCTGAGCCTGGCGCCCGCCTGGCCTAGCCACGACCCGTCGGTCCCCGAGGACCAGGCACCCTCCACACACACTGACCCGAGGGGCGCTGGACAGACCCGCGGGGCGGGGCCTCCCAGGGCAGCCTCTGGCAACCCGCACACTGTGCAGCTCTTTGCTCTATTTGCTCTTTTTGCAGAGACTCCACCCTGAGCACCCCAGGCAGCTCCCGGGGAGGCCACGCCCACCCGCAGCTCAGAGGTGAGGCCACGCCCACAAGAGGCTTACGGGGCCACGCCCCCACGAGGAGGCTCATGGGGGACCACGCCCCGAGGCAGCTCACGGGGAGGCCACGCCCCCAGGAGGAGCAGGGTGAGGCCACGCCCCCAGGCGGCTCAAGGGCGAGGCCATGCCCCCAAGCAGCTCAAGGGTGAGGCCACACCCACACGAGGCTCACAGGGCCACGCCCCCACGAGGAGGCTCATGGGGGACCACGCCCCTAGGCAGCTCACGGGGAGGCCACGCCCCCAGGAGGAGCAGGGTGAGGCCACGCCCCCAGGCGGCTCAAGGGCGAGGCCATGCTCCCAAGCAGCTCAAGGGTGAGGCCACACCCGCACGAGGCTCACAGGGCCACGCCCTCAGAAGGATCACAGGTGAGGCCACGCCCCCAGAACGTCAGAGGTGAGACTGGCCATGCCCCCAGGCTGCCGAGACCACACCCGCACGAGGCTCACGGGGGCCATGCCCCCACGAGGCACCCAGGCGAGGCCACGCCCACTGGTGTCTCAAAGATGCGGCCACGCCCCCAGGCCCCCAGGCCCCCAGGCCGGGGCGGGGGGGGGGGGGGGGGTGGGGGGAACAGGGCCCACTCGCTGAAGGCACCCTGGTCTCTACGCCCCCAGGCCCTTGCAATGCTGAGCCTGGCACGTGGGTGACCCAGTTGGGGTGCCAGACACCCCCTCGGTCCCCAGCCACCTCCGGGGGAAGGGGGGAAGATTGGGAGTGGAAGCAGGCCTACCCCTCAACTTGCCAATAGAATAAAGGGGGTGGGCAGGGGGGCTCCCGGACCCCCGGTCACACCCCCGGTCACACCCCCGCCTCGCTGTCCGTCCCCCGGGCCCTTCCCCCACTCTCCCACCGCCTGCGCACGGTCCCGGTGCTCTGGGCCTGTCGCTGGGACCCCCCCCCCCACTGCACCGAGAGTCTCCGAACCCCCAGCCGCGGCCACAGTGCCCCCCTGCGCCCCTCTCCTTATCGCTGCCCAGGCACCGGAGTCCGGCCTGACCCGAACCTCCACCAGCCGAGCTGGCCCCGAGCCGCCTGCCCATGCCAGGCCCTGGGGACGCGGAGCCCTACCTGGTGCTGGAAAGTCCGAGAGAGCGAGGAAGTCCAAGAGCCGGGAGGAAAAAAGAAGTGGGCCTGGGGGCTGTCTTTTTTTCCCGCTCCGGCTGCCCGCCCCCACAGCCCTCCCAGTCCCACTCTGATTGGCCACGTGTTCCCTGGGCGAGGTTTCCATGGACACACATGGACACACCTGGCCCACATTAGGGAGCTCTCACTGCCCCCGCCCCCGGCCTTGGCAACGCTCCTAGCAACGGACTTGCTCGGGGCAGCCCGCGGGAACCCTCCAAAAGCCAGCTGGACTGCAGGCGCTGCTCCCCCAGGCGGTGCTCCAACCTGGCCACACCGCCAAGAGACAGTACAATGGGGAGGGGGGTTGCCTTGCAAGTATATATATATATATTTGGTCATACTGCAACTTGAGCTTGACACACACATACCAGCTAAGTGTTCTGCCACTGGGTCACATCCCTGGCACCTTTGTGCACGTGATAAAGAGCACCGGCCATGTGCTCACCGTGGCGGCACTTATTCCAAAACATACACCTCAGAAAGTGTACCGAGAAATAGCTGTGAATAGAAATACTTTTTGCTCGTTAGTGATCCCTTAAAGTGTTAATTATTATTATCTTTATTGAATCACTATGAATTATAGTTACAAAGTTATTCAGTATTAAAGTTTCAGGTTTACAATTTTCCAATTCCAACACCAGCCCCTTCTCCAGGTTCTTCTTCCCTCCTCCAGAGTCCCCAGTGTCCTTCCCACTTGTCAGTCTGCCTCTGTGGCAGGCACTTTCCCCTCCACCATTATTCTAGTGTTCCCTTCCCCAACTTACCCCCCTCACCCCTGCTCCACAGTAAGCTTCCTGCTGAAGACCACTTCTCCTGCTCTTTGTTTCTCTTGCCTTTGGGCATTTGTTATTCCTGTGAAGTTTCTTTATATCCCGCGTATGAGAGACCATTCTGAGTTGTCCCTCTCCCTCTTACTAACATCACTCAACATGATACCACTCCGATCCATCCACTTAGCAAATTGCCTGACTTCATCTTTTTTCTTATGGTTGCGTAGTATTCCGTTGTGTTCTGTGTATGTGCCACAGCTTCTCTATCCAGTCATCTGTTCTTGGACACTTGGGTTGTTTTCAGATTTTGGCTATTATGAATAGTGCTACAGTGAACGCAGGGGTGCAGATGTCTGTCTTGCATTGTGCTTTGGACCCTTGGGATGTCTTCCAGGGAGTGGAATTGCTGAGTCATATAAACCTTCCATTGCTAGTCTTTTGAGGAATGTCTTTATTGTCTTCCAAAAAGTCTGGTCCTATGGACATTCCCACTGGCAGTGAATGAAGGCTGCTTTTCCCCACATCCTCTTCAATACTAGGTTTTTGTCTTTGTTTGTTTTGATTTACATTTCCCTGATTATTGATGATGTAGTGTATTTTTTAAAACATGCATTTTGGCCACATGTATTTCTTCTTTGAGGAACTTCTATTTATTTCTCTTTCTCATTTTTTGATAGAATCGGACACATTTCTCTTGTAGAGTTCTATTAATGCTTTATATGTCCTGGACATTAATCTTTTATCAGATGAGTGATGGGCAAATAATTTCTTAATCTGGGGGCCTTTATTCTGGTCATTGTTTCCTGTGACGTGCAGAAGCTAATTTTATGTACTAATTTTATATAGTCCCATTTGTTGTGAAAGCACAGTGGGTCGGGCGTTTGCCTTGCACGTGGCCGTCCCTCTCGGAGAGCCCAACATGCTACTGAGAGTATCGCGCCCGCATGGCATATCATATTCGATATTCCATAAACAGCACCAACAAGTCTCACAATGCAGACATTACTGGTGCTCACCCCAGCAAATCAATGAACAACAGGAGGACAGTGCTACAGTGTTACCATTTGTTTATATTTCTTTCACTTGCTTGGTCAGTGGCATTTCCTTCTTTAAGTTGCCTCTAGCTTCAATGTCCTGGAGAATTTCTGCCTATGTTTTCTTTTCTTTGTCTTATAGATTCAAGTCTGCTATCAAGGTCTTTAATCCATTTTGATTTGATTTTTATGCATGACAATCGAAAGAGGTATGAATTTTTTTTTTGCACATGGTTGACCAGTTTTCACAGCACCATTTTATCAAAGATTAACTAACCATATATATACTCAAGGGTCTGTTTCTGAATTTTCAACCCTATCTCATTGATTTATGGGTCTGTCTTTATTCCAGTGCCATGCTGCTATAATTACTGCTGCTTTGTAGTGCATTTTGAAGTTATGCAATGCCTCCCATCTTCTTTTACCCCCAGGTTTACTTTGGCTCTTGGGCAGGGGTTAGAGAGAGAATAATGGTAATTTTTAAGGCTGACTGTGAGTACTGCGAGGCTTGAACAGAGCTGTATTCCTGAGTCCAAGCACAGCACCGTACTACCCACTTGATTGATATTATCAGGAGTGTCCCCTGAGTGTTGCTTGGGAGGCTTCTCCACCCCTAACCTCTCAGTATGTAAAAATACCATTCTTACCTTCAAGGAATGATTTTATCATTGGGGTAGTGATGTTTTACACACTTTTCACAATAAAAAAGAAAGAATAACCTATGATAGTGTGTGGCTGCAGTAGTGGCTGTCTGATTTTGAAATTCCAAATTTGAACACTTCAATCTGGAGGGATTTCTGCCAAAACCTGCTGGGTTCCGAGATTTGCTCCTGAGTCTCTGGCATCCTGGTCATTAAGCAGCTTGATCAGGAGTCAGAGAGGCCGTTCATGGACGATGACTTGGGGTCTCGTTGGGACGGGGAGGACAGGACTGGCTCCACCCCCATCCTGTGAGGCCCAACAAGTTTTGTCACTGAGGGCCCAAGCCTGACTGTCCAGTGACCTCTGGAGGATAGCGGCCACCTGGCCGCCAGGGGGAACAGGCCAAGGCATGAACCCATGGGCCCAGCACTGCAGGGACCAGACGCCTTTCTGCCAAAAGCCACTGGGTTTCGAGATGTGTTTCTGAGTCTCTGCGATCATGGCCATTAAGCAGTTCAATCAGGAACCAGAGAGGCCATGCCTCCAATGATACAGCTGAGCCGGAGCTGGCTTGTGGGTGTGTTTCCCACATACCTAACTTTTGGCCGTTTACTTTCTTGGTAAACTTTGCCCAAGTTTTTGGGGTCTGGCCAAAGACACAGCAGCAATTTTGGGGTATCTGGAGTCTGGAGGTGCCATCAGGCTGCTGATGCATTCGCCTCACAAGGACAGTGTTTTTCGTTTGTTTGTTTGTTTGTTTTTAATGTAGGAGTACTGATATTTATTCAGCCACTGATTAGCTGATAGAATTAGGCTTGAACTCCACCTTACTTTTTTTTGTTTTTCACAATTTTATTTATTTATTATTATTCTTATATTTATTTATTGAATCACCGTGGGAAAAGTTACAAAGCTTTCAGATTTAAGTCTCGGTCATGCAATGATCAAACACCTTTCCCTTCACCCTTCACCAGTACTCATTTTTCACCACCAAGAACCCCACTATACCCCAGCTCCCACCCACCCAATGCCTATGAGGCAGATGATTTCTACTTAACTCTTCTCTACATTGATTACATTCATTATTTCGACAAAAGATGCACCATGATTGTTTAGAATTTACACCCCAACAATCAGAATGGCTGAAAAGGCATTGTGAAATACGTTGTTTTCTATATAAAATTTGGAGTTCCGGGGCTGGAGAGATAGCATAGCAGGTAGGGCGTTTGCCTTTCACGTTGCCAACCTGGGTTCGAGTCCCAGCATCCATATGGTCCCCTGAGCAATGCCAGGAGTAACTCCTGAGTGCAGAGCCAGGAGTAACCCCTGTGAGTGCAGAGCCAGGAATAACCCTTGGGCATCGCCAGGTGTGACCCAAAAAGCCAAAAAAAAAAAAGTTTGGTGTTCCTCCCCTCCAAACACAGGTGTGAGGTGCTGCGTTTCGCTGAGCAAGCAGAAGGAAAGCAGAGAGCTCGAGCCCAGTGGTTGATGCAGATTGCTGGGCCGGGCCGTCGAGCAAGGGAAATTTGGGGGTCTCTGGGACCCATCCTCGGGCCCAGTGCTCTCCGGAGCCCCTGGCTTGGTCGTGTCCTACGAGTTGGGGGCGAGCCTGGCCTTTGTGCTTGCAGTGCGTTTGGACAGGCAGGTGGGGTGTTCAGGGCCCAGCTGCTGACACCTGATCCCGCCCTGGCTAGGTGGGAGACGGAGATTGGCGGCTGGCCCCGGAGATGCCCAAGGTAACCAGTCAAGGAGATAACCAGAGTCAATCCCAGTCGAGTTGGGTGATAGGCTGAGATAACGCACTGAGCCGCTGAGACAGATCCTGTCTGGGGACGCTCGCGCACCTTGATCCCAGGCCGGCCTGAACTGGCAGGGGGCGGGGGCGAGTGGGCACCAACCAACCTCGGCATTTCCGTGGCTCGGAGCTTCCGGGCCCTTCCGCTTGCTCTGCTGTTGTTTTGTTTTTGGGTCACACCTGGACATGCTCCGGGGTCACTCCTGGCTCTGCACTCAGGACTTACTCCTGGAGGTGCTCTGGGGTCCCTATGGGATGCCGGGATTGAACCCGGGTCAGTTGTGTGCAAGGCAAACGCCCTCCCTGCTGTACTAGAGTTCTGGCCCCATGGCCCAAAACTTAAAGAAAAATCCTTGCTGGGGTTGCCCCGTCCCTGGCGCCCTGTCAGCCTCGTGGGTCTGCACACGGCTTGTGCAACTGCCTCAAGTGGCCAGTGACAAGGGGCGCCCGCCTGGCCTCCTGCTCCCCAGGGCTGCTCTCTGCCCGGTGCTCCCGGCCCTGCAGCCCTCATCTCCTGCCCTATGTTCCCTCCTCCTTTCTGTGGTGTCCCCCTCCTCTCTCGGTGGCCCTCCCCCTGGGGTCACCCCCCCTTCCTGCATGGTGCTGGGACAGCAGAGCTGCCGGGTTTGTGCTGGATTTGTGCCAGGTGCACGTGTGACCCCGGGGGCTTGGACTCAGGACCTCATGCTTGTGAGGCAGTGCTCAAAACCCCCTCTCGGACATTCCTCCCCTCCAAGATGAAGGAACGGACTTGACCCACATTCAGGCTCACACCTCTGCTTCCTGCCGAATCACTGCCGGCCGCTAGCAGGCCAGGACCCGTGTGCCACGCCTGTGTGAAGCAGGGAAGTTCTAGGGCGTGAGCCTGCTAGCGTCTTTGTCATGGACACACGTGGTCCCATCACAGGATTTAGGGTCAAACACAGGAGCATGGGGGTGAGGGGGTTGGGGCATATTCAGGCCGGAGACTCTACTGGGCTCACACACGGCACTGAGTGCTCAAGTCTCAGGGAGACAGTGAGGCTCAAACACATTTTCTTTCGCGCTGTTTTTTCTTTTTTTTTGGCTTTTTGAGTCACACTCAGGGATGCTCAGGAATTACTCCTGGCAGTGCTCAGGACTGGTGATCGAATCTTGGTCAGCCGTGAGCAAGGCAAACCCCTCCCCACTGTGCTCTCACTTCAGCCCCTCCTTTTGCATCTTTTTGTGTTTTTTCAGAATTGATTGACTTCCTCGTAGCGTTTGCTGGCCCTGACGTTCTCTGTAGAGTCCCTTGTTGCACACTGTGTTTCGTGGGCACCTTGGCATCAAGACTTGGCGCTTGCCTGGTGCATGGCTCACCCCATAGGTCCCCTGAGCACCGCCAGGAGTGACTCCCGAGTGAAGACCCAGGAGTAACCCTGAGCACTGCCGGGTGTCCCAAAAAACAAAAGGAAAGAAAGAAAATAGATATCCTTGCCCGGAAGGGTAGCCCAGGGCCAAGGAGCCTGCCTTGCCTGTGGCTGACCCCACCTCACCCTGTACGTCACCCCCCCAGGCCCTGCCAGCATGAGCCCCGATGACTGAATCAGAGTCGGCCCTGAGCACCGCCAGGTGTCCCGTCCAGGTGTCCCGTCCTGAGCCCCCAGGTTAGGTCACTCCGCCCTCCCCACCTCCCCACCACTCCCCCGTCCCTGCTCACTCATCCTCGAGAGGACCCGCACTCATTCAGCTTGTGCTCCCATCCGAGCAGGCCAGGCCAGACTCCTCTGTACAGCTCTCAGGCCTTAGTGGGCTGGGCCACTCCCTGGCCACGGTGCGGCAGGTGTTGCTCACAGCACTGGGGTCACAGAGAGCAGGGCTGTCAGGGTCAGGCTCAGGGCCTCTGCCCTGTCGCTCTGCCCCTCGCCCCCCACCCCGCCCACAGATTTTGTGGCCCGGCTCCTGAGGAGGGCCCTGGGCACGGTCACTGGGTCCAGGTCCCACTCGGGGGACGCCGAATGACCTCAGTTGGAGATCTGTAACTGACAAACATTTGTCAAACGTTTTCTGAAACCACTTTCTCAGGGCCCAGGGGTCCAGAACTGGGCCCCGCAGGAACCAGAGGCACAGTGGCCAGCTAGTGCTGGCGTCTGCAGGGCAGCCCTCCGGAGCCTCAGCAGTACCCTGGCCTCACAAAGGGTGGCGCCTGCCCCTTTAAGAAGGGCCCATGATGCCCTCCTCCTTGCGGAATTCTCATTCTACCTTGGAACATTCTAGACTCCAAGTGCCATTTTCAGTCTCTGTAGGAGACTGGCACGAGCCTGTTTGGCAGAGCTCAGTTCTTTAAGCTGTGAGTGCAGTGTGACACAGGTGAATCTGAGTCTCTGGGCTTTTTGCCCGCGTGTGGGCGGCTTTTTTCTCTAAAAGTTCTTTAGTGTATGATAGTTTTTAATCTTTAGTTCGTTTAAGTTTTTTTAGTAGTTATATACATATTTTGGGGGGCTGGGTGGGGGTGGGGTGGGGTGGCCATACCTGGCTGTGCCCAGGGGTCACCCTGGCCGGCTAACGTCCCTGTGCTGACGGAGATCGAGCCCAGGACAACTGGATAGAATGCAAGTGCCCTCCCCACTGTCCTGCCTCTCTGCCCCCTGCGGACTTTTCTATTCAATGTGGAATGACTCTGAAGTCAGTGGGCCCTCATGGGGGGCTGATGAGAAGCAGAGGAGAACATGTCACGCCCCCGGGACTGGCTGGAGTGCTGGCACTGATGAGCACGATGAGCCCTGCCAGCCCCACAACGCCCACTAGGCCTTCCCAGGGTCTCGGGCCGGAGTGAGGGGTTGCCGTTTTCAGGGAAAGGGAGTTGATCCTTGACCTCCTCAGGCCCCCGGGCCTTTGTCCTTCTCGCAGAAAAGCATTTCAGGAGATGAGCATGAAGCAGGAACATTTTATTAGGAGGCTTTTAGGAAGGGGAAATGAGGGAGGGAGTAACAGGCTCGAGAGAGAGTGCGGCTTCTCCAGAGGTGCAGAAAGCGACTGAACACGTTAGGTTGCCTGGTTGCGTTCAGTCCGAAAGTCCACACCTCAGGAGGGGAGAAGCCTGTGACATGACCGACCTCGTAGGCAAGAGCAGTCCCTGGGCTCGGGCACACATGACCGCCCTCCCTTGGTTCAAGGGGGCTAATCTCGGGTTTTCCCCAGGCTGCCCCTGGTGGGAGTTTCTAGCTACCTAGAGTCCGTTGCTAGGGTGGTTGCCAAGGGGGTAGAGTTGAGTGGTCCAAGGTCCTCTTAGAAATTCCTTTACTGGCCTTTGTTCCTATTCCCTCGGGGGGTCCAGCCTGCTCTGGGCCTCCTAATGTGGGTTAATTTTGACCAGACCCTGGGTCCCGTGCCCTCAGGTGGTCTTTTGGTGGCCATGAAGCTATTGTTGACTTCCTCGGAGTTCCATTGCCATGGCGACGCTTCCCCCATCCACATGTCTGCCTCAGTTCTGTGGGTTAAGAAATGCAGTTAATACTGGCTTGTGGTTATCAAACTTGGGCAGTGTCACAAGGAACGAAGGAAACGCCAAAACCTCCTTCGCTCCCCTTTGGCGCAATTTTTTTTTCTTTTTGGGTCACACCTTTACTCCTGGGTCTGCACTCAGGAATCAGTCCTGGCAGTGCTCTGGGGACCATATAGGATGCTGGAAATCGAACCTGGGTCGGCCATGTGCAAGGCAAACACCCTACCTACTGTGCTATCGCTCTCCAGCCCCCGTTTGGCGCAGTCTTGCTGGGCCCTTTTCCCTGGCAGTTCTCATCCCATAGAAAAAAGTGTGCGTGTTGCTTGCCTTAGCTTCTGTGTGTAACCCCGGGCCTCTCACACACATACATATGCACACACGCACACACAAGACCAGCCATCACTGCTGAGTCGCCTCCCGGCTAGTCAGTGTCTGGACGGGAACGTGGTCAGTGACACTCACAGTGCACAGGGATGATTTCTGGCTCCTGAATGTGTTTGGGGGTGATGCCAGGGAGGGCGTGAGAGTCAGTTGCCTGCAGGGCAAGTACCTGTCCCTCTGCCCTCTGGCCCCAAATCTGCAGTTGTTTGTCTGTTTGGGATTGGGTTTTTGCACAGGAATGACACTTGGTGGGCTCAGGGGGCTGTGCGGGAGGCTGGGGGTGGCACTCGGGGTGGCGAGTGTCAGACTGGCAGCTCTCTGGGCTCCGGAAGCTTCTGTGGTCGCTCCCCTGAGACAGACTCTCTCCTCTGCTCTTCAGAGATTTATCCCTGAGAACGAGTGCGCCTCAGAAGGCCCCACAGTGGGCTCGACAGTCAGGGCCTGGTAGTGGCCGCGGCAGCGTCTGACCACCTGACCATGAGTCTGCTGAGGCCCAGCAGGCTGAAGGCCCCCACCAAGATCCTCAAGCATGGGAGCTGGGCCCTGAAGGCGCCCTCGGCCGGTAAGTGCGCTCAGCCCGGGCCAGGGGAGACTCATTCCCACCAGGGAACCCCCTCCCAAGTCCTCGCCCTGGAAGGACTCCCTGAGCTGTAGGCACGTTCATGGCTCTGGGGACAGCTCTCACACAGGAGTGTCACATTCTGTGACTTTAGTGTCACGGCAACTGGTGTCAGCTGAGGCGACCAACACGCTCCCTCCTAACTGCTAGCCCCCTCGCCCGGGCTTGGGGACAGGCTGAGGGAGGTGGACTCACCTGGACTAAAGGGCCTCATTGTCGGCCGTAGCCACAGTACAGTGGGGAGGGCAACCGGCACCCCATGGGACTCTCCAGCCTCAACGTCACATGAGTGACCCTGAGCGCAGAGCCAGAAATAGGCCCTGAGGACTGGCTGGGGTGCTCTCCCCCTAAAAGTAAAAGAAGATGGGCCAGTGGACACAGCAGAAATAAGACACTGGGTTAGAGCTTTCGCCTGGCTTGGTTCGTAGCATCACGGGGTGTGTCCAAAGATTTCCCCTCAGCTGCCCAAATATGACTGTGGCCTGGGATGCTGCAGTAGGTAGGCACGTCCCCTTCACGGTGGGCCCAACCAGGCTTCGCCACAAGCAGCCCCCGGCATTGTCTGGGAGAACCCCAAGCACTGCTGGGTGTCCCTCCCCCCCCAACCACACTTTAACTGGACCTGGACAGGCCCTTCCTGACCCTTCTGACCCTTCTGACCCTTTCTGCTGTTCCAGCGGCTGCTCCCGTTGAGAAGTCCGTGCCTGGGGAGAAAACCCCCAGCGCCCCCTCCTCGGAGACGCAGGAGGAGTTTGTGGACGACTTCCAGGTCGGGGAACGAGTCTGGGTGAAGGGGAACAAGCCTGGATTCATCCAGTTCCTCGGGGAGACCCAGTTTGCCCCTGGTCAGTGGGCCGGGATCGTCTTGGACGAGCCCATCGGCAAGAACGACGGCTCGGTGGCGGGTGTGCGCTACTTCCAGTGCGAGCCGCTGAAGGGCATCTTCACCCGGCCGTCCAAGCTGAGCAGGAACTGGCAGGCTGAAGATGAGACCAACGGCCTGCAGCCAGCGCCTGCTGCCCCGGCCACACCGCCCCGGTCGGCCTCCCCGGCCCCTGCCGCCGCCCCAAAGGCGCCCCAGCCCTCCACAAAGGAGGCACCGGCCGCCCCTCACATCAGCAACCTGACCAGGACGGCCAGCGAGTCCATCTCCAACCTCTCGGAGGCTGGCTCCCTCAAGAACGGGGAGCAGGAGCTGAAGCTCGGGGACCGGGTGCTGGTGAGTGCCGAGGGTAGCAGTCGCGGGTGGGTGTCCATTCACCTGTCTGGTCCATCAGCTTTTGCATACTCGCGGTTTGGGTGGAAGCACGAGCAGCCGGGACGCCTGGTCCTGCAGTTTCCAGCATGATGGATGCGTGCAGGGATGCTGCCAGTTTTACCAGTTTAGCCAAAACAGGGTGGAGGGGTCATGCCGTGGGGAGGCCGCGTGCATTGCATGCCTCTGACCCGGGCTTTAAGTCTTGGTCCCATGTACAGTCCCCCAAGCACATCCCGTAGTGATCCCTGAGCACCAAACCAGAAGTAAGCCCTGAGCACTCTGACTGTAACTCAAAAAACAAACCAACGAACAAAGTTGGAAATCGGTTCCATTGCTCTGGTTTCTGATGTTCGTGTTTGGGGCTTCACAGGGCTCACCCCGAGCCGCTCTGGGCCATTCAGTGCCCAGCTGTGCGCAAGCCCTGAGCCGTCTCTCCAGATGTGTGTGGTTTGGTGTTTGGGCCACACCTGGCCGTGCTCAGGGCTTCCTCCTGGTGCTGAACTCAGGGATCTGGTAGGGCTCAGGGGACCAACTGGGGTGTCGGGGATGGACCCTGGGTAGGCCACGGGTAGGGACCCGTCTCCGGAACATTCTCAAGAGTATGTTTTGCTGTCTTGGTTGCTTGATCTTCAGACTCAGCACCTGCTCTTGTGTTTCTCTGAGCAGCTCCTGGAAGCCCTTTGGTGGGGGCGAGGGGGCACCCCCATGAGATGAGTTTCTGGTGGGGGTCACCAGGTCCCTGCACGTGGCATCCTCAGTCTACTCCAAGCCCTTTCCTCTGCACAGGTCCCCAAAGCAGAGGCGCTTGGCTGTAGACAACTGTTCTCCCCCAGCAGAAGCACTCAATAACGCTTTCAGAACCCGTGGGAAGCGGCCGGGAAAAGTCCCCTTGGGGACGTCTGAGGCGGGCGGCTCTGACCAGACAGACTGAGGGCTGGCCCGGAGCCAGTGGCTTCCCGGGGACCACAGGGATGGCCATCGCCAGACCGGTGTCAGAGCTGTGGAGGCCGGAGAGGAGAGCTGTGAGGAGACCTGCCTGCAGGCGCAGGGTGGCCCTCGGAGGGTCCTGGAGGGTCACGGTCAGGGTTCAGGGATGGCCAAAGAGTAACACGGGGAGGGAATTGGAGCTGGAGGAGACACACGGTTTAAAGACTGTTTGGGGGGGGCTGGAGCAGTAGAACAGCAGAGAGGGTGTTTGCCTTGCACTCAGCAAACCCGGGTTCCCCGGTATCCCATAGGGTCCCCCAAGCATCGCAGGAATGATTCCTGAATGCAGAGCCGGGACTCACCCCTCAGCATCGCCAGATGTGACCCAAAGACCCAAAGAAGAAAAAAGACTTTTTTTTTTTAACTTGCATTCACAACCGTCCACACCCGGACACAGGGACACCAGTGTCGTTGGAACAAGGGAGCGGGGACACCGCCACTGGCTCTGCGGTGAATAACTCTGATCAGTTATTCATTTATTGGTGGTGGTGCTCAGGGCTGAGTCCTGGCCCTGTGCTCAGGGACCACATCCGGGCAGGTGTGTGCAAGGCCAACGTCCTGCCCTCTGTCTGTGCTGTTTCATCGCTCCATACCTCAGCTAGAGCACGCCTTTCAAAAAAAAGTTTTTGGGGGTTTTTTTGGGGGACCACAACCAGCATATTGGCTGTTTTCTGAAAGAAGAAGGGGAAAAAAGAAAACCCAAACACTTTCTTTGGTCTTTTTCCTAATTCAAGGAAGGTTTGCTTGGCACTCCACGGCCTAACGCAGCCGGGGTCAGGAGGCCGTGGCGAGTGGGGGCTGGACTCGGGGCACTGAGGCGAAGCTCCCGTGCAGGGCTGGCGCCCTCCCGGCTCTCCAAAGGGCCTCCTGCCCTTTGCCCCATTCTTCCCTGCGCACAGGAAGTCCAGGTTCTGCGCCAGCTGGCCCCGATGTTTACGGGACTGACCTCCGAGGAGCCCTTTGAAGGCTCTGACGTGGCTGTTCCAGCCTCCAGGCCTGTGGAAGACGGTCCCCTGCCCCCGGCACTCCCTGTCACTGGCAGTGGACAGACTGCCCCCATGCTTGTGCTACTTTGGTTCTCTCTGGAGACTCAGGGACACTTAGTGGGGTCACTGGAAATGCCTGGCTCTGACCTCAAGTCCCGTCTGTGCTCGCAAGTAGGCAGGGGTAGCAGAGCGGGACAGTCCGTTGCTCTGGTCAGTCTTATGGTGTCTCAGAGCGGGAGGTCACTCTGTCCATCCTGTGGCATCTCAGAGCCCAACCGTGAAGAGTTTCTCCGGGCTGATGTGCGGTGGTTCTCCTGGCCTTGGGAGATCACTTTCCCTTCTCTCCAGATGAGCTCTGACAGAATGTTCTGGAGACAGGCTTGCAGCAGTTTTGGGCAGATGATATTTCCAGGATATGATGTCAGGTTCTTGAGAGAATTGACTGACTTCCAGTTGTGCTGTTAGAGGACGCTGTTTCCGGGTCGGGGACGGCATGTTCTGTGCCAAATTCTTCACCGATGACCAGCTGTGAGACAGGAACTTTGCAGCCTCTTCTCAGCCCAGGGCCGCCACCACAGCCACCTTTCTCTTGTTCTTTTATTCCTTGTCCACTCACAGTGCCCAGGGCCCACGCCTGGCCACGGAGGCTGTGCCAGGGCCTTTGTAGATGGCACTTCAGGACTCGCAGAGACAGTCCTGGGTGACGCTGCTACCCCTCATGCTGCGAGTGACCCCCTAGCACGTGAACCCAGTCCTACCCCAGACCCGAAGAAAGAAAACCGCGCTCTCGGGCATTATTAGTTGAGGTTTCTCTCTCTCTCTCTCTCTCTCTCTCTCTCTCTCTCTCTCTCTCTCTCTCTCTCTCCCCTTTCTGTTTTGACTTTTTGGTTTTGGGGCCACTCCTGGCAGTGCTTATGGGTCACTCAGGCTTTGCACTGAGGAATCACTCTTGGCGGGCTAGGGGGACCATCTGTTTTCTCTGTTTTGCTCTGCATCCCGGGGGCCAAGCATCAAGCCAAGGCATAGTGAAGGAGAACTGGAAAATTGAAGTCCGCTAAGATATGAGAACAGTCATTTTCCTTTAGCTGGTTTCTGGCTTAATTGTTCTCCAGCGGTGGGGTTGCCACGGCTCCGCTCCCACACCCGCGGGGCAGCGACCCCCTCGCCACACCAGGTGGCTGGCCTGGGTCAGAGATTCCCAGGGGTGTGGTCAGCCAGGCCACCAGTGACAGCGAGTGGGTGTGAACGCCGCTGCCTTGCATGGACACTGAGCAGCAGCGTCTGCTCACTCTGTAGGGGTTGCAGGGGGAAGTGGCACCTTGACCTTTGGGGTTTCTTAAGGAAATCCCTACTCAAAGCCAGAATGTTCCTTCTTGGGGGTGGGGGCGCTGTGCACAGTCCAGGGTGTCTGACCTGCGTCCCTCCGACAGGTGGGAGGCGTGAAGGCCGGTGTGGTGCGCTTTCTCGGGGAGACGAACTTCGCTAAGGGGGATTGGTGTGGTGTGGAGCTGGACAAGCCGCTGGGCAAGAACGATGGCGCCGTGGCCGGAACGAGGTGGGTCCTCCTGCCCCCCCCCCCAGACAGCCTGGGGCAGTGCACGGTGCCCGGGAGGCGCTGAGGGGACTGCAGGCCACTTCACTTGGTTCTTAGGCGGGGCCACTTCCGGTGGCACTCGGGGACCCTGCAGGGATGTGGGGACAGCCTGGGGCTCCCACATGCAGCTGTGCTCAGCCCGCAGGAACCCCCTGCTGTCGCCCTTCAGATGCCGGGGAGGCTGCTTGGAATCGCCCTTGGTTTGCGCGGTGGAGGTGGGCGGCGTGCAAGGGAGTGTGTGTGTGTGAATGTATGAATGTGTGTGCTTCGGAGTTTGGGTATGTATGTAGGAGGGTGTGTGTATGTGAGCGTGTGAGTGTGGGGCTGTGAGAGTGTTGGTGAGGGCATGAGCATGTGAGTGTTGGTGGGGGTGTGAGCATGTTTGTGAGGGAATGAGAGTGTGTCATTGTTGGTTTGAGAGCGTGCAAGTGTTGGTTGGGTGTTCGTGTGTGTGACTGTGGGGCTGTGGGAGTGTTTGTTGGGGTTTGAGTGTGAGTGTGTTTTTGTTGGGGTGTGAGTTGTTTGTGAGTGTGGGACGTTGGGAGTGTGGGAGTGTGGGAATATCGGTTGGGGTGTGAGTGTGTGTGTTAGTTGGGGTGTGAGTGTGTGAGTGTGGGGCTGTGGGAGGGTATGAGTGCTTGTTGGGGAGTAAGTGTGTGTGAGTGAGGGGCTGAAGAAATGTGGGAGTGTTTGTTGGGGTGTGGATATGTATGTATGAGGGGTGTGTATATGAGTGTGTGACTGTGGGGCTGTGGGCTGTGGGAGTGTTGGTTGGGATGTGAGCGTGAGTATGACTGTGTTGGAGTGTGAGTGTGTGGGAGTGTGGGGCTGTGGGAGCGTGTTAGTTTGTGGGGGTGTGAGACTGTGGGACTCAGTGGACTCCTCGGTCGGCGCCTGTCTCTCTTGCCAAAGGTGTTTTTTGTCCCTCCCCTCCTCGTGGTCCGCAGGTACTTCCAGTGTCAGCCCAAGTGTGGCTTGTTTGTTCGCATTCACAAAGTCACCAAGATCGGCTTCCCCTCCACGACACTGGCCAAGGCCAAGGCAGCCCCCGTGAGGCGTGTGATGGCCACCACCCCCGCCAGCCTGAAGCGCCGCCCGTCGGCCTCCTCGCTCAGCTCTGTGAGCTCCGTGGCCTCATCCGTGAGCAGCAGGCCCAGCCACACGGGACTAGTAAGCAGCCCCCTCCCCGCCCTGTGCGATGCTCAGGCCCCCACAGACTCCCAGGCCCCAGGGGCGAGAGGCGAAGCAGGACTGGGTGGGCTGAGCAGCTCCGGGGGGCAGGCGAGTGGCTTCCCAGCCACCACCGGTGACAGGAGCAGGGATGGGCCTTTCCTCCGGTGCTCAGGGCTCAGGCTGCCGTAGGGATGAAGTGGGGGAGCTGAAGGGGTCATCGGAGGGTCAGAGCAGGACCCAGAGACTCTGGGGAACGCTTAGCGCTTGGCGTTGCTTGTTTGCCCTCTCCGTCCCTCCCTGCTCCCTCCTGTCCCTCTGCACCCCTGTCGACACAGAGGGGCCTCGACTTCTGTCCATTGCGGGGCCACAAGTCAAAGCTGGGGCCTCGTGGCTTCTCCCCTCACGTCTCTCTGAGTCCTAAACACTAAAGTGTGTCCGAATATGCAAGGGTGTCCTGAGATATTGTCCACAGGGAAATGGGCCCACAATGGAGATGTGTCCCGGGGGGCTGGCTTTGCTGGGGGCTGCGCTTCCTGCCACCTCCTATGCTCCCTGCATTGACCCTCGTTGCGGAAGAGGAGTGAGTGAGTGTGTGTGCAACAGAAGATACAAAACAGATGACACGGGAATGGGAGCCAGGAGGCCACGCGCCGTGGGCACAGGCCTGGGGCCAGTCCTGTCTCGCTCGACCACCACCAGGTTTCCCTGCCCTGCCTCCATCCTCACGTCTGACTCCTCCTTCCCCTCGACTCGCCATTCAGGAGGGGAGCAGACTCAGAAGCCCCTCTCCTTCCCTCGCGAGCCAGCCCGTTTGTGGAATTCGGTTTTGTTTTTCTGCTTGACTGTGGGCCACACCCTGCAGTGCTTCAAGGGGCCGTTTGCAGTGCTGGGGTTGAGCCGGGCCTCCCACCTCCGAGCAAGAGCCCCACGCCTGAGCCGTATCTCCAGCCTCCGCCCGCTGTCTTGTTTGTTCTGTTCTGGGGTCACACCTGGCAGAGCCCAGGGCTTTCTCCCGCCTCTGTGCTCGGGATTATTCCTGGCGGGCCTCCGGGATTGAGCCTGGGCAGCGCTGGGGCTTCGCTCTCCAGCTCTTTGGCCCCTGCCTTGCATATCTTTACGCAGGGTGGAGCTCACTCCTAAACTGCACATCACCGTTAGCGTCTATGACAGGACTATAGAATGATTCTGTGTGACTTCATGGAAGTATACCTCGACAACATAATTCCATACGTGCACACACAAGTGTTCACACACACACAGCCACTCATACTTGTACACGTAGTACATACCGTATATACACAGGCTGATGGGTATATACACACAGGCACGTACATGCATAGACACAACGCGTGCATGCACACAGGTGTGTGTAGACATGCCCACAGGAACCTACTTGCATGCATACATACATGCACACAGGTCCGTGCGTGCCCTGTGGGAGGCCTCCCGGTTCGCTTGTTGGCTGAGTTGCTCTTCTGAGGTACCAGGCTCCCACAGAGGGGCTGGCCTTGCTGGCATGGAGCCTGGGGCCTCACACACCACGCACAGGGCAGAGGCTTTGGCATCAACATCCTGAGTTCAGTTCGTGGCCCCGACCTTGCCCAGCCCCTCAGCGCCCGCCTCCCCCCATGCCAGGGGTGCTGCTTTCTCCCTGCTCCTGCGCCTGAACCTCACAGTCTCGTCTCCATGGTTGGCTGAAGAAAGCCCTTCCCTCCCGTGCTGGTTTCCTCAGGGAGCTGTCTCGGGCCTAGGAAGCGCGTGCGTCCGGCCTGCCCCACCCGCTCAGGCCAGGAGGCTCAGGGAACACCGCCGCCCGCCTTTCCTAGTTTTTATTTTTGCTCTTTGATTTTGGGGCTCACCTGGCAGTGCTCAGGGACTCCAGGCGTGGTGCTTGGGGGCTGCTTCCAGTGGAGGGGGTTTGAGCCCAGGTCTTGGTGCGAGACCCCCAAGGCTGCCAAGCTCTTCCCAGCCACCTCACGAAATCCGAGTTGACTGCAGTTCCTGGGAGCACTGCACATGGCTGAACCCGAGAGCTCGTGTGCTCCTAGAAATTTTATTTGTTTATTATTTGGTTTTTGGGCCACACTCAGGGGTGC
This sequence comes from Sorex fumeus, assembly GCF_029834395.1. Classification (NCBI taxonomy): domain Eukaryota; kingdom Metazoa; phylum Chordata; class Mammalia; order Eulipotyphla; family Soricidae; genus Sorex; species Sorex fumeus. The sequence continues at coordinate 33,107 of NW_026606082.1, forward strand.
TCAGGGCTTATTCCTGGCTCTCTGCTCTTGGGGTCACTCCTGACAGTGCTGGATCTTGAACCTCTGAAAGCACCTTCCACCCCCCCCCAAAAAAAACTCTTTGGCCCTGGGGACAGCATTTAATCTAACCAATATACTTTAAGTGTATTGGGGAGTCACGGCCAGATCCTTACGCAGAGGCAAGGATGAGCTGCTCCCCGGACAGAAACAGGTAGCTCGAGAGCTCCCAGCAGGCAAAGCAGCAGTGGACAGCCTGGGCCCTGCTGGGCCCGTCGGTCAGGAGACAATTGGCAGCAGCTCAGATGACGCAGGGAAGCGGCAAGAGCAGGGCGATGGGTCAGGCGTGGCCAGGCAGAAGGAGCGGACGTCCTCGGCCACCCCCGCCCCAGCCCCCGCCACCGTGTGCCTGAAGAATGAAGACCAGGTCCCGCTGTGTCCCCGCCTGCAGGGGCCGTTGTGCCGCAAGGAAACTGGGTCTGCAGAGCGACCATGAGCGACCACGAGCCCAGGACAGAACGGACAGGACCCCCGGTCCCCGCGGCCTTCCAGCCCACCCCCTCCCCTCCTCACTGTCTTTTCCTCTTCTCTCCTTCCCTTTGTGCTTGGTCTTCCCCTGAGCTGCCCTTGCTGTCCTGCTCTCTGGGCGTGAGCCCTCACACATTCTCACCCACCACTTGTTCCTTTTTTTCCTGGATTTTGGGCCACACCCCAGCAATGCTCAGGACTTACTCCGGGCTCTGCACTCAGGACTCACTCCTGGTGGGCTCGGGACCCTATGGGGTGGGTACCTGGGATCCAGCTCGGGTCAGCGGCCTGCAAGGCCAGCGCCTTCCCCGCAAGTTTACCATTCTAGCCTCTCATCCCCCCTTTCGAAGGCAGATGGCACAGGGGTCTTTTATGGGGTCACACCCAGTGACCCTCAGGGGCTCGGGGCCATTCCCAGAGACAAGAGTCTCTGGTTACTGCTGTTCAGGCCTGGGGCGTGTGCTGGGGAGAGTGAGGTGAGCTGGAAGGAAGAGGAAGAGAGAAGGGCCAGGCTGCCCTGGGGATACCTTGACGGACGGACGTGCAAGGCTGAAGATGCTGGAGCCAGCCTCAAGCTCAAGCCAAGGGCTCAGCCTTAAGGAAGCTCAGGCCAGAGCGGGCTGTGGAGGGGGCTGCCTCCGGCTCTGCAGAAGAGTCTCTGGATTCCCATGAGGCCCGAGGTCAGTGGAGCCCAGGTCCCGTCCAAGGATCTTCGGGAAGGTTTCAAGACGCTTCTGCTGAGAGTCAGTGGCCCATATGCACGGATGCAGCGCTCCTCCATCTGCTTTGCTGAGGATAGCCACATGCATGCCCGCGTCCGCCGCCCCCACCCCCTTCACGTCTCTTTTTCCTTTCCAGTTGCCGGTAACTTCCTCCCGCTGCGCCCGCAAGATCTCCGGCACCACCGCCCTCCAGGAGGCGCTGAAGGAGAAGCAGCAGCACATTGAGCAGCTGCTGGCCGAGCGAGACCTGGAGCGGGTGGAGGTGGCCAAGGCCACGAGCCATGTGGGGGAGATAGAGCAGGAGCTGGCCCTGGCCGGGATGGGCAAAACCAGGTGACGTCTGTGCAGACGGCAGTGCCGGGTCCGAGAGACGCCTGCGGCAGAGCCTGGGCGCGAGCTTGGTGCAGGCGGTGCAGGCGGTGCAGGGAGAGGCCGTGGGCCCCCGTCTGCCGTCGTTGCGGTGGCGTCCGCCACGTGGTTTGATCGCATGCACCTTCTGCTCGCCCCTTGGGGGTTCAGGGAGCGCCGAGTTGTCCCCGCCGGTGCTTTCGTGCTGTGTTTCCCTTCCCGCCTTCCAGAAATGCTGCATCTTAGGTGGGAGACGCGTTCAGCGTGCCGCGGTGGCAGGTGGCGGTGCCAGCCCACAGAGGGCTGTCGGGGGCGGGCGAGGACACTCACGCGCAGTTGCCTCCACAGCACATCCTGGAGCTGGAGGCCAAGATGGACGAGCTGCGGGCCATGCTGGAAGCGAGCGACTGGGAGAAGGTGGAGCTGCTGAACCAGCTGGAGGAGGAGAAGAGGTGAGGCCGTGCCAGGAGCTGGGGGGCTGCCTCGGGTGGGGTGCTCCTGGCCTTCCAGGGCTGTGAGAACCACAAACCAGCGGGTGCCCAGTCCGGAGAGTGGCCTCATTGGGGGGGATGGGGGGAGCTCACTGGAGCCCAGCCACCCCCGGCCCTCCCTGCTGTGTCCACGTGGCCTGGTGTTCAGGAGACCTGTGCTGGCTGGCTGGGAACTGTCGTATCCCAGTGGGGCCCTGTGGGAGTCCCTGGGGTTAAGTCCTGGGCGGGAGGAAACCTGCAGCACCCATGGGGCACGGCAGCAGACAGGCAGGGCTCAGGCCAGGCTGCAGACAGACGGACACGGGATGCCGGCCAAGACCGTCTTCTCAGATGGGCTCCTGGCAGTGTGGTGCCCAGGGGCACTGCCAGTGCCCGGCTCAGCCCCTCAGCTCCACATGCTGAACTCACCACGTCCCCTGGGAGCCCCTCCTACCCCCCCGCCCTGGCCCCGAGTCATTTGCTGCTTCTCTCCCATGGGCTCAGTTGTTGTCCCGATGCGGGGACAGGCGCTGGCTGGGAGGGACTGGCATGCGCACCTGGTCAGTCTCTAACCACCTCTGTTAGCTGCGAGGCAGAAAAGGCTGATATGGCACTGCGCCTGGCGTTGGCTCGACAGAGCTTCCTCCTGTAGCCTGCGGGTACCACCCAGTGCTCACAGCCGAGGGGACTCGCTGACTTTCTTTTTTTTCTTTTTGGGTCAACCCAGTGATGCTCAGGGGTTACTCCTGCCTCGGTACTCAGGAATTACTCCTGGCATTGCTCAGGTCCGAATTGAACCCGGGTCGGCCACGTGCAAGACAAACGCCCTGCCCGCTGTACTCTCGCTCTGGCCCTCGCTGACTCTCTCAGCCCTCCTGTGTGTGGAGGCGGGGGCTGGGTCAGGCGTGCATCTACAGGATGGTGGCCCTCATGGGGGGCAGCAGTGACGCCCCTCACAACTCTCCCTCTCCCCCACAGGAAAGTGGAGGACCTCCAGTTCCGAGTCGAAGAGGAGTCCATCACCAAAGGCGACCTGGAGGTAAAGCCCGGGCAGGTCAAGAGGCTTGCAGGGTGCAGGCAAGGATGCGGGGTGGCCTGGCCGACCCCGCCGGGACCACTTCTGCTGGAGACTCCAAATCAGACAGGGATACCTGGTGTCATGCACCTGGCAGGGCCCGGCGGAGGCACCTCTGCTCCTTGGGGCCGGAGGCTGCTGTTGATGAGCGTTTTTCTCTCGTTCTGACAGTTGGGTCTACGCCTTTGCCTCAGCTTTGATTTTTAGTCGAGCAGCACAAATCAAATCCTTTAGAACCCCAGTTTTTTGAAGTAGGCGGGGGTCACACCCACCACCTGGCCCCCTGGCGCCGTGTAATCCCATCAGCGGCCAAGACTCAGAGACTATAAAATCCAGATCCCGGAACCACGCGGCTGCGCGACATCTTATCAGAACTTTTGTTTTTTGACACCTTATTGTCTCATTCCTATTTTGGACAAACTTGCAGGCTATCGAATGTAGCCTGCCCACAGGGCAGAGTCTGGCAAACTCCCCGTGGCGTACCCAATATGCCAAATACCAGTAACAATGATGGGTCTCATTCTCCTAAATAGCCTTGAATATAATCTCACGGCTAGGATGAAAGAGACATTACTGGGGCCTGCTCGAGGCAATCGACGAATAACAGGATGATGAAATGAAAAAAATGAAATTCCTTAAAACAAGAAAAAGCAAACAGTCAGTTTGCAAAAGAATAATTTCTATTTCTGCTTCTTTTCCTTCCTGTTTTAAGTTCATGGAAATTTTGTTTTCCCACCAGAAGGAGGTGAAGGCCCTGCAGGCGGCCTCCAAGAAGCTCGCCAAGGAGAACTAGTGGGGGAGGACCAAGCTGGACCACGCGAACGAGGAGAACACGGACGTGATCGCCCCGTGGAAGTCCAAGCTGGAGACAGCCATCGCCCCGCACCAACAGGCCATGGGCGAGCCGAAGGCGTTCGTGAGCCGGGGCGTGGGTGCCGAGGCGGCCGAGCTGGCCGAGCTCAAGATGCAGATGGAGAGGCTGCAGTTCGAGTCCCAGCAGGAGGTGGAGAACTTGAAGGCCCAGCAGGTGGCTGAGCGTGCGGCACACGCCTCTGAGCTGCAGACGCTCAGGTCGCGGCTGGTCAGGATGGCCCAGGAGCAGAAGAACAGCCTGGAGGCCGCGCGGGCCAAGCTCGACCAGACCAAGGACCAGCACCTGGTGGAGATGGAGGACACCCTGAACAAGCTGCAGGAGGCGGAGACAAAGGTAAAGCACCTGGAGGGGTTGCGGGCCATGTGTAGTCAGCAAGCCCAGGCCCTGGCTGACGCCACGGAGCAGCTGAAGGCCACCCAGGAGAAGCTCTTGCAGCTCGATGGGCTCCGGAAGGCCAGTTCCGAGGTAAATTGGGAATGGAGAGGATCAGGCAGCAGCTCCAGGTGGCTGAGCGGCAGATTCAGGAGTTAGAGAATGCAAAGTGGGCTGAGAGCGGCAGGTTGGTACCCGGGCGCCCTCGCCCACTTCCACGCTCGCTCCCTGCATGCTGTGTGTCAGTCTGCTCTCCGCCGTGTTCCGGCTTGGTGCTGACAGGTCTCCCAGTCACGTCCCGTGCGGTTCCCTCTGATGGGACTGAGAACGTGTCGGCACGATTCTGGGGCTGTCATTGGTCCCCAGCACCCGGATGCCGTGCTAGCCTTGGCCCCGGCTAATCGGGCCCGTCTGGGGTCTTTCTGAAACTGAGAACTCTTCACAAGGCCAGTGAGAAAACAAGATAGGAGCCCCCAGAGCAAACCTCGGCCCCCCCGCCTTGGGCCCCCTATGTACTCGCCAAGTCCGCCCAGACCCTTGGGCTCGAGTCTGGCCGCAGGAGTCTTTCCCTGACCTTGCTGACCACTTGCTCGTGTGACTGGCTTTGCCATCCTGTCCCCGAGGCGCCTCAGTTTCCAGCTTGCGCTCAATGCCTCTGAGCCTCTGCGCTCCCTCAGGGCTGGTGACGTGGCCCATCTTGGTATTTCTCATTGCCGGCCCCTCCCTGCCTGCAGCACAAGCCCCCGCCCAGCCCTGCAGAGATTTCATCCCTTTCAGTCTCTAAGGGGTGCTTGGGCCAAGTCCGCCTTCCATCATGGCCTCCTGTTGACCGCGGGCATGGACTCTCATGGTAGCCCTGACCCTGCGGAAGGACAAGACAGTGAGATCTGGGCCAAGCCGAGGAAGCTGCAGTTCTCACCAAGGAGCCCCGAGAAATGCCCTTTTCCTCCTATAGGATTGTGGTGGCAGAGACATGCCCTCCCAGCCGCCCCCCTCTCCCCCTTTCTCCCCCCCTCCCGGCGCTGGGCGCTTTGTTGGAGAAACTTCTCTGTTGGCCAAGATGGAAGGGCTGTGGGATTTGTAGACAGGAGTGACAGACATAACAGAATGACCCAGAGATCCCCGGGAGTTCCTCTCAGGACTCAGGACTCCTTAGCTGGCATTCCAGAAACACCGGCTGAAACAAACGGAATCAATTCCTAGGACACAGCAGGGGATAGTTGAGCCACTTGTTCGCATCAAGATGTAACAAACGTCAAGTTCTGGTGACTGCTGCCTAGTGGATTAGAGGTTCTTCATTTTAAGTTTCATATTGAAACCCCTCAAACTTTTAAAGTCACAGACAAGAAACTACAAGAAAGTAAATCTTGGGGGCCAGAGTGATAGTTCAGTGGGAAGGGCATTTGCCTTGCACACGGCCTAAGTGAGTTCGATCTCCAGCATCCCATAGGGTCACTGTCATTGTCACTGTCCTCCCGTTGTTCATCGATTAGCTCGAGCAGGCCAAAAAAAAAAAAAGAGATAAACCTTTTCTTCCCTCCCTCCCCTCCCTTTCTCTTTCTTCCCTGTTTCCTCCCTCCCTCCTTCGTATCCTTAGCCTCCCTCCTCCCTTGCTTACTTCCTTCTTCCTCGCCAAGCCATGCTCTCGGCTCTGGGGTCCTCCCACCCAGCAGTAACTGGTCTTTTCAGCTTGTGGACCTATCTCAGGCTCGCCCAGTGGTGCTGCAGTTCAAACTCGGGCCTGGTGTGTACTCCAGCCCTTTGTGCCGTCTCCCCGCCCCTGGAAAGTCAGTCTTTCTTATAGGCTTTCTTATTTTCTGGTCACTCCAAATGTAGGTCTAGAAAATGCCTCTGTTTGAGCCATTTTCAATAACCACTAGACAGTCATCCCCAGAACTGATGGCGCCAAGGCCTTGGCTTTGAGAGCTTCAGGCAATCACGCTCACCTCACGCCTCTGTTCTTCGGGGTTGTGTTGGGTCATGGGCTTCTCATATGTGCTTTCTGTTTTGTTTTCCCCTTCCTGTTCCTGTTCGTATTTTTGGTCCATTCACTCCATCCTTGTCACTCTGGTAGGCCGATAGCCTGGCCGAGGAGCTGCAGGGGAAGGAGCTAGCGCTCCGTAGTCTTCAGGAGAACTTGAACGAAGTCAGTCGAGTGAAGGAGGCTTTGGAGAAAGAGCTTCGGAGTTTGGTGAGTACCAGGGGAGTCGCACGCTGATCTTTCCCTTGCTGAGGGTAAAGCGAAGCCTCCTCAGGCGAGCTCGGCCCCTATCGCCTCTGAGGCTCATGAGCGTGTCAGCTCGAAAGCCCCAGGGGCTGCGCGAGCCCCCATTGGGGCAGCAAAGGTAGGTGCGCTGCTCTGTCCGCGCTGTGCCCTCCGCCTCTGCCTGATCAGTGAGTGGCCAGCGATGCTCCCTGAGTGCCAGGCTCCTTCCTCCCCTCAGCAGCGCCTCAGGCTCCTCTCCCGTGCCCCTGCCCCCTCGGCTCGGTCTCCCCTGGCAGCCGGGAGCACTGGGGGCTCACATCAAGGGGAGGGGGTGAGAGACATGCACTGGGAAGGCTGCTTTTCTGGAACCTTCCAGACACCTTCCTGCACTGGATCAAAGTGTTTTTTCTGGTTTTCTTTTTAGGATTTTTGTGTGTGTGTGTGTGTGTGTTTGTTTTTTTGTGTGTGTGAGTTCGGGGTAGATTATTTTTGTTTTCTGTGGTTTTTTTGTTCCTGTTGTAGTTCTTGTTGTTTTTTGTCTTTTTTTGTCACAGTTGGGGACGTTCAGGGGTCACTCCTCGCTCTGCACTCAGGAATTACTACTGACGGTGCATCCCCTATGGGATGCTGGGGATCAAAGGCGGGTCATCCTTGTGCAAGACAAACACCCTCCCCGCTGGGTGATTGCTCTGGCCCTGGGGTGTGTGTATAAATATATTTTTTTTTGATGGTGGTTGTGGGGGACTAGTGCCATGCCTGTCAGTCCTTGGAGGCGACTCCTGGCTTTGTGCTCAGGATATTCCTGTTAGTGCCGGGATTCAGACCAGGGCCAAGTGGCCTTACTCAGTGCTCTCTCTCTCCCAGCCCCCAGATGATCACCATGTTTATTGGGGCTCCCCCCAAACTCGGTGGTACTCCTGGCCTCAGGGTCTAACCGGCTGGCTGTTCTCGGGCGCCTGGACCCTGTGCCAGCCCTTCAGCCCCCAATATCTATGTTCTAAGTGCAAGTTCATTTTCATGAACATTGTGTGTGTGCTGGTGAGCAGAGCAGAGTCGCCCGTGTGTGTGCGGGTATGTTTATGTGTTTGTGTGCGTTGTGTGTGTGTATGTGTGTGTGCGCGTGTGTGCTGGGGGCAGGCAGGAGGCCTGCGGCTGATGGTGGCCTCCGGCTCCCCGCAGGGGGAGAAGGTGGACGTGAGCCGCAGCCAGTCCCAGGCTCTGCAGGCCGAGCACGCCAAGTCCACCACGGAGAGCCAGGCGCAGCACGAGGAGGCGCTGCAGGCCCTGCAGAAGCTGCTGCTGCAGGCGGAGGAGAAGCTGCAGGCGGTGCAGGCGGAGAATGGGAGCCTGCTGCGGGAGGTGGCCGAGCTGAAGACGCAAGCCGACAAGGCCAAGGTGTGTGGGCGCAGGGCCGCCGTCTCGGGGTCGGGCTCTGTTGGGGGCCTCGGCCTGCAGCCTCAGACACTTCCTCCGCCCATTGGCGCCTGTGAGAGCCGGGAGGGGGTTGCTCCCGGGGCGCCCGGCAGAGCACATAGAAGCCCAGGGACCCCAGCTTGGGCTGTCCGTTTTGTCTTTAGCTTGCTCAGTAAGTTCAGGCCTTCATGTTTTCACTTGATTGCTCAAAGGCATTTTTTAGTGTATCAGAGAAATGTTAAGGTTCGAAGCTCAGTGGGGAGAAATAGAGCAGCTAGAATAGTGCAGTGAGAGGGCACTTGCTGTGCACGTGACCCACCGGGGGATCCCCAGCATCCCCCAGGGTCCCCCAAGCACCCAGGAGGAAGCCGTGACCTCTGCCGGGTGTGAACCCCAAAACAAGAAGGAAAATAATGTACACACACATATATGTGTGTACATACATAACATGTACATATGTGTACATCTTTATATCCATATAATAAGTGTATTTTAATTCATATGTACATATTTTGATACATTTTTAGTTTTCCACGCTTGTTCCCATGTATAGTTTATACATATATGTGTATGCCTATATATATATGTGCTTGTATATATATGTGTGTGTATACATATCTATAAGCCAATGCAAAGAAAACGGAAGCGAGCTTACATCAGAGGAAACCAGGGCTGCTGAGTGGCGGCCATGGCCCGCGTGTGTGTTGGTGCCCGGCCTCTTTCCACCACGCACCAGAGCCAGGGCTACGTCTCCTCTCTGGACCACCTGCACAGCCCAGTTCTGTGGCCAGCAGCCTCGTGTGCATGCTCAGGTCAGCCCCATTCCGGTAACCTGACCGTCAGCGGTCAGCTGCCCAGCGCACACCAGTAGCCTGCTGCAGCTCATGGCTGCTGAGCTGGACAGAGAAGATAGCTCTTGCTGCAGAAAGTTCTGGAAAGTACATGGCGGTTAAACTATGGTGTGCATTGAGACTCAGAAAAGAAAACGCACAACCCATTGCTGACGGGCAGGGAGAGCAGGTGAGGGAGACCCTGGCCCGTGTGCGGCCACTCCTCCTGGAGCCTCTGGGCCCCTCCCAAATTACTGCAAACACTGCCTCCCATTGTTCATCGATTTGCTCGAGCGGGCCCACTAATGTCTCCATTTTGAGACTTGTTGTTACTGTGTTTGGCAAGCAAAACCTGTTGGCTTCAGTCTCCAAAGCTTGGTGGATTAGTCTGGATTTTCTATAAAGTGTATAACTTTTGGGACTAAGTCCATTTCCTGCCTCTGTTTGTCCCTGTGAAAATCGTTTGACCAGCAGTGGTTGCTTTTGCCTTCCCCTTCTGCACAAAGTTCAAAAACAAAATACTTTTTGTAGTTCTTTGAATTGTACTGAAAACTAGTTTTTTAATGCATCCCTTCTATGACAGTGATGGATTTTATAATAGAATAATTGAAGTGGGGGGAAAAAATCTTATGCCCCAACGTCAAGATCCAACTGTACTTAAACCTTCCGGGGAGCTGTACTCGGCCAACCCGGGTTGATCCCCAGCATCCCGTATGGTCCTCCGGCCCTGCCAGCAGTGATCCCTGAGCACAGAACCCTGAGCGAGCCCGGAACACCTCCAGGTATGGGGCCCCCATCCACAAAAAAGGCAGGTAGATATGTTGACCCTGTGAAGCTGTTTCAGCCTCTCCATCCTGCGTGTGTGTGTGCGTGTGTGTGTGTGAGTGTGTGAGTGTGTGCGCGCGCATATACACGCATGTGCAGGTAAGACTACTCTGCCATTTTCATTTCTGGTATTTAGGCCACATTAAGTGCTTGGCTTGCTTGTGCCTGCTTGATCTCATTCTTGTTTCGTTCTTCCCCGCTTTTGTTTCTGTAGTCATTAACTTACCTAATAACATCAGAGGAAATTGAGCTGATGTCGGAGGATCGCAGGGCCCTGAGGTCAGAGAATCAGTTGCTGGCGAAGGAGAAGCTCTCTCTGAAGTCAGAGAGAGAGTCATTGCTATTGAAGTTGAAGGAAGCGGAGGCCAAAAACTCTTCGCTGCGGGAAGAGCAGAGGAAGCTCTGGCTGTTGAACCAAGCGATTCTTTTCGATAAAGAGAAGGTCATCGAGGCCAGGCGGGCCGCAGAGAAGCTCTGGCAGGAGGAGCGGCTCTGCCGAGAAGCCCTCGAGGCGGAGAAAGAGAAAGTGCTGGAAGAGGGCAGGGCAGTGCAGGAGGAGCTCCAGAGGGTGCACGCGGAGAACGACGCCCTGCAGGTCGCCAAGGTGGGGCTGCAGGCCCTGGTGGAGGAGCTGCAGATGAGCAAGAGTGGCCTGGTGGCCGAGTGTAAGAAGGGCCTGGAGGAGAGGGGCCAGCTGGAGGAGCATTCGAAGAAGCTGGTTCTGGAGAACCTATCCCTGGCCAAGGACAAGGACAACATCATCCAGAAGCTGCAGTGCTCCTACGAGGAGCTGGCTCGGGATCAGAAGTCGCTGGTGCAAGAGATCGAGGAGCTCACGGCCGAGAAGAAGTCGGCCCTCGAGAAGCAGTCGGCCCTCGAGGCGGCGCTGCAGGAGGCCCGGGAAGCGGCCCGCAGCCTGGAGAAGACACACGCCAGCGTGCTGCAGGCCAAGGAGGCGCTTGACGCCGAGCGGCAGGAGGAGTGCCGGCGGCTGGCGGAGGACGGGCTCGCGGCACAGCAGGCCCTGGTGCAGGAGCGGGAGGCCCGCGCCCAGGAGACCCAGGCGGCCGCCCACGAGGCCAGCCAGCTGCGAGGCCGCCTGGCGCTGCTGGAGCAGGAGGTGGAGGAGCTGCGGGCGCGTGCCCAGGGGCTGCAGGCCGAGCACCTGGACCTGCTGGAGGAGAAGGCGCGGTCAGAGCAGAAGGTGGCCGAGATCCTGCGGGAGAAGGAGCAGCTGGCCGGCAGTTACTTCCTCCTCCAGAAGGAGGTCAGTCGGCTGGCCCAGACCAGCAGCCACGTCTCGGCCAACCTTCTGGAGGCCCAGAAGGAGAACCGCCTGCTGAGAAAGGACAAGATCAGGCTCGCCGTTAAAATCAGAGAGCTCGAGACGCTGCCGTCATTTACGGTAAAGTGGAGCAGGCCCGACCCCCGTTGGCCCCGGGCACCCCCTTGTAGCGGTTAAGAGGATTGCTCTTCGTCGGCACAAGGAGCGGTGGATCCCCACGGAACCCGTGTGTCACGGGCTGTTTGCTGCGGGCGCAGGGACAGCTCGTCACCACGTGCCTGCTGACCTCTAGGACAAGGCATAAGCTGTGAATAAAACCAAAAAGAACAGTATGTTCATATCCGGGGGGAGTTCTCACGGAAGATTGCACTGTGGCTCTTCAAGACGTAAGGGAAGGCATGAGAGAGGCACTGAGTTGTAAAGTAAAGCGGTGTCTTCCGGGGGGACTTTGAGCGGTTGCCCTGAGTCTGCTCACTTGGGACTCGGGGGTGCCCTGTGCCACCAGCAGTGTGCCCGGTGGAGGGCAGCCTGGACTCGAGGGTGCCTGGTGCCGGGCAGGTGTTCTCTCTTCCCAGCTCACTCAGGGTTTGCCTTTCTCCCACTCCCACACCTGTGCTCACGGCTCACATCTCCTCTCCTTCCCCCCCCCCCCCGACACGCTTTCCAACCAGGCCTGCTTAGCTGTCCACTCATGTCATTTTTATTCTGTGTGAGGAATGGAGGCTCTTGGGAGCACTAGGCTGTTTCGGGGCGTCAGTCTTGCCACTGAGCGGTTTAGACGTGAGTCCCCGAGGGGTGAGCGGCGCCCAGCGGGGGCCGGAACCACTGTGGCAGGTTTGTGTGGCGTTTCGCGCTGTGCTCTGCCACTGCGGCCAACCCCTCCCTGGCCCCCCGGCCTGGCTCAACGAGGTTTCTCTCTCCAGGCTGTGCAGACAGCGGAAGATGCCAGGCATTTTATGGAACAACTGTCCCAAGAGAAGACAGAGACCCTGGCCTCCCTGGAGGACACCAGGAACACCAATGCAAACTTGCAGAATGAGGTGGGTGATGGTGGTGACCAGGGCGTGTAGGCCCGGCCTCAGCCTTGAGAGAAACCATATCCTGGGCCAGAGCGATAACACAGCGGGGAGGGCGTTTGACTTACACACGCCAGACCCAGGTTCAATCCCCGGCATCCCATATGGTCCCCTGAGCACCGCCAGGAGTAATTGGTCCCTGGTTCTCGCATGGGACAGGAGGGGAAGTGTACCCCTGCGTGACCCCTGTATGACCCCTGGGGAGGTGCTGCGCGGAGTGACCACACAGGATCCGGGGGACATGGGGCAGCCTGGCCAGATCACTGAACAGCTGACCACTCCCAGACTGCTCGGAGGAGCAATGAGCCCGGCAGGGACTGGACACCCGAGTTAGCTCGCCCAGAGCCTGGGCTGGGACAGGAAGAGAAGCCACATGTGTTGACATACACAGCGTCTCAAGGCTCTTTGATGACCGTGAGAAGGCCAGCCACTGCCCTCTGACCACACAGCCCCACTTTCCCGGGCTCGAGTGACTGCTGACGGCCTGGGCTGCTCCTCCCTCGCCAGGAGTGATCCCTGAGAACAGAGCCAGGGCTTAGTCCCCACCCACCAAACAAACCAAACTGACTACCCACAAAGGTTATACATAAGCATGTATACATACACAGACATGTACATATGTATATATGCGTGTATGCTTCAAAAGAGTCGGGGAATATCTACCATTTAAGATATCCGAGAATGGGGCCGCAGCTATAGCACAGCAGGTAGGGAGTTTGCCTTGCACATGGCCAACCCAGGTTCCATCCCTGGCATCCTATATGGTCCCCGAAGCACAGCCAGGAGTAATTCCGGAGTGCAGAGCCAGGAGTCACTCCTGAGCAACGCCCGGTCGTGACCCCAAAGTCCCCCCTCCCAAATTAATTGATTAATTAAAATAACAGAAGCCAAAAAGAAGGAAGCTGAGGAAGAACGGGCTGTGCTCACCTGGCACCCGTGAGAACCAGGGCCCGGGCACCTGCTGCCAGAACCCCACCCCCACACGCTCCCAGCACAAGAGGTGATGCTTAAGGAGTGAAAGGCCCCATGGACAAGGACACATCCCTTCAGTCAAGGGGTCACGTCCTTGCTTGAGCCGAGAAGCCAGACCCCTCCACTGCCCTTACTCCTGCTGCTCTCCCAGAACCTGGGCTTCGAGCTCCCATAAAATTGGCAAATCTTCACTTTGCCAGAGTCGAACACCACTTTGGAGGGCCTCCTTCCCATCAGGAAGGTCCAGTCTCATACGGAAACGTCCAGCAACATGTGACTGTCCCAGCCACGTTGCGCATGCTCTGGGTGCAGAGCTGGGGAGTCTGGTCCTCTGGGCCGCCTTCCTGCTTCTTGCTCCTGTCGAGGGAGACAGCTGGGTGGGGTCCTCTGGGGTGTGCACACTTGGCTGCAGACCCCAGTGCCCGCACCTACCATCAGCAGGCTCAGGTCTGGCCTGCGGCAGGAGTCAGCCTTGGGGCCTCCTTGATGTCTCTCCTTCCCCAACACTCTTCCATCACACCCGGGCCTGTAGCACTTTATAGTTTGAATCCTGTCCGAGGAAGGGGACCATCTGGGTCCCCGTGCCCTGTGGAGTTCCCGCACACCCTCACTTCCTGCACTTCTGTACTTAACAGCCGGTGGCCCTGGACGGCACATGTGGGCTGAAGTGAACTTTACATGTGGGCTGTGGACGTGGACCCTGCATGGGCTTGTTGGGAACTGAACATTTCCATGTTTTTTTTTGTTTTTTTTTTTCAGCTGGAGGAAGAGAGATCTGTGTTTCTTGGCTCCAGTGTGGGGGGGCCTGGGCACTCTCAGAGACTCCTCATCAGAACTTGCCCTGAGGGAGAAAATGAATCAGTCTGTTTTTCTGGTTTTCTTTCTTCTTTCTTTGGGGACCACACCTGGCGATACTCCAGGCTTCCTCCTGGCTCTGCACTCAGGAATCACTCCTGGCTGCTCTCCAGTGGCCCCTGTGGGATGCCAGGGATCAAACCTGGGTTGGCTGCGTGCGAGGCAAGCACCTTTCCCGCTGTGCTATCACTCAGATCCAAACCTGCCAGTTTTTAAATGAAACATGAATGTTTGTGCCTACAGTCATGCTTGCTTTTGTAAAGTGGGATTTTTCCCCCCGTGGATTTTAAAGAAGTGAGTCTGTCTTTGTAGGAGAGGGAAGGCCCTCTTGACTCCCTGCTCTGAGAGGAACCGAGGGGGCCCAGCATGTCCTCCTGGGGTCTTCCCTGGGGCAGCCGGGAGCTTGCGCTCAGGAAGGGAAAGGGGAGCTCTGGCTGCCTCAAACCCTGGGGCGGGGACTGGAAGCGGGGCCCAGCCTCCTCTGTGGCGAGCTCCGATGGCTCCCGCAGATGGCTCACCGTCTCACGCTCTCCTTTAACACAGATTGATTTCCTGAATTCCGTGATTGTGGACCTCCAAAGAAAGAATCGGGACCTCAACAATAAAGTGGAGATGATGTCCAAGGCTGCTCTCCAGGAAGGGGGACGACCTCAACAATTGAACAATTACGACAACAACAGTTTCGGCCCGGCCACCCCATTCTCTGCACTGTGCAGAAATCTCCAGCAGTTGATGGATGACCTAACAGTCTACTTGTGAAACACCTAAAATGACCAATTTACTGTTTTTATAAGCTTTACTTTTTTTGACTGTGCGTTTAGATGATGTATGATGAGAAATTCAACATTAATTCTTTTGGATTTTCTTATCACAAAAAAATTAAATGAAGGACCTCAACCATCAGAAGTTTATCATCCAGTTTGAATCTATTTTTTTTCACTTGAATGTTTTCTAGTTCTGTAAAAAGTGATAAATAATGTACCATCCAGGCTACATGTATAATAAGAACAATCTATTTTTTTTCACTTGAATGTTTTCTAGTTCTGTAAAAAGTGATAAATAATGTACCATCCAGGCTACATGTATAATAAGAACTTCTATCATTGTATATATGCTTTTGATGTATTTTCCTCTGGAGATTATCAACTGTCTGACAAGTGAAAGATCTGTATCAATTGAAATTTTTAGTAATAACCATTATTGAAATTGTTTCACAAACTATGTAAAGCAGTATTAAAATTTGAGCAAACAAGTGTCCTATATTTTCTTAATAAAATTATTTCTTTTTGCCAGTGATAACTGATTATGCTCAGGTTCATTTATAAAAGATTTTTGGCTAACAATCAAGAATTATAGAGTCAAATAAGTCAAACAGTTTCTACCATGGAATTCTGATACACCAATTTCTTTTTGTTTCTTTATGTTTGTGCCACACCTGGTGATGTCTTAGGGCTTATTCATGGCTCTGCACTCAGGAATCACTCCTGACAGTGCTTGGGCAGACTATATGGAATGTCAGGGATTGAAGCCAGATTGGCCAAAGCAAATGCCCTACCAGCTGCACTATTGCTCTGGGCCTGTAAACCATTTTCTTAAAAGCGTTTATCTTGGGCTAAAGAGATAGTGCAGTGAGTAGGGTACTTGCATGTGGCTGATCTGGGTTCGATGACAGGAATCCCATCCAGTCATCTGTGCCCTGGCAGGAGCAATCTCTAAGTGCAGAGGCAGGAGTAAACCCTAAGAAGCACTGGGTTGGGGGTATGGTGCCACCAGCAGGTCAGTCTGTACCTGTGAGGCAAGTGCATCAGCAGCCTGATGGCGCCTTCAGACTTCCAGGTACCCCCAAATTGCTGCCGTGCGTTTGGCCAGACCCCAAAAACTTGAGGCAGAGTTGACCAAGAAAGTAAACAGGTAAAAGATATGTGGGAGATACACCCACAAACCACCTCCAGTTCAGCTATATAATTGGAGACATGGCCGCTCTGGTTCCTGATTGAACTGCTTAACGGCCATGATCCCAGAGAATCAGAAACAAATCTCGAAACCCAACGGCTTTTGGCAGAAATGTGTCCAGTCCCTGCAGTAAGTTAGAGGCGCTGGGCCACCCCAGGTGGGAATAGATTTTGTGCTTTGGCCTGTTCCCCCTGGCAGCCCGCTGGCCGCCATCCTCCAGAGGCCACTGGACAGTCAGATTTAGGCCCACAGTAACAAGACACGTAGGGCCTCGTGGGATGGGGGTGGAGCCGGCCCTTTCCTCCCCAACAAGACCCCAAGTCGTCACCCACAAACGGCCTCTCTGGCTTCTGATCAAGTTGTTTAACGGCCATGATCCCATAGACTCTGACACAAATCTCGGAATCCAGTGGCTTTTGGCAGAAATGCATCCAGACCCTGCAGTAGGTTACTGTCGCTCGGCCATTCCAGGGAAGAAAGGGTGCTGTCCCTCCACCTGCTCCCCCTTGGCGGCTCGGTGGCCGCCATCCTCCAGAGGCCACTGGACATTCAAGTTTGGGCCCTCAGTGATGAGACACGTGGGGACTCACGGGATGGGGGTGGGACCAGCCCTTTCTTCCCCTTCCCAACAAGACCCCTAGTCGCCACCCACTAACGGCCTTTCTGGCTCCCGATCAAGCTGCTTAACGGCCATGATCCCCGAGACTCAGGAACAAATCTCGGAACCCAGCAGGTTTTGGCAAGAAATCCCTCCAGATTTAATTGTTAAAATTTTGGAATTTCAAAATCACGCAGCCACTACTGCAGCCACACGACACCATATGTTATTCATAACCAGGAATAGAAAACAAATTGTCTACTGATGCCTTTTCAGGAGATCTGAATTTTGGGGTAAAATCCCAAATAATAATAGTGGATCCAGTGTCAAAATATTGAATGAAATCAAAGTAGAGATAGAGTAATGTGGAAATCATCTCCTCCACAGGTAAGGGGAGGGTGTGGGGTGGGGGTATACTAGGGGTTTTGGTGGTGAAAAATGAGCACTGGTGAAGGTACGGGTGTTTCATTGTATGACCAAAACTTAAACCCAAAAGCTTTGTAACTGCTATCATGGTGATTCAATAAATAAAATTATAAAAAAGGAAAATAAAGAACCACTGGTGAGGTTTAAAGGTATAAAAAACCCTACACAGGGGGCTGGAGAGATAGCACAATGGGTAGGACCTTTGCCTTGCACGCAGCGGACCCGGGTTCACTTCCCAGCATCCCACATGGTCCCCTGAGCACCGCCAGGAATAACTCTTGAGTGCAGAGACAGGAGTAACCCCTGTGCATCGCCAGGTGTGACCAAAAAAGCAAAAAAAAAACCCAAAACAAATAAAACCTTTATTGTATTATTGCAAAGCTTCCTAACCAACGTAGCCTAAAATGAATACCTTCAGTGATTCTCCATAGCTATTTCACAAGACGAAACTAAAGGGACACCATGCATTGCAAGCACCATCAATCCATAAAATCTGGGAAAGAAACTGGAAGTTGCTATATTTTTAACCCAAAATGAACAGATCCAAAGATGTTTATAAGCACCAACTCCTGTACGTTTGACGCACGTGTCCTCAGGTTGATTTTTCTGGAGAAAGAGCTTGAACAAGACCGTCACTTTTAGCCTACATAATCCCCAATAGCAGTCCTTGACTTTAGAATCTATGGTAGGGAATTCAAACGGTCTATACATGAATCGTGGTTACTTGGCAGGATATCCAAATATTACATCGTACTGTGCATATTCTGTAATACGAGGTTGTAAGTCAGTAAACTGTAGATTGGAGAGAGAGCCCTGGGGCAAGGCTGATGCCTAGCAAGCAGCAAACCCAGAGTCTTTTCCCTGGCACTTCATATGGTCCCCAGCATCCCCTCCAGGAGTGATGCCTGAGCAGAGCTCGGAGGAGCCTCAGCACTGCTGGATGTGGTTCCCGAGTCCCTTCACAAATATAAGTAAGCACCCATTTTGTGGAATATAGTATATATGGTCACGGTCCTCCCGCTGTTCATCGATTTGCTTGAGCGGGCCCAGTAACGCCTCCATCGTGAGACTTGTTACTGTGTTTGGCATATTGAATACGTCATGGGTAGCTTGCCAGGCTTTGCCATGCGGGCGAGATACCCTCAGCAGCTTGCCGGGCTCTCTGAGAGGGGTGGAGCGTGCAAAGCAAACCCCCTACCCGCTGTGCTATTGCTCCAGCCCATAATATACATCAGGATCAGGATCAGGTCATCCTGTTGTCCGTCGATTTCCTTGAGCAGGCACCAGTAACGTCTCCTTCTTCCTAGCCCTGAGATTTTAAAAGAGCCATTTCAATGCTCTTTTAGGATTAGGAGAATGAGCCCCATCATGGTTACTGGTATTTGGCATATTGAGTACGACACGGGAAGTTTGCCAGACTCTGCCATGTGGGCAGGATACTTTCGGTTAGCCTGCCGGGTGCTCCAAAGTAAGAACGCGATAATAAGATGTCATTATTCCGGGAGCTGGGTTTTATAGTCTCTGGATTTTGGCCGTTGATGGGACCAACCTGGCCCTTGCGGCAGCTGGTGGGTGTGACGTTTACCTACAGGAAGATGAGGAAGGGGTCTGGGTGGAGAAGGCCCAGTCCCGATCTGAGTAGGCTTGGAGACCTCAGCCCTGGGACCCGCATGCCTGGGTTCCTCTGCCAGTTCTTTCATGCATGAGGCCCGTCCGGACGTGTGGAGAGTGGGCCCAGCATGGCCGTGGCTGGCTCCAGAGGTCCTCAGCTGCTATGGCTCTGCTTGGGGCGGGGCGGGGCGGGGGGGGGGGGTGGAGAAACTCAACCCTCCCCCCTCCAAGGGGCCCCAGTGAGGAGAACCAGGCGCGGGGGCAGGAGACTCTGCTCAGACAAGAGCTGGATCATCAAGATCAGGCCAGGGCCAGCCCGCCCGCGAGAAGGGCGCCCTCCTGTGGCATCTTGGGAGAACAGCAGCTCAGACACAGGCTAGAGAATCAAGATCAGGCCAGGGCCACCCTACCAGAGAGAAGCGCGCCCTCCCGTGGCAGCTTTGGAGAACTGCAACACAGACAGGAGCTGGAACATTAAGGTCAGGCCAGGGCCACCCCGCCAGCGAGAAGGGCGCCCTCCCGTGGCAGTTCGACAGAACTGCAGCTTAGACAAGAGCTGGATTAAATCAAGATCTGGCCAGATCACCCCCGCCGGCGAGAAGCGCGCCCTCCTGTGGCAGCTTGGGAGAACTGCAGCTTAGTCAAAGTCCGGGGAGTCAAGATCTGGCCAGCCACCCCTGCCTTTGCCCCCAGGTGACCCTGTCTGCCTTGTTTCATCCAGCCCCCCCCGTCATCTCTTTCTAACCCCCTCACATTTCTCTAACTTTCTTTCAATAAAAACATTTTACTGAAGAATTTTATTGAAAATCTTTTTTCGATAAAAAGACATCATAATTCTTGCATTAGATTGCCGACATTGCCAGTATCATGGCCATGTTTACCATACAGCCACCAAATTCCACCAAATTTGTCCCAATGTCACCAAGCCCACCAAATTCGTGCCATAGCAAACCAAAACGGAAACACCCCCCCAAAACAGCAGTGGCAAACGTTACCAAATTCACCATACCAACACCAGATTCACCATGTTTGTGCCACAGTGTACCAAATTCACCAGATCTGTGAAAGTCAACCAAAATCGGAAATATAAAACAGCAGTGCCAAACCTCACCAAATTTTACCGCCGTGTGCCAAATTCACCAGATTTGTGCCACATTCAAACAAAACACAAATAGCAAAATAGTGGTGCCAAACATCACCTAATTTTCCATAATATCATCAAACTTGCCAGATTTGTGCCACAGCCAATCAAAACAGAAATAACAAAAAAATAGCAATGCCAAACTTCACTGAATGTACCAGTTCACCAAATTAACCAGAATTGTGCCACAGCCAACCAAAACAAATACAAAAAACAGCAGAGACAAACGACACCAAATTTGCCATAGCATCACCAAAGTCACCGGATTTGTGCCACAGCCAACCAAAACCAAACTACCCCAAAAGCGCTAGTGCCAAAGTCACCAAATTTGCCGTAGCATTGCCAAATTCACCAAATTTGTGCCACAGTCAACCAAAACGGAAATGCCCCCATAATAGCCACGCCAAAAGTCACTAAACTTGCCATCTCATCGCCAAATTCACCATATCGTCACCAAGAGTCATCGAACTTGTGCATGACTTCATTTTATGCCCGACATCATGATTACCACCACCACGAAAATGACCATGACCAGCCTCAGACCATGATCACCAGATCACCAGCATGATCTGATCGGCAGAGCGGCCCGCCAGCTCTGTCCGCATCACCATGTCACCATCATCACCGCAACTGCATCCCCAACAAAGCTGCCATTTTCACCACCAAAGCATCATCACCACAGCACCATGCGACAGCTATTCCTGCCACCATCACCACCGCCACAATCTTTGGCATTGCCATTGCTGCCTCAATAACCGTCACCGTTGTCGTTCCACCAGCTCAGCCTATCCCAGTGCCCCCCATGAGTGTGACTGATGTGCTGGGGGGGTACCTCCCTCCATGATGAGTGCTGCTGTGCCAAGACATGTGCCTGTGTGTCTGGGAAGTTCCTGGCCCCTGCCAGGCGTGGGCACTCTGAGCTGAGGGGTGCGGGCGAAGGTCCGTTTTCTTGCTCTCAGGGACCCCTAAATGGGGCAGCTGCAGGGAGCCAGTTTCTCTGATGATCACTGATGACAATCCGGTGCTTGCTGGGCTCCAGAACTCTGGGAAGAGAGAGACACACACACAGTGAGAGATCACTCACAGGTGTTTTGCTGACAGCTGCGTCCCCTGAGCAGAAATGATAATAATATACATATATACATATATATGAGATTGATATCCAAGGTTAGGAAAATGGGGCCAGGAGGACTGGTCAATGGTTGGAAGCTCCCATAAGCATTGGGGACAGAGGGTAGTTAGGATAGAGTAGGGACCAGTCTGGCAATAATGCTTGGAAATGGTTGGAAATCACTTTGGACGGGAACTGGGTGTTGAAAGTAGGTAAAGAGATACACATAATAACCTTTCCATGTCTGTATTGTAAACCGAAAGGCATGTGTCAGAGAGAGGGGGAGAGAGAAAAGAGGGAGAGAGGGGGTAGAGAGAGAGCACTGCAGAAAGGAGGAGGGAGAGAGAGGTGCCTTGCCTGTCTGGGGGAGTAGGGAGACCGGGAAGATTCGTGGTGAGCAATGTACACTGGTGAAGGGACAGGTGTTGGAACGTGATATGACTGAAATCCAATCATGATCAACTCTGTATTTCACTAGGATTGAAAAAATTCACAAAGAAAATAACATTTTAAAAAAGACAAAACAAATCTAAGTCAATCGTGAAATTTTGAGCGAGCAGCAGTGCAGTGGGCTGGTGAGCGGTGCTAGCAGAGCCTCACCTGGCAGCTGTGATGGAGTCAGCTCCCACGCTCCAGAAGCTTCCGAAGCTTGGCGCCCTCTCCCTGGCCCAAACTGAGCCTTACTCATCAGCGTTCCTTTGGGGGCTGCAGGGGCTGACGCATATGAAGCATATCCCTCCTGCAGGCAAATGCCTTGGTCCCTGTGCTATTGTAAGGCCAGAGATGGAAATGTAAGGGCCGCCCGGGCTAATAGTCATGAAAGAGTTAAGTGGTAGGAAAGAGTTCACCAGAGAACTGTAAAAGCTGTGAAACTAGAGCTGCAAAAGCTGGCTCAAAAGAGTCATAAGGTAGCTCCCACCTACACCCTGCTATGACCTTGTGGCTGGCCCGGATATGGGGACATGTGCTCAGATGTTCCGAAGAAGTTCATCTTGTCAAGTGTCGTGCTGTTCTTGGTAAAGCTGCAGATTGCTGTACTGTCAGATTCCTTTGTTTACTCTTGGTTATAAAATCCCACTGTACTTTGGCTCGGGGCTCTCTGCCTCTGTCCTGTTTTCGGGACATGTAGTGAGCCCCAGCATGCTTGGACAATAAACCCTGTGCGTGTTGCATGAGAAAGTCTCCTGGAGTCTCCTTCACGGGCAGCGAGCGTCTCGACCCTAACATTTGTAGGTCCCACCGAGATCTGCTCTGCTGCCCCGGCCGTCTCCAACGGGCTCTTCTCGGGGTAAGTAAGGCGCCCCGAAACTGGGAATCGCCATCGCGTAAGGCCAGGTCCTGACTGGCATGGTGACTGTCGGTGCGAGGCGTGAGCCTTCTCGGACTGTGGCTGACAGTCGTGTCTGGGAGCCACAGGTCACGCCCCCGGGGGCGCCCTGGTGGTGTGGTAAAGGAACTTGGGAACACCTGGATGTCTCCTAGGAGGCGGGTGCTGCGACTTTGTTGCCAGCAAAGTCAGGGAGGCTGCTAATGGTTTAGTTTCAACATGAGTTTCTAGAGTTATAAAATGGGTTCATCTCAGATGTCAGCTTGCTGTAATAGTTTCTGAAAATGGAGAATTTCATGGGAAAGGTGGGAACTTTTACTAACTATTTTGTGAGTCAGCATGTCCAGTGCTTGAAAGTACATGCTACTATTTTGATAACTTTATTCCATGCAAAGCCTTGTCACCAGCCCTGATCTCCAGAGAGCTTTGTACACAAGTGTGAAATCCTTAATGTTGCATGATAATCTAGGACTGTTTTAATCTTTTTCCTGGAAATCAAAATTTTAAGACGTCTTCTGGTTAACTTCCAATGTCAAGTGATCTTTTGCCCAGTGAATACCTTGTAAGAGCTTTAATTGTGAGCATTTTTAAGACTTTTTGAGTAGCTCTAGAACTGATCTAATGCTTTTGAAATAGCACTGCAGAGTACAGTTTTGTTGTGTTAAGTGAGATTATTGGTAGCTGTGTCCAAACTTGGGCGATCGTGTTGAACTAAGATCAGTAAAATAAGAGTTCAAACTTGTGGGATGACAGGAATATAGATGTATGTCTTAAGTCAGAAAGATAAATGATGGAGATATCGTCAGTGGGAAAAGGGAAAGGGATCCTGTGAAAGTGAAGATGTTTTTTTTACAGGACGGAATGAATGTTAAGGAATGTGCAGAAGGTTAGAGGTTGTCAAACTGTATTGTTATAAGAAAATTTGAATTACGCCTGCAGAATTGTTCTAGTGAATTTTTGGTAAGCTCTATGGAAAAGATATTGGACAGATTGGCTAGACTCCTGGTACAGTGCTCTTAGAAAATGGAAGTCAAGATTTAAACATGATGCTAAATTGTATCCTTTTTCGCTACAGATTTAAGCTTCTTTTGACTAGGATCCACAGCAAATGGTTGGATTGCACCTCACCGTGAGTAAGGTGAAATGCTTGCTCTTCTCTTCTTTTATACCTTCAGTATGTTCTTTAATGCTCCATGGCACTATGTTGGTTTGTATGAATCTAGGTAAGTCTTTCCTCTCTGTAATAGGAGTGATGCTTGAGTGCACCGCCAGGAGTAAGCCCCTCACATCACTAGGTGTGGCCCGAAAAGAAAAGAAAAGAAAAGAAAAGAAAAGAAAAAGGCAGATGGGCCTAAGCATATCTGAGCTTTGCTCTGAAGTCTGGGGCCGCAGGGAGCACAGGCTTTGCAGGAGGCAGAGTTCCCTCCCTCCACCAAGCCCCCAGCAAGGAGCCAGGAGTATCCCCAAGGCCAGCCCACTGCCAGGCTGCCGAAGATGGAGGACACAAGGAAGGGAAATGCGTTTCCCATGAAATGTACTGTGCTGTAATTCCCTGTGACGCAGCGCACCCGCCACCCCACCCCCACCGTCAGTTCTGGTTGCGGGGAGACCCCCTCCTCTGTACTCTTGAGTGGCGGTTGTTGGGGTCTGCTGCGCGTCCACGGTTGCCGTCCGTCTCAGTTCCTTCCATCCGCTCATCCTCCCAGCCTCCCAGAGCTGGTCCCAAATGGTCGGTTCATCCCTGGTGCTGTTTGCAGGAGACAGCTCCCAAGTTGGGGGCACACAGACACCAGAGTCCCATCCTCCCCTATGCTCCACACAACGCACAGCCCCCCAGAATCTAGACTGGTGCCCTGGCTTGAGGAGGAAACATCCATCAGAACGGGAAGCAGTTTTTTGTTTCATTTTGGTTTTCTTTTTTAAGGCACTCGTCTTGGGCATGCAACTTAGTGCTGGAGCGGTAGCACAGCGGAGTAGGGCGTTTGCCTTGCATGCGGCCGACCCGGGTTCAATTCCCAGCATCCCATATGGTCTCCTGAGCAACACCAGGAGTAATTCCTGAGTGCAGAGCCAGGAGTAACCCCTGTGCATCGCTGGGCGTGACCCCCGGCAAAAATAAATACATAAATAAATTTTAAAAAATAAATGACCCATTTACCCACTTGTCCATTTCCCTCTGCTGTCTCATCACCTCTGTTCCCCTTCCCCCCCATGTCCCAGGAATGTTTATGCAGTCATCCATGGAAAGTCACTCCTTCAGGGGCCGCGGAAGTCATAGAACTGGTACTATCTTGTCTTGTACACAGCTGAGCTGGGTTCAATCCCTGGCACCCCATGTGGTACCCTGAGCCCAGAGCCAGGGTAAACCCTGAGCATGGCCAGGTGTACACACATCCACCCCAAAGAAAAAAAAACGTTCAGTGAATCAAAGGAACAAATGATGACTTTATTTTTTTTTGTGGGAGTAAAAAATTTTAAAACTATTAAAAAATTTTAAAACAAATATTGAACTGATTTGAACCAGTGAGTATGACACGAACATCCACAGCTGTCCTGGACCCCAGACTTTAATGAGATCCCCCACTTCACACGCACCTCTGTCTCTCTCCAAATATGCATCCCAGGAGCCACACTTCTGTCGCCTCTCATGTCCTTTCCAGGCTGTGGCATTGCCCCGTCTTGACTGGCCGTCCGTCCCCGCCCTGTGCTCTCCCACACACGTCCTTTTGTGGTGTAAATGCTCACACACACACACAGCCACACACGCACCCGTTGGGTTGTATCTATTGTGTCTTTGCTCCTTCTCTGCCTTGCCGCCCTCTCTCCCCAGGCCAGGTCCAAATCCTCCTGCTCTGCAAGCCAGCCCGGAGGAGAGTCTGGCCGAGGGTGTGAGGCCACCCACTCTGTAGGCCCCGAGCTCTCATCCTCTACCGGAAACCATGTTCATCTTTCTGTTCTGGCCTTTTGCGAATTGCCTTTTTGTTTAAGAGCAACTCACTTTGGTCCTCTCCAGAGACTGGATGAAAACCATTCTCTGTTGGATTAGTCAGAACAATCTTTGCCCCTGTTCTGGCTCAGAAAGGTTTCAAAAACAAAATCTCCGAACTTGCTGAAAGTTACTGAAATGAGTGAGAACCAATGGATACTCCCAGCATAAAGCCGCTCTGCAAGACATTCGTATAATTGCTTTGCATGTGTGTGTTTTAATTGTTGTCATTGCTTGGTAATAATTTATTCCAGAAATAGCACTTCAACCTGGGATTAGGTGTTTAAAAGAATTCTTTTTTTTGGGGGGTGGCGTGCAACAAGTCCTTTTTTTTCTTTTTTCTTTCTGTTCTCCATCTCCCAAAGTTATTAACTTGTTTCTTTAAATTCAAATGGACACAACGATACGCAGGTTCTGGCATGTACACATAGGCAAACTTTTTCTCCCTCACAGTAAGTAAAATTTCACTAAACTGCAAGCATCAAAGCCTGGGCCCCTCCCCCTGCAACAGTCCAGGGAGCCGCTGAGCCTACGTTCTAGGGCAGTTGTGCACTGGCCTCTCTCTGGCTTGATTTCTGGCATTTTGAACTCTTTGGTCTTTTAGAGAATCCGTGTTCATAAGAGATCCCGATGAAGAGAAAGCTTCCCTGCAGAAATCCATCAGTATTACCAGTGCTTTGCTCAGGGAGAAGGTCGCAGAGCTGGAGAAGCTGAGAAATGAGGTCGAGCCCCGGCCCCGCCCACGTGGACCCGAGCCACGCCCATCTCCGCCCGGGCCACGCCCACAGGGCCGAGCCACGCCCATCTCTCTGGACCACGCCCACATTGGCCTGAGCCACGCCCACCCCTAGGGCCTGGGGTGGGTTAGTCGGGGCTGGGCGGAACCAAGAGGCGGAACCCCAGACCCAGAAGAGGCACGGGTCCCCGGCCGCTTCCGGCTTCCGGCGGAGGCGTGACGTCACGACGTTCACGTGACCCGGGCGTCACGTGGCGGCGGGGCTGGGCGGCGCCGAGATCGCACCTGTCCTCCGCGCGCGGGAGACCCTGGACTCCCTGCGCGATTCCCGGGCCAGTGCGCGGGCAGCGCGGGGAGGGCTGGGTGGGCGGCGGCCTCTGGAGCCGGGGGCGCCCCCAGTGCAGCCCGAGCGAGGGGGCGTTGCGCTCCCGCCCTGCGGCCCGGCCCTGGGAGGGAAACGGGGCGACTCGAGTCCCTCTGGCAGGCCGAGCGCAGCCCCGCGTCCAGGCCCTCCCCGCTGTCCCGCGTGCGGGTGTCGCCGCCTGCGACCCTGGAGCCACTTTCCCAGCTGCCTGCTCCTCCACGGTCTCCTTGGCAGTTCACCCGGGGGTCCATGACCCCAATCTGACCCCAGGACCCTGCAGACACACTCTTTGTGGAGGACAGTGATTGCTTCCGTGGCCAGTCGCGCCCCTTGCCCTGATGCTGTTTTTCTTCAGGCCCCGGAATATGAGTGTGTCAGCTGTTGCTCACTGCAAGCTTTGTTTGTCCGGAGTTTGCAAATGACTGTTGTTTGCTGCTGGCCGTTACAGAAATTCCTTTCACTCAAAGGACGGGATGCTTCTCCCTCCCACAGGCAGTAGTTTGGAATGAGCATCTCACAGGACCGTTTGGCGTTCGCCTTACAAGCGGCCAACGTGGCCGACCCGAGTTCGATTCCTCCGCCCCTCTCGGAGAGCCCGGCAAGCTACCGAGAGTATTCGATATGCCAGACACAGTAACAACAAAGTCTCCAATGGAGACGTTACTGGGCCCGCTCGAGCAAATCGATGATCAACGGGAGGGCCTTTACTTACTTACTTACTTACACTTCTAAAGGTAAAAGGGTTTTGGTTATTATTATTTTTTTGAAACTGTCCTTCTAGACTCTAGCAAGAGTAATATGATGTTCCACTTCTGGAGTAACTGGTGTGCAGAGCTGTCTGGTTTTTAGAATCACTGACGCTGTTATGAGTGACAAATGTTTTATCTTCTGTGGACCTTTTGTTTATTTATTTGAAGGAAAAAACCTTTTATTTGGTGACTTTTAGGAAGAGGACGAGCGGAGAGAGAGAGAAACATTTCAAGAGAGACCGCGGGCTTCTCCAAAGGCAGAGAGAGCCCCTACACACATCCCAAGATTAGACAGAAAAGCAAAAAAGGCCCCATCTCAAGGAGAGCTGCAGGCACCGCATTGGCTCGGCTACATGGGCACAGGCAGCTCAGGGGCTCGGGCAGCATAGGAGCCTTCAGTGGACCTTTCAAGGGTGGGTGTGCTCCCCCCTCTTCTCCTCGACGGAGCGGCATGTCTTCTGATTGTTACGTAATGTGGCTCAAAGTTTTTCAGACACAGGATTGGTTACTTCAGCCTGAATTTATACACCTGGCTCTGGGGAATCTAAATTTTTATACTAAAGTGGTTTTTAATTTTACTGGGGGGCTCGTGCCAGGCAGTGCTCAGGACTTACTCCTGGCTTTGCACTCAGGATCACTCCTGGCAGTGCTCAGTGGACAGTATGGGGTGCTGGGGATAGAACCCCGGGTCAGCTGAGTGCAAAGCAAGCACCTTCCCCACTCTACTTTCTCCCTGGCCCCGGGTCTCCTGAGCACTGCCCCAGGGCACCTCCTGGTGGTGATTCTTAGCAGTTCAATGATGCTTGGTGCTGTGGTGGCAGCAATATCCCAGGCCACTCCAGTGGCCTCTCCAGGGATGCACATGGCAATGCTTGAGACCCTTGTGGTGCCAGGGGGCGAAGATGGCAGTCATGTGTCAGGCATGTACCTTAACCCCTGCACTCTCTGACTCTACACTAAAGTATACTGTGCTTTGGAGTGGGAATGTTACAACACCTGAGTTTTTGTTGTTGGTCTGTTTTGTTTGGGCCTCCCCTGGCAGTGCTCAGGCTTACCCCTGGCTCTGCACTCACGATTGACTCTCGGTGGTGTTTGGGGACGGTGTGGGAGGCCAGCAACCCAACCCGGGTTGGCTGACTGCAGTGATGCCCAGGTTTGGGTCGGCTGGTAAGTTTTAGGGGTTCTGTTCACCATTTGTATGTGTGCTTTCCTAGGAACATGAGGTGGAGAAAATGTTCACACTCAAAGGAAGCCTCTTGCCAGCAGCCGATGTCAAGAATATCAATTTTTTCGTCAGACCCCGGCTAGAACTGATGGATATAATGGCTGAAAATGTGCTTAGGTATCTCAGAGCTGATGCTGGGTCCATACGGAATCATTCCTCTAGTGGTTTGAGTGCTCATCAGGACACCTTTGCTTGCCAGCGCTTTGGGAAGTGGATCTTTGGACAGATGTGAGAGTGTGTCGGAGGAGAATGGGGGGGGGGGGGTAGGAGCAGGATACTCTGCAGTCAGCCAAGGATGGATCCTCAGAACCCAGTGCGGTCCCCAAGTCTTCCGGGAGTGACTTCTGAGTGCATAGCCAGGAGTTATCCCTGAGCACCTGCAGGTGTGACCCAAAAACTATAAATAGAGAATGGGAAACTTTGTGTATTGGGGCTGGGGAGGCAGGGCAAACCACATAAACCCCCTGTCTCAGGACAGTAGAAAGCTCCGGCCTGTCTCAGTAGAAGGACCCAAATTTCTTTATAAAAAGAAAAACAGCTAATGGTTCTTTTTCAAGTACTGAATACCATATGCTCAAACTTCATAAGCAAAGTCAGGAGAAGCTGATTAAAATTTAATGCTGCAGCATCTATGGAGGAAGTGCACCAGCCCAGTCTGCATTACGTTTGATCGACGTGGCCCCTAAGGACTTAAAAGCATGCGGGGTATTTGCGCAAGATCGCGCACGGTGTGGAGCAAACTTTTATTTTCCTAGAGACAAGCCAACACATTGCTTGATTAAATAAAAACATGTGTTTTTTCTGCAAGAAACAGATGTCCGTTGCAATAACCCTGAGAGGTTTTTTTTTTCTTTTCTTTTTGTGTGATACCCGGCAATGCACAGGGGTTACTCCTAGCTCTGTACTCAGGAATTACCCCCGGTGGTGCTCAAGGGACCATATGGGATGCTGGGAACTGGGAATCAAGCCCGGGTTGGCCGTGTGCAAGGCAAACCTGCTGTGTTGTTGCTCCAGCCCGAACCCTGAGAGTTTTTGTGTCCCATCAATGGCCCAAGAGAAAGTAACACTGCCCCTTGGCAGAGCACAGGTCTGCGGTTTCCAGAAAAAGCATCAAAATCAAGAGAGCAAGAAAACTAGAATCTTGGGCCGAGTCAGTGGTGGGGGGTAGCTCATAAGCGTCTCTTTACAGCCCACTGTGTGTCAGGCACAGGGGGGGCCCTGGGGAGCAGTCCTCGCCTCGGGGCCTCGGGCCAATGCACGGTCCTTCTCTTGCAGTGAAGACAGTCGTGGCCCCACAAGAGATTTCCACATCTTGTTTGTGCCTCGGCGTCGCCTGCTGTGTGAGCAGCGGCTGAAGGACCGGGGCGTCCTGGGCTTCTTCATCCACAGGGAGGAGTACAGCCTGGACCTCATTCCCTTCGACGGGGACCTTCTCTCCATGGAGTCGGAGGGCGCCTTCCGAGTAAGTTCAGTGTTTGCCCTTTGAACTTGACACTCTTTCTGCCTCGTTTGTGCCTCGTTTGTGATGGTGACACTGACACTGGCATTTCAGTGATTCCTGGAAGCCTCCAGTTTCTTCCTTTTGGGGAGAGACGGGAGTTGGGCCACACCCAGCAGTGCTCAAGGTTTACTCCTGGTTCTGTGCTCAAGGATCACTCCTGCCCATGCGCGGGGACCATATGTGCTGCCGGGGATAGAACCCAGGTTGGCTGCATGCAAGACCAGCGCCTTCCCCTGTGCTGTCTCTCGGGCCGCTGCTCCTCTTGCGTATGGAGACCCTCCTGTTTCAACAAATTGGCTTAAAATTGTGATTGCCCTTACTGAATTCTCAAAAATCAATTGTCCTTAAATGTGTTTATCTCTGGTGTTTCTCTGCTGCTGGTCGATGTTTGTCCTTGTGCCCGTCCCACCCTGACTTGACTGTGGCTGTGGAGGAAGCTTCGAGAGTGGAAGGCAGGGCCGCTCCAGCCAGAAACAGTCAAGTCTGTCACTGCGTTTTTCCAGTTAGCCATTTGTGAGTGATTTTGTTTTCGTGACCCACCTTTCCCCTTGATTGAGTCTTGGCAAGACCTGAAGACTCTAATCTTACATTCTCATTTTCTAGAAATACAATTGCCTACATTTTTCATTCAAACTCTTGAGGTTCTGCAGTGTGACCTCAGGGCTGGGTGCAGGGTTTGCGGGAAATTCTGTTTCTCCCACACGCCCGTCCCAGCTTGTTTCCTACAGGTTATTTTCAGCACATATTTATTTGTTTGCTTTGCTTTGGTTTTTGCTTGGGGCCTCACCTGGTGATGCTCAGGGATTACTCTTGGGGGTTCTCAGGGGTCCATATTTGACTCTTTGATGCCAGGGAAGCACCTTCGCACTGAACTATCTATCTGGCCCCCCGAACTATTTCTTTTTTAAATGTTGTCTTTTTCTGAAAGATGGTTTTTTGTTTGCAAATATGATTTTATATGTTTTGCTTACTATCTTTATGACAGGGAGCACTTCTGAAATATTTCTCTTTCAAAGTGTCAGCTTGGCTCTTAGGGGCACCTGGGCCAGAACTCTGGCTCTTTCTTCTGTGCCATGAGGTTTCTCCATGCTTAGTCCCTTAAAAGAATCTGTAGACCCAAAAGCATTGATTTATGTGAGTTTACAACCAGATGCTTTTCCTATGACGTACTTTTCACTGTAAATAGGGAAAATTGGGCATGGGTGGAGTTCTGGCAGGCCGAGTGAGACCCCCCCCCCAAAGTGGGTAACCACCACCTAGAGTGTGCGACCCTCAGCCTCAGCGAGAAAGGGAGGGGAAGGGAAAATAAATACCGGAATGAAGGGGAAGATGCAAGGGGGAAACACATCAGCTTGATAATATCCTCTAAAAATGGCGTACCAGGGCCAGAGAGATAGTAAGGTGGGTAGGGCACTTGCCTTGCCCCTGGCAGACCTGGGTTCGTTCCCTGGCACCCCATATGGTCCCCAAGCCCCGCCAGGTATGACCCCGAGTGCCAAGCCAGGGAGTCAGCCTGAACCTGTGCACAGCCCCAACGCTCCCAGTGCCTGTCTGCGCCCTCTGCGCCCTCTGCCGTTGGAAGCTTGTGCAGGTGTGTTTGAGATGCGATCGCATTTCCCTGCATTCCTTGGGCGTGTGAGTTGATTTGTGGTACTGCTGCTGCTGGTCTCAAGACTTGACCTTTTGAGAACGCAGGTGCATCACCAGATTTCCAGGCCCCCTTTCCCTCAGCATGTTGGTCTCAGCAGCACCTTAAGAGAACGAACCTGGGGCTCGCTTGGTTTCTGGGCTGCTGTCACCCAGCTCCCCGTGGGTTTGCTCACGTCTCTGGGCTTCGGCCTGTGGAATCCAGAACTTTCCTGGGCTCCCCCGATGATCTCTCCCGACCCCAGTCTTGGAGCAGGGAAGGGCTTGCATGCCCTTGTGTGGTGACAGGACACAGGCCTGCATGCCCCTGTGTAGTAATAGGATCTGGGCCTGCCTGCCCCTGTGTGGTGACAGGACTCGGGGTTCGCTTTCCATCCGAGCCATTGCAGGTCCGGGAGCGGCCTCTATGCTCCTTTTCCCAGTCAGCAGTGCGGAAGCTTTGAGGAAGTGGCTTGGTCACCCCAGCTGAGGGTAGGGGCTGTCTCTGTCATACCCAGGGTCGCTCCTGGCCCTGAGCGGGCGGGGTGGGGCCATCCCAACAGACAGACCCGAGACAGCTCGGAACCAAGGGCCCAACATCCCCCCGTGGACGCTGCATTCACGCCTTCTCTCCCGCCCTGAGCCATGACGACCCCCGAGCCCGCATCCCAGCGGGGGCAGCCACGGCTCTGCTCACCTGAGCTGCTCGCAGTGGCCCTCACTCCGGGTAGTCTGCTCGAGGGACCCCAGAACATGGGCACTCTGGCGTGTGTCATGTGAGCACTCAGATTGGGTTCGGCGCGCTGAGGGCGTCACCCAGCCCGGGTGGAGTTTGCCAAGGGCCCCGGAGCCCTCACCAAGCCTCTCTGAGGCTTCCTTGTGTGAATATGAGGGACCTTCCAGCCCTCACAGGAAGGAGTCTGCTGCTCGTGTCCGACCCCCCCACACACACACAGGGAGCCCCCCGCAGTCAGCTCCGTGGAGTAGAGGATGCCAGGGGTCGGGATCTGTGTGCAGGGACGGGCTCGTCCGTCTGTCTGTTCACTGTCCCTCTACGTGACAGTCGGCAGCTGAGAGGAAATGCCTGGCGTGACCAGACCTGCCGGGGCTCGCTCAGGGGCTTTGCAGACTCCGGCCCTCAGCTTCCTGTGTTGACTCACGGTTCTGCTGAGCCATATGGTCCCCAAAGCACCACAAGAATAATTCCAGAATGCAGAGCCAAGGGTATCCCCTGAGCCTAGCCAGGTGGGAGTTGTTAGAGGTGTCTCTGTAGTAATATGTCGTTTTTTAAATGAATGTTTTGTTTGCGTGCTAGGGGCTGGGAAGGGCCGGGCAGGAACCGGCTTAGCTATCCGCAGGCAGACACAGTTCCCGCTCTGAACAGTCACCTGGGCCCCTGAGCAGTTCGAAAGATGCCCCCTAATGCTTTCCTTCCCCTGAATCTTCCTCTCTGCTCTGCTCCAATGAGGAATTTCTGGTCCTTTTCTGAGGACTCTTTGGACATCCCAACCAAGGTGTTTTGGACTGAAGTGTCCCAGACTTGGAACCCCAGACTTGGCAGAGACATCCTACGGGACCTTTGGCGATACTGTGCTCACTCTGGGCCAGGCTCTCTGGGAGGTCTCCCTCTGCACCCCGCCCCCAGTCTGCATCCCTCGTCCTCACGCCTTTGGGGTGCACGCCTGTTGGCCGCTTCCTTAGACAGGATTAAAGATTCCACGATGAGGGGCTGGAGCAATAGCACAGTGGGTGGGATGTTTGCCTTGCATGCAGCCAACCCGGGTTCGATTCCCAGCATCCCATATGGTCCCCCGAGCACCACTAGGAGTAGTCCCTGAGTGCATGAGCCAGGAGTAACCCCTGTGCATTGCCGGGTGTGACCCAAAAAGGGAAAAAATAAAGAGAGTCCCGCGATGGGCACCAGCAGTGCCGCCACATCAGGTGGAGTGCAGGTGAATCACGTTGCGTGGTTTCCCTCCTCTGCTCTCTGCACTTGCTGGATGAAGGGATTGAGGCGCAGGAGTGATCTTGAGGCCCCGCTGGGGACCGTGTGTGCTCTGTCAGCCCTGCTGAACTGCCCGGCTGGGGGCGCATGCGTGCTCTTCCCTCTTTCTGGGCCAAAGATGTTTCTTTTTGTCTGTGTGTTAAATGGACCTTGTGGCCCTTCTCCGAGACCGTGGCTGCCCTCCTCCTGTCCCCTGTGACACTCGCTGCTGTATGTGGGAGAGGCTGCCTGCCCTTCTGCAAGCCCAGCGTATTCTGCTGTGTGGTCACACGGGCATGCAGAGGCCAGCCTTTCCTCGCCCGCCCAGCGATGCTCGCCCCAGTAGAGGCGCTGCCTTGGGGCCTCAGTGCTGACTCGCAGAGCCTGTGCCCACGCGCCCGGCCCTCTCCCACAGGAGTGCTACCTGGACAGCGACCAGACGAGCCTGTACCACGCGGCCAAGGGCCTGATGACGCTGCAGGCCCTGTACGGGACCATCCCCCAGATCTTCGGCAAGGGCAAGTGCGCCAGGGTGAGCCGGGACGGGGAGGAGGGCCTCTCTCCTGCGGGTGGGGATTGGGGCTCCACCTCGCAGTGCTCTTGGCTCTGTGCTAGGGCCACCAAACTGAGGCTGTCTGCGTGCAAGGCGTGACCCCTGGCCCCTCTGCTGTCTCCCAGCCCTCTTTCCTTTTCTCTTTTCTGTTCTTTATCTTTTCTTTTCCATCCCTCCCTCTCTCGCCCTCTCCTTCCTCCCACCCTCTCCATACCCAGCAGTGCTCGGGGATCACTCCTGGCAGGGTTTGAGGGATTGTATGTGGTGCCAGGAATTGAACCTGGGTCAGCCACCTGCAAGGCAAGCATCCTACCCACCATACTGTCTCAGGCCTGTCTTGTTTTATTTTATTGTTCCATTTTTTTCCGTCTTATTTTTAAATTTTGGATTGCCGGGCTCTTTTTAGCTTCATTTTAAAATCCGCCCATTGCTAAAAAGGCTCTGTCTGGTTCTGTACTTTGTTTCCAGCAAGTGGCCAATATGATGATCAGGATGAAGAGAGAGTTTGCAGGAAGCCAGAATTCAGTATTTCCTGTTTTTGATAACCTCTTGTTGCTTGATCGAAATGTGGATTTATTAACGCCCCTTTCGACTCAGCTGACATACGAGGGACTCATCGATGAAATTTATGGCATCCAGAACAGTAAGTGAAGTGACATCAGTTACTAATAGGTTAGCTGAGTAAAATCAATCTCAAAAGTGTCTGTTTTCGAAGATGCGGCCTTTGTGTGTAAGTCAGAATACTTGAAAATGTCAGGCACTGACTTTCAGCCCAAGGTTAAAGCGAGCTCGAGCCAGGACACCATCGGGGAAACCGAGGCGAAGGCCTTGTGCAGAGGGCCATGCGGTGTGCAGCCCCGCTGCTCGGGGCCGCCCAGGGAGGCGTGAGGAATAGAGCGTTTCTAAGGGGTGCCTGGGTCCAAGGTCACAGAGGTTTGGCCCCGGATGTTAGATTCTGTAGCATTTCAGATCTGAGTGGGGACTAGGAAAGCTCACAGGGCTAGTGCCAGGCACACAGCCAGCGCTCAGTTCCATCCACACTCCTGCCTCGTCCAGTGAGCACTGAGCCGGGAGTAACTCCTGCTGGGATACAGTCTGAGAAGTTTCCCACAGTCTGATTTGTGTCTTTTCTTCAGAACAGGGAGCCCTAGGCCTCAAGAGGGGTAATTCCGGCGCCTTCAGGAGTGGCCCTGGTTGTGGGCTGGGGAAACAGCCCTGGGGATGGAGCCCCGGTCTGGAAGGACGGGGATGCAGCTAACTGCATGGGGTCTCTCTGGGGACACAGAGCCCTGCAGCCGCTGAGTGCTGGTCGAGTCCGGACAGTGCTGTCTGTCCAGTGTGCCAAGCTTGTTATTGCAGAGTGGATTGCGATGGCTTGTGTGTGTGTGTGTGTGTGTGTGTGTTTCTGCAGTGGTGAATGTGTGGCTCAGTGATGGCGGCCACGGAAGCAGAGCAGGACCACATGTGGAGGCATTTCCACACAACAACCCGTTTTCCTGCTCTTTAATGATTATGAAGGTGTTTCCGGTTTGTTTTTTACCAGTTGTTCCGAAGGATAACCTCTTAAGTTGTTTCCTTTTGTGGGGACAGTCGTAAGCAGTGCCCAAGGGGCTGTGGGGCTGATCTCGGTGATTTTCTGCTCTGTGGGGCCAGTCTGTGGCCCTGGGGCCACCGGGGCTGTGCCTGGCAGCAGCTGGGGGTGATACCACACACACAGCCCCTCCCCAGACTCCTGCTCCGAGCTGTCCTGGCACGGTAGCACCCTGTGCGAGGGGTCCCCACTTCCTGGTGCTTCTGCAAGTCTCGGGGGATCTGGCAGAGGTGCTGGGGTTGGGGGTGCGGAGGTGTGAGAGATGGGACTCGTGGGGTGCCTCCGGGAGGAAGGAGTTTCGGGAACTCACAGTCTCTTCACATCACACACTTCCTGCTGATCAAACATTTAATTAAGGGAGAGGGCTGGAGTGATAGCAGAGCGGGTAGGGCATTTGCCTTGCACGCGGCTCAGCCCGGGTTCGATTCCCAGCATCCCATATGGTCCCCTGAGCACCGCCAGGAGTAATTCCTGAGTGCAGAGCCAGGAGTAATTCCAATGCATCGCTGGGTGTAACCCCCCCCAAAAGAAACCGTTAAGAGAAATCTGAAAAACAAGGGGAAATTGGGCTTCCCCATAACCCCCCAGCTCTGCGCCCGTGGCTGGACCGAGGGCGATGGCAGGCCCGTGCAGGAGCTGCGTGCAGGCTGCCTGGGCCAGCGGCTGCCCCTCTGCTTTGAGCAGGAATGCGAGGTCTTGCCGACCTCGTGTATCTCAGCATGTGCTCAGGCCCCGGGTCCCGCGGCCACCGTGGCGTGCTGTCTCCAGACGCTGGCACCCAGGCTGTTCGGAGCGGCTTAGGATTTGGAAAGCACCGAGAAGTATTTTCCTTCCGTCGGTCCCTTTCTCTCCCCACATTCTCCGATGCAGGAGTTCTTGTTGCTTTATGATTCTCAGCTCCACCCCACAGTGCTCAGGGCCCACACGGGGCAGTGCTCAGAGGAACAGACAGCTGGACTTGAGCGTGTGCTGCCCCCGATGACCCGTCTCTCTGGACCCACAGCAGTGGAGCTGATTGTGTGTAGACACGTCGGGATTTGTGTTGAAACTGGAGATGTTTTTTTGAAAGGAACCAATTTGGAGCTAGAGGCAGAGCAGCAGTTAGGGTGAGTTTGGTCCCCAGGACCGCATATGGTTCCCCCAGTCACTGCCAAGAATAAGCCCAGAGCACAGAGCCAGGAATAAGCCTTGAGCACTGACAGGTGTGGCCCAAATATCAGAGAAAGGAAAAAGAAAGGAAAGAAGCCTTCGGAGCTGTCTCCCGCCCTCATGCACACTTCCATGCTGAGGTGATTCCTGGGATCTTGTTTTTCTTTTTCTTTTTTGGAGAGTATCTTGCCCACATGGCAAAGCCTGGCAAGCTACCCGTGACGTGTTCGATATGCCAAACACAGTAACAAGTCTCAAAATGGAGACGTTACTGGGCCCGCTTGAGCAAAATCGATGAACAATGGGAGGACAGTGACAGGGGTCACACTTGGCAATGCACAGGGGTTACTCCTGGCGCTGCACTCAGGAGTTACTTCTGGCGGTGCTCAGGGGGCCATATGGGATGCTGGGAATCGAACCAGGGTCTGCCCGGTGCAAGGCAAACACCCTCCCTGCTGTGCTATCACTCCAGCCCCATCCTGGGCTCCTCTTGGCTTGTTGAGATGTCGGTGTAGACTGCATGCACATGCACGCGCCAGCAGGACAAACAGTGGGCCGCCCTGGGGCATGTTTCCTCAGGTGGCCCCATCCTGAGTTCGGTTCGGGCTGGCAGTGGCAGAAGGCGGCCCACGGGCCAGGCCAGGGAAGCCATGCGTGAAAAGTGTGAGCGTCCTCCGCTCGTGCACAGCTAGTGACTCAAAGCCCAGTGCTCTCCCCTGACAGGAAGTCTCTGGAGTCTCACTTGGGGTGTCCCCTCCCGTGCAGGTCATGTAAAGTTGCCGCCCGAGAAATTCGCCCCGAAGAGGCAGGGTGACGGGCAGGACCTGCCCACAGAGGCCAAGAAGCTGCCGCTGAACTCAGCTGAGGAGCTCTATGTCGAGATCCGAGACTGCAACTTCAACGCCGTGGGTGCCGTGCTCAGCAAGAAGGCCAAGGTCATCTCGGCCGCCTTTGAGGTGACTGGGGCCTGGGGCCAGGTGACAGGCAGGCTGCGGGCACCCGGGGAAAGGTGGTGCCAGGCCCTCTCCTGGTGTCAGGTCCTTTGCCAGTCACCGTCCGCACTCCCTGTCCCTCTCTCCTTCCTCCCAGCCGCTGGCGGTAGCGGCATCTCTGCTAGCTCCTGCATCTAGGGAATCCGGGATCAGCCCGAGCAGGCTGGGACGGCGGGTGATACTGAGAGCACAGTCCCCGGCCCCCAGCTTCCTTAGCACCTCGCGCCCTCCTGCTGCTCTTTATTCTGGGTTCAGCTCACTTTTGAAACCTGAATCAGTAAAATGATAGAAGCTGAATTTTTTAACTCTGGGGAAGTTTTTAAAAATCACTTTTTCCCTTGAAGGATGGATTTCCTGATTTCATCTTTTTTAGGAGTTATCTCCACTATATCAGTATTTGTATTTCTTTGGATTTGGGGGTGGGGGGGTTTGAGGGGAGGCACACCCAGAGGTGCTCAGGGCTAACCCCTGGCTCTGCGCTCAGGGATCACTTCTGGTGGGCTGAGGCAACCCCATGGGATGCTGGGGATCAAACCCAGGCTGGCCGCATGCAAGGCAAGCACCTCGCCACTGTTCTGTCACTCTGACCCCATGGTTGTTGTATTTCTGAAGTTGCTTTTGTTCACTTGGGTTTTGTTCCTCAATTTTTTATTTCCTCACCGTGACTTATAAAGCTATGGATAAGAAGTGTCGGGCATTCACTGTTCCAGCTCTGAGCTCGCCGTGGTGTCCAGTTCCCTCCCTTCCCGCTGCCAGTGCTCAGGGCTGGCTCCTGGCAGGCCTCAGGGTTCTGTGGGGAGGCCGGGCACTGAGCAAGCGCCTCCCCCACTGTATAGCTTGGACCCAGGAAACGTTTTACACTTGATTTGCTATTGTTGAGGTCTCAGGCTATACGAGCGTTAGCTTTTGTGGCTTCAAGGCAGTTTGCTGAGCTCCACATCCCTGGCAGGGACCATGCAGTGTCAGGTGTGGCCTGCGTGGGCCCTGGGCTCCCTCCCTGTCCACATGGTCTCCCAGTGCTGCAAGATGTGGCTGTCGCAGTCCCTGGACCCACCAACCTGCCTTTTCTATTTTCCTGTGGCTGTGGGATCTGGTTATAGCCTAATTCGTTTTGTGTCCGTTTCTCACACTAAAAATTAATTTGGGGGAGCCGGAGGGATAGCACAACGGGCCAGGCGCTTACCTTGCATGCAGCTGACCTGGGTTCACTCCCCAGCATTCCATGTGGTCCCGGTGCAGGCCAGGCGTGATCCTTGAGCTCCAGGCCAGGAGGAAGCCCGGGGCACTGCCTTGCACGTGATTCAAACGTGCCCTGGGCAACCCAAAGACCTAAACTCTTAGAAATGCACTCTTGGCAGCCAGGGCTGGGGCTGAGGCACAGTGTGTGTGTGTGTGTGTGTGTGTGTGTGTGGCCCTGAGTGCTGTCCCCAGTACTGTCGTGACCTTCTCCCCTCCCTCAGGAAAGGCACAACGCCAAGACGGCGGGCGAGATCAAGCAGTTCGTCTCCCAGCTACCCCACATGCAGGCAGCGCGGGGCTCCCTGGCCAACCACACCTCCATCGCCGAGCTCATCCAGGACGTGACGAGTGAGTGCCCTGTCGCGGGCTCAGGCTCAGGGTGTGTCACTGGCTCCCTGCTACTTCTGGGGGCCCCGGCTACTGTTTCACTTGTGCATTGTTCCCTGTGCTAGCCGCTGTGTCCTTGCAGAAATGTTCCGAGTGTGACTGTTGGGTTCTGCGGGGTCAGGTGGTGCAGCAGGGCTCTCCCAGGCTCCGGGTGGCGCCAGCACTGCTTCGCCAGACCTGGCACTGATTGCTGAGGTTGGTTTCAGTCGGATGTTGCAAGGAGCTGGAGTTGCAGTGGTACTGCAGTGCCTGGCACACAGCCGGCCCGGGTTGGATCCCGGAGTCCCATATGGTCTCCGAAGCCTGCTAGGAGTGATCCCTGAGCACCACCGGGGGTGGCCCCCAAACGAACCAAAGTAAAATGCCCTTGGAAATTGCTTTAATTAGTGTGAAGGGGGAGCTGCTAGGGCCCAGGCCCCGGGGCTCTGTGTCTAGGCGCACCTCGGGGCACAGGCCGTCAGCCTCACTGTTCTGGAAGGTGCCTTCCCGGTGATGACTTAAACTTGGTGCTTGCTTGCTACTTTGCATGCCTCCGGGAGAAATGAGCATTTCTCCCACTTCTGAGATGCTCGTGTGTGAATTATGTTTCAGCGTCTGAAGACTTCTTTGATAAGTTAACCGTGGAGCAGGAGTTTATGTCCGGAATAGACACCGATAAGGTACGTGAACACTAAAACCGTTTTAGCCGATAGTTAACCAGATTGGCAAACAGAACTCGAGGTAGGAAAGGAATCGCTTTGATTCCCGTGTCTGGCCTAAATACCTGCCAGGGCAGTGCAAAATGTGCGGAAAGAGATTCTGCCAAGGGATAGGTTTCTGTTGACCGGGGGTGGTGTGTGTGTGTGTGTGTGTGTGTGTGTTCCATGGTGTGTGTGTGTGTGTGTGTGTGTTCCATTGCTGTTCGCTGTCCTCAGAGAAACAAGACCCAGTGTGTGTGTGTGTGTGTGTGTGTGTGTGTTCTATTGCTGTTCGCTGTCCTCAGAGAAACAAGACCCAGCCTTGAAGCAGAAAGAGATTCTGCCAAGGGATAGGTTTCTGTTGACCGGGGGTGGTGTGTGTGTGTGTGTGTGTGTGTGTTCCATTGCGTGTGTGTGTGCATGTGTTCCATTGCTGTTCGCTGTCCTCAGAGAAACAAGACCCAGCCCTGAAGCCCAAGACTATTGAAGCCCATCACGGATAATATAAGAGCGTGGGTTATATGATCGCTTTTCCTGTCTGCCCGTCAATAAATCCCGCATTCTCACTTGCAGCAAGCAAGCGCCCAAATTCCCCACAGTCCCTGCTACTTTACTGATGCTGCTCAGGTGTCGCTGACAAGTGGGACAGTTGCACCCGCCCGCAGCCCCTGGAGCTTAGGTTGTCCAGGGAGTGTGGGCAGGAGCGTGAGCCAATCTCCAGCCTCTCTTTGATCGGGCCTCTGAGGGCCCGGGGACGCCCAGGCCTGCAGGCCCAGTCCCGGTGCTCACGCACAAACCTGCCATGACTCTAGGTCAACAGTTATATCGAGGACTGCATCGCCCAGAAGCATCCGCTCATCAAGGTGCTCAGGCTCATTTGCCTGCAGTCGGTGTGCAACAGTGGGGTCAAGCAGAAGGTTCTGGATTATTACAAAAGAGAAATTCTCCAGGTCAGTGTTTCTAAGTGACTCATTTGCCAAGGGAGAAATTTTTTAAAAAAGCAGTTGGTCTTGTTGGGGCTGGAGCGATAGCACAGCGGATAGGGCGTTTGCCTTGCACGTGACCGACCCGGGTTCGATTCCCAGCATCCCATATGGTCCCCTGAGCACCGCCAGGAGTTATTCCTGAGTGCAGAGCCAGGAGTAACCCCTGTGCATCGCCGGGTGAGACCCAAAAAAGCAGTTGACCTTGCACGTGGCCCACCTGGGCTTGATCCCCAGCATGCATATGGGTCCCCTGAGCCCACCAGCACTGATCCACGCATATGGGTCCCCTGAGCCCCACCAGCACTGATCCCTGAGCATGGGGGGGCGTGCAGAAGCAAACAAAACAAAGGAGACATCTGGAAAACAGCACGGCAGGAGGTGTGGTTGGCCTCCTTTTCCTACTCAGTCATTTGAGTACACTGTCATCTATCTTCCTTACGTTGGGCCCATGCATTCTGATTTAAAGTGAAAATGTGGGGTCCAAAGAGCTCGAAAGGGGCTGGAGCAATAGCAGAGCGGGTAGGGCGTTTGCCTTGCACGCAGCCGACCCTGGTTCAATTCCCAGCATCCCATATGGTTTCCCGAGCACCTCCAGGAGTGATTCCTGAGTGCAAAGCCAGGAGTAACCCCTGAGCACCGCCGGGTGTGACTCGAAAAGAAAAAAAAACAAAAACAAACCAAGAGCTAGAAAAGGGTAAGGCACTTGTCTTGGATGCTGCCGGGTATGACTCAAAAACAGTAGTATCAAAATGAGAGTGAAAATGTTCGCTCCCTCTTCGGAAGTGGGAGATCTAGCAGGCTCCCCAACTTCTCTTGCAGACATACGGCTACGAGCACATCCTGACGTTACAGAACCTGGAGAAGGCCGGGCTGCTGCGGCCCCAGCAGGGGGGCAGGAACAGCTACCCCACCATCCGGAAGACCCTGCGCCTCTGGATGGACGATGTGAATGAGCAGGTGAGCCGAGTCTTCGAGCACACGCAGGCACATGCACGCCATCTAATAGGCGAGCCGAGCCTTCACGCACATGCACGCGCGCCAGCACACACACAGACACGTACGTAGACATACACACACATTTCCCCAGTGGTGTGGCATCTTGCTGGTGGGAAGGCGCTGCCCTTGCAGAAGCCAGGACTGAGTGGGGCTTGTTGGGGGACACTTTTTGAAGATGGGGGCTGGGGGTGGGAAGGGGGGCCCTTGTCCACTTAGGCCTCAGGGCGGGGGAGGCTGGTCTGGGCTCAAGGAAGCCTCTGGTCAGCGAAAAGGCCAGCCTCAAGTAAGAGGATTGGGGACCAACACAACTGACTCACCGTGGGCAGTTGGGGCTGCTGGACTCAGAGTCACTGTCAGAGAGGGGGGGTTTCAGACTGGGGGTCACTGTGATGCTAGGGGCTGTCACTCTCACCCTTGGGAGATTTGGGTGTGGCTGTGCCCTGGGGCCTCGGCCCCTGGAAGAATGCCTGAGAGTAGCTTGGCTGGGCTTAGAGCTCTCCACATTCCCTCCCCCCAGTGGGCCAAGTTTCCATAGGAGAAGTTTCTCACCAAATCGATGAACAGTTTTTCTTCTGTGGGGGTCGGATGGAATCTTTCCCGGGCAGACCGTTGAATGTTCGGACCCAGCGGTGCTGGGGTTTGGCCACGCCCCTGCCCTCTGCACGGGCTGCCGGGCACTGGCACCTTCCAGCACACAGGGGCACCAAGCAGCTTTCTGAGATTGGTTTGAGACAGAAGGACTCAGGGCCAGGAGAGGTGAGGGCAGAGCCATGCGTCAGCTCTGCACCACCAGGTCTGATGCATAAAGCTGTAGGGGTGGGGGTGGGGGGAGAGAGAGAAGGAGAGAAGAGAGAGATTGGGAATTGGGTAGAGGGTGGAGATGGCAGGGCTCAGCGGGGTAGGCTGGAGCACACTGTGTTCCTCCCAAAAGTCAAATCCAGGACGGCAGCGTGGAGGACATTTGCCTTTAATGTGGCCGACCCAGGTTGTGTTCCCTGAGTGCAGCACCAGGAGGGAGCCCTGAGCACCGCAGGGTATGGCCTCCGCAAAAAAAAAAAAAAAAAAAGATCCCATGGCCCATTAGGCAGAGAGGAGTTGGTTGACTCCAGGTGTCCCTCTCGAATCCTCCACAGAACCCGACAGACATCTCGGCTATGCCCCCCCCCAGCATGCGGCTGGCCCAGCTGCTCTCCCGGCCTGGTTGGCGCAGAATCGAGGAAGTTCTGCGCATTCTCCCGGGCCCCCACTTCGAGGAGCGCAGCCGCTGCCCACGGGCCTGCAGAAGAAACGTAGGTTTGTGAGTGATTTTGTTTTCGTGACCCGCCTTTCCCCTTGATTGAGTCTTGGCAAGACCTGAAGCCTCTAACCTTACATTCTCATTTTCTAGAAATACAATTGCCTACATTTTTCATTCAAACTCTTGAGGTTCTGCAGTGTGACCTCAGGGCTGGATGCAGGGTGTGCGGGAAATTCTGTTTCTCCCACACGCCCGTCCCAGCCTGTTTCCTACTGGTTATTTTCAGCACATGTTTATTTGTTTGCTTTGCTTTGGTTTTTGCTTGGGGCCTCACCTGGTGATGCTCAGGGATTACTCTTGGGGGTCCTCAGGGGTCCATATTTGACTCTTTGATATCAGGAAAGCACCTTCGCACTGAACTGTCTATCTGGCCCCCCAGAGTTTTTCTTTTTTAAATGTTGTCTTTTTCTGAAAGGTGGTTTTTTGTTTGCAAATATGATTTTATATGTTTTCTTTACTATCTTTATGTCAGGGAGCACTTCTGAAATATTTCTCTTTCAAAGTGTCAGCTTGGCTCTTAGGGGCGCCCGGGCCAGAACTCTGGCTCTTTCTTCTGTGCGGTGAGGTTTCTCCATGCTTAGTCCCTTAAGACAATCTCTGGACCCAAAAGCATTGATTTATGTGAGTTTTCAACCAGATGCTTTTCCTATGACGTACTTTTCACTGGAAATAGGGAAAAGTGGGCATGGCTGGAGCTCTGGCAGGCCGAGTGGAAACCTCCCCCCCCCCCCCAAAGTGGGTAACCACCACCTAGAGTGTGCGACCCTCAGCCTCAGCGAGAAAGGGAGGGAAAGGGAAAATAAATACTGGAATGAAGGGGAAGATGCAAGGGGGAAACACATCAGCTTGATAATGTCCTCTAAAAACGGCGTACCAGGGCCAGAGAGATAGTAAGGTGGGTAGGGCACTTGCCTTGCCCCTGGCAGACCCGGGTTCGTTCCCTGGCACCCCATATGGTCCTCCAAGCCCCGCCTGGTGTGACCCCCAGGGCCAAGCCAGGGAGTCAGCTTGAACCCGTGCACGGCCCCAGCACTCCCGGTGCCTGTCTGCGCCCTCTTCCATTGGAAGCTTGTGCAGGTGTGTTTGAGACGCGATCGCATTTCCCTGCGTTCTTGGGCGTGTGAGTTGATTTGTGGTACTGCTGCTGCTGGTCTCAAGACACGACCTTTCGAGAACGCAGGTGCATCACCAGATTTCCAGGCCCCCTTTCCCTCAGCATGTTGGTCTCAGCAGCACCTTAAGAGAAAGAACCTGGGGCTCGCTTGGTTTCTGGGCTGCTGTCAACCAGCTCCCCGTGGGTTTGCTCACGTCCCTGGGCTTCGGCCTGTGGAATCC
The DNA here is from genome assembly GCF_029834395.1 of Sorex fumeus. Lineage (NCBI taxonomy): Eukaryota > Metazoa > Chordata > Mammalia > Eulipotyphla > Soricidae > Sorex > Sorex fumeus. The sequence continues at coordinate 77,495 of NW_026606082.1, forward strand.
AGAACTTTCCTGGGCTCCCCCGATGGTCTCTCCCCACCCCAGTCTTGGAGCAGGGAAGGGCTTGCATGCCCTTGTGTGGTGATAGGACAGGGGCCTGCCCGACCCTGTGTGGTGACAGGACTTGGGGTTCACCTTCCACGCGAGTCATTGCATGTCTGGGAGAGGCCTCTCTGCTCCTTCTGTTCCCAGTCAGCAGTGCGGAAGCTTTGAGGAAGCGGCTTGGTCACCCCAGCTGAGTGTAGGGGCTGTCTCGGTCACACCCAGGGTCGTTCCTAGCCCAGTGCGGGCGGGCTGGGGCCATCCCAACAGGCAGACCCAACACAGGTCGGAACCAAGGGCCCCAGATCCCCCCGTGGATGCTGCATTCACATCTTCTCTCCCGCACTGAGCCACGATGGCCCCCAAGTCAGCATCCCGGCAGGGGTAGCCACGGCTCTGCTCACCTGAGCTGCTCGCAATGGCCCTCACTCCGGGTATTCTGCTCGAGGGACCCCAGAACTTGGGCACCCTGGCGTGTGTCATGTGAGCAGTTAGATTGGGCTCAAGGCGCTGGGGGGCTCCCAAAGAACCACCAGAATAATTCCTGAGTGCAGAGCCTATCCCTTGAGCCTCGCCGGGTGGGAGTTGTTAGAGGTGTCTCTGTAGTAATACGCCATTTTTAAAAATGAATGTTTTGTTTGGGTGCTCGGGGCTGGGCAGGGCCGGGCAGGAGCCGGCTTAGCTGTCCGCAGGCAGACACAGTTCCCGCTCTGAACAGTCACCTGGGCCCCTGAGCAGTTCGAAAGAGGCCCCCTAATGCTTTCCTTCCCCTGCATCATCCTCTGTGGTCTGCTCCAATGCAGAGTTTCTGGTTCTTTTCTGAGGACTCTTTGGACATCCTGACCAGGGTGGCTTAGACTCAAGTGTGAGGCTGCACCCCAGACCTGGCGGAGCCATCCTACGGGGTCTTTGGGGATGTTATGCTCACTCTGGGCCAGGCTCTCTGGGAGGTCTCCCTCTGCACCCCGCCCCCAGTCTGCACACCTCCACGGTGTTATCTTTTTATTGTTAATTTTTTCACCCGGAGATGCACGGGTGTTACTCCTGGCTGTGCAGTCAGGATTTACTCCTGGGGGTGCTCAGGGGACCATATGGGATGCCAGGATTTGAACCCAGGTTGGCTGCATGCAAGGCAAATGCCCTCCCCGCTGTACTATCGTTCCAGCCCCGACACTAGAAGCTTCGACCTGGGGATCCTTGTTCCTTCAGCTCTTTTGCATGGAAGGGCGGGTGTGAGTCAGACCTGAGCGGCTGTGAGCGTTGGGGGGATTCCATGGCATGTGGGGTGTCCGTGAGTTTTCCGAGGCATGTGGGGTGTCCCCTGGCGGGTTCTGCAGGTCAGCTGGGGCTGGGACCCGGGTTAGGCCAGAGACCGGCCTCACCTCCGCTCACCTTCTCTTAGTCCTGTTTGCCGGCTTGCTCTTCTCTTCGAGCTCTTGCTAACTCTGATTTTTCCCCCTGACACATAAAAATTTCCTCTATCTGGATATTTTGAAGTTGAATGCCAGCGTGAGGCGGGTGACGGGGCTCGCTGATGACAGTGAATAGATGCCGTTTGCATATGTCCTGTGCCTTTAGGCTGTATATAGTCTTGAACTGTGTCTGCAGCTCCTGAAATTTTGTTTGGAACGGAAGACTGATTTTTATGTAACTTCCTGATAGAATGTCCTGCGGCGCTGCCCGAGGGGTAAGGGGTCCTCGGAGTCCTGAGAGGGGAAAATGACCCAAATTGAGGTGCTTCCTGTGTGCCAGTGTCCCATCACGCCACACCTCCCAGGGCTGGTGTTTCCCTGTCCAGAAGACGCTGGACAGACGTGAGCCAAAGCTCTAGCAGGGAGGAAGCATTTGTGCTGCGGGATGAAACAGAACTGCCTTCAGAACCCCCAGCTTCTAGTCAAGCTGACATTTTCAAGAAATACAAAACAGACTTTTTTCCCCCCATTTTTAGTGAGAGCAGATAATCCCCTAAGGTTATTTGCTTCCCTGAGAGATATTTAGCTTACCCTTTCAAGGTTCATTTAGAGCAGATCTTGGCGGTAGATCCGAGTTGGGTGCTAACCGAGTTCAGAGTGTTTGCCTATTTGCGGCCTTCTTTGTCTCTTAAGAGGAACCGTAGTTAGAGGCCTCCAGAGAAAACAAAACACAAGCACCGGCTTCCTCCAGGCTTGGTTCCTCTGTTCTCAAGCCCTGGCCACTTGTCTATGCATCGTCCCCAGAGCAGGCGGGGGACAGAGGCAGAGAGGGTCTGAGCAGCCCCTGCATGGTGCTCCCCGAGCAGTGCTCCCCATCTTTGTGGCTTCTGTTGAGGTTCTGAAGTGAGTCATCAGGTTCTAGTGACAAATGTCTCATGTACGGCGTGACACAAAGATGGAGTTTGTGCCATCAGTCCCCGGGGTGGGAGGAGGGAGCGTCGGGTTTTGGGGGTCAGTGGCAGGAGGATGTGACCCATAGCATGTCGGCTTTATCTCGGGTGGGGGAAAATGGATCGTTTGGGGAGGAGTGTGCTTGGAGTACAGATTTGCCGTGTTTTTCTGGATTTCTCTCTCTCTTTTTTTTTTTATTTAGGAGTACTGCTATTTATACAGCCACGGATTAGCTGATTGAATTGTGCATGAACTCCACCTAACTTTTTTTTTTCGTTTTTTATGATTTTATTTATTGAATCACCATGAGAGCAGTTACAAAGCTTTCAGGACTAAGTCTCGGTCATACAATGAAACACCCGTACCTTCACCAGTGCCCATTCTCCACCAACAACAACCCCAATATACCCCCCTCCCCCCCCCCCGCCAGGTCCTGCCAGGATGAGCCCCGATGACTGCATCAGAGTCGGCCCTCAGCCCCTAGGTTAGGTCACTCCGCCCTCCCCTCCTCCCCACCACTCCCCCGTTCCTGCTCACTCATCCTCGAGGGGACCCGCACTCATTCAGCTTGTGCTCCCAGTCCGAGCAGGCCAGGCCATACGCCTCTGTACAGCTCTCAGGCCTTAGTGGGCTGGGCCACTCCCTGGCCACGGTGCGGCAGGTGTTGCTCACAGCACTGGGGTCACAGAGAGCAGGGCTGTCAGGGTCGGGCTCAGGGCCTCTGCCCTGTCGCCCTGCCCCTCGCCCCCCCCTCCCGTCCACAGATTTTGTGGCCCGGCTCCTGAGGAGGGCCCTGGGCACGGTCACTGGGTCCAGGTCCCACTCGGGGGATGCCGAATGACCTCAGCTGGAGATCTGTAACTGCCAAACATTTGTCAAACGTTTTCTGAAACCACTTTCTCAGGGCCCAGGGGTCCAGAACTGGGCCCCGCAGGGACCAGAGGCACATTGGCCAGCTAGTGCTGGCGTCTGCAGGGCAGCCCTCTGGAGCCCCAGCCGGACCCTGGCGTCACGAAGGGTGGCGCCTGCCCCTTTAAGAAGGGCCCATGATGCCCTCCTCCTTGCGGAATTCTCATTCTACCTTGGAACGTTCTAGACTCCAAGTGCCATTTTCAGTCTCTGCAGGAGACTGGCACGAGCCTGTTTGTCAGAGCTCAGTTCTCTAAGCTGCGAGTGCAGTGTGACACAGGTGAATCTGAGTCTTAGGGCTTTTTGCCCGCGTGGGGGCGGCTTTTTTCTCTAACAGTTCTTTAGTGTATGATAGTTTTTAATCTTTAGTTTGTTTAAGTTTTTTTAGTAGTTATATATATATTTTGGGGGGTTGGGCTGGGGGTTGGGTGGTGTGGGGTGGGGTGGCCATACCTGGCTGTGCCCAGGGGTCGCCCTGGCCGGCTAACGTCCCTGTGCTGACGGAGATCGAGCCCAGGACAACTGGATAGAAGGCAAGTGCCCTCCCCACTGTCCTGCCTCTCTGCCCCCGGCGGACTTTTCTATTCAATATGGAATGACTGAAGTTAGTGGGCCCTCATGGGGGGCTGATGAGAAGCAGAGGAGAAGATGTCACTCCCCCGGGACTGGTTGGAGCGCTGGCACTGATGAGCGCGACGAGCCCTGCCAGCCCCACGACGCCCACTAGGCCTTCCCGGGGTCTCGGGCCGGAGTGAGGGGTTGCCCTTTTCAGGGAAAGGGAGTCGATCCTCGACCTCCTCAGGCCCCCGGGCCTTTGTCCTTCTCGCAGAAAAGCATTTCAGGAGATGAGCTTGAAGCAGGAACATTTTATTTGGAGGCTTTTAGGAAGGGGAAATGAGGGAGGGAGTAACAGGCTCGAGAGAGAGTGCGGCTTCTCCAGAGGCGCAGAAAGCCACTGAACACGTTAGGTTGCTAGGTTGCGTTCGGTCCGAGAAAGTCCACACCTCAGGAGGGGAGAAGCCCGTGACATGACCGACCTTGTAGGCAAGAGCAGTCCCTGGGCTCGGGCACACATGAGCGCCCTCCCTTGGTTCAAGGGGGCTAATCTCGGGTTTTCCCCAGGCTGCCCCTGGTGGGAGTTTCTAGCTACCTAGAGTCCGTTGCTAGGGTGGTTGCCAAGGGGGTAGAGTTGAGTGGTCCAAGGTCCTCTTAGAAATTCCTTTCCTGGCCTTTGTTCCTATTCCCTCGGGGGGTCCAGCCTGCTCTGGGCCTCCTAATGTGGGTTAATTTTGACCAGACCTTGGGTCCCGTGCCCTCAGGTGGTCTTTTGGTGGCCATGAAGCTTTTGTTGACTTCCTCGGAGTTCCATTGCCATGGCGACGCTTCCCCCATCCACATGTCTGCCTCAGTTCTGTGGGTTAAGAAATGGAGTTAATACTGGCTTGTGGTTATCAAACTTGGACAGCGTCACAGGGAATGAAAGAAACGCCAAAACCTCCTTCGCTCCCCTTTGGCGCAATTTTTTTTTCTTTCTGGGTCACACCTGGTGATGCACAGGATTTACTCCTGGGTCTGCACTCGGGAATCAGTCCTGGCAGTGCTCAGGGGACCATATGGGATGCTGGGAATCGAACCTGGGTCGGCCGCGTGCAAGGCAAATGCCCTACCCACTGTGCTATCGCTCTCCAGCCCCCCTTTGGCGCAGTCTTGCTGGGCCCTTTTCCCTGGCAGTTCTCAGCCCATAGAAAAAAGTGTGTGTGTTGCTTGCCTTAGCTTCTGTGTGTAACCACGGGCCTCTCTCACACACACATACGCACACACGCACACACATGTCCAGTGATCACTGCTGAGTCGCCTCCCGGCTAGTCAGTGTCTGGACGGGGAGGTGGTCAGTGACACTCGCAGTGCTCAGGGACGATTTCTGGCTCCTGAATGTGTTTGGGGGTGGGTGTGATGCCAGGGAGGGCGTGAGGGTCAGCTGCCCGCAGGGCAAGTACCTGTCCCCTCTGCCCTCTGGCCCCGAATCTGCAATTGTTTGCTTGTCTGTTTGGGATTGAGTTTTTGCGCAGGAATGACACTTGGTGGGCTCAGGGGGCTGTGCGGGAGGCTGGGGGTCGCACTCGGGGTGGCGAGTGTCAGACTGGCAGCTCTCTGGGCTCCGGAAGCTGCTGTGGTCGCTCCCCTGAGACAGACTCTCTCCTCTGCTCTTCAGAGATTTATCCCTGAGAACGAGTGCGCCTCAGAAGGCCCCACAGTGGGCTCGATGGTCAGGGCCCGGTAGTGGCCACGGCAGCGTCTGACCACCTGACCATGAGTCTTATGAGGCCCAGCGGGCTGAAGGCCCCCACCAACATCCTCAAGCATGGGAGCTGGGCCCTGAAGGCGCCCTCGGCCGGTAAGTGCGCTCAGCCCGGGCCAGGGGAGACTCATTCCCACCCGGGAACCCCCTCCCGAGTCCTCGCCCGGAAAGGGCTCCCTGAGCTGTAGGCACATTCATGGCTCTGGGGACAGCTCTCACACACAAGTGTCACATTCTGTGACTTTAGTGTCACGGCAACTGGTGTCAGCTGAGGCGACCAACACGCTCCCTCCTAACTGCTAGCCCCCTCGCCCGGGCTTGGGGACAGGCTGAGGGAGGTGGACTCACCTGGATTAAAGGGCCTCATTGCCGGCCGTAGCCAACGGACAGTGGGGAGGGCAACCGGGACCCCATGGGACTCTCCAGCCTCAACCTCACATGAGTGACCCTGAGCGCAGAGCCAGAAATAGGCCCTGCGGACTGGCTGGGGTGCTCCCCCGCTAAAAGAAAAAGAAGATGGGCCAGTGGACACAGCAGAAATAAGACACTGGGTTGGAGCTTTCGCCTGGCTTGGTCCCTAGAATCACGGGGTGTGTCCAAAGATTTCCCCTCAGCTGCCCAAATATGACTGTGGCCTGGGGTGCTGCAGTAGGTAGGCACGTCCCCTTCACAGCGGGCCTGGCCAGGCTTCGCCAAAAGCAGCCACCAGCATTGGCTGGGAGAAGCCCCAAGCACTGCTGGGTGTCCCTCCCCCCACCACCACACTTTAACTGGACCTGGACAGGCCCTTCCTGACCATTCTGACCCTTCTGACCCTTTCTGCTGTTCCAGCTGCTGCTCCCGTTGAGGAGTCCGTGCCTGGGGAGAAAACCCCCAGCGCCCCCTCCTCGGACACGCTGGAGGAGTTTGTGGACGACTTCCAGGTCGGGGAACGAGTCAGGGTGAAGGGGAACACGCCTGGATTCATCCAGTTCCTCGGGGAGACCCAGTTTGCCCCTGGTCAGTGGGCCGGGATCGTGTTGGACGAGCCCATCGGCAAGAACGACGGCTCGGTGGCGGGTGTGCGCTACTTCCAGTGCGAGCCGCTGAAGGGCATCTTCACCCGGCCGTCCAAGCTGAGCAGGAGCTTGCAGGCCGACGATGAGACCAATGGCCTGCAGCCAGCGCCTGCTGCCCGGGTCACACCGCCCCTGTCGGCCTCCCCGGCCCCTGCCGCCGCCCCGAAGGCGCCCCAGCCCTCCACAAAGGAGGCACCGGCCACCCCTCACATCAGCAACCTGACCAGGATGGCCAGCGAGTCCATCTCCAACCTCTCGGAGGCTGGCTCCCTCAAGAACGGGGAGCAGGAGCTGAAGCTCGGGGACCGGGTGCTGGTGAGTGCCGATGGCAGCGGTCGCGGGTGGGTGTCCATTCACCTGTCTGGTCCATCAGGTTTTGCAGACTCGCAGTTTGGGTGGAAGGACGAGCAGCCGGGACGCCTGGTCCTGCAGTTTCCAGCGTGATGGATGCGTGCGGGGATGCTGCCAGTTTTACCAGTTTAGCCAAAACAGGATGGAGGGGTCACGCCGTGGGGAGGCCGTGTGCTTTGCACGCCTCTGACCCGGGGTTTAAGTCTTGGTCCCATGTACAGTCTCCCAAGCACATCCCGTAGTGATCCCTGAGCACCAAGCCAGAAGTAAGCCCTGAGCACTCTGACTGTGACTCAGAAAACAAACCAACGAACAAATTTGGAAATCGGTTCCATTTCTCTGGTTTGTGATGTTTGTGTTTGGGGCGTCACAGGGCTCACCCCGAGCCGCTCGGGCCATTCCGTGCCCGGCTGTGCGCAAGCCCTGAGCCGTCTCTCCAAACGTGTGTGGTTTGGTGTTTGGGCCACACCTGGCCGTGCTCAGGGCTTCCTCCTGGTGGTGAACTCAGGGATCACTCTTGGTAGGGTTCAGTGGACCATCTGGGGTGTCGGGGATGGACCCTGAGTAGGCCACGGGTCGGGTCCCGTCTCCCGAACATTCTCAAGAGTATGTTTTGCTGTCTTGGTTGCTCGATCTTCAGACACAGCACCTGCTCTTGTGTTTCTCTGAGCAGCTACTGGAAGGTGGGGGCGAGGGGGCACCCCCATGAGATGAGTTTCTGGTGGGGGTCACCAGGTCCCTGCACGTGGCATCCTCAGTCCACCCCAAGCCCATTCCTCTGCACAGGTCCCCAAAGCAGAGGCGCTTGGCTGTAGACAACTGTTCTCCCCCAGCAGAAGCACTCAATAACGCTTTCAGAACCCGTGGGAAGCGGCCGGGAAAAGTCCCCTCGGGGACGTCTGAGGCGGGCGGCTCTGGACAGACTGGGGGCTGACCCGGAGCCAGTGGCTTCCCGGGGACCACAGGGATGGCCACCGCCAGGCCAGTGTCCGAGCTGTGGAGGCCGGAGAGGAGAGCAGTGAGGTGACCCGCCTGCAGGCGCAGGGTGGCCCTCGGAGAGTCCTGGAGGGTCACGGTCGGGGTTCGGGGATGGCCAAAGAATAACACGGGGAGGGAATTGGAGCTCAGGAGACTCACGGTTTAAAGACTAGGGGGCTGGAGCAGTAGTACAGCAGAGAGGGCGTTTGCCTTGCACTCAGCAAACCTGGATTCCCCGGTATCCCATAGGGTCCCCCAAGCATCGCAGGAATGATTCCTGAATGCAGAGCCGGGACTCACCCCTCAGCATCGCCAGGTGTGACCCAAAGACCCAAAGAAGAAAAAAGACTTTTTTTTTTAACTTGCTTTCACAACCGTCCACACCCGGACACAGGGACACCATGTCGTTGGAACAAGGGAGCGGGGACACCGCCACTGGCTCTGTGGTGAATAACTCTGATCAGTTATTCATTTATTGGTGGTCGTGCTGAGGGCTGAGTCCTGGCCCTGTGCTCAGGGACCACATCCGGGCAGGTATGTGCAAGGCCAACGCCCTGCCCGCTGTGCTGTTCCATCGCTCCATACCTCAGCTAGAGCACGCCTTTCAAAAAAAAGTTTTTGAGGGTTTTTTGGGGGAACCACAACCAGCATAATGGCTGTTTTCTGAAAGAAGAAGGGGGAAAAAAGAAAACCCAAACACTTTCTTTGGTCTTTTTCCTAATTCAAGGAAGGTTTGCTTGGCGCTCCATGGCCTAACGGAGCCGTGGTCAGGAGGCCGTGGCGAGTGGGGGCTGCCTCGGGGCACTGAGGCGAAGCTCCCGTGCAGGGCTGGCGCCCTCCCGGCTCTCCAAAGGCCCTCCTGCCCTTTGCCCCATTCTTCCCTGCGCACAGGAAGTCTAGGTTCTGCGCCAGCTGGCCCCGATGTTTACGGGACTGACCTCCGAGGAGCCCTTCGAAGGCTCTGACATGGCTGTTCCAGGCTTAGGCCTGTGGGAGGCGGTCTCCTGCCCCTGGCACTCCCCATCCCTGGCAGTGGACAGGTTGCCCCCATGCTTGTGCTACTTTGGTTCTCTTTGGAGACTCAGGGACCCTCATTGGGGTCACTGGAAATGCCCAGCTCTGACCTCAAGTCCCGTCTGTGCTTGCAAGTAGGCAGGGGTCGCAGAGCGGGACAGTCAGTCGCTCTGGTCAGTCTTATGGTGTCTCAGAGTGGGAGGTCACTCTGTCCGTCCTGTGGCGTCTCAGAGTCCAACCGTGAAGAGCTTCTCCGGGCTGATGTGCGGTGGTTCTCCTGACCTTGGGAGATCACTTCCCTTCTCTCCAGCTGAGCTCTGACAGAATGTTCTGGAGACAGGCTTGCAGCAGTTTTGGGCAGATGATATTTCCAGGATATGACGCCAGGGTCTTGAGAGAATTGACTGGCTTCCAGTTGTCCTGTTAGAGGAGGCTGTTTCCGGGTCGGGGACGGCATGTTTTGTGCCAAATTCTTCGCCGATGACCAGCTGTGAGACAGGAACTTTGCAGCCTCTTCTCAGCCCAGGGCCGCCACCCCAGCCACCTGTCTCTTGTTCTTTTATTCCTTGTCACACTCACAGTGCCCAGGGCCCACGCCTGGCCACGGAGACTGTGCCAGGGCCTTTGCAGATGGCACTTCAGGACTCGCAGAGACAGTCCTGGGTGACGCTGCTACCCCTCGTGCTGCGAGTGACCCCCGAGCACGTGAACCCAGTCCTACCCCAGACCCGAAAAAAGAAAACTGCGCTCTCGGGCATTATTAGTTGAGGTTTCTCTCTCTCTCTCTCTCTCTCTCTCTCTCTCTCTCTCTCTCTCTCTCTCTCTCCTTTCTGTTTTGACTTTTTGGTTTTGGGGTCATTCAGGCTTTGCACTCAGGAATCAGTCTTGGCGGGCTAGGGGGACCATCTTGGGTGCTGAGGATTGAACCCAGGGTGGCCGCACACAAAGCAAGTGCCCTTCCCCCAGTGCTCCAGCCCTATTTGTCAGCATTCCCGTCAGGGTCCAACGCTGTGATTCTGCTTTGCTCTGCGTCCCAGGGGCCAAGCGTGAAGCCAAGGCATAGTGAAGGAGAACTGGAAAATGGAAGTCCGCTAAGATATGAGAACAGTCATTTTCCTTTAGCTGGTTTCTGGCTTAATTGTTCTCCAGCGGTGGGGTTGCCACGGCTCCGCTCCCACACCCACGGGACAGCGACCCCCTCGCCACACCAGGTGGCTGGCCTGGGTCAGAGATTCCTGGGGGTGTGGTCAGCCAGGCCACCGGTGTCAGCGAGTGGGTGTGAACGCCGCTGCCTTGCATGGACACTGAGCAGCAGCGTCTGCTCACGCTGTAGGGGTTGCGGGGGGAAGTGGCACCTTGACCTTTGGGGTTTCTTCCGGAAATCCCTACTCTGAAGCCAGAATGTTCCTTTGCGGGGGTGGGGGCGCTGTGCGCAGTCCAGGGTGCCTGACCCGCGTCCCTCTGGCAGGTGGGAGGCGTGAAGGCCGGTGTGGTGCGCTTCCTCGGGGAGATGGACTTCGCCAAGGGGGATTGGTGTGGCGTGGAGCTGGACAAGCCGCTGGGCAAGAACGATGGCGCCGTGGCCGGAACGAGGTGGGTCCTCCTGCCCCCCCAGACAGCCTGGGGCAATGCACGGTGCCCGGGAGGCGCTGAGGGGACTGCAGGCCACTTCACTTGGTTCTTAGGCGGGGCCACTTCCGGTGGCACTTGGGGACCCTGCAGGGATGTGGGGACAGCCTGGGGCTCCCACATGCAGCTGTGCTCGGCCCGCAGGAACCCCCCGGGCCTGCTGTCGCCCTTCAGATGCCGGGGAGGCTGCTTGGAATCGCCCCTGGTTTGCACGGTGGGGGTGGGCGGCATGCAAGGGAGTGTGTGTATGAATGTTTGAATGTGTGTGCTTCGGAGTGTGGATATGTATGTATGAGGGTGTGTGTATGTGAGCGTGTGAGTGTGGGGCTGTGAGAGTGTTGGTGAGGGCATGAGCATGTAAGTGTTGGTGGGGGTGTGAGCATGTTTGTGAGGGAATGAGAGCGTGTCATTGTTGGTTTGAGAGCGTGCAAGTGTTGGTTGGGGTGTGCGTGTGTGTGACTGGGGCTGTGGGAGTGTGGGAGTGTTGGTTGGGGTGTGAGTGTGAGTGTATTTTTGTTGGGGTGTGAGTGTGGGGCTGAGGAAATGTGGGAGTATTTGTTAGGGTGTGGATATGTATGTATGAGGGGTGTGTATATGAGTGTGTGACTGTGGGACTGTGGGAGTGTTGGTTGGGATGTGAGTGTGAGTGTGTGTTTTAGGGGGTGTGTTTGTGAGTGCGGGACATTGGGAATGTGGGAGTGTTGGTTGGGGTGTGAGTGTGTGTGAGTGTGGGACTGTGGAAATGTGGGAGTGTTTGTTGTGGTGTGTGTGTTTGTTGGGGTGGGAGAGTGAGAGTGTGGGAATGTTGGTTGGGTTGTGAATGTGTGTGCTTCTTGGGGTGAGTGTGGGAGTGTTTGTTGGGGAGTGAGTGTGAGTGACTGGGGCTGTGGACATGTGGGAGTGTTTTTTGGGGTGTGAGTGTGTGTTTTTTGGGGTGGGAGTGTGAGAGTTTGGGAGTGTTGGTTGGGGGCTGAGTGTGTACTTGTTGGGGTGTGAGTGTGTGAGAGTGTTGGTTGGGGTGTAAGTGTGAGTGTGTGTTGGTTGGGGTGTGAGTGGGAGTTTTGGTTGGGGGTGTGAGTGTGTGTGTTTGTTGGGTGAGAGTGTTTGTGAGTGTGGTGCTGTGGGAGGGTATGATGTTTGTTGGGGAGTGAGTATGTGTGAGTGTGGGGCTGTAGAAATGTGGGAGTCTTTGTTGTGGTGTGTGTGTTTGTTGGGGTGGGAGTGTGAGAGTGTGGGAATGTTGGTTGGGTTGTGAGTGTGTGTGTTTCTTGGGGTGAGTGTGGGAGTGTTTGTTGGGATGTGAGTATGTGTTTGTTGGGGTGTGAGTGTGTGTTGGGGTGTGAGTGTGTGGGAGTGTTGGTTGGGGTATGAGTGTGAGTTTGTGTTGGTTGGGGTGTGAGTGTGTGTTTGTTGGGTGAGAGTGTGTGTGGGGGGGCTGTGTGAGGGTATGATGTTTGTTGGGGAGTGAGTGTGTGTGAGTGTGGGGCTGTGGAAATGTGGGAGTGTTGGTTGGGGTGTGAGTGTGTTTGTTGGGGTGAGTGGGAGTGTGAGAGTATGGGACTGTTGGTTGGGGTGTGAGAGTGTGGGAGTGTTTGTTGGGGTGTGAGTGTGTGGGAGTGTGGGGCTGTGGGAGCGTGTTAGTCTGTGGGTGTGTGAGACTGTGGGACTCAGTGGACGCCTCGGTCGGCGCCTGTCTCTCTTGCCAAAGGGGTCTTTTGTCCCCCCCTCCTCGTTGTCGCAGGTACTTCCAGTGTCAGCCCAAGTACGGCTTGTTTGCTCCCATTCACAAAGTCACCAAGATCGGCTTCCCCTCCACGACGCCGGCCAAGGCCAAGGCGGCCCCCGCGAGGCGTGTGATGGCCACCACCCCCGCCAGCCTGAAGCGCCGCCCGTCGGCCTCCTCGCTCAGCTCCGTGAGCTCCGTGGCCTCATCCGTGAGCAGCAGGCTCAGCCGCGTGGGACTAGTAAGAAGCTCCCCCCACCCCGCGCGGTGCTCGGGCCCCCACAGACTCCCACGGCCCCAGGGGCGAGAGGCGGAGCAGGACTGGGTGGGCTGAGCAGCTCCGGGGGGGCAGGCGAGTGGCTTCCCAGCCACCACCGGTGACAGGAGCAGGGATGGGCCTTTCCTCGGGTGCTCAGGGCTCAGGCCGCCTTAGGGCTGAAGTGGGGGAGCTGAAGGGGGCGTCGGAGGGTCAGAACGGGAACCAGAGACTCTGGGGAATGCTTGGTGCTTGGCGTTGCCTGTTTGCTCTCTCCATCCCTCCCTGCTCCCTCCTGTCCCTCTGCACCCCTGTCGACATGCAGAGGGACCTCGACTTCTGTCCATTGCGGAGCCGCAAGTCAAAGCTGGGGCCTCGTGGCTTCTCCCCTCACGTCTCTCTGAGTCCTAAACACTAAAGTGTGTCCGAATATGCAAGGGTGTCCTGAGATATTGTCCACAGGGAAACGGGCCCACGATGGAGACGTGTCCCAGGGGGCTGGCTTTGCTGGGGGCTGCGCTTCCTGCCGCCCCCTCTGCTCCGTGCCTTGACCCTCGATGCGGAAGAGGAGGGAGTGAGTGTGTGTGCAACGGAAGATACAAAACAGATGACGCGGGAACGGGAGCCAGGAGGCCACGCGCCGTGGGCACAGGCCTGAGGCCAGTCCTGTCTTGCTCGACCACCACCAGGTTCCCCTGCCCTGCCTCCATCCTCACGTCCGAATCCTCCTTCCCCTCACCTCGCCATTCAGGAGGGGAGCAGACTCAGAAGCCCCTCTCCTTCCCTCGCGAGCCAGCCCATTTGTGGAATTCGGTTTTGTTTTTCTGCTTGACTGTGGGCCACACCCTGCAGTGCTTCAAGGGGCCGTTTGCAGTGCTGGGGTTGAGCCGGGGCCTCCCATATCCGAGCAAGAGCCCCACGCCTGAGCCGTATCTCCAGCCTCCCCCTGCTGTCTTGTTTTGTTCTGTTCTGGGGGTCACACCTGGCAGAGCCCAGGGCTTTCTCCCGCCTCTGTGCTCGGGATTATTCCTGGTGGCCTCCGGGATTGAGCCTGGGCAGCGCTGGGGCTTCGCTCTCCAGCCCTTTGGCCCCTGCCTTGCATATCTTTACGCAGGGCGGAGCTCACTCCTACACTGCACATCACCGTTAGCACATATGACAGGAATATAGAATGATTCTGTGTGACTTCATGGAAGTATACCTCGACAATGTAATTCCATACGTGCACACACAAGCGTTCACACACACACAGCGACTCATACATGTACACGTAGTGCATATCGTATATACACAGGCTTATGGGTGTATACACACAGGCACGCACCTGCATAGACACAATGCGCGTGTGCACACAGGTGTGTGTAGACATGCCTAGAGGAACGTACGTGCATGCATACATACATGCACACAGGTCCGGGCGTGCCCTGTGGGAGCCTCCCGGTTCGCTTGTTGGCAGAGTTGCTCTCTGAGGTACCAGGCTCCCACAGAGGGGCTGGCCTTGCTGGCATGGAGCCTGGGGCCTCACACACCACGCACAGGGCAGAGGCTTTGGCATCAACATCCTGAGTTCAGTTCGTGGCCCCCACCTTGCCCAGCCCCTCAGCGCCCGCCTCCCCCCATGCCAGGGGTGCTGATTTCTCTCTGCTCCGGCGCCTGAACTCACAGTCTCGTTCGTCTCCACGGTTGGCTGAAAGAAGCCGTTCGCTCCCAGGCTGGTTTCCTCAGGGAGCTGTCTCGGGCCCAGGAAGCGCATGCGTGCCCCACTGCTCAGGCCAGGAGGCTCAGGGAACACCGCCGCCCACCTTTCCTAGTTTTTATTTTTGCTCTTTGGTTTTGGGGCTCACCTGGCAGTGCTCAGGGACTCCAGGCGTGGTGCTTGGGGGCTGCTCCTGATGGAGGGGGTTTGAGCCCAGGTCTTGTTGGAGACCCCCAAGGCTGTCAAGCTCTTCCCAGCCACCCCTTGAAATCAGAGTTGAGTGCACTTCCCGGCAGCACTGCACATGGCTGGGCCCGAGAGCTCGTGTGCTCCTAGAAATTTTATTTATTTATTATTTGGTTTTGGGGCCACACTCAGGGGTGCTCAGGGCTTATTCCTGGCTCTCTGCAGGGGGGTGGTGTCACTCCTGACGTTGCTGGATCTTGAACCTCTGAAAGTACATTCCCCCACCCCCCCCCACCCCACAATAGACTCTTTGGCCCTGGGGAGAGCATTTAGTAAGTAAAGCAAGTAAAGGCCCTCCCGTTGATCGTCGATTTGCTCTAGTGGCCCCAGTAACATCTCCATTGGAAACTTTATTGTTACTGTGTCTGGCATATCGAATACTCTCGGTAGCTTGCCGGGCTTTTAATCTGACCAATATACTTTAAGTGTATTGGGAAGTCACGGCCAGATCCTTACGCAGAGGCAAGGATGAGCTGCTCCCCGGACAGAACCAGGAAGCTCGAGAGCTCCCAGCAGGCAAAGCAGCAGTGGACAGCCTGGGCCCTGCTGGGCCCGTCGGTCAGGAGGCAATTGGCAGCAGCTCAGATGACGCAGGGAAGCGGCAAGAGCAGGGCGATGGGTCAGGCGTGGCCGGGCAGAAGGAGCGGACGTCCTCGGCCACCCCCGCCCCAGCCCCCGCCACCGTGTGCCTGAAGAATGAAGACCAGGTCCCGCTGTGTCCCCGCCTGCAGGGGCCGTTGTGCCGCAAGGAAACTGGGTCTGCAGAGCGACCATGAGCGACCACGAGCCCAGGACAGAACGGACAGGACCCCCGGTCCCCGCGGCCCTCCAGCCCACCCCCTCCCCTCCTCACTGTCTTTGCCTCTTCTCTCCTTCCCTTTGTGCTTGGTCTTCCCCTGAGCTGCCCTTGCGGTCCTGCTCGCTGGGCGTGAGCCCTCACACATGCTCACCCACCACTTGTTCCTTTTTTTCCTGGATTTTGGGCCACACCCCAGCAATGCTCAGGACTTCCTCCGGGCTCTGCACTCAGGACTCACTCCTGGTGGGCTCGGGACCCTATGGGGTGGGTACCTGGGATCCAGCTCGGGTCAGCGACCTGCAAGGCCAGCGCCTTCCCCGCAACTTTACCATTCTAGCCTCTCATCCCCCACTTTCGAAGGCAGATGGCACAGGGGTTTTTTATGGGGTCACACCTAATGACCCTCAGGGGCACGGGGCCATTCCCAGAGACAAGAGTCTCTGGTTAGTGCTATTCAGGCCTGGGGCGGGTGCTGGGGAGAGTGAGGTGAGCTGGAAGGAAGAGGAAGAGAGAAGGGCCAGGCTGCCCTGGGAGACCCAGACGGACCTGCAAGGCTGAAGATGCTGGAGCCGGCCTCAAGCTCATGCCAAGGGCTCAGCCTTAAGGAAGCTCAAGCCAGAGTGGGCTGTGGAGGGGGCTGCCTCCGGCTCTCCAGAAGAGTCTCTGGATTCCCACGAAGCCCGTCAGTGGAGCTCAGATCCTGTCCAAGGATCTTCGGGAAGGTTTCAAGATGCTTCTGCTAAGAGTCGCTGGCCCATATGCACGGATGCAGCGCTGCTCCATCTGCTTTGCTGAGGATAGCCGTGTGCATGCCCACGTCCGCCACCCCCACCCCCTTCACGTCTCTTTTTCCTTTGCAGTTGCCAGAAACCTCCTCTCGCTATGCCTGCAAGATCTCCAGCACCACTGCCCTCCAAGAGGCACTGAAGGAGAAGCAGCAGCACATTCAGCAGCTGCTGGCCCAGCGGGACCTGGAGAGGGTGGAGGTGGCCAAGGCCTCGAGCCATGTGGGGGTGATAGAGCAGGAGCTGGCCCTGGCCGGGACGGGCACGACCAGGTGACGTCTGTGCAGACGGCAGTGCCGGGGCCAAGAGACGCTTGCAGCAAATGCTGGGTGCGACCTTGGTGCAGGCGGTGCAGGGAGAGGCCGTGGGTCCCCGTCTGCCGTCGTTGCGGTGGCATCCGGCGCGTGGTTTGATCGCATGCACCTTCTTCTTGCCCCGTGGGGGTTCAGGGAGCGCCGAGTTATCCCCGCCGGTGCTTTTGTGGTGTGGTTCCCCCCCGGCCTTCCAGAAACGCTGCAGCTTAGGTGGGAGACTCGTTCAGTATGCCGCGGTGGCAGGTGGCGGTGGCAGCCCACAGAGGGCTGTCGAGGGCGGGCGAGGACACTCACGCGCAGTTGCCCCCACAGCACGTCCTGGAGCTAGGGGCCAAGATGGACAAGCAGCGGGCCATGCTGGAAGCGAGCGACCGGGAGAAGGTGGAGCTGCTGAACCAGCTGGAGGAGGAGAAGAGGTGAGGCCGTGCCCCAAGCTGGGGAACTGCCTCGGGCGGGGCGCGCCGGCCTTCCAGGGCTGTGAGAACCAGAAACCACCAGGTGCCCAGTCCTGAGCGTGGCCTCATGGGGAGGAATGGGGGGAGCTCACTGGAGCCCAGGTACCCCCGGCCCTCACTGCTGTGTCCACGTGGCCTGGTGTTCCGGAGACATGTGCTGGGTGGCTGGGAACTGTCGTATCCCAGTGGGGCCCTGTGGGAGTCCCTGGGGTTAATCCTGGGCGGGAGGAAACCCACAGCACCCATGGGGCACGGCAGCAGACAGGCAGGGCTCAGGCCAGGCTGCAGACAGACGGACACGGGGTGCCGGCCAAGACGGTCTTCTCAGATGGGCTCCCGGCAGTGTGGTGCCCAGGGACACTACCAGTACCCGGCTCAGCTCCTCAGCTGCACATGCCAAACACTCCACGTCCCCTGGGAGCCCCTCCTGCCCCCCGAGCCCTGAGTCGTTTGCTGCTTCTCCCCCAGGGGCTCCGTTGTTGTCCCGATGTGGGGACAGGAGCTGGCTGACAGGAACTAGTATGCGTCCCGGGTCAGTCTTTAATGACCTCTGTTAGCTGCGAGGCAGAAAAGGCTGATATGACACTGCGCCTGGTGTTGGCTCAAAAGAGCTTCCTCCTGTAGCCTGCGGGTCCCACCCAGTGCTCGCAGCCGAGGGGACTCACCGACTTTCTTTTTTTTCTTTTTGGGTCAACCCAGCGATGCTCAGGGGTTACTCCTGCCTCGGCACTCAGGAATTACTCCTGGCATTGCTCAGGGGACCATAATGGGATGGTGTGAATTGAACCCGGGTCGGCCACGTGCAAGACAAATGCCCTGCCCGCTGTACTCTCGCTCTGGCCCTCGCTGACTCTCTCAGCCCTCCTGTGTGTGGAGCCGGGGGCTGGGTCAGGCGCGCATCTACAGGATGGTGGCCTTCATGGGGGGCAGCAGTGACGCCCCTCACAACTCTCCCTCTCCCCCACAGGAAAGTGGAGGACCTCCAGTTCCGAGTCGAAGAGGAGTCCATCACCAAAGGCGACCTGGAGGTAAAGCCCGGGCAGGTCCCAGAGGCTTGCAGGGTGCAGGCAAGGATGCGGGGTGGCCTGGCCGACCCCGCCGGGACCACTTCTGCTGGAGACTCCGAATCAGACAGGGATACCTGGGATCATGCACCTGGCAGGGCCCGGCTGAGGCACCTCTGCTCCTTGGGGCTGGAGGCTGCTGTTGATGAGCGTTTTTCTCTCGTTCTGACAGTTGGGTCTACGAGTTTGCCTCAGCTTTGATTTTCAGTCAAGCAGCACAAATCAAATCCTTTAGAACCCCAGTTTTTTGAAGGTATTCCTTAAAACAAGAAGAAGCAAACAGTTTGCAAAAGAATAATTTCTGTTTCTGCTTCTTTTCCTTCCTGTTTTAAGCTCATGGAAATTTTGTTTTCCCACCAGAAGGAGGCGAAGGCCCTGCAGGCGTCCTCTGAGAAGCTCGCCAAGGAGAGCGAGTGGCTGAGGACCAAGCTGGACCATGCCAACAAGGAGAACGCGGACGTGATCGTCCTGTGGAAGTCCAAGCTGGAGACGGCCATCGCCCCGCACCAACAGGCCATGGGCGAGCCGAAGGCGGCCGTGAGCCGGGGCGTGGACGCCAAGGCGGCCGAGCTGGCCGAGCTCAAGATGCAGATGGAGAGGCTACAGTTAGAGTCCCAGCAGGAGGTAGAGAGCCTGAAGGCCCAGCTGGCGGCTGAGCGTGCAGTGCACGCCTTTGAGCTGCAGACGCTCAGGTCGCGGCTGGTCAGGATGGCCCAGGAGCAGAAGAACAGCCTGGAGGCCGCGCGGGCCAAGCTCGACCAGACCAAGGACCAGCACCTGGTGGAGATGGAGGACGCCCTGAACAAGCTGCAGGAGGCGGAGACGAAGGTAAAGCACCTGGAGGGGTTGCGGGCCATGTGTAGGCAGCAAGCCCAGGCCCTGGCCGATGCCACGGCACAGCTGGAGGCCACCCAGCAGAAGCTCTTGCAGCTCGATGGGCTCTGGAAGGCCAGTTCCGAGGTAAATTGGGAATGGAGAAGCTCAGGCGGCAGCTCCAGGTGGCTGAGCGGCAGATTCAGGAGTTAGAGAATGCAAAGCAGGCCGAGAGCGGCAGGTTGGTACCCGGGCGCCCTCGCCCTCTTCCACGCTTGCTCCCTGCATGCTGTGTCTCTGTGTACTTGCCGCCGTGTTCCGGCTTGGTGCTGACAGGTCTCCCGGTCACGTCCCGTGCGGTTCCCTCTGATGGGACTGAGAACGTGTCGGCACGATTCTGGGCGGTCATTGGTCCCCAGCACCCGGATGCCGTGCAAGCCTTGGCCCCGGCTAATCGGGCCCGTCTGGGGTCTTTCTGAAAAAGAGAACTCTTCACAAGGCCAGTGAGAAAACAAGATAGGAACCCCCAAAGCAAACCTCGGCCCCCCCGCCTTGGGCCCCCTGCGTACTCGCCGAGTCCGCCCAGACCCTTGGGCTCGAGGCTGGCCGCAGGGGTCTTTCCCTGACCTTGCTGACCACCTGCTCGTGTGACTGCTTTGCTGTCCTCTCCCCGAGGTGCCTCAGTTTCCAGCTGGTGCTCAATGCCTCTGAACCTCTGAGCTCCCTCAGGGCTGGTGACGTGGCCCATCTTGGTATTTCTCATTGCCGACCCCTCCCTGCCTGCAGCACAAGCCCCAGCCCAGCCCTGCAGAGATTTCAGCCCTTTCAGCTTCTAAGGGGTGCTTGGGCCAAGTCCGCCTTCCAGCATGGCCTCCTGCTGGCCACGGGCATGGACTCTCATGGTAGCCCTCACCCTGGGGAAGGACAAGACAGTGAGATCTGGGCCAAGCCGAGGAAGCTGCAGTTCTCACCAAGGGGCCCCGAGAAATGCCCTTTTCCTCCTATAGGATTGTGGTGGCAGAGACGCGCCCTCCCAGCCGCCCCCCTCCCACCCCCCTGGCGCTAGGCGCTTTGTTGGAGAAACTTCTCTGTTGGCCAAGTTGGAAGGGCTGTGGGATTTGTAGACAGGACTGACAGACATAACAGAAGGACCCAGAGACCCCCGGGAGTTCCTCTCAGGACTCAGGACTCCTTAGCTGGCATTCCAGAAACAAATGGAATCAATTCCTAGGACACAGCAGGGGATAGTTGACCCACTTGTTCGCATCAAGATGTAACAAACGTCCAGTTCTGGTGACTGCTGTCTAGTGGATTAGAGGTTCTTTGATTTAAATTTCATATTGAAACACCTCAGACTTTTAAAGTCACAGACAAGAAACTACAAGAAAGTAAATCTTGGGGGCCAGAGGGATAGTACAGTGGGAAGGGCATTTGCCTTGCACACGGCCTAAGTGAGTTCGATCTCCAGGATCCCATAGGGTCACTGTCATTGTCACTGTCCTCCCGTTGTTCATCTATTAGCTCGAGCGGGCCAAAAAAAAAAAAAAAAGATAACCTGTTCTTCCCTCCTTCCCCTCCCTTTCCCTTTCTTCCCTGTTTCCTCCCTCCCTCCTTCGTATCCTTAGCCTCCCTCCTCCCTTGCTTACGTCCTTCTTCCTCGCCAAGTCATGCTCTCGGCTCTGGGGTCCTCCCGCCCAGCAGTAGTGGGTCTTTTCAGCTTGTGGACCCATCTCAGGCTCGCCCAGTGGTGCTGCAGTTCCAACTCGGGCCTGGTGTGTACTCCAGCCCTTTGTGCCGTCTCTCCGCCCCTGGAAAGTCAGTCTTTCTCATAGGCTTTCTTATTTTCTGGTCGCTCCAAATTTAGGTCTAGAAAACGCCTCTGTTTGAGCCGTTTTCAGTAACCACTAGACAGTCATCACCAGAACTGATGGCACCAAGGCCTTGGCTTCGAGAGCTTCAGGCAATCGCGCTCACCTCACGCCTCTGTTCTTTGGGGTTGTGTTGGGTCATGGGCTTCTCATACGTGTTTTCTGTTTTGTTTTCCCCTTCCTGTTTCTGTTCGTCCCCTTGGTCCATTCACTCCATCCTTGTGACTCTGGTAGGCCGATAGCCTGGCCAAGGAGCTGCAGGGGAAGGAGCTAGCGCTTCGTCGTCTTCAGGAGAACTTGAACGAAGCCGGCCAAGTGAAGGAGGCTTTGGAGAAAGAGCTTCGGAGTTTGGTGAGTACCAGGGGAGTCGGACGCTGATCTTCACCTTGCTGAGGGCAAAGCGAAGCCTCCTCAGGCGAGCTCGGCCCTATCGCCTCTGAGGCTCACGAGCATGTCAGCTAGAAAGCCCCAGGGGCTGCGCGAGCCCCCATTGGGGCAGCAAAGGTAGGTGCGCTGCTCTGTCCGCGCTGTGCCCTCCGCCTCTGCCTGATCAGTGAGTGGCCAGCGATGCTCCCGGAGTGCCGGGCTCCTTCCTCCCCTCAGCAGCGCCTCAGGCTCCTCTCCCGTGCCCCCTGCTCCCTCGGCTCTGTCTCCCCTACCAGCCGGGAGCACTGGGGGCTCACAGCAAGGGGAGGGGGTGAGAGACATGCGCTGGGAAGGCCGCTTTTCTGGAACCTTCCAGACACCTTCCTGCACTGGATCAAAGTGTGTTTTCTGGTTTTCTTTTTAGGATTTGTGTGTGTGTGTGTTTGTTTGTTTGTGTCTTGGGCTTTTTAGTATTCAGCTGTGCTGAGACCTTCACCTGGTGGCCCTCAGGGGACCACGTGGAATGCTGGGTATTGAACCTGGGTTGGGCACATACAAAGCAAAACACCTAAAGTATCTGGTTGTTTTTGTTTTTGTTTTCTTTTTTGGCTTTTTGGGTCACACCTGGTGATGCTCAGAGGTTACTCCTAGCTCTGCACTCAGGAATTTCTCCTGGCAGAGCTTGGGGGACTACATGGGATTCTGGGGATTGAACCTGGGTCAGCCACGTGCAAGGCAAACGCCCTCCCCACTGTCCCATCACTCCGGCGCTGGACCTTGACGAACTGGGCCTTTCCATTGAGACAGTACTGACGGGGTCCCGTCAGGACCCGAGACTGAGCCCTGAAGGAGCCATTCAGAACCCTGCGGGAGGTTTCCAAGGGAATCGTCCTTGCCGGGGCAGCATGGGCCCAGCACACGCAGCATCACAGTCTATCTGTGTATGCTCGAGAACATGTGTACACACGTGTGTCCACAGCCATGCACACACCCCAGTATACACACATGGGCTTCTGTCATGTGCAGACTCATACATGTCCTTGGACATGCAAGCAAATACATACATACTTGCACAACTCACTCGTGTTTGCCAGGCAGGTACACACTGGGCATTGATAGCTGAGTTTGGGGTGGATTATTTTTGTTTTCTGGGTTTTTTGTTCTTGTTGTTCTTGTTTTTTGTCTTTTTGGGTCACAGCTGGGGACATTCAGGGGTCAATCCTGGCTCTGCACTCAGGAATTGCTACTGATGGTGCATCCCCTATGGGATGCTGGGGATCAAAGGCGGGTCAGCCTTGTGCAAGACAAACACCCTCCCCGCTGGGCTATTGCTCTGCCCCTGGGGTGTGTGTATATATATATATATATTTTTTTTTTGGTGGTGGTGGTGGGGGACTAGTGCCATGCCTGTCAGTCCTTGGAGGCGACTCCTGGCCTTGTGCTCAGGATATTCCTGTTAGTGCCGGGATTCAGACCGGGGCCAAGTGGCGTTACTCAGTGCTTTCTCTCTCCCAGCCCCCAGATGATCACCATGTTTATTGGGGCTCCCCCCAAACTCGGTGATACTCCTGGCTCAGGGTCTAACCGTCTGGCTGTTCTCGGGCACCTGGACCCTGTGCCAGCCCTTCAGCCCCAATATCTATGTTCTAAGTGCAAGTTCATTTTCATGAACATTGTGTGTGTGCTGTTGAGCAGAGCAGAGTCGCCATGTGTGTGCGGGTATGTTTGTTTGTGTGCGTTGTGTGTATGTGTGTGTGCGCGCGCGCATGTGTGCGCGTGTGTGCTGGGGGCAGGCAGGGGGCCTGTGGCTGATGATGGCCCCCGGCTCCCCGCAGGGGGAGAAGGTGGACGTGAGCCGCAGCCAGTTCCAGGCTCTGCAGGCCGAGCACGCCAAGTCCACCACGGAGAGCCAGGCGCAGCACGAGGAGGCGCTGCAGGCCCTGAAGAAGCTGCGGCTGCAGGCGGAGAAGCTGCAGGCAGTGCAGGCGGAGAACGGGAGCCTGCTGCGGGAGGTGGTCGAGCTGAAGACGCAAGCCGACAAGGCCAAGGTGTGTGGGCGCAGGGCCGCCGTCTCGGGGTCGGGCTCTGTTGGGGGCCTCGGCCTGCAGCCTCAGACACTTCCTCTGCCCGTGGGCGCCTGTGAGAGCCGGAAGGGGGTTGCTCCCGGGGCGCCCAGCAGAGCACATAGAAGCCCAGGGACCCCAGCTGGGGTTGTCTGTTTTGTTTTTAGCTTTTTCGGTAAGTTCAGGCCTTCGTGTTTTCACTTGATTGCTCAAAGGCATTTTTTAGTGTATCAGAGAAATGTTAAGGTTCGAAGCTCAGTGGGGAGAAATAGAGCGGCTGGAACTAGTGCAGTGAGAGGGCACTTGCTGTGCACGTGACCCACCGGGGGATCCCCAGCATCCCCCAGGGTCCCCCAAGCACCCAGGAGGAAGCTGTGACCTCTGCCAGGTGTGAACCCCAAAACAAGAAGGAAAATAATGTACACACACATATATGTGTGTACATACATAACATGTACATATGTGTACATCTTTATATCCATATAATAAGTGTATTTTAATTCATATGTACATATTTTGATACATTTTTAGTTTTCCACGCTTGGTCCCATGTATAGTTTATACATATATGTGCTTGTATGTATATACATATCTATAAGCCAATGGAAAGAAAACGGAAGCGAGCTTACATCAGAGGAAACCAGGGCTGCTGAGTGGCGGCCATGGCCCGCGTGTGTGTTGGTGCCCGGCCTCTTTCCACCACGCACCAGAGCCAGGGCTACGTCTCCTCTCTGGACCACCTGCACGGCCCAGTTCTGTGGCCAGCAGCCTCGTGTGCATGCTCAGGTCAGTCCCATTCCGGTAACCTGACCGTCAGCAGTCAGCTGCCCAGCACATGCCAGTAGCCTGCTGCGGCTCATGGCTGTGGAGCTGGACAGAGAAGATAGCCCTTGCTGCAGAAAGTTCTGGAAAGTACATGGCGGTTAAACTATGGTGTGCATTGAGACTCAGAAACGAAGACGCACAACCCGTTGCTGATGGGCAGGGAGAGCAGGTGAGGGAGACCCTGGCCCGTGTGCGGCCACTCCTCCTGGAGCCCCTGGGCCCCTCCCAAATTACTGCAAACACTGCCTCCCATTGCTCATCGATTTGCTCGAGCGGGCCCACTAATGTCTCCATTTTGAGACTTGTTGTTACTCTGTTTGGCAAGCAAAATCTGTTGGCTTCAGTCTCCAAAGCTGGTGGATTAGTCTGGATTTTCTATAAAGTGTAAAACTTTTGGGACTAAGTCCATTTCCTGCCTCTGTTTGTCCCTGTGAAAATCGTTTGGCAAGTAGTGGTTGCTTTTCCCTTCCCCTCCTGCACAAAGTTCAAAAACAAAATACTTTTTGTAGTTCTTTGAATTGTACTGAAAACTAGTTTTTTAATGCATTCCTTCTATGACAGAGTGATGGATTTTATAATAGAAGAATTGAAGTGGGGGGAAAAAATCTTATGCCCCAATGTCAAGATCCAACTGTCCAAACTTCCGGGAAGCTGTCAGGAATAATTTCAGATGGCATTTCAAAAATAAAATTGGCTGCTAGTAGAATGGGTAGGGTACAGCCTTGTACTCGGCCAACCCAGGGTTGATCCCCAGCATCCCGTATGGTCCTCCGGCCCTGCCAGCAGTGATCCCTGAGCACAGAACACTGAGCGAGACCTGAACATCACCAGGTGTGAGACCCCCATCCACAAAATAGGCAGGTAGTTATGTTGACCCTAAGAAGCTAACTGTGTTAGAGCCTCTCCATCCTGCGTGTGTGTGTGAGTGTGTGAGTGTGTGCGCGCGCGTATACACGCGTGTGCAGGTAAGACTACTCTGCCATTTTCATTTCTGGTGTTTAGGCCACATTAAGTGCTTGGCTTGCTTGTGCCTGCTTGATCTCATTCTTGTTTCCATTCTTCCCCGCTTTTGTTTCTGTAGTCATTAACTTACCCAATAACATCAGAGGAAATTGAGCTGATGTCGAAGGATCGCAGGGCCCTGAGGTCAGAGAATCAATTGCTGGCGAAGGAGAAGCTCTCTCTGAAGTCAGAGAGAGGGTCGTTGCTACTGAAGCAAACAGAAGCCGAGGCCGAAAACTCTTCGCTGCGGGAAGAGCAGGGGAAGCTCTGGCTGTTGAGCCAAGCGATTCAATTAGAAAAAGAGAAGGTCATCGAGGCCAGGCGGGCCGCAGAGAAGCTCTGGCAGGAGGAGCGGCTCCGCCAAGAAGCCCTCGAGGCGGAGAAAGAGAAAGTGCTGGAATTGGGCAGGGCGGTGCAGGAGGAGCTCCAGAGGGTGCGCACAGAGAACGAAGCACTGCAGGTCACTGCAGGTCGCCAAGGTGGGACTGCAGGCCCTGGTGGAGGAGCTGCGGATGAGCAAGAGCGGCCTGGTGGCCGAGTGTAAGAAGGGCCTGGAGGAGAGGGGCCAGCTGGAGGAGCATGTCAAGAAGCTGGTTCTGGAGAAATTCAACATTAATACTTTTGGATTTTCTTATCACAAAAAAATTAAATGAAGGACCTCAACCATCAGAAGTTTATCATCCAGTTTGAATCTATTTTTGTTCACTTGAATGTTTTCTAGTTCTGTCAAAAGTGATAAATAATGTACCATCCAGGCTACATGTATAATAAGAACTTCTATAATTATATGTATGATTTTGATGTATTTTCCTCTGGAGATTATCAACTGTCTGACAAGTGAAAGATCTGTATCAATTGAAATTTTTAGTAATAACCATTATTGAATTTGTTTCACAAACTATGTAAAGCAGTATTAAAACTTGAGCGAACAAGTGTCCTATATCTACTTTAATAAAATTATTTCTTTTTTGCCAGTGATAACTGATTATTCTTAGGTTTATTTAGAAAAGATTTTTGGCTAGCAATGAAGAACTATAGAGTCAAATGAGTCAAACAGTTTCTACAATGGAATTCTGATACACCAATTTCTTTTTGTTCTTTATGTTTGTGCCACCCCTGGTGATGTCTTAGGGCTTATTTATGGCTCTGCACTCAGGAATCACTCCTGGCAGTGCTTGGGCAAACTATAGGGAATGTCAGGGATTGAAGCCAGATTGGCCACCTGCAAAGCAAATGCCCTACCAGCTGCACTATTGCTCTGGACCTGTAAACCATTTTCTTAAAAGTGTTTATCTTGGGCTAAAGAGATAGTGCAGTGAGTAGGGTACTTGCATGTGGCCGATCTGGGTTTAATCGCAGGAATCCCATCCAGTCATCTGTGCCCTGGCAGGAGCAATCTCTAAGTGCAGAGGCAGGAGTAAACCCTAAGAAGCACTGGGTTGGGAGTATGGTGCTGCCAGCAGGTCAGTCTGTACCTGTGAGTCGAGTGCATCAGCAGCCTGATGGCGCCTTCAGACGTCCAGGTACCCCCAAATTGCTGCCATGCGTTTGGCCAGACCCCAAAAGGTTGGGGCAGAGTTGACCAAGAAAGTAAATAGGAAAAAGTTAGGTATGTGGGAGATACACCCACACCACCTCCAGTTCAGCTATATAATTAGAGGCATGGCCTCTCTGGTCCATGATCGAGCTGTTTAACGGCCATGATCCCAGAGAATCAGAAACAAATCTCGAAACTCAGCAACTTTTGGCAGAAATGCATCCAGCTCGCACAATAAGTTACTGTTGCCGGGCCACCCCAGGGGGGAAAGGGTGCTGTCCCTCCGCCTGCTCCCCCTTGGGGGCTCAGTGACCACCATCCGCCAGAGGTCATTGGACAGTCAGGTTTGGGCCCACAGTGATGAGACATGTGGGGCCTCATGGGATGGGGGTGGAGCCAGCCTTTTCCTCCCCGTCTCAATGTGACCCCAAGTCGCCGCCCATGAACGGCCTCTCTGGCTCCTGATTAAGGTGCTTAATGACTATGATCCCAGAGACTCAGACACAAATCTCGGAATCCAGTGGCTTTTGGCAGAAATGCATCTGAACCCTGCAGTAGGTTACTGTCGCTGGGCCATTCCAGGGAGGAAAGGGTGCTGTCCCTCCACCTGCTCCCCCTTGGTGGCTCGGTGGCCGCCATCCTCCAGAAGCCATTGGACAGTAAGGTTTGGGCCCACAGTAATGAGACATGTGGGGCCTCACGGGATGGGGGTGGGACCAGCCCTTCCCTCCCCATCCCAGCAAGACCCCTAGTCACCGCCCACTAATGGCCTTTCTGGCTCCCGATCAATCTGCTTACCGGCCATGATCCCACAGACTCAGGAACAAATCTTGGAACCCAGCAGGTTTTGGCAAGAAATCCCTCCAGATTTAATTGTTAAAATTTTGGAATTTCAAAATCGCGCAGCCACTACTACAACCACGCGACATCATATGTTATTTACAACCAGGAATAGAAAACAAATTGTCTACTGTTGCCTTTTCAGCAGCTCTGAGTGTTGGGGTAAAATCCCAAATAATAGTGGTGTGTCCAGTGTCAAAATATTGAATGTAATCAAAGTAGAGAGAGCGTAATGTGAAAATCATCTCTCCACAGGTAGGGGAGGGTGTGGGATGGGTGTATACTGGGGGTTTTGGTGGTGGAGAATGGCACTGGTGAAGGTACGGGTCTTTCATTTTATAACCAAGATTTAAACCCGAAAGCTTTGTAACTGCTCTCATGGTGATTCAATAAATAAAATTATAAAAGATGAAAAAAATAGAACCACTGGGTGAGGTTTAAAGGCAAAAAACCCAAAACAAATAAAACCTCTATTGCATTATTGCAAAGATTCATGACCAATGTAGCCTAAAATGAATACCTTCAGTGATTCTCCATAGCTATTTGACAAGACGAAAATAAAGGGACACCATGCAGTACAGACACCATCAATCCATAAAGTCTGGGAAAGAAACTGGAAGTTGCTATATTATTAACCCAAAATTAACAGAACCAACGATGCTTATAAGCACCAACTCCTTTACGTTTGAAGCACATATGTCCTCAGGTTGATTTTTCTGGAAAAAGAACTTGAGCAAGAACGTTACTTTTAGCCTACATAATTGAATACCTGAAAGATAGGTCCATGACAATTGGGCCCTAGAAAAGCAAGTCCCAGCCCATATCCTGCCCTGCAGCTGCGTCCTGTTGATAGCACCAAGGACCCCCATCTTCTTGTTGCCCCTGGAATTCACCAAATAAGGTCATGGGGCCAGAGAAGGCCTGATTGGCTGCCTGCGTGCAGCATCTAATGTGATCATTCGAAGGTATTGGGTGATTTGTGCGCTGGCTTTTCTGAGACGGCGGGAAGTTGCCCTATAAGAAGCTCCCTCTGAAGAGGCTCGGGGCTTTCAGCCACTGACGGTTTGCGGTCATGCTGTGAGCCCGAGCATGCTCGAATAAACCTCTTGCTTTTGCGTGGACTTGGTCTCTCAGAGTTTTCCTTGACAGGTGAGGCTGTCCTGAGCTCGGACCATAACAAAGCAAACAGTCAGATTGCAAAAGAAAAATTTCTATGTCTGCTTCTTTTCCTTCCTGTTTTAAGTTCATGGAAATTTTGTTTTCCCACCAGAAGGAGGTGAAGGCCCTGCAGTCGGCCTCCGAGAAGCTCGCCAAGGAGAGCGAGTGACTGAGGACCAAGCTGGACCATGCCAACAAGGAGAACGCAGACGTGATCGCACCGTGGAAGTCCAAACTGGAGACGGCCATCGCCCCGCACCAACAGGCCATGGGCGAGCCGAAGGCGGCCGTGAGCCGGGGCGTGGGCGCCGAGGCGGCCGAGCTGGCCGAGCTCAAGATGCAGATGGAGAGGCTGCAGTTCGAGTACCACCAGGAGGTAGAGAGCCTGAAGGCCCAGCTGGCGGCTGAGCGTGCGGCACATGCCTCTGAGCTGCAGATGCTCAGGTCACGGCTGGTCAGGACGGCCCAGGAGCAGAAGAACAGCCTGGAGGTCGCGCGGGCCAAGCTCGACCAGACCGAGGACCAGCACCTGGTGGAGATGGAGGACGCCCTGAACAAGCTGCAGGAGGCGGAGACGAAGGTAAAGCACGTGGAGGGGTTGCGGGCCATGTGTAGTCAGCAAGCCCAGGCCCTGGCCAATGCCACGGCGCAGCTGGAGGTCAACCAGCAGAAGCTCTTGCAGCTCGATGGGCTCTGGAAGGCCAGTTCCGAGGTAAATTGGGAATGGAGAAGCTCAGGCAGCAGCTCCAGGTGGCTGAGCGGCAGATTCAGGAGTTAGAGAATGCAAAGTGGGCCGAGAGCGGCAGGTTGGTACCCGGGCGCCCTCGCCCACTTCCACGTTCGCTCCCTGCATGCTGTGTGTCAGTCTGCTCTCCGCCGTGTTCCGGCTTGGTGCTGACAGGTCTCCCGGTCACGTCCCGTGCGGTTCCCTCTGATGGGACTGAGAACGTGTCGGCACGATTCTGGGGCTGTCATTGGTGCCCAGCACCCGGATGCCGTGCTAGCCTTGGCCCCGGCTAATCGGGCCCGTCTGGGGTCTTTCTGAAACTGAGAACTCTTCACAAGGCCAGTGAGAAAACAAGATAGGAGCCCCCAAATCAAACCTCAGCCCCCCCACTTGGGTCCCCTGCGTACTAGCCGAGTCCTCCCAGACACTTGGGCTCGAGGCTGGCCGCGAGGGTCTTTCCCTGACCTTGCTGACCACCTGCTCATGTGACTGGTTTTGCCGTCCTCTCCCCGAGGCGCCTCAGTTTCCAGCTGGTGCTCAATGCCTCTGAACCTCTGAGCTCCCTCAGGGCTGGTGACATGGTCCATCTTGGTATTTCTCATTGCCGGCCCCTCCCTGCCTGCAGCACAAGCCCCAGCCCAGCCCTGCAGAGATTTCAGCCCTTTCAGCCTCTAAGGGGTGCTTGGGCCACGTCTGCCTTCCACATGGCCTCCTGCTGGCCACGGGCATGGACTCTCATGGTAGTGATGTCGGTGGGCCCCACGGGTGACTTAGTGAAGCGGGGAGGAGAAAGACGGTCACTTTCTCCCCACCCGCCTCTGCCACCCGGGACCCAGGGTTACTGGGTACTTGTCTCGCCTCACAGAAAGGAATTTCAGGAGTAGACAAGCAGTGAAACAAATAGATTTTATTTGGAGGATTTTTGGAGAGGGAGAGAAAGGGATAAGCAGATCAGTGGGGGAATGGAGAGTGAGAGAGTAACGCGTCCAGAGAGAACGCGGGCTTCTCCGAGGGTGGAGAGAGCCCCTCCACACATCCCAGCATTCGACACGAAAGCATGAAAGTACACATCTCAAGAGGGGAGATGCGGGCGACACATGTGCTCAGCCACGTGGACGTAAGCACACATGGGCTCAGGCAGCATGTGCGCACCCTGCCTTTCTTCCAGGTGGCCTTTATAGGGTTCTCCAGCCTGTCACCACGGTGGAGCTTCTTCCCGGGTAAAAGTCCGGTTGCTAAGGAGATTACCAGGGAGGTCCAAAAGGAGGAATTTCATGGGGAGGCCTATGTCCTGAGGGTCTGCGGATGGTCTTATCAGGCCTTTGCTTTCCGTATCCACAAGGTGGGTCCTTCCTAGAATTCTTCTTCCATGAAACTGTGTTTCATTGCAAAGGGCCTTTCCCTATCTGCTTTTCTACATCAGTAGCCCTGACCCTGGGGAAGGACAAGAGAGTGAGTTCTGGGCCAAGCCAAGCGAGCTGCATTTCTCACCAAGGAGCCCTGAGAAGTGCCCTTTTCCTCCTATAGGATTGTGGTGGTAGGGACGCGCCCTCCCAGCCCCCCCCCCCCCCCCCGGCTTGGAGAAAGTTCTCTGTTGGCCAAGTTGGAAGGGCTGTGGGATTTGTAGACAGGACTGACAGACATAACAGAAGGACCCAGAGACCCCCGGGAGTTCCTCTCAGGACTCAGGACTCCTTAGCTGGCATTCCAGAAACAAACGGAATCAATTCCTAGGACACAGCAGGGGATAGTTGACCCACTTGTTCGCATCAAGATGTAACAAACATCAAGTTCTGGTGACTGCTGTCTAGTGGATTAGAGGTTCTTCAATTTAAATTTCATATTGAAACCCCTCAAACTTTTAAAGTTACAGACAAGAAACTACAAGAAAGTAAATCTTGGGGTCAGAGTGATAGTACAGTGGGAAGGGCATTT
This sequence comes from Sorex fumeus, assembly GCF_029834395.1. Classification (NCBI taxonomy): domain Eukaryota; kingdom Metazoa; phylum Chordata; class Mammalia; order Eulipotyphla; family Soricidae; genus Sorex; species Sorex fumeus. The sequence goes on from NW_026606082.1 coordinate 108,607, forward strand.
GCCTTGCACACGGCCTACGTGAGTTCGATCTCCAGGATCCCATAGGGTCACTGTCATTGTCACTGTCCTCCCGTTGTTCATCGATTAGCTCGAGCAGGCCAAAAAAAAAAAAAAAGAGAACCTTTTCTTCCCTCCCTCGCCTCCCTTTCCCTTTCTTCCCTGTTTCCTCCCTCCCTCCTTCGTATCCTTAGCCTCCCTCCTCCCTTGCTTACTTCCTTCTTCCTCAACAAGCCATGGTCTGGGCTCTGGGGTCCTCCCGCCCAGCAGTAGTGGGTCTTTTCAGCTTGTGGACCGATCTCAGGCTCGCCCAGCGAGTCCCCACGGGGTGAGCGGCGCCCAGCAGGGCCCGGAACCACTGTGGCAGGTTTGTGTGGCGTTTTGCGCTGTGCTCTGCCACTGAGGCCAACCCCTCCCTAGCCCCCCCGGCGTGGCTCAACGAGGTTTCTCCCTCCAGGCTGTGCAGACAGCGGAAGATGCCAGGCAGCTCATGGAGCAAATGACCCAAGAGAAGACAGAGACCCTGGCCTCCCTGGAGGACGCCAGGAACACCAATGCGAAGTTGCAGAGTGAGGTGGGTGATGGTGGTGACCAGGGCTGTGTAGGCCCGGCCTCAGCCTTGAGAGAAACCATATCCTGGGCCAGAGCGATAGCACAGCGGGGAGGGCGTTTGACTCACACACGGCAGACCCAGGTTCAATCCCCGGCATCCCATATGATCCCCTGAGCACCGCCAGGTGTAATTCCTTGAGTGCAGAGCTAGGAGGCATCCCTGTGCATTGCTGGGTGTGACCCAAAAAGAAAAGAAAGAAAAACCATATCCTTAGTCACTCAGCGAATACACACAGGGCTTGGGAGGGGCATTCTTCATTCCGAGTCTTCTTTGTCTCTGTCAGGAGCCTCTAGTGTCCGTTCTTTTTCGGTCTTTTAAGCCACCACCAACAGTGCTCAGGGTCTGCTTCCTACAGACGGGGCTTCCTGCACGGGTGCGCTGCAGGACGCCCCTGAGCCGCGTGTCTCCGGCCCTTTGCTATTCAAACTTGCGTCTTCACGTCTGATTTGTGTCCCCATCCATGCCACTGGAAAACAGAAGCATTTGACCAGGTTTCTTTTCTCTTGGTCTTGAAGTCGGATCCCTTAAAGAAAACAACTTGAAGAATGTGGAAGAGCTGAAGAAATCGAAAGAGCGTCTGACTGTAGAGAATCAAGAGATGGAAGAATTCAAGAAAGAAATATAAGTTTATGTCCTATGAGAGAAATTGCTTAATTAAATCACTTCAGTTTGGACCGGAGCCATAGTCCAGCCTGTAGGGCGTTTGCCTTGCAAGTGGCTGACCCAGGTTCAATCCCTGGCATCCCATGTGGTCCCCCGAGCACCCCCAGGATGGATTCCTGATTGCAGAGCCAGGAGTAACCCCTGAGCATCGCTGGGTGTGACCCAAAAAAGCGAAAAAAACACTTTATTTTAGGCAGCAAAAGTGAAAGCAATTGCTGGGTTTTTTTGTTTGTTTTTTTTTGGCGGGGACACACCCAGTAGTGCTCAGGCACCATTCCTGGCCGGCTCGGGGACCATAGGGGGTGCCAGGGATCCAACGCACGTTTGCAGCCTGCAAGGCAAGCACCCTGCCTGCCCTACTGCCACTCCAGCTCCAATGCTGCTTTTTAAAAATATATATGGGAGGTTCGTAAAGTGGAATGGACAGTTCCCATCCCCCCACACCTGTGGGGGCGCTGGCAGCCTTCCCCGTGGGCGTTCAGGAGCAGAGCTCCATGCGAAGTAGAGACACGAATGTGGCTGAGGGGATGACTGGTGGCCTTGGGGACCCAAAGATCCTTCTGGAACTGCAAGTGGATCGGGAGTCACTGTGTGGCTCCCACGGGAGACTGAGCAGTCTCCCCAAAGCAGGCACCGCCTGCAACCAGGTTTGCTGGTGACCATTTGCTAAGTGAAAGCTGCTCATTTGTCAGGAGATGGAGATAGGGAGAGAGAAAGGGAGGGAGGGAGATTTTTCATCCATAATTAAAATTAAATCTCCCAGCTCCTATATGACTTATTAGCTCAGGCCTGAAATACCTCCCCCCCCCATCACTAAATAAATAGCTCTGAAACATGCCTCATTTAATCATTGAGAGCATTTTGATGTGGATTTGACCCCCTAAAGCTTCATGGGGTCACCCTAGTGTGCAAAGTATGGGGGATGGGAATTAACAAATCAAGAGAACTGAAAGGGGCCGAACGAACGCCACCACCCATTAGACTCTGCAGGTTAAAAATAGTTGTGTTCAGGCATGACAGATGGATCCAGCCCTCGGTGACTGGATTGGCACACAGTCAGCGTGACAGCTCGCATGGGGTTCAGCCAACACAGACAGTCTCACCGTCACCACAACCTTTTATGGCATAAACCAGAAATGCAACCCTCATATGAAGTATTTGTAACATCCTTGTAAGAACAGTAGTTTGGGAGGAGTGGGGCCAAGACACACTACAGTGAGTAAGGCACTTGCCTTGCGTGCGGCCACCCTGGGCCTGACCCCTAGCACAGCTGTGTGTATGCCACTCCCACCCCCAATTGTTTGGGATGTGTATTTTGAAATAACCAATAATGGGAGGCTGATTGAATTTATTTACACTGTTCACATTGGATCTGCGTGCATTGGCCTTGCAGGGTCTCTCTTTTTAAATCATCGTTTTATTTTACTTTTTTTTGGGGGGGGGGCTACACTTGGCTGTGCTCAGGGCTTACTCCTGGCTCTGCGCTCAGGTTTCACTCCTGGTGGGGTTGGGGGGGGGGGGGTCCTCTCTGGCGCCGGGGATGGAACCCAGGTCTGCTGTGTGCAAGGCCAACACCCTCCCCGCTGTGCTCTGGCCCAGGCTCCTGGAGGTACTTTTCCCGACTCCACCCTGTCACCCACCTGCTGGGGAGTGAGCTGACCGCCTTTCCTTCAGGCGTTTCACCTGAGTCAGGTGCAGTCTGTGTCCCCACCGCCGCTGCCGTGGCACCAGGAGAAAAATCAGCTGCCTGAGTCCCGGATTCCGTGGGCTTGTGTGTTTGCTGTGTCTGAGAACATCTTGTGCCTGGAACCGGAGTCGCGTCCCAGGCCAGCCGCGGTGCCCATGGTGAGCTCTGCCAGAGGCCTCGTTTCAGCAGTGTGACACTTCTGGGTGTGAGCGAAGGCCCATGCCGGAGTCAGCGTGTGCTTTGCGGTTCTCTGTCTCCTGAGTGGTTTCGGAAGGAAAAGGGACCTTTTCCAGTGTGTCCTGTTACTCCTTTGTGATGGTGTAACTCCTCCCCTCCCCGTCGCCTCCCACCGTGTCTCCGTGTGAGTCCAGCTGGCACCACCAGCATCGGCCTCGCAGCCAGAACACGTAACTGCCTGATTGCGTGCTCCCAGGCGCAGCTTGGACTCAGAGGTCCAGAGATTCATCCTGCCCGCGCGAAGCGTTTGTCTGTGGATGACAATGCAAACATGGGGGTCCGAGAGCTAGGAGAGCAGCTGGTAGGGCACTCGCCTTGCCTGAGGCTGATGGGGCTTTGATCCCTGGCCTGGCATAGGGTCCTGAGGACCTCCAGAAGTGACCCCTGAGTGCAGTCAGGAACAAGTTCTGAGCACCGCCTGGTGAGGCCCAGAAAAAAAAAAGAGGAAAGAAGGAAACTGTTCCACCGACATGGGGTTCAAGTTTACTCTTTGGGGTTCTGGGGCCACTGGAGCCGTTCCCCACATGAGTCTACCACTTGAGCCCATCTCTCGACTGCACTTTTGCTTTTCATAGTTAAAAGAGTTGAATTGTGAATCTACTTTGCCCTCACCACCCAAAGTAAGAATTTTGACCAGAAGAATGACTTTGTGCTCCTGAGTCTGTTTTATACTAAAGGGCTTGAGTTCTGTTTCTCGGCACGGTTATTTGTACGAACTTCACCATCTTTTGATGTCTCTGGGGTGTAGGGCCGGGATGGAACCCAGCGCCCCGCCCCCCCCAACACACATACAAAACACACGGAGGCACCTGATATGTTGGGCTCCATCGCCAACCCACACTTTGCCACTTCTGAACCCTCCTGAGGTGTGTGAAAGTCTCAGAACAGAGTGAAGACGAGGGTCAGAGCAAGTCAACATCAGCATGAAGGCGAAGGCAGTGTGTCCGAGTGTCTGAGGATCCAGTTTCGGGTCAGAGGTTGCTGATTTCAGGCCTGTCCTTTCTCACCGTTAGAGCGGGTGTAAAGGGGTGATGGAAGAGCCCGTTTGGCAAGTCGGCTGGGTGGCATCGAGACATCGGGCCTGGTCTTGACAGAGACTCTCCAGACTTGGTCCCCGGGCCTCTAAGCACGGCCACCCCCCAATCCCTCGCAAAATAAAACGCAAATCAGACAGATTGTTTTTTTATTTGAACATTAAATATTGACCAGTATCTCAGCATCTTCTTTTCCTCTTTAAAATGCATTTATGGGGGCTGGAGTGATAGCACAGCGGGTAGGGCTTTTGCCTTGCACACAGCCGACCCGAGTTCGATTCCCAGCATCCCATATGGTTCCCTGAGCACCACCAGGAGTAATTCCTGAGTGCAGAGCCAGGAGTAATCCCTGTGCATCGCCAGGTCTGACCCAAAAAGCAATAAATAAATAAATAAATAAATAAATAAAATGCATTTATGTTTAAGTTTATGCATTTAGGAATAAAATGGGGGCTTTTTTTGTTTGTTTGCTCATAGGAGTTTTCGTTGCAATGAGTATTAAATAGATTCACCTCATTCTTTTTCTTTTTAAAGTTTTATTAGTGAAACACCATGAGGTACGATTGTGGACTTACAAGTTTTTGTGCTTGGATTTTAGTTATACAATGATCAAGTACCCATCCCTCCACCAGTGCCCATTCTCCGTCACTAATGATCCCAGTAACCCTCCCACCCCCCAACCCCCCCACCTCATCCCCCCCATCCCATCTCTGTCGTAGGACATTCCCTTTTGTTCTTTCTCTCTCCTTTTGGATGTTGTGGTTTGCAAAAGAGGAATTGAGTTCACCACCGTGTTCGGTCTATAGTCTACTTTCAGTATGCATCTCACAACCCAAGTGGATCCTCCAAACACCCGATTCACTTCATTCTTGAATCCTCGCCCTTTTGGTCTGGGATACTGGACTTAAGGATGAGGTGTGTCCTTCCAGCATCTGCTTCTGAAACCTTGGGCATTTCGTGCACATTCCATGCATCTGTGTATTTCTGGAGGGAAGATTTTTGGTTTCACAGTTTCAGAAGAAAAGCTATTTGGACATTCCCAATAAAATTATTTCTGCTCAAAAAAAATAAACCATTAGCCAGTGTGTTAAGTCTATGTATATTATATAATCTCACTCTGAACTGTCCTTCTCCAGTACCCCCCAGACAAGTAAACAGTTATTTCATCATTTTTTATTTTTCCATAAAAGTAGATGTATATGTTTATAAGCATATGTAAGCCAAGCCTAAATGTTTTCTTTTTGACTTAAATATTTTCATTTTACATGAAATGGTCTGAGCTTAGCTCTCTTAATAGCTGCTTACTATTCTATTCTATGGATTGCTGTAATTTCATCAAATTTGAAATTAATCTAGGATAAACCCCTAGAAACAGAATTGCTCCACCTAAAACTTCCTTTATATTTGGCTACTTGACTTCATTTCTCCTCTGCTGAATGGAGGGACCATCTCAGCTTCTGTCCCAGACACCCAGCGCCTCCTGGGACTTAGCTCTGCCCAGTGGGGGCGGCGAGCCCGGAGCTGCCCGGGGTGTCTCACTGTCCTGGGCATGAGGAGCCCAGCGAGCCTTGTTTTCTCTCTCCTTTAAGCACCCGCTGGCCTTGTTTTCTCTCTCCTTTGCCTCCGCTTCCGCTTGTCCCTCCTGCTGCCGCCAACACTTTCCTCCTAAGCAGCAAATGCTTTGTTGTCTTCCTCACTTGTGAGTGTGTGTGCATGTGTGAACATGTGTGTGTGCTCACGCGAGCACTGGGGAGCATGTGTGTGTGTGTGTGTCCGGGTGTGTCTACGTGTAAGCGTGTCTAGCTTTCCCCTCTAGATTTGAATCCTTGCTCTGGCCTTTTCCTCTTCCTGAACGGTAGCTCCCAACAGGACCGTGTCTCGGAGGGAAGTGGGAATCGTTTCTTGGCTCCGGTGTGGGAGGGCCTGGGCCCTCTCAGAGACTTGTCGTCAGAACTTGCCCTGAGGGAGAAAAAGAATCAGTCTGTTTTTCTGGTTTTCTTTCTACTTTCTTTGGGGGCCACACCTGGCAATACTCCGGGCTTCCTCCTGGCTCTGCACTCAGAATTCACTCCTGGCTGCTCTCCGGTGGCCCCTGTGGGATGCCAGGGATCAAACCTGGGTTGCTGAGTGCGAGGCAAGCACCTTTCCTGCTGTGCTATCACTCAGACACAAACTCGTCATTTTTTAAATGAAACATGAATGTTTGTGCCTACAGTCATGCTTACTTTTGTAAAGTGGGATTTTCCCCCCTACCCCGTGGATTTTAAAGAAGTGAGTCTGTCTTTGTAGGAGAGGGAAGGCCCTCTTGACTCCCTGCTCTGAGAGGAACAGAGGGGGCCCAGCATCTCCTCCTGGGGTCTTCCCTGGGGTACCCGGGAGCTTGCGCTCAGGAAGGGAGAGGGGAGCTCTGGCTGCCTCAAACCCTGGGGCGGGAACTGGAACTGGGGCCCAGCCTCCTCTGTGGTGGGCTGCAATGGCTCCCGCAGATGGCTCACCGTCTCACGCTCTCCTTTAACACAGATTGATTTCCTGAATTCCGTGATTGTGGACCTCCAAAAGAATCAGAACCTCAAGATGAAAGTGGAGATGATGTCCGAGGCGGCTCTCGACGGGAACTGACGACCTCAACAATTATGACAACAACAGTTTCGGCCCGGCCACACCATTCTCTGCACTGTGCAGAAATCTCCAGCTGTTGATGCATGAGATAACAAGCTACTTGTGAAACACCTAAAATAACCAATTTACTGTCTTTACAGTTTTCTTTTTTCACTGTGCTTTTAGATGAATGTATGATGAGAAATTCAACATTAATACTTTTGGATTTTCTTATCACAAAAAAATTAAATGAAGGACCTCAACCATCAGAAGTTTATCATCCAGTTTGAATCTATTTATCTTCATTTGAATGTTTTCTAGTTCTGTAAAAAGTGACAAATGATGTACCATCCAGGCGACATGTATAATAAGAACTTCTATCATTGTATATATGCTTTTGATGTATTTTCCTCTGGAGATTATCAGGTGTCTCACCAGTCAAAGATCTGTAAACTATTGAAATTTTTAGTAATAAACATGATTGAAATTGTTTCACAAACTATGTAAAGCAGTATTAAAATTTGAGCAAACAGGTGTTCTATATCTACATTAATAACATTATTTCCTTTTGCCAGTGATAACTGATTATGCTCAGGTTCATTTATAAAAGATTTTTGGCTAGCAATCAAGAAATATGGAGTCAAATGAGTCAAACAGTTTCTACAATGGAATTCTGATACACCAATTTCTTTTTGTTTCTTTATGTTTGTGCCACCCCTGATGATGTCTTAGGGCTTATTCATGGCTCTGCACTCAGGAATCACTCCTGACAGTGCTCGGGCAGACTATATGGAATGTCAGGGATTGAAGCCAGATTGGCCAAAACAAATGCCCTACCAGCTGCACTATTGCTCTGGACCTGTAAACCATTTTCTTAAAAGCGTTTATCTTGGGCTAAAGAGATAGTGCAGTGAGTAGGGTACTTACCTTGCATGTGGCTGATCTGGGTTCAATGGCAGGAATCCCATCCAGTCATCAGTGCCCTGGCAGGAGCAATCTCTAAGTGCAGAGGCAGGAGTAAACCCTAAGAAGCACTGGGTTGGGGGTATGGTGTCACCAGCAGGTCAGTCTGTACCTGTGAGGCGAGTGCATCAGCAGCCTGATGGCGCCTTCAGACTTCCAGGTACCCCCAAATTGCTGCCGTGCGTTTGACCAGACCCCAAAAAGTTGGGGCAGAGTTGACCAAGAAAGTAAACAGGCAAAAGTTAGGTATGTGTGAGATACACCCACAAACCACCTCCAGTTCAGCTATATAATTGGAGGAATGGCCTCTCTGGTTCCTGATTGAACTGCTTAATGGCCATGATCCCAGAGAATCAGAAACAAATCTCGAAACCCAACGGCTTTTGGCAAAAATGTGTCCAGTTCCTGCAGTAAGTTAGAGGCGCTGGGCCACCCCAGGTGGGAATAGATTTTGTACCTTGGCCTGTTCTCCCTGGATGCCCGCTGGCCGCCATCCTCCAGAGGCCACTGGACAGTCAGGTTTGGGCCCACAGTTACGAGACACGTAGGGCCTCACGGGATGGGGGTGGAGCTGGCCCTTTCCTCCCCAACAAGACCCCAAGTCGTCACCCACAAACGGCCTCTCTGGCTTCTGATCAAGGTGTTTAACGGCCATGGTCCCAGAGACTCAGACACAAATCTCGGAATCCAGTGGCTTTTGGCAGAAATGCATCTGAACCCTGCAGTAGTTTACTGTCGCTGGGCCATTCCAGGGAGGAAAGGGTGCAGTCCCTCCACCTGCTCCCCCTTGGCGGCTCGGTGGCCGCCATCCTCCAGAGGCCACTGGACAGTCAGGTTTGGGCCCTCAGTGATGAGACACGTGGAGCCTCACGGGATGGGGGTGGGACCATCCCTTTCCTCCCCATCCCAACAAGACCCCTAGTCGCCGCCCACTAACGGCCTTTCTGGCTCCCGATCAATCTGCTTAACAGCCATGATCCCCGAGACTCAGGAACAAATCTCGGAACACAGCAGGTTTTGGCCAGAAATCCCTCCAGATTTCATTGTTACAATTTTGGAATTTCAAAATCTCGCAGCCACTACTGCAGCCACACGACATCATATGTTATTCATAACCAGGAATAGAAAACAAATTGTCTACTGTTGCCTTTTCAGGAGATCTGAGTTTTGGGGTAAAATCCCAAATAATAATAGTGGATCCGGTGTCAAAATATTGAATGTAATCAAAGTAGAGAGAGAGTAATGTGGAAATCATCTCCTCCACAGGTAAGTGGAGGGTGTGGGATGGGGGTATACTAGGGGTTTTGGTGGTGGAGAATGGGTACTGGTGAAGGTACGGGTGTTTCATTGTATGACCAAGACTTAAACCCAAAAGCTTTGTAACTGCTATCATGGTGAGTCAATAAATAAAATTATAAAAAATGAAAAACAAAGAACCACTGGTGAGGTTTAAAGGTAAAAAAAACCCTACACAGGGTGCTGGAGAGATAGCACAGCGGGTAGGACATTTTCCTTTCACGCAGCGGACCCGGGTTCAATTCCCAGCATCCCACATGGTCCCCTGAGCACCGCCAGGAATAACTCTTGAGTGCAGAGACAGGAGTAACCCTTGTGCATCGCCAGGTGTGACCCAAAAAGCAAAAAAAAAACCCAAAACAAAATCTTTATTGTATTATTGCAAAGCTTCCTAACCAACGTAGCCTAAAATGAATACCTTCAGTGATTCTCCATAGCTATTTCACAAGAAGAAATGAAAGGGACACCATGCATTGCAAGCAGCATCAATCCGGAAAGAAACTGGAAGTTGCTATATTTTTAACCCAAAATGAACAGATCCAAAGATGTTTATAAGCACCAACTCCTGTACGTTTGACGCACGTGTCCTCAGGTTGATTTTTCTGGAGAAAGAGCTTGAACAAGACCGTCACTTTTAGCCTACATAATCCCCAATAGCAGTCCTTGACTTTAGAATCTATGGTAGGGAATTCAAACGGTCTATACATGAATCGTGGTTACTTGGCAGGATATCCAAATATTACATCGTACTGTGCATATTCTGTAATACGAGGTTGTAAGTCAGTAAACTGTAGATTGGAGAGAGAGCCCTGGGGCAAGGCTGATGCCTAGCAAGCAGCAAACCCAGAGTCTTTTCCCTGGCACTTCCTATGGTCCCCAGCATCCCCTCCAGGAGTGATGCCTGAGCAGAGCTCGGAGGAGCCTCAGCACTGCTGGATGTGGTTCCCGAGTCCCTTCACAAATATAAGTAAGCACCCATTTTGTGGAATATAGTATATACGGTCACGGTCCTCCCGCTGTTCATCGATTTGCTTGAGCGGGCCCAGTAACGTCTCCATCGTGAGACTCGTTACTGTGTTTGGCATATTGAATACGTCATGGGTAGCTTGCCAGGATTTGCCATGCGGGCGAGATACCCTCAGCAGCTTGCCGGGCTCTCAGAGAGGGGCGGAGCGTGCAAGGCAAACGCCCTACCCGCTGTGCTATTGCTCCAGCCCATAATATACATCAGGATCAGGATCAGGATCATCCTGTTGTCCGTCGATTTCCTTGAGCAGGCACCAGTAACGTTTCCTTCTTCCTAGCCCTGAGATTTTAAAAGAGCCATTTCAATGCTCTTTTAGGATTAGGGAATGAGCCCCGTCATGGTTACTGGTATTTGGCATATTGAGTGCGACACGGGAAGTTTGCCAGACTCTGCCATGTGGGCAGGATACTTTCGGTTAGCCTGCCGGGTGCTCCAAAGTAAGAACGCGATAATAAGATGTCATTATTCCGGGAGCTGGGTTTTATAGTCTCTGGATTTTGGCCGTTGATGGGACCAACCTGGCCCTTGCGGCAGCTGGTGGGTGTGACGTTTACCTACAGGAAGATGAGGAAGGGGTCTGGGTGGAGAAGGCCCAGTCCCGATCTGAGTAGGCTTGGAGACCTCAGCCCTGGGACCCGCATGCCTGGGTTCCTCTGCCAGTTCTTTCATGCATGAGGCCCATCCGGACATGTGGAGAGTGGGCCCAGCATGGCCGTGGCTGGCTCCAGAGGTCCTCAGCTGCTATGGCTCTGCTTGGGGCGGGGCGGGGCGGGGGGGGGGGTGGAGAAACTCAACCCTCCCCCCTCCAAGGGGCCCCAGTGAGGAGAACCAGGCGCGGGGGCAGGAGACTCTGCTCAGACAAGAGCTGGATCATCAAGATCAGGCCAGGGCCAGCCCGCCAGCGAGAAGCGCGCCCTCCCGTGGCATCTTTGGAGAACTGCAACACAGACAGGAGCTGGAACATTAAGATCAGGCCAGGGCCACCCCCGCCAGCGAGAAGCGCGCCCTCCCGTGGCAGCTTTGGGGAACTGCAACTCAGACAGGAGCTGGAACATTAAGATCAGGCCAGGGCCACCCCCGCCAGCGAGAAGGGCGCCCTCCCGTGGCAGTTCGGCAGAACTGCAGCTCAGACAAGAGCTGTATAATCAAGGTCTGGCCAGATCACCCCCGCCAGCGAGAAGCGCACCCTCCTGTGGTAGCTTGGGAGAACTGCAGCTTAGTCAAAGGCCGGGGAGTCAAGATCTGGCCAGCCACTCCTGCCTTTGCCCCCAGGTGACCCTTTCTGCCTTGTTTCATCCAGCCCCCCGTGATCTCTTTCTCACCCCCTCACATTTCTCTAAATTTCTTTCAATAAAAACATTTTACTGAAGAATTTTATTGAAAATCTTTTTTCGATAAAAAGACATCATAATCCTTGCATTAGATTGCCGACGTTGCCAGTATCATGGCCATGTTTACCATACAGCCACCAAAATTCACCAAATTTGCCACGTCACCAAGCCCACCAAATTCGTGCCACAGCAAACCAAAACGGAAACGCCCCCCCAAAAAAGCAGTGGCAAATGTTACCAAATTCACCATACCAACACCAGATTCACCATGTTTGTGCCACAGTGTACCAAATTCACCAGATCTGTGTCAAAGCCAAACACAATCGGAAATACAAAACAGCAGTGCCAAACCTCACCAAATTTTACCACAGTGTGCCAAATTCACCAGATTTGTGCCACGTTCAACCAAAACACAAATAGCAAAATAGTGGTGCCAAACATCACCGCATTTTCCATAACATCACCAAACTTGCCAGATTTGTGCCACAGCCAATCAAAACAGAAATAGCAAAAAATAGCGATGCCAAACTTCACTGAATGTACCAGTTCACCAAATTAACCAGAATTGTGCCACAGCCAACCAAAACAAATACAAAAAACAGCAGAGACAAACGTCGCCAAATTTGCCATAGCATCACCAAAGTCACCGGATTTGTGCCACAGCCAACCAAAACCAAACTACCCCAAAAGCACTAGTGCCAAAGTCACCAAATTTGCCATAGCATTGCCAAATTCACCAAATTTGTGCCACAGTCAAACAAAACGGAAATACCCCCATAATAGCCACGCCAAAAGTCACTAAACTTGCCATATCATCACCAAATTCACCATATCGTCACCAAGAGTCATCGAACTTGTGCATGACTTCATTTTATGCCCGACATCATGATTACCACCACCACCAAAATGACCATGACCAGCCTCAGACCATGATCACCAGATCACCAGCATGATCTGATCGGCAGAGCGTCCCGCCAGCTCTGTCCGCATCACCGTGTCACCATCATCACCGCAACTGCATCCCCAACAATGCTTCCATTTTCACCACCAAAGCATCATCACCACAGCACCATGCGACAGCTATTCCTGCCACCATCACCACCGCCACAATCTTTGGCATTGCCATTGCTGCCTCAATAACCGTCACCGTTGTCGTTCCACCAGCTCAGCCTATCCCAGTGCCCCCCATGAGTGTGACTGATGTGCTGGGGGGGTACCTCCCTCCATGACGAGTTCCGCTGTGCCGAGATGGATGCCTGTGTGTCTGAGACGTCCCTGCCCCCTGCCAGGCATGGGCACTCTGAGCTGAGGGGTGCGGGCGAAGGTCCGTTTTCTTGCTCTCGGGGGCCCCTAAATGGGGCAGCTGCAGGGAGCCAGTTTCTCTGATGATCACTGATGACAGTCCGGTGCTTGCTGGGCTCCAGAACTCTGGGAAGAGAGAGACACACACACAGCGAGACACACTCACAGGCGTTTTGCTGACAGCTGCGTCCCCTGAGCAGAAATGATAATAATATACATATATACATATATATGAGATTGATATCCAAGGCTAGGAAAATGGGGCCAGGAGGACTGGTCAATGGTTGGAAGCTCCCACAAGCATCGGGGACAGAGGGTAGTTAGGATAGAGTAGGGACCAGTCTGGCAATAATGCTTGGAAATGGTTGGAAATCACTTTGGATGGGAACTGGGTGTTGAAAGTAGGTAAAGAGATACACATAATCACTTAATCACTTAATCACTTAACTTCCCGTTAGTCGTCGATTTGCTCGAGCGGGCGCCAGTAACGTCTCCATTTGTCCCTGTCGCGTGCTAGTGTAGCCCAATGGCATCTCTTCGCTCCGGGAACATGGAGGGCCTCAAACCGATCGTTCATGACCTTGACAAAGAAGTCTGACCATCTGGTAGGTGGGCGGCCACGCGGTCTCTTGACATCCCGTGGAATCCAATCAGTAACAGCTCTAGTCCAACGGTCGTCTTTAAATCTCATTACGTGACCAGCCCATCTGATTTTCGACACCTTGGCAAATGAGACAGCGTCCCTGATCCTTGATCGTCGACGGATGTCAGGACTCCGGATTCGTTCTCTCATTTGAGTGAAACGTGATATTCCAAGCATAGCTCTTTCTATTCTTCTTTGGGAGACCTGAATGGCGTTCTCATCTTGTTTGCGTAGGGCCCAGGTCTCTGAGGCATATGTTAATGCAGGAAGAACAGTGGAATCAAAGAGATGTGCCCAGAGCCGGAGGTTCTTCGTCCTCTTAGCTATTTCTTCGACGTTCTTGAAGGCGTTCCAAGCCGCTCTCTTCCTCCTGCGCAGCTCGGGTGCCAGGTCATTTGTCATGTTGACCTCTCGACCTAGGTACACATAGCTGTTGCATTCGGAGATGGTCGTTCCATTGAGAGCGAATGGGGCATCAGGAACAAGGCTGTTTCTCATAAACATTGTCTTCGTAAGATTCAGCTGTAGTTCTACCTTTCCACACTCACGGTCAAAGTCGGCCAGCATTTGTGCCGCTTGGCTGATGTTTGGTGTTATTAAAACAATGTCATCAGCAAAGCGGAGGTGGTGTAGTTGCCGACCATCTATCTTCACTCCCATTCCTTCCCATTCCAGTCGTCGCATGATGTTCTCGAGGGTGGCACTGAAGAGTTTCGGTGAAATGGTATCACCCTGCCGCACCCCTCTCTTGACATCAACGATCACTTCTTTGTAGAATGGTGAGATCCTGGTAGTGAATCCGCAATACAGCTCACGGAGGATCCTGATGTATTGGGCTTGAATGCCCTGATTGGCTAGGGCTTCAATGACCGCTTCCGTCTCAACAGAATCAAAGGCCTTCTTTAAATCAATGAACGTTAAGCAGAGCGGCATCTTGAACTCCCGAGAAACCTCAATGAGTTTGGTTATCGTGTGGATATGGTCGATGGTGCTGAATCCTTTGCGGAACCCTGCTTGCTCACATGGTTGTCCTTCATCTAGTGTTCTGCCAATCCTATTCAGGATGACTCGAGTGAACAACTTGTAGATGACAGACAATAGGCAGATCGGGCGATAGTTGCCAATGTCATGGATGTCTCCCTTCTTGAACAGTAGTACGGTCCTGCTGGTTTTCCATTGGGATGGAACCTTGCATTCAGACAGGTAGCGAGTGAAGAGCCGAGCCAGTGTATTGATGAGTACTGACGGCAGGTTCTTCAGGTGTTCAGGTCTGACCTTGTCTGGGCCGGGTGCTGTTTGCTTCTTTACTGACGAAATGGCGTGTCGGATTTCGGAAGGGAGAACGTTGGGAACGACATACCCATCCTGTGGAATTTGGTATGTCGGCAAGTGGACATGGCTATCGAAGAGATTTGAGTAGAAGTCATGGATAATCTTCTCCATTGCCGTTCTGGAGGATGTGATGGATCCATCAGGACGTCGGAGGGCAGTCATCTTGGTCTTATAGTTGGCGAAGGACAGGCGGGCGTTACGAATACTTTTCCCGGCTTCTGCCGCATCTACCAGTACTTCTGCTCTTCTCTCTTTGAGGTCTTCCTTGATCGCATCTCTGCACTGCTTTGCAAGCTCGGACGTTAGCTTGCGGTTGCCTGAGGCATGCGCCAAACCACGCTGGCGAATTAGCTCAAGAGTTTTCGAAGATAGGCGACTTTTTGTGGCTATCTCTCTCTTGGCATTCCTCGCACATTCATGGAGGTGCTGAACCAGTCGATCGTATTCCTCGTCAATGTTGTCAACAATGGCATCTTCCCATGTTGCCGCAATAGTACCAAAGAGATACACATAATAACCTTTCCATATCTGTATTGTAAACCGAAAGGCGTGTGTCAGAGAGAGGGGGAGAGAGAAAAGAGGGAGAGAGGGGTAGAGAGAGAGCACTGCAGAAAGGAGGAGGGAGAGAGAGGTGCCTTGCCTGTCTGGGGGAGTAGGGAGACCGGGAAGATTCGTGGTGAGCAATGTACACTGGTGAAGGGACAGGTGTTGGAACATGATATGACTGAAATCCAATCATGATCAACTCTGTGTATTTCACTAGGATTGAAAAAATTCACAAAGAAAATAAGATTTTAAAAAAGACAAAACAAATCTAAGTCAATCGTGAAATTTTGAGCTTGGTGCCCTCTCCCTGGCCCAAACCGAGCCTTACTCATCAGCGTTCCTTTGGGGGCTGCAGGGGCTGACGCATATGAAGCACATCCCTCCTGCAGGCAAATGCCTTAGTCCCTGTGCTATTGTAAGGCCAGAGATGGAAATGTAAGGGCCGCCCGGGCTAATAGTCATGAAAGAGTTAAGTGGTAGGAAAGAGTTCACCAGAGAACTGTAAAAGCTGTGAAACTAGAGCAGCAAAAGCTTGCTCAAAAGAGTCATAAGGTAGCTCCCACCTACACCCTGCTAGGACCTTGTGGCTGGGCCGGATATGGGGACATGTGCTCAGATGTTCCGAAGAAGTTCATCTTGTCAAGTGTCGTGCTGTTCTTGGTAAAGCTGCAGATTGCTGTACTGTCAGATTCCTTTGTTTACTCTTGGTTATAAAAACCCACTGTACTTTGGCTCAGGGCTCTCTGCCTCTGTCCTGTTTTCGGGACATGCAGTGAGCCCCAGCATGCTTGGACAATAAACCCTGTGTGTGTTGCATGAGAAAGTCTCTTGGAGTCTCCTTCACGGGCGGCGAGTCTCTCGACCCTAACATTTGTAGGTCCCACCGAGATCTGCTCTGCTGCCCCGGCCGTCTCCAACGGGCTCTTCTCGGGGTAAGTAAGGCGCCCCGAAACTGGGAATCGCCATCGTGTAAGGCCAGGTCCTGACTGGCATGGTGACTGTCGGTGCGAGGCGTGAGCCTTCTCGGACTGTGGCTGACAGTCGTGTCTGGGAGCCACAGGTCACGCCCCCGGGGGCGCCCTGGTGGTGTGGTAAAGGAGCTCTGGGAAAATGGATGTCTCCTAGGAGGCGGGTGCTGCGACTTTGTTGCCAGCAAAGTCAGGGAGGCTGCTAATGGTTTAGTTTCAACATGAGTTTCTAGAGTTATAAAATGGGTTCATCGCAGATGTCAGCTTGCTGTAATAGTTTCTGAGAATGGAGAATTTCATGGGAAAGGTGGGAAATTTTACTAACTATATTGTGAGTCAGCCTGTCCAGTGCTTGAAAGTACATGCTACTATTTTGATAACTTTATTCCATGCAAAGCCTTGTCACCAGCCCGGATCTCCAGAGAGCTTTGTACACAAGTGTGAAATCCTTAATGTTGCATGATAATTTTAGGAGTGTTTTCATCTTTTTCCTGGAAATCAAATTTTTAAGACGTCTTCTGCTTAACTTCCAATGTCAAGTGATCTTTTGCCCAGTGAATACCTTGTAAGAGCTTTAATTGTGAGCATTTTTAAGACTTTTTGAATAGCTCTAGAACTGATCTAATGCTTCTGAAATAGCACTGCAGAGAACAGTTTTGTTATGTTAAGTGAGATTATTGGTAGCTGTGTCCAAACTTGGGAGATCGTGTTGAACTAAGGTCAGTAAAATAAGAGTTAAAACTTGTGGGATGACAGGAATATAGATGTATGTCTTAAGTCAGAAAGATAAATGATGGAGATATCGTCAGCGGGAAAAAGGAAAGGGATCCTGTTAAAGTGAAGATGGTTTTTTTACAGGACGGAATGAATGTTACAGAATGTGCAGAAGGTTAGAGGTTGTCAAACTGTATTGTTATAAGAAAATTTGAATTACACCCGCGGAATTGTTCTAGTGAATTTTTGGTAAGCTCTATGGAAAAGATATTGGACAGATTGGCTAGACTCCTGGTACAGTGCTCTTAGAAAATGAAGTCAAGGTTTAAACATGATGTCAAATTGTATCCTTTATCGCTACAGATTTAAGCTTCTTTTGACTAGGACCCACAGCAAATGGGTGGATTGCACCTCACCGTGAGTAAGGTGAAATGCTTGCTCTTCTCTTCTTTTATACCTTCAGTATGTTCTTTAATGCTCCATGGCACTATGTTGGTTTGTATGAATCTAGGTAAGTCTTTCCTCTCTGTAATAGGAGTGATCCTTGAGCGCACCTCCTGGAGTAAGCCCCTCACATCACCAGGTGTGGCCCGAAAAGAAAAGAAAGGAAAAGAAAAGAAAAGAAAAAGGCAGATGGGCCTAAGCATATCTGAGCTTTGCTCTGAAGTCTGGGGCCGCAGGGAGCACAGGCTTTGCAGGAGGCAGAGTTCCCTCCCTCCACCCAGCCCCCAGCAAGGAGCCAGGAGTATCCCCAAGGCCAGCCCACTGCCAGGCTGCCGAAGATGGAGGACACAAGGAAGGGAAATGCGTTTCCCATGAAATCTACTGTGCTGTAATTCCCTGTGACACAGCGCACCCGCCACCCCACCCTCACCGTCAGTTCTGGTTGTGGGGAGACCCCCCCCCTGTACTCTTGAGTGGCGATTGTCGGGGTCTGCTGCGCGTCCACGGTTGCTGCCCGTCTCAACTCCTTCAATCCGCTCATCCTCCCAGCCCCCCAGAGCTGGTCCCAAATGGTCCCAAATGGTCGGTTCATCCCTGGTGCTATTTGCAGGAGACAGCTCCCAAGTTGGGGGCACACAGACACCAGAGTCTTGTACACAGCCGAGCTGGGTTCAATCCCTGGCACCCCATGTGGTACCGTGAGCCCAGAGCCAGGGTAAATCCTGAGCATGGCCAGGTGTGCACCCTTCCACCCCGAAGAAAAAAAACTTTCAGTGAATCTAAGGAATAAATGATGACTTTATTTTCTTTGTGTGTGCGAGTAAAAAAATTTGAAACGTGATCTCAAATATTGAACTGTTTCTTCTCCTTGTTCATGGCAGCACTGAGAAGGATGAGAAAGGAGAGGCCGACAAAATCTCAAGGCCGACCTAGGCTGCCACAACGAAGGAAGACAAAAATGATCGTCTGTACTTTCAATGCACGTACGCTAGCATCAGATGCATCCATCGAGGACCTGATGGTACAAGCGCGAATGATCAAGTACGACATCATTGGTCTGACCGAGACAAGAAGGCACGAATCTCACCATGCCGTTTTCGACACTGGAGAAGAATTGTTCCTCGGAACATGCGATAAAAGAGGTGCTGGAGGCGTCGGTGTCCTTGTCAACACACACTTGGCCAAGAGCATTGATTCATTCCAATGCCTAACAACCCGAATCGGACGTTTACATTTGAATAGATGTGGCTCACTGCCTGCAGTTTCTATCTTCGTTGTCTATGCACCAACATCTCATTATGATGAAAGAGAAATCAAGAAGTTCTACATAGAGCTAGAGAAGTTCTATAAAGAAGACCACACCTTCTACAAGATCATTGTGGGTGATTTTAATGCCAAGATAGGACCGAGAAGATCAGCTGAAGAACTTCACATCGGGACCCATGGCCTAGAATGGAACGAACAGGGTGAGAGACTGTCTGAGTTCATCATGTCGACCAAGACCATTCATGGTAACTCACAGTTCCAGAAGGCAGAATCTAAACGATGGACATGGGAGTCTCCCGGTGGACGATTCCACAATGAAATAGACCACATCATATTCAATCGACGGTTTGCCTGACTGATGTCGCTGTTCTCCCAAAATTTCGAAAGGGATCGGACCACCGTCTCCTTCGTGCAAAATTCTACTTCACAGAGCGGGGAGAAAGGGCTGCAAAGTTCAAAAAGAGAACTCCCAGAATGACCACCAACTGGGAACTCTTTGGTCCTATTGCGGCAACATGGGGAGATGCCATTGTTGAAAACATTGACGAGGAATACGATCGACTGGTTCAGCACCTCCATGAATGTGCGAGGAATGCCAAGAGAGAGATAGCCACAAAAAATCGCTTATCTTCGAAAACTCTTGAGCTTATTCACCAACGTGGTTTGGCGCATGCCTCAGGCAACCGCAAGCTAACGTCCGAGCTCGCAAAGCAGTGCAGAGATGCGATCAAGGAAGACCTCAAAGAGAGAAGAGCAGAAGTACTGGTAGATGCGGCAGAAGCCGGGAAAAGTATTCGTAATGCCCGCCTGTCCTTCGCCAACTACAAGACCAAGATGACTGCCCTCTGACGTCCTGATGGATCCATCACATCCTCCAGAACGGCAATGGAGAAGATTATCCATGACTTCTACTCAAATCTCTTTGATAGCCATATTAACTTGCCGACATACCAAATTCCACAGGATGGATATGTCGTTCCCAACGTTCTCCCTTCCGAAATCCGACACGCCATTTCGTTGGTAAAGAAACAAACAGCACCCGGCCCAGACAAGGTCAGACCTGAACACCTGAAGAACCTGCCGTCAGTACTCATCAATACACTGGCTCGGCTCTTCACTCGCTACCTGTCTGAATGCAAGGTTCCATCCCAATGGAAAACCAGCAGGACCGTACTACTGTTCAAGAAGGGAGACATCCATGACATTGGCAACTATCGCCCGATCTGCCTATTGTCTGTCATCTACAAGTTGTTCACTCGAGTCATCCTAAATAGGATTGGCAGACCACTAGATGAAGGACAACCATGTGAGCAAGCAGGGTTCCGCAAAGGATTCAGCACCGTCGACCATATCCACACGATAACCAAGCTCATTGAGGTTTCTCGGGAGTTCAAGATGCCGCTCTGTTTAACGTTCATTGATTTAAAGAAGGCCTTTGACTCTGTTGAGACGGAAGCGGCCATTGAAGCCCTAGCCAATCAGGGCATTCAAGCCCAATATATCAGGATCCTCCGTGAGCTGTATTGCGGATTCACTACCAGGATCTCACCATTCTACAAAGAAGTGATCGTTGATGTCAAGAGAAGGGTGCGGCAGGGTGATACCATTTCACCAAAACTCTTCAGTGCCACCCTCGAGAACATCATGCGACGACTGGAATGGGAAGGAATGGGAGTGAAGATAGATGGTCGGCAACTACACCACCTCCGCTTTGCTGATGACATTGTTTTAATAACACCAAACATCAGCCAAGCGGCACAAATGCTGGCCGACTTTGACCATGAGTGTGGAAAGGTAGGACTACAGCTGAATCTTACGAAGACAATGTTTATGAGAAACAGCCTCGTTCCTGACGCCCCATTCGCTCTCAACGGAACGACCATCTCCGAATGCAACAGCTATGTGTACCTAGGTCGAGAGGTCAACATGTCAAATGACCTGGCACCCGAGCTGCGCAGGAGGAAGAGAGCGGCTTGGAACGCCTTCAAGAATGTCGAAGAAATAGCTAAGAGGACGAAGAACCTCCGGCTCCGGGCACATCTCTTTGATTCCACAGTTCTTCCTGCATTAACATATGCCTCAGAGACCTGGGCCCTACGCAAACAGGATGAGAATGCTATTCAGGTCTCCCAAAGAAGAATAGAAAGAGCTATGCTTGGAATATCACGTTTCACTCAAATGAGAGAACGAATCCGGAGTTCTGACATCCGTCGACGATCAAGGATCAGGGACGCTGTCTCATTTGCCAAGGTGTCGAAAATCAGATGGGCTGGTCACGTAATGAGATTTAAAGACACCAGGGCTGTGCCTGGCAGCGGCTGGGGGTGATGCCCCACACACAGCCCCTCCCCAGACTCCTGCTCCGAGCTGTCACTGGCACGGGAGCACCCTGGCGAGGGGTCCCCACCTCCTGGTGCTTCTGCAAGTCTCTCGGGGGATCTGGCAGAGGGGTTGGGGGTGCGGAGGTGTGAGAGATGGGGCTCGAGGGGTGCCTCCGGGAGGAAGGAGTTTCGGGAACTCACAGTCTCTTCACATCACACACTTCCTGCTGCTCAAACATTTAATTAAGGGAGAGGGCTGGAGTGATAGCACAGTGGGTAGGGCGTTTTCCTTACACGCGGCTCAGCCCGGGTTCGATTCCCAGCATCCCATATGGTCCCCTGAGCACCGCCAGGAGTAATTCCTGAGTGCAGAGCCAGGAGTAACTCCTGTGTATCGCTGGGTGTGACCCCCCCCAAAAAAAAACAAGAGAAATCTGAAAAATAAGGGGAAATTGGGTTTCCCCATAACCCCCCAGCTCTGCGCCCGTGGCTGGACCGAGGGCGATGGCAGGCCCATGCAGGAGCTGTGTGCAGGCTGCCTGGGCCAGCGGCTGCCCCTCTACTTTGAGCGGGAATGCAAGGTCTTGCCGACCTCGTGTATCTCAGCATGTGCTCAGGCCCCGGGTCCCACGGCCACCGTGGCGTGCTGTCTCCAGACGCTGGCGCCCGGGCTGTTCGGAGGGGCTTAGGATTTGGAAAGCACCGAGAAGTATTTTTCTTCCGTCGGTCCCTTTCTCTCCCCACATTCTCCGATGCAGGAGTTCTTGTTGTTGCTTTATGATTCTCAGTACCCACCCCACAGTGCTCAGGGCCCACACGGGGCAGTGCTCAGAGGAACAGACAGCTGGACTTGAGCGTGCGCTGTCCCCAATGACCCGTCTCTCTGGACCCACAGCAGTGGAGCTGATTCTGTGTAGACACGTCAGGATTTGTGTTGAAACTGGAGGAGATGTTTTGAAAGGAACCAACTTGGAGCTAGAGGCAGTGCAGCAGTTAGGGTGAGTTTGGTCCCCAGGACCGCATATGGTTCCCCCAGTCATTGCCAAGAATAAGCCCAGAGCACAGAGCCTGGAATAAGCCTTGAGCACTGACAGGTGTGGCCCAAAAATCAGAGAAAGGAAAAGGAAAGGAAAGAAGCCGTCGGAGCTGTCTCCCGCCGTCATGCACACTTCCATGCTGAGGTGATTCCTGGGATCTTGTTTTTCTTTTTCTTTTTCTTTTTCGGAGAGTATCTTGCCCGCACGGCAAAGCCTGGCAAGCTACCCGTGACGTGTTCGATATGCCAAACACAGTAACAAGTCTCAAAATGGAGACGTTACTGGGCCTGCTTGAGCAAAATCGATGAACAATGGGAGGACAGTGACAGGGGTCACACTCGGCAATGCACAGGGGTTACTCCTGGCGCTGCACTCAGGAGTTACTCCTGGCGGTGCTCAGGGGGCCGTATGGGATGTTGGGAATCGAACCAGGGTCTGCCCGGTGCAAGGCAAACACCCTCCCTGCTGTGCTATCACTCCAGCCCCATCCTGGGCTCCTCTTGGCTTGTTGAGATGTCGGTGTAGACTGCATGCACTTGCACACGCCAGCAGGACAGACATTGGGCCGCCCTGGGGCATGTTTCCTCGGGTGGCCCCATCCTGAGTTCGGTTTGGGCTGGCAGTGGCAGGAGGCGGCCCACGGGCCAGGCCAGGGAAGCCGAGTGTCAAAAGTCCTGCACTCGTGCGCAGCTAGTGACTCAAAGCCCAGTGCTCTCCCCTGACAGGAAGTCTCAGGAGTCTCACATGGGGTGTCCCCTCCCGTGCAGGTCATGTAAAGCTGCCGCCCGAGAAATTCGCCCCGAAGAGGCAGGGTGACGGGCAGGACCTGCCCACAGAGGCCAAGAAGCTGCCGCTGAACTCAGCCGAGGAGCTCTACGCCGAGATCCGCGACCGCAACTTCAACGCCGTGGGCGCCGTGCTCAGCAAGAAGGCCAAGGTCATCTCGGCCGCCTTCGAGGTGACTGGGGCCTGGGTCCAGGCGGCAGGCGGGCTGCGGGCGCCTGGGGAAAGGTGGTGCCAGGCCCTCTCCTGGTGTCAGGTTCTTTGCCAGTCACCGTCCACACTCCCTGTCCCTCCCTCCTCCTCCCAGCCACTGGCGGTGGCGGCATCTCCGCTAGCTCCTGCATCTAGGGAATCCGGGATCAGCCCGAGCAGGCTGGGACGGCGGGTGATACTGAGAGCACAGTCCCCGGCCCCCAGCTTCCTTAGCGCCTTGCGCCCTCCTGCTGCTCTTTATTCTGGGTTCAGCTCACTTTTGAAACCTGAATCAGTAAAATGATAGAAGCTGAATTTTTTAACTCTGGGGAAGTTTTTAAAAATCACTTTTTCCCTTGAAGGATGGATTTCCTGATTTCATCTTTTTTAGGAGTTATCTCCACTGTATCAGTATTTGTATTTCTTTGGGGTTTTTTTTGAGGGGTGGCGCACCCAGAGGTGCTCAGGGCTAACTCCTGGCTCTGCGCTCAGGGATCACTTCTGGTGGGCTGAGGCAACCACATGGGATGCTGGGGATCGAACCCAGGCTGGCCGCATGCAAGGCGAGCACCTCGCCACTGTTCTGTCACTCTGACCCCATGGTTGTTGTATTTCTGAAGCTGCTTTTGTCTCACTTGGGTTTTGTTCCTCAATTTTTTATTTCCTCACCGTGACTTATAAAGCTATGGATAAGAAGTGTCGGGCATTCACTGTGCCAGCTCCGAGCTCGCCGTGGTGTCCAGTTCCCTCCTTTCCCGCTGCCAGTGCTCAGGGCTGGCTCCTGGCAGGCCTCGGGGTTCTGTGGGGAGGCCGGGCACTGAGCAAGCGCCTCCCCCACTGTATAGCTTGGACCCAGGAAACGTTTTACACTTGATTTGCTGTTGTTGAGGTCTCAGGCTATACGAGCGTTAGCTTTTGTGGCTTCAAGGCAGTTTGCTGAGCTCCACATCCCTGGCAGGGACCATGCAGTGTCAGGTGTGGCCTGCGTGGGGCCTGGGCTCCCTCCCTGTCCGCATGGTCTCCCAGTGCTGCAGGAAGTGGCTGTCGCAGTCCCTGGACCCACCAACCTGCCTTTTCTATTTTCCTGTGGCTGTGGGATCTGGTTATAGCCTAATTCGTTTTGTGTCCGTTTCTCACACTAAAAATTAATTTGGGGGTGCCGGAGGGATAGCACAACGGGCCAGGCGCTTACCTTGCATGCAGCTGACCTGGGTTGACTCCCCAGCATTCCATGTGGTCCCGGTGCAGGCCAGGCGTGATCCTTGAGTTCCAGGCCAGGAGGAAGCCCGGGGCACTGCCTTGCACGTGATTCAAACATGCCCTGGGAAACCCAAAGACCCAAACTCTTAAAAATGCACTCTTGGCAGCCAGGGCTGGGGCTGAGGCACAGTGTGTGTGTGTGTGTGTGTTCCATTGTGTGTGTGTTTGTGTGTGTGTGTGTTCCATTGTGTGTGTGTTTGTGTGTGTGTGTGTTCCATTGCATGTGTGTGTGCATGTGTTCCATTGCTGTTCGCTGCCCTCAGAGAAACAAGACCCAGCCCTGAAGCCCAAGACTATTGAAGCCCATCACGGATAATTTAAGAGCGTGGGTTATATGATCGCTTTTCCTGTCTGCCCGTCAATAAATCCCGCATTCTCACTTGCAGTAAGCAAGCGCCCAAATTCCCCACAGTCCCTGCTACTTTACTGATGCTGCTCAGGTGTCGCTGACAAGTGGGACGGTTGCACCCGCCCGCAGCCCCTGGAGCTTAGGTTGTCCAGGGAGTGTGGGCAGGAGCGTGAGCCAATCTCCAGCCTCTCTTTGATCGGGCCTCTGAGGGCCCGGGGACGCCCAGGCCTGCAGGCCCAGTCCCGGTGCTCACGCACAAACCTGCCATGACTCTAGGTCAACAGTTATATCGAGGACTGCATCGCCCAGAAGCACCCGCTCATCAAGGTGCTCAGGCTCATTTGCCTGCAGTCGGTGTGCAACAGTGTGCTAAAGCAGAAGGTTCTGGATTATTACAAAAGAGAAATTCTCCAGGTCAGTGTTTCTAAGTGACTCATTTGCCAAGGGCGAAATTTTTTAAAAAGGCAGTTGGCCTTGCACGTGGCCCACCTAGGCTCGATCCCCAGCACCCATATGGGTCCCCTGAGCCCCACCAGCACTGATCCCTGAGCACAGGAAGTGGGGGGGGGCAAAAGCAAACAGAACAAAGGAGACATCTGGAAAATAGCACGGCAGGAGGTGTGGTTGGCCTCCTTTTCCTACTCAGTCATTTGAGTACACTGTCATCTATCTTCCTTACGTTGGGCCCATGCATTCTGATTTAAAGTGAAAATGTGGGGTCCAAAGAGCTCGAAAGGGGCTGCAGCAATAGCAGAGCGGGTAGGGCGTTTGCCTTGCACGCAGCCGACCCTGGTTCGATTCCCAGCATCCCATATGGTTTCCCGAGCACCGCCAGGAGTGATTCCTGAGTGCAAAGCCAGGAGTAACCCCTGAGCATCGCCGGGTGTGACCCGAAAAGAAAAAAAAACAAAAACCAAGAGCTAGAAAGGGGTAAGGCACTTGTCTTGCATGCTGCCGGGTATGACTCAAGAACAAAAGTATCAGAATGAGAGTGAAAATGTTCGCTCCCTCTTCGGAAGTGGGAGATCTAGCAGGCTCCCCAACTTCTCTTGCAGACATACGGCTACGAGCACATCCTGATGTTACAGAACCTGGAGAAGGCCGGGCTGCTGCGGCCCCAGCAGGGGGGCAGGAACAGCTACCCCACCTTCCGGAAGACCCTGCGCCTCTGGATGGACGATGTGAATGAGCAGGTGCGCCGAGTCTTCGAGCACACGCAGTCACATGCACGCCATCTAATAGGCGAGCCGAGCCTTCATGCACATGCACGCGCGCCAGCACACACACAGACACGTACGTAGACATACACACACATTTCCCCAGTGGTGTGGCATCCTGCTGGTGGGAAGGCGCTGCCCTTGCAGAAACCAGGACTGAGTGGGGCTTGTTGGGGGACACTTTTTGAAGATGGGGGCTGGGGGTGGGAAGCGGGGGCCCTTGTCCACTTAGGCCTCAGGGCGGGGGAGGCTGGTCTGGGCTCAAGGAAGCCTCTGGTCAGCGAAAAGGCAGCCTCAAGTAAGAGGATTGGGGACCAACACAACTGACTCACCGTGGGCAGTTGGGGCTGCTGGACTCAGAGTCACTGAGAGAGAGGGGGGTTTCAGACTGGGGGTCACTGTGATGCTGGGTGCTGTCACTCTCACCCTTGGGAGATTTGGGCGTGGCTGTGCCCTGGGGCCTCGCCCCCGGAAGAATGCCTGAGAGTAGCTTGGCTGGGCTTAGAGCTCTCCACATTCCCTCCCCCCAGTGGGCCAAGTTTCCATAGGAGAAGTTTCTCACCAAATCGATGAACAGTTTTTCTTCTGTGGGGGTCGGATGGAATCTTTCCCGGGCAGACCGTTGAATGTTCAGACCCAGAGGTGCTGGGGTTTGGCCACGCCCCTGCCCTCTGCACGGGCTGCCGGGCACTGGCACCTTCCAGCACACAGGGACACCAAGCAGCTTTCTGAGATTGGTTTGAGACAGAAGGACTCAGGGCCAGGAGAGGTGAGGGCAGAGCCATGCGTCAGCTCTGCACCACCAGGTCTGATGCATAAAGCTGTAGGGGTGGGGGTGGGGGGGAGAGAGAGAAGGAGAGAAGAGAGAGATTGGGAATTGGGTAGAGGGTGGAGATGGCAGGGCTCAGCGGGGTAGGCTAGAGCACACTGTGTTCCTCCCCAAAGTCAAATCCAGGACGGCAGCGTGGAGGACATTTGCCTTTAATGCGGCCAACCCAGGTTGTGATCCCTGAGTGCAGCACCAGGAGGGAGCCCTGAGCACCGTAGGGTATGGCCTCCGCCAAAAAATAAAAAATTCCCTTGGCCCATTAGGCAGAGAGGAGTTGCTTGACTCCAGGTGTCCCTCTCGAATCCTCCGCAGAACCCCACGGACATCTCGGCTATGCCCCCCTCAGTGTGAGGCTGGCCCAGCTGCTCTCCCGGCCTGGTTGGCGCAGAATCGAGGAAGTTCTGCGCATTCTCCCGGGCCGCCACTTCGAGGAGCGCAGCCGCTGCCCACGGGCCTGCAGAAGAAACAGGTTTGTGAGGGATTTTATTTTCGTGACTCGCCTTTCCCCTTGATTGAGTCTTGGCAAGACCTGAAGCCTCTAATCTTACATTCTCATTTTCTAGAAATACAATTGCCTACATTTTTCATTCAAACTCTTGAGGTTCTGCAGTGTGACCTCAGGGCTGGGTGCAGGGTGTGCGGGAAATTCTGTTTCTCCCACACTCCCGTCCCAGCCTGTTTCCTACTGGTTATTTTCAGCACATATTTATTTGTTTGCTTTGCTTTGGTTTTTGCTTGGGGCCTCACCTGGTGATGCTCAGGGATTACTCTTGGGGGTCCTCAGGGGTCCATATTTGACTCTTTGATATCAGGGAAGCACCTTCGCACTGAACTGTCTATCTGGACCCCCAGAGTTTTTCTTTTTTAAATGTTGTCTTTTTCTGAAAGGTGGTTTTTTTGTTTGCAAATATGATTTTATATGTTTTCTTTACTATCTTTGTCGGGGAGCACTTCTGAAATATTTCTCTTTCAAAGTGTCAGCTTGGCTCTTAGGGGCGCCCGGGCCAGAACTCTGGCTCTTTCTTCTGTGCGGTGAGGTTTCTCCATGCTTAGTCCCTTAAGACAATCTCTGGACCCAAAAGCATTGATTTATGTGAGTTTTCAACCAGATGCTTTTCCTATGACGTACTTTTCACTGGAAATAGGGAAAAGTGGGCATGGCTGGAGCTCTGGCAGGCCGAGTGGAAACCTCCCCCCCCCCAAAGTGGGTAACCACCACCTAGAGTGTGCGACCCTCAGCCTCAGCGAGAAAGGGAGGGAAAGGGAAAATAAATACCGGAATGAAGGGGAAGATGCAAGGGGGAAACACATCAGCTTGATAATGTCCTCTAAAAACGGCGTACCAGGGCCAGAGAGATAGTAAGGTGGGTAGGGCACTTGCCTTGCCCCTGGCAGACCCGGGTTCGTTCCCTGGCACTCCATATGGTCCTCCAAGCCCCGCCTGGTGTGACCCCCAGGGCCAAGCCAGGGAGTCAGCTTGAACCCGTGCACGGCCCCAGCGCTCCTGGTGCCTGTCTGCGCCCTCTGCCATTGGAAGCTTGTGCAGGTGTGTTTGAGACGCGATCGCATTTCCCTGCGTTCTTGGGCGTGTGATTTGTGGTACTGCTGCTGCTGGTCTCAAGACACGACCTTTCGAGAACGCAGGTGCATCACCAGATTTCCAGGCCCCCTTTCCCTCAGCATGTTGGTCTCAGCAGCACCTTAAGAGAAAGAACCTGGGGCTCGCTTGGTTTCTGGGCTGCTGTCAACCAGCTCCCCGTGGGTTTGCTCACGTCCCTGGGCTTCGGCCTGTGGAATCCAGAACTTTCCTGGGCTCCCCCGATGGTCTCTCCCCACCCCAGTCTTGGAGCAGGGAAGGGCTTGCATGCCCTTGTGTGGTGATAGGACAGGGGCCTGCCCGACCCTGTGTGGTGACAGGACATGGGGTTCACCTTCCACGCGAGTCATTGCATGTCTGGGAGAGGCCTCTCTGCTCCTTCTGTTCCCAGTCAGCAGTGCGGAAGCTTTGAGGAAGCGGCTTGGTCACCCCAGCTGAGTGTAGGGGCTGTCTCGGTCACACCCAGGGTCGTTCCTAGCCCAGTGCGGGCGGGCTGGGGCCATCCCAACAGGCAGACCCAACACAGGTCGGAACCAAGGGCCCCAGATCCCCCCGTGGATGCTGCATTCACGTCTTCTCCCCGCCCTGAGCCAGGATGGCCCCCAAGTCAGCACCCCGGCAGGGGTAGCCACGGCTCTGCTCACCTGAGCTGCTCGCAGTGGCCCTCACTCCGGGTATTCTGCTCGAGGGACCCCAGAACTTGGGCACCCTGGCGTGTGTCATGTGAGCAGTTAGATTGGGCTCAAGGCGCTGGGGGGCTCCCAAAGAACCACCAGAATAATTCCTGAGTGCAGAGCCTATCCCTTGAGCCTCGCCGGGTGGGAGTTGTTAGAGGTGTCTCTGTAGTAATACGCCGTTTTTAAACATGAATGTTTTGTTTGGGTGCTCGGGGCTGGGCAGGGCCGGGCAGGAGCCGGCTTAGCTGTCCGCAGGCAGACACAGTTCCCACTCTGAACAGTCACCTGGGCCCCTGAGCAGTTCGAAAGAGGACCCCTAATGCTTTCCTTCCCCTGCATCATCCTCTGTGGTCTGCTCCAATGCAGAGTTTCCGGTTCTTTTCTGAGGACTCTTTGGACATCCTGACCAGGGTGGCTTAGACTCAAGTGTGAGGCTGCACCCCAGACCTGGCGGAGCCATCCTACGGGGTCTTTGGGGATGTTATGCTCACTCTGGGCCAGGCTCTCTGGGAGGTCTCCCTCTGCACCCCGCCCCCAGTCTGCACACCTCCACGGTGTTATCTTTTTATTGTTAATTTTTTCACCCGGAGAGGCACGGGGGTTACTCCTGGCTGTGCACTCAGGATTTACTCCTGGCGGTGCTCAGGGGACCATATGGGATGCCGGGATTTGAACCCAGGTTGGCTGCATGCAAGGCAAATGCCC
Organism: Sorex fumeus; assembly: GCF_029834395.1. NCBI lineage: Eukaryota > Metazoa > Chordata > Mammalia > Eulipotyphla > Soricidae > Sorex > Sorex fumeus. The sequence goes on from NW_026606082.1 coordinate 138,235, forward strand.
TCCCCGCTGTACTATCGTTCCAGCCCCGACACTAGAAGCTTCGACCTGGGGATCCTTGTTCCTTCAGGTCTTTTGCATGGAAGGGCGGGTGTGAGTCAGTACTCAGCGGCTGTGAGCGTTGGGGGGATTCCATGGCATGTGGGGTGTCCGTGAGTTTTCCGAGGCATGTGGGGTGTCCCCTGGCGGGTTCTGCAGGGCAGCTGGGGCTGGGACCCGGGTTAGGCCAGAGACCGGCCTCACCTCCGCTCACCTTCTCTTAGTCCTGTTTGCCGGCTTGCTCTTCTCTTCGAGCTCTTGCTAACTCTGATTTTTCCCCCTGACACATAAAAATTTCCTCTATCTGGATATTTTGAAGTTGAATGCCAGCGTGAGGCGGGTGACGGGGCTCGCTGATGACAGTGAATAGATGCCGTTTGCATATGTCCTGTGCCTTCAGGCTGTATATAGTCTTGAACTGTGTCTGCAGCTCCTGAAATTTTGTTTGGAACGGAAGACTGATTTTTATGTAACTTCCTGATAGAATGTCATGCGGCGCTGCCCGAGGGGTAAGGGGTCCTCGGAGTCCTGAGAGGGGAAAATGACCCAAATTGAGGTGCTTCCTGTGTGCCAGTGTCCCATCACGCCACACCTCCCAGGGCTGGTGTTTCCCTGTCCAGAAGACGCTGGACAGACGTGAGCCAAAGCTCTAGCAGGGAGGAAGCATTTGTGCTGCGGGATGAAACAGAACTGCCTTCAGAACCCCCAGCTTCTAGTCAAGCTGACATTTTCAAGAAATACAAAACAGACTTTTTTCCCCCCATTTTTAGTGAGAGCAGATAATCCCCTAAGGTTATTTGCTTCCCTGAGAGATATTTAGCTTACCCTTTCAAGGTTCATTTAGAGCAGATCTTGGCGGTAGATCCGAGTTGGGTGCTAACCGAGTTCAGAGTGTTTGCCTATTTGCGGCCATCTTTGTCTCTTAAGAGGAACCGTAGTTAGAGGCCTCCAGAGAAAACAAAACACAAGCACCCGCTTCCTCCAGGCTTGGTTCCTCTGTTCTCAAGCCCTGGCCACTTGTCTATGCATCGTACCCAGAGCAGGTGGGGGACAGAGGCAGAGAGGGTCTGAGCAGCCTCTGCATGGTGCTCCCCGAGCAGTGCTCCCTATCTTTGTGGCTTCTGTTGAGGTTCTGAAGTGAGTCATCAGGTTCTAGTGACAAATGTCTCATGTACGGCGTGACACAAAGATGGAGTTTGTGCCATCAGTCCCCGGGGTGGGAGGAGGGAGCGTCGGGTTTTGGGGGTCAGTGGCAGGAGGATGTGACCCATAGCATGTCGGCTTTATCTCGGGTGGGGGAAAATGGATCGTTTGGGGAGGAGTGTGCTTGGAGTACAGATTTGCCGTGTTTTTCTGGATTTCTCTCTCTCTTTTTTTTTTTATTTAGGAGTACTGCTATTTATACAGCCACGGATTAGCTGATTGAATTGTGCATGAACTCCACCTAACTTTTTTTTTTCGTTTTTTATGATTTTATTTATTGAATCACCATGAGAGCAGTTACAAAGCTTTCAGGACTAAGTCTCGGTCATACAATGAAACACCCGTACCTTCACCAGTGCCCATTCTCCACCAACAACAACCCCAATATACCCCCATCCCACACCCTCCCCCTACGTGTGGGGCAGATGATTTCCAAATTATTCTCTCTCGACTTTGATCACATTCGGTATTTTGACACCAGACTCACCATTATTGTTTGAGATTTTACCCCAACACTCAGATCTGCTGAAAAGGCAACAGTAGACACTTTGTTTTCTATTGCTGGTTATGAATAACCTATGATGTTGTGTGGCTGCAGTAGTGGCCGTGCGATTTTGAAATTCCAAATTTGAACACTTCAATGTGGAGGGATTTCTTCCCAAACCTGCTGGGTTCCGAGATTTGCTCCTGAGTCTCTGGCATCCTGGTCATTAAGCAGCTTGATCAGGAGTCAGAGAGGCCGTTCATGGACGATGACTTGGGGTCTCGTTGGGACGGGGAGGACAGGACTGGCTCCACCCCCATCCTGTGAGGCCCAACAAGTTTTGTCACTGAGGGCCCAAGCCTGACTGTCCAGTGACCTCTAGAGGATGGCGGCCACCTGGCCGCCAGGGGGAACAGGCCAAGGCATGAAACCATGGGCCCAGCACTGCAGGGACCAGACGCCTTTCTGCCAAAAGCCACTGGGTTTCGAGATTTGTTTCTGAGTCTCTGGGATCATGGCCATTGAGCAGTTCAACCAGGAAGCAGAGAGGCCATGCCTCCAATGATACAGCTGAGCCGGAGGTGGCTTGTGGGTGTGTTTCCCACATACCTAACTTTTGGCCGTTTCCTTTCTTGGTAAACGTTGCCCCAAGTTTTTGGGGTCTGGCCAAAGGCACAGCAGCAATTTTGGGGTATCTGGAGTCTGAAGGTGCCATCAGGCTGCTGATGCACTCGCCTCACAAGTGGTGTTTTTCGTTTGTTTCTTTGTTTGTTTTTAATGTAGGAGTACTGCTATTTATTCAGCCACCGATTAGCTGATTGAATTGGGCTTGAACTCCACCTTACTTTTTTTTGTTTTTCATAATTTTATTTATTTATTATTTTTCTTCTTATATTTATTTATTGAATCACTGTGGGAAAAGTTACAAAGCTTTCAGATTTAAGTCTCGGTCATGCAATGATCAAACTCCTTTCCCTTCACCCTTCACCAGTGCTCATTTTTCACCACCAAGAACCCCAATATACCCCAGCTCCCACCCACCCAATGCCTGTGAGGTAGATGATTTCTCCTTAACTCTCCTCTACATTGATTACATTCATTATTTCAACAAAAGATGCACCATGATTGTTTAGAATTTACCCCCCAACAATCAGAATGGCTGAAAAGGCATTGTGAAATACGTTGTTTTCTATATAAAGTTTGGAGTTCCGGGGCTGGAGACATAGCACAGCGGGTAGGGCGTGTGCCTTTCACGTGGCCAACCCGGGTTCGAGTCCCAGCATCCATATGGTCCCCTGAGCACCGCCAGGAGTCACTCCTGAGTGCAGAGCCAGGAGTAACCCCTGTGAGTGCAGAGCCAGGAATAACCCTTGTGCATCGCCAGGTGTGACTCAAAAAGCCAAAAAAAAAAAAAGTTTGGTGTTCCTCCCCTCCAAACACAGGTGTGAGGTGCTGCGTTTCGCTGAGCAAGCAGAAGGAAAGCAGAGAGCTCGGGCCCAGTGGTTGATGCAGATTGCTGGGCCGGGCCGTCGAGCAAGGGAAATTTGGGGATCTCTGGGACCCGTCCTCAGGCCCAGTGCTCTCTGGGGCCCCTAGCTTGGTCGTGTCCTACGAGTTGGGGGCGAGCCTGGCCTTTGTGCTTGCGTTGCGTTTGGACGGGCAGGTGGGGTGTTCAGGGCCCAGCTGCTGACACCTGATCCCGCCCTGGCCAGGTGGGAGGACGGAGATTGGCGGCTGGCCCCGGAGATGCCCAAGATAGCCAGTCAAGGAGATAACCAGTCAGTCCCAGTCGAGTTGGGTGATAGGCTGAGATAACGCACCGAGCCGCTGAGGCAGATCCTGTCTGGAGACGCTGGCGCACCTTGATCCCAGGCCGGCCTGGCCTGGCGGGGGGCGGGGGCGAGTGGGCGCCAACCTCGGCGTTTCCGTGGCTCCGAGCTTCCGGGCCCTTCCGCTTGCTCTGCTGTTGTTTTGTTTTTGGGTCACACCTGGACATGTTCCGTGGTCACTCCTGGCTCTGCACTCAGGACTTACTCCTCGAGGTGCTCTGGGGTCCCTATGGGATGCCGGGATTGAACCCGGGTCAGTTGTGTGCAAGGCAAACGCCCTCCCCGCTGTACTAGAGTTCTGGCCCCATGGCCCAAAACTTAAAGAAAAATCCTTGCTGGGGTTGCCCTGTCCCTGGCGCCCTGTCAGCCTCATGGGTCTGCACACGGCTTGTGCGACTGCCTCGAGTGGCCAGTGACAAGGGGCGCCCGCCTGGCCTCCTGCTCCCCAGGGCTGCTCTCTACCCGGTGCTCCCGGGCCTGCAGCCCTCAACTCCTGCCCTGTGTTCCCTCCTCTTTTCTGTGGTGTCCACCTCCTCTCTCGCTGGCCCTCCCCCTGGGGTCACCCCCCTTCCTGCGTGGTGCTGGGACAGCAGAGCTGCCGGGTCTGTGCCGGCTTTGTGCCAGGTGCACGTGTGACCCCGGGGGCTTGGACTCAGGACCTCATGCTTGTGAGGCAGTGCTCAAAACCCCCTCTTGGACATTCCTCCCCTCCAAGCTGAAGGAACGGACTTGACCCACGTTCAGGCTCACACCTCTGCTTCCTGCCGAATCACTGCCGGTCGCTAGCAGGCCAGGACCTGTGTGCCACGCCTGTGTGAAGCAGGGACGTTCTGGGGCGTGAGCCTGCTAGCGTCTTTGTCATGGACACACGTGATCCCATCACAGGATTTAGGGTCACGGTCCAAACACAGGAGCATGGGGGTGAGGGGGTCGGGGCTTGTTCAGGCCGGAGACTCTACTGGGCTCACACATGGCACTGAGTGCTCAAGTCTCAGGGAGACAGTGAGGCTCAAACACATTTTCTTTTTTTTCTTTTTTTTTTATAATTTATTTATTTATTGAATCACTGTGGGAAAAGTTACAGAGCTTTCAGGTTTAGGTCTCAGTCGTGTAAATATCAAACAAATTTCCCTTTACCAATACTTATTTTTAACCGCGAACCCCAATAGAACCCCACCTCCCACCCCTCCCAATTCCTGTGAGGCAGATGAGTTCTAGTTAACACTCTGTCTACTTTGACTCGATTCATTGTTTCGATAAAAGATGCACCATTATTATTTAGAGTTTACAACCCCCCCCCCAAATCAGACATGCTGAAAAAGCGTTGTGAAATGATTTGCTTTCTACAGCTGGGTTTGGATATCTGCTATTTTACTTATTAACCCTGGAAGTATTTCTATTAAAAGTTAGATAATTAAGAGATTGGTTTCTGTGCTCTGGAGTCGTGGCCGTGCCAGAGAGCCGCTCGTGGGGGGCAACTGGCGACCTTGGTAGGGCGTGAAGGACGGGCTGGAACGCCCCCCTTCTCGTGAGGTTTTTGCCGTCCCCGACCCCCGGCTCAAACCTGCTGTCCACCAGGCTCCCGTGCGGCCGCCACCTTTCTTTCCAGAGAGGAGAGGGCGAAGGGGGCAACACCCTTTCCCCTCCGGTCAGTCATGATGGCGCGGTTTAACACATAGTCCATTTGCTTTTCTGCTCCAAGCTGCTGGTTCTCTGTGTTAAGTCCTTGTGCTTCTGGGGCCGTGGCCGTGCCGGAGAGCGGCTCGGTAGGGCGTGAAGCTCAAACACATTTTCTTTCGCGCTGTTTTTTTCTTTTTTTTTGGCTTTTTGGGTCACACTCAGTGATGCTCAGGAATTACTCCTGGCAGTGCTCAGGACTGGTGATCGAATCTTGGTCAGCCGAGAGCAAGGCAAACCCCTCCCCACTGTGCTCTCACTTCAGCCCCTCCTTTTGCATCTTTTTGTGTTTTTTCAGAATTGATTGACTTCCTCGTAGCGTTTGCTGGCCCTGACGTTCTCTGTAGAGTCCCTTGTTGCACACTGTGTTTCGTGGGCACCTTGGCATCAAGACTTGGCGCTTGCCTGGTGCATGGCTCACCCCATAGGTCCCCTGAGCACCGGCAGGAGTGATTCCCGAGTGCAGACCCAGGAGTAAACCTGAGCACTGCCGGGTGTCCCAAAAAACAAAAGGAAAGAAAGAAAATAGGTATCCTTGCCCAGAAGGGTAGCCCAGGGCCAAGGAGCCTGCCTTGCCTGTGGCTGACCCCACCCCACCCTGTACGTCACCCCCCTCCCCCACCCCCGCCAGGTCCTGCCAGGATGAGCCCCGATGACTGCATCAGAGTCGGCCCTCAGCCCCTAGGTTAGGTCACTCCGCCCTCCCCTCCTCCCCACCACTCCCCCGTTCCTGCTCACTCATCCTCGAGGGGACCCGCACTCATTCAGCTTGTGCTCCCAGTCCGAGCAGGCCAGGCCATACGCCTCTGTACAGCTCTCAGGCCTTAGTGGGCTGGGCCACTCCCTGGCCACGGTGCGGCAGGTGTTGCTCACAGCACTGGGGTCACAGAGAGCAGGGCTGTCAGCGTCGGGCTCAGGGCCTCTGCCCTGTCGCCCTGCCCCTCGCCCCCCCCCTCCCGTCCACAGATTTTGTGGCCCGGCTCCTGAGGAGGGCCCTGGGCACGGTCACTGGGTCCAGGTCCCACTCGGGGGATGCCGAATGACCTCAGCTGGAGATCTGTAACTGCCACACATTTGTCAAACGTTTTCTGAAACCACTTTCTCAGGGCCCAGGGGTCCAGAACTGGGCCCCGCAGGGACCAGAGGCACATTGGCCAGCTAGTGCTGGCGTCTGCAGGGCAGCCCTCCGGAGCCTCAGTCGGACCCTGGCATCACGAAGGGTGGCGCCTGCCCCTTTAAGAAGGGCCCATGATGCCCTCCTCCTTGCGGAATTCTCATTCTACCTTGGAACGTTCTAGACTCCAAGTGCCATTTTCAGTCTCTGCAGGAGACTGGCACGAGCCTGTTTGTCAGAGCTCAGTTCTCTAAGCTGCGAGTGCAGTGTGACACAGGTGAATCTGAGTCTTAGGGCTTTTTGCCCGCGTGGGGGCGGCTTTTTTCTCTAACAGTTCTTTAGTGTATGATAGTTTTTAATCTTTAGTTCGTTTAAGTTTTTTTAGTAGTTATATATATATTTTTGGGGGTTGGGCTGGGGGTTGGGTGGGGTGGGGTGGGGTGGCCATACCTGGCTGTGCCCAGGGGTCACCCTGGCCGGCTAACGTCCCTGTGCTGACGGAGATCGAGCCCAGGACAACTGGATAGAAGGCAAGTGCCCTCCCCACTGTCCTGCCTCTCTGCCCCCTGCGGACTTTTCTATTCAATGTGGAATGACTCTGAAGTCAGTGGGCCCTCATGGGGGGCTGATGAGAAGCAAAGGAGAAGATGTCACTCCCCCGGGACTGGTTGGAGCGCTGGCACTGATGAGCGCGACAAGCCCTACCAGCCACACGACGCCCACTAGGCCTTCCCGGGGTCTCGGGCCGGAGTGAGGGGTTGCCCTTTTCAGGGAAAGGGAGTCGATCCTCGACCTCCTCAGGCCCCCGGGCCTTTGTCCTTCTCGCAGAAAAGCATTTCAGGAGATGAGCATGAAGCAGGAACATTTTATTTGGAGGCTTTTAGGAAGAGGAAATGAGGGAGGGAGTAACAGGCTCGAGAGAGAGTGCGGCTTCTCCAGAGGCGCAGAAAGCCACTGAACACGTTAGGTTGCCTGGTTGCGTTCGGTCCGAAAGTCCACACCTCAGGAGGGGAGAAGCCCGTGACATGACCGACCTCGTAGGCAAGAGCAGTCCCTGGGCTCGGGCACACATGAGCGCCCTCCCTTGGTTCAAGGGGGCTAATCTCGGGTTTTCCCCAGGTTGCCCCTGGTGGGAGTTTCTAGCTACCTAGAGTCCGTTGCTAGGGTGGTTGCCAAGGGGGTAGAGTTGAGTGGTCCAAGGTCCTCTTAGAAATTCCTTTCCTGGCCTTTGTTCCTATTCCCTCGGGGGGTCCAGCCTGCTCTGGGCCTCCTAATGTGGGTTAATTTTGACCAGACCCTGGGTCCCGTGCCCTCAGGTGGTCTTTTGGTGGCCATGAAGCTTTTGTTGACTTCCTCGGAGTTCCATTGCCATGACGATGCTTCCCCCATCCACATGTCTGCCTCAGTTCTGTGGGTTAAGAAATGCAGTTAATACTGGCTTGTGGTTATCAAACTTGGGCAGTGTCACATGGAACGAAGGAAATGCCAAAACCTCCTTTGCTCCCCTTTGGCGCAATTTTTTTTCTTTTTGGGTCGCACCTGGTGATGCACAGGATTTACTCCTGGGTCTGCACTCAGGAATCAGTCCTGGCAGTGCTCAGGGGACCATATGGGATGCTGGGAATCGAACCAGGGTCGGCCGCGTGCAAGGCAAACGCCCTACCACTGTGCTATTGCTCTCCAGCCCCCCTTTGGCTCTGTCTTGCTGGGCCCTTTTCCCTGGCAGTTCTCAGCCCATAGAAAAAAGTGTGCATGTTGCTTGCCTTAGCTTCTGTGTGTAACCCCGGGCCTCTCACACACATACATACGCACACATGCACACACAAGACCAGCCATCACTGCTGAGTCGCCTCCCGGCTAGTCAGTGTCTGGACGGGAAGGTGGTCAGTGACACTCACAGTGCACAGGGACGATTTCTGGCTCCTGAATGTGTTTGGGGGTGATGCCAGGGAGGGCGTGAGGGTCAGCTGCCCGCAGGGCAAGTACCTGTCCCCTCTGCCCTCTGGCCCCGAATCTGCAGTTGTTTGTTTGTCTGTTTGGGATTGAGTTTTTGCGCAGGAGTGACACTTGGTGGGCTCAGGGGGTCGTGCGGGAGGCTGGGGGTCACACTCGGGGTGGCGAGTGTCAGACTGGCAGCTCTCTGGGCTCCGGAAGCTGCTGTGGTCGCTCCCCTGAGACAGACTCTCTCCTCTGCTCTTCAGAGATTTATCCCTGAGAACGAGTGCACCTCAGAAGGCCCCACAGTGGGCTCGACAGTCAGGGCCCGGTAGTGGCCACGGCAGCGTCTGACCACCTGACCATGAGTCTGCTGAGGCCCAGCGGGCTGAAGGCCCCCACCAAGATCCTCAAGCATGGGAGCTGGGCCCTGAAGGCGCCCTCGGCCGGTAAGTGCACTCAGCCCGGGCCAGGGGAGACTCATTCCCACCCGGGAACCCCCTCCCGAGTCCTCGCCCGGAAAGGGCTCCCTGAGATGTAGGCACGTTCATGGCTCTGGGGACAGCTCTCACACACGAGTGTCACATTCTGTGACTTTAGTGTCACGGCACCTGGTGTCAGCTGAGGCGACCAACACGCTCCCTCCTAACTGCTAGCCCCCTCGCCCGGGCTTGGGGACAGGCTGAGGGAGGTGGACTCACCTGGACTAAAGGGCCTCATTGCCGGCCGTAGCCACAGTACAGTGGGGAGGGCAACGGGCACCCCATGTGACTCTCCAGCCTCAACCTCACATGAGTGACCCTGAGCGCAGAGCCAGAAATAGGCCCTGCGTACTGGCTGGGGTGCTCCCCCCCTAAAAGAAAAAGAAGATGGGCCAGTGGACACAGCAGAAATAAGACACTGGGTTGGAGCTTTCGCCTGGCTTGGTCCCTAGCATCACGGGGTGTGTCCAAAGATTTCCCCTCAGCTGCCCAAATATGACTGCGACCTGGGATGCTGCAGTAGGTAGGCACGTCCCCTTCACGGCGGGCCTGGCCAGGCTTCGCCAAAAGCAGCCCCCGGCATTGGCTGGGAGAAGCCCCAAGCACTGCTGGGTGTCCCTCCCCCCCACCACCACACTTTAACTGGACCTGGACAGGCCCTTCCTGACCATTCTGACCCTTCTGACCCTTTCTGCTGTTCCAGCTGCTGCTCCCGTTGAGAGGTCCGTGCCTGGGGAGAAAACCCCCAGCGCCCCCTCCTCGGAGATGCAGGAGGAGTTTGTGGACGACTTCCAGGTCGGGGAACGAGTCTGGGTGAAGGGGAACACGCCTGGATTCATCCAGTTCCTCGGGGAGACCCAGTTTGCCCCTGGTCAGTGGGCCGGGATCGTGTTGGACGAGCCCATCGGCAAGAACGATGGCTCGGTGGCGGGTGTGCGCTACTTCCAGTGCGAGCCGCTGAAGGGCATCTTCACCCAGCCGTCCAAGCTGAGCAGGAGCTTGCAGGCCGACGATGAGACCAACGGCCTGCAGCCAGCGCCTGCTGCCCGGGTCACACCGCCCCTGTCGGCCTCCCCGGCCCCTGCCGCCGCCCCGAAGGCGCCCCAGCCCTCCACAAAGGAGGCACCGGCCACCCCTCACATCAGCAACCTGACCAGGACGGCCAGCGAGTCCATCTCCAACCTCTCGGAGGCTGGCTCCCTCAAGAACGGGGAGCAGGAGCTGAAGCTCGGGGACCGGGTGCTGGTGAGTGCCGATGGCAGCGGTCTCGGGTGGGTGTCCATTCACCTGTCTGGTCCATCAGGTTTTGCAGACTCGCGGTTTGGGTGGAAGGACAAGCAGCCGGGACGCCTGGTCCTGCAGTTTCCAGCGTGATGGATGCGTGCGGGGATGCTGCCAGTTTTACCAGTTTAGCCAAAACAGGATGGAGGGGTCATGCCGTGGGGAGGCCGCGTGCTTTGCACGCCTCTGACCCGGGGTTTACGTCTTGGTCCCATGTACAGTCTCCCAAGCACATCCTGGAGTGATCCCTGAGCACCAAGCCAGAAGTAAGCCCTGAGCACTCTGACTGTGACTCAGAAAACAAACCAACGAACAAATTTGGAAATCGGTTCCATTTCTCTGGTTTGTGATGTTTGTGTTTGGGGCGTCACAGGACTCACCCCGAGCCGCTCGGGCCATTCCGTGCCCGGCTGTGCGCAAGCCCTGAGCCGTCTCTCCAAATGTGTGTGGTTTGGTGTTTGGGCCACGCCTGGCCGTGCTCAGGGCTTCCTCCTGGTGGTGAACTCAGGGATCACTCCTGGTAGGGCTCAGTGGACCATCTGGGGTGTCGGGGATGGACCCTGAGTAGGCCACGGGTCGGGACCCGTCTCCCGAACATTCTCAAGAGTATGTTTTGCTGTCTTGGTTGCTCGATCTTCAGACACAGCACCTGCTCTTGTGTTTCTCTGAGCAGCAACTGGAAGGTGGGGGCGAGGGGGCACCCCCATGAGATGAGTTTCTGGTGGGGGTCACCAGGTCCCTGCACGTGGCATCCTCAGTCCACCCCAAGCCCATTCCTCTGCACAGGTCCCCTAAGCAGAGGCGCTTGGCTGTAGACAACTGTTCTCCCCCAGCAGAAGCACTCAGTAACGCTTTCAGAACCCGTGGGAAGCGGCCGGGAAAAGTCCCCTCGGGGATGTCTGAGGCGGGCGGCTCTGGACAGACTGGGGGCTGGCCCGGAGCCAGTGGCTTCCCGGGGACCACAGGGATGGCCACCGCCAGGCCAGTGTCCGAGCTGTGGAGGCCGGAGAGGAGAGCAGTGAGGTGACCCGCCTGCAGGCGCAGGGTGGCCCTCGGAGAGTCCTGGAGGGTCACGGTCGGGGTTCGGGGATGGCCAAAGAGTAACACGGGGAGGGAATTGGAGCTGGAGGAGACTCACGGTTTAAAGACTGGGGGACTGGAGCAGTAGTACAGCAGAGAGGGCGTTTGCCTTGCACTCAGCAAACCTGGGTTCCCCGGTATCCCATAGGGTCCCCCAAGCATCGCAGGAATGATTCCTGAGTGCAGAGCCAGGAGTCACCCCTGAGCATCGCCAGGTGTGAGCCAAAGACCCAAAGAAGAAAAAAGACTTTTTTTTTTAACTTGCATTCACAACCGTCCACACCCGGACACAGGGACACCAGTGTCGTTGGAACAAGGGAGCGGGGACACCGCCACTGGCTCTGTGGTGAATAACTCTGATCAGTTATTCATTTATTGGTGGTGGTGCTCAGGGCTGAGTCCTGGCCCTGTGCTCAGGGACCACATCCGGGCAGGTGTGTGCAAGGCCAACGCCCTGCCCGCTGTGCTGTTCCATCGCTCCATACCTCAGCTAGAGCACGCCTTTCAAAAAAAAGTTTTTGAGGGTTTTTTGGGGGACCACAACCAGCATAATGGCTGTTTTCTGAAAGATGAAGGGGGAAAAAGAAAACCCAAACACTTTCTTTGGTCTTTTTCCTAATTCAAGGAAGGTTTGCTTGGCCTAACGCAGCCGGGGTCAGGAGGCCGTGGCGAGTGGGGGCTGGCCTCGGGGCACTGAGGCGAAGCTCCCGTGCAGGGCTGGCGCCCTCCCGGCGCTCCAAAGGGCCTCCTGCCCTTTGCCCCATTCTTCCCTGCGCACAGGAAGTCCAGGTTCTGCCCCAGCTGGCCCCGATGTTTACGTGACTGACCTCCGAGGAGCCCTTCGGAGGAGCCCTTCGAAGGCTCTGACATGGCTGTTCCAGGCTTAGGCCTGTGGGAGGCGGTCCCCTGCCCCTGGCACTCCCCATCCCTGGCAGTGGACAGGTTGCCCCCATGCTTGTGCTACTTTGGTTCTCTCTGGAGACTCAGGGACCCTCAGTGGGGTCATTGGAAATGCCCAGCTCTGACCTCAAGTCCCGTCTGTGCTCGCAAGTAGGCAGGGGTCGCAGAGCGGGACAGTCAGTCGCTCTGGTCAGTCTTATGGTGTCTCAGAGCGGGAGGTCACTCTGTCCGTCCTGTGGCGTCTCAGAGTCCAACTGTGAAGAGCTTCTCCGGGCTGATGTGCGGTGGTTCTCCTGACCTTGGGAGATCACTTCCCTTCTCTCCAGCTGAGCTCTGACAGAATGTTCTGGAGACAGGCTTGCAGCAGTTTTGGGCAGATGATATTTCCAGGATATGACGCCAGGGTCTTGAGAGAATTGACTGGCTTCCAGTTGTCCTGTTAGAGGAGGCTGTTTCCGGGTCGGGGACGGCATGTTTTGTGCCAAATTCTTCGCCGATGACCAGCTGTGAGACAGGAAATTTGCAGCCTCTTCTCAGCCCAGGGCCGCCACCCCAGCCACCTGTCTCTTGTTCTTTTATTCCTTGTCACACTCACAGTGCCCAGGGCCCACGCCTGGCCACGGAGGCTGTGCCAGGGCCTTTGCAGATGGCACTTCAGGACTCGCAGAGACAGTCCTGGGTGACGCTGCTACCCCTCATGCTGCGAGTGACCCCCTAGCACGTGAACCCAGTCCTACCCCAGACCCGAAAAAAGAAAACTGCGCTCTCGGGCATTATTAGTTGAGGTTTCTCTCTCTCTCTCTCTCTCTCTCTCTCTCTCTCTCTCTCTCTCTCTCCTTTCTGTTTTGACTTTTTGGTTTTGGGGTCACTCAGGCTTTGCACTCAGGAATCAGTCTTGGCGGGCTAGGGGGACCATCTTGGGTGCTGAGGATTGAACCCAGGGTGGCCGCACACAAAGCAAGTGCCCTTCCCCCAGTGCTCCAGCCCTATTTGTCAGCATTCCCGTCAGTGTCCAACGCTGTGATTCTGCTTTGCTCTGCGTCCCAGGGGCCAAGCGTGAAGCCAAGGCATAGTGAAGGAGAACTGGAAAATGGAAGTCCGCTAAGATATGAGAACAGTCATTTTCCTTTAGCTGGTTTCTGGCTTAATTGTTCTCCAGCGGTGGGGTTGCCACGGCTCCGCTCCCACACCCACGGGGCAGCGACCCCCTCGCCACACCAGGTGGCTGGCCTGGGTCAGAGATTCCCGGGGGTGTGGTCAGCCAGTCCACCGGTGTAAGCGAGTGGGTGTGAATGCCGCTGCCTTGCATGGACACTGAGCAGCAGCATCTGCTCACCCTGTAGGGGTTGCAGGGGTAAATGGCACCTTGACCTTTGGGGTTTCTTCCAGAAATCCCTACTCTGTAGCCAGAATGTTCCTTCGCGGGGGTGGGGGCGCTGTGCGCAGTCCAGGGTGCCTGACCCACGTCCCTCCGGCAGGTGGGAGGCATGGAGGCCGGTGTGGTGCGCTTCCTCGGGGAGATGGACTTCGCCAAGGGGGATTGGTGCGGCGTGGAGCTGGACAAGCCGCTGGGCAAGAACGATGGCGCCGTGGCCGGAACGAGGTGGGTCCTCCTGCCCCCCCCAGACAGCCTGGGGCAATGCACGGTGCCCTGGAGGCGCTGAGGGGACTGCAGGCCACTTCACTTGGTTCTTAGGCGGGGCCACTTCAGGTGGCACTCGGGAACCCTGCAGGGATGTGGGGACAGCCTGGGGCTCCCACATGCAGCTGTGCTCGGCCCGCAGGAACCCCCCGGCCTGCTGTCGCCCTTCAGATGCCGGGGAGGCTGCTTGGAATCGCCCTTGGTTTGCGCGGTGGGGGTGGGCGGCGTGCGAGGGAGTGTGTGTGTGAATGTTTGAATGTGTGTGCTTCGGAGTGTGGATATGTATGTATGAGGGTGTGTGTATGTGAGCGTGTGAGTGTGGGGCTGTGAGAGTGTTGGTGAGGGCATGAGCATGTGAGTGTTGGTGGGGGTGTGAGCATGTTTGTGAGGGAATGAGAGCGTGTCATTGTTGGTTTGAGAGCGTGCAAGTGTTGGTTGGGGTGTGCGTGTGTGTGACTGTGGGGCTGTGGGAGTGTGGGAGTGTTGGTTGGGGTGTGAGTGTGAGTGTATTTTTGTTGGGGTGTGAGTGTGGGGCTGAGGAAATGTGGGAGTATTTGTTGGGGTGTGGATATGTATGTATGAGGGGTGTGTATGAGTGTGTGACTGTGGGACTGTGGGAGTGTTGGTTGGGGTGTGAGTGTGAGTGTGTGTTTTAGGGGGTGTGTTTGTGAGTGTGGGACATTGGGAATGTGGGAGTGTTGGTTGGGGTGTGAGTGTGTGTGAGTGTGGGACTGTGGAAATGTGGGAGTGTTTGTTGTGGTGTGTGTGTTTGTTGGGGTGGGAGAGTGAGAGTGTGGGAGTTTTGGTTGGGTTGTGAGTGTGTGTGCTTCTTGGGGTGAGTGTGGGAGTGTTTGTTGGGGAGTGAGTGTGAGTGACTGGGGCTGTGGACATGTGGGAGTGTTTTTTGGGGTGTGAGTGTGTGTTTTTTGGGGTGGGAGTGTGAGAGTTTGGGAGTGTTGGTTGGGGGCTGAGTGTGTACTTATTGGGGTGTGAGTGTGTGAGAGTGTTGGTTGGGGTGTAAGTGTGAGTGTGTGTTGGTTGGGGTGTGAGTGGGAGTTTTGGTTGGGGGTGTGAGTGTGTGTTTGTTGGGTGAGAGTGTGTGTGGGGGGGCTGTGTGAGGGTATGATGTTTGTTGGGGAGTGAGTGTGTGTGAGTGTGGGGCTGTGGAAATGTGGGAGTGTTGGTTGGGGTGTGAGTGTGTTTGTTGGGGTGAGTGGGAGTGTGAGAGTATGGGACTGTTGGTTGGGGTGTGAGAGTGTGGGAGTGTTTGTTGGGGTGTGAGTGTGTGGGAGTGTGGGGCTGTGGGAGCGTGTTAGTCTGTGGGTGTGTGAGACTGTGGGACTCAGTGGACGCCTCGGTCGGCGCCTGTCTCTCTTGCCAAAGGGGTCTTTTGTCCCCCCCTCCTCGTTGTCGCAGGTACTTCCAGTGTCAGCCCAAGTGTGGCTTGTTTGCTCCCATTCACAAAGTCACCAAGATCGGCTTCCCCTCCACGACGCCGGCCAAGGCCAGGGAGGCCCCCGTGAGGCGTGTGATGGCCACCACCCCCGCCAGCCTGAAGCGCCGCCCGTCGGCCTCCTCGCTCAGCTCCGTCAGCTCCGTGGTCTCATCCGTGAGCAGCAGGCTCAGCCGCGTGGGACTAGTAAGAAGCTTCCCCCACCCCGCGCGGTGCTCAGGCCCCCACAGACTCCCACGGCCCCAGGGGTGAGAGGCGGAGCAGGACTGGGTGGGCTGAGCAGCTCCGGGGGGGGGGGGGGGCAGGCGAGTGGCTTCCCAGCCACCACCGGTGACAGGAGCAGGGATGGGCCTTTCCTCGGGTGCTCAGGGCTCAAGCCGCCTTAGGGCTGAAGTGGGGGAGCTGAAGGGGGCGTCGGAGGGTCAGAGCGGGACCCAGAGACTCTGGGGAACGCTTGGCGCTTGGCGTTGCTTGTTTGCTCTCTCCGTCCCTCCCTGCTCCCTCCTGTCCCTCTGCACCCCTGTCGACATGCAGAGGGGCCTCGACTTCTGTCCATTGCGGGGCCGCAAGTCAAAGCTGTGGCCTCGTGGCTTCTCCCCTCACGTCTCTCTGAGTCCTAAACACTAAAGTGTGTCCGAATATGCAAGGGTGTCCTCAGATATTGTCCACAGGGAAACGGGCCCACGATGGAGATGTGTCCCAGGGGGCTGGCTTTGCTGGGGGCTGCGCTTCCTGCCGCCCCCTCTGCTCCGTGCCTTGACCCTCGATGCGGAAGAGGAGGGAGTGAGTGTGTGTGCAACGGAAGATACAAAACAGATGACATGGGAACGGGAGCCAAGAGGCCACGCGCCGTGGGCACAGGCCTGAGGCCAGTCCTGTCTTGCTCGACCACCACCAGGTTCCCCTGCCCTGCCTCCATCCTCACGTCCGAATCCTCCTTCCCCTCACCTCGCCATTCAGGAGGGGAGCAGACTCAGAAGCCCCTCTCCTTCCCTCGCGAGCCAGCCCATTTGTGGAATTTGGTTTTCTTTTTCTGCTTGACTGTGGGCCACACCCTGCAGTGCTTCAAGGGGCCGTTTGCAGTGCTGGGGTTGAGCCGGGGCCTCCCACATCCGAGCAAGAGCCCCACGCCTGAGCCGTATCTCCAGCCTCCCCCTGCTGTCTTGTTTTGTTCTGTTCTGGGGGTCACACCTGGCAGAGCCCAGGGCTTTCTCCCGCCTCTGTGCTCGGGATTATTCCTGGTGGCCTCCGGGATTGAGCCTGGGCAGCGCTGGGGCTTCGCTCTCCAGCCCTTTGGCCCCTGCCTTGCATATCTTTACGCAGGGCGGAGCTCACTCCTACACTGCACATCACCGTTAGCACATATGACAGGAATATAGAATGATTCTGTGTGACTTCATGGAAGTATACCTCCACAACGTAATTCCATACGTGCACACACAAGCGTTCACACACACACAGCCACTCATACATGTACACGTAGTGCATACCGTATGTACACAAGCTTATGGGTGTATACACACAGGCACGTACCTGCATAGACACAATGCGCGTGTGCACACAGGTGTGTGTAGACATGCCCAGAGGAACGTACATGCATGCATACATACATGCACACAGGTCCGTGCGTGCCCTGTGGGAGCCTCCCGGTTCGCGTGTTGGCTGAGTTGCTCTCTGAGGTACCAGGCTCCCACAGAGGGTCTGGCCTTGCTGGCATGGAGCCTGGGGCCTCACACACCACGCGCAGGGCAGAGGCTTTGGCATCAACATCCTGAGTTCAGCTCGTGGCCCCCACCTTGCCCAGCCCCTCAGCGCCCGCCTCCCCCCATGCCAGGGGTGCTGCTTTCTCTCTGCTCCGGCGCCTGAACTCACAGTCTCGTTCGTCTCCACGGTTGGCTGAAAGAAGCCGTTCGCTCCCGGGCTGGTTTCCTCAGGGAGCTGTCTCGGGCCCAGGAAGCGCGTGCGTGCCCCACCACTCAGGCCAGGAGGCTCAGGGAACACTGCCGCCCGCCTTTCCTAGTTTTTATTTTTGCTCTTTGGTTTTGGGGCTCACCTGGCAGTGCTCAGGGACTCCAGGCGTGGTGCTTGGGGGCTGCTCCTGGTGGAGGGGGTTTGAGCCCAGGTCTTGTTGGAGACCCCCAAGGCTGTCAAGCTCTTCCCAGCCACCCCTTGAAATCAGAGTTGAGTGCACTTCCCGGCAGCACTGCACGTGGCTGGGCCCGAGAGCTCGTGTGCTCCTAGAAATTTTATTTATTTATTATTTGGTTTTGGGGCCACACTCAGGGGTGCTCAGGGCTTATTCCTGGCTCTCTGCAGGGGGGTGGTGTCACTCCTGACGTTGCTGGATCTTGAACCTCTGAAAGTACCTTCCCCCACCCCCCCCACCCCACAATAGACTCTTTGGCCCTGGGGAGAGCATTTAGTAAGTAAAGCAGGTAAAGGCCCTCCCGTTGATCGTCAATTTGCTCTAGTGGCCCCAGTAACATCTCCATTGGAAACTTTATTGTTACTGTGTCTGGCATATCGAATACTCTCGGTAGCTTGCCGGGCTTTTAATCTGACCAATATACTTTAAGTGTATTGGGAAGTCACGGCCAGATCCTTACGCAGAGGCAAGGATGAGCCGCTCCCCGGACAGAACCAGGAAGCTCGAGAGCTCCCAGCAGGCAAAGCAGCAGTGGACAGCCTGGGCCCTGCTGGGCCCGTCAGTCAGCAGGCAATTGGCAGCAGCTCAGATGACGCAGGGAAGCGGCAAGAGCAGGGCGATGGGTCAGGCGTGGCCGGGCAGAAGGAGCGGACATCCTCGGCCACCCCCGCCCCAGCCCCCGCCACCGTGTGCCTGAAGAATGAAGACCAGGTCCCGCTGTGTCCCCGCCTGCAGGGGCCGTTGTGCCGCAAGGAAACTGGTCTGCAGAGCGACCATGAGTGACCACGAGCCCAGGACAGATCGGACAGGACCCCCGGTCCCCGCGGCCCTCCAGCCCACTCCCCTCCCCTCCTCGCTGTCTTTGCCTCTTCTCTCCTTCCCTTTGTGCTTGGTCTTCCCCTGAGCTGCCCTTGCGGTCCTGCTCGCTGGGCGTGAGCCCTCACACATGCTCACCCACCACTTGTTCCTTTTTTTCCTGGATTTTGGGCCACACCCCAGCAATGCTCAGGACTTCCTCCGGGCTCTGCACTCAGGACTCACTCCTGGTGGGCTCGGGACCCTATGGGGTGGGTACCTGGGATCCAGCTGGGGCAGCGGCGTGCAAGGCCAGCGCCTTCCCCACAACTTTACCATTCTAGCCTCTCATCCCCCACTTTCGAAGGCAGATGGCACAGGGGTCTTTTATGGGGTCATACCTAGTGACCCTCAGGGGCACGGGGCCATTCCCAGAGACAAGAGTCTCTGGTTAGTGCTATTCAGGCCTGCGGCGGGTGCTGGGGAGAGCGAGGTGAGCTGGAAGGAAGAGGAAGAGAGAAGGGCCAGGCTGCCCTGGGAGACCCAGACGGACCTGCAAGGCTGAAGATGCTGGAGCCGGCCTCAAGCTCATGCCAAGGGCTCAGCCTTAAGGAAGCTCAAGCCAGAGTGGGCTGTGGAGGGGGCTGCCTCCGGCTCTCCAGAAAAGTCTCTGGATTCCCACGAAGCCCGTCAGTGGAGCTCAGGTCCTGTCCAAGGATCTTCGGGAAGGTTTCAAGATGCTTCTGCTAAGAGTCGCTGGCCCATATGCACGGATGCAGCGCTGCTCCATCTGCTTTGCTGAGGATATCCACATGCATGCCCGCGTCCGCCGCCCCCACCCCCTTCACGTCTCTTTTTCCTTTGCAATTGCCAGAAACCTCCTCTCGCTATGCCTGCAAGATCTCCAGCACCACTGCCCTCCAAGAGGCACTGAAGGAGAAGCAGCAGCACATTCAGCAGCTGCTGGCCCAGCGGGACCTGGAGAGGGTGGAGGTGGCCAAGGCCACGAGCCATGTGGGGGTGATAGAGCAGGAGCTGGCCCTGGCCGGGACGGGCACGACCAGGTGACGTCTGTGCAGACGACAGTGCCGGGGCCAAGAGACGCTTGCGGCAAATGCTGGGTGCGACCTTGGTGCAGGCAGTGCAGGGAGAGGCCGTGGGTCCCCGTCTGCCGTCGTTGCGGTGGCATCCGGCGCGTGGTTTGATCACATGCCCCTTATCCTCACCCCGTGGGGGTTCCGGGAGCGCCAAGTTGTCCCCGCTGGTGCTTTCGTGGTGTGGTTCCCTTCCGGCCTTCCAGAAATGCGGCAGCTTATGTGGGAGATGCGTTCAGTGTGCCGCGGTGGCAGGTGGCGGTGCCAGCCCACAGAGGGCTGTCGGGGGTGGGCGAGGACACTCACGCGCAGTTGCCTCCACAGCACGTCCTGGAGCTAGGGGCCAAGATGGACAAGCAGCGGGCCATGCTGGAAGCGAGCGACCGGGAGAAGGTGGAGCTGCTGAACCAGCTGGAGGAGGAGAAGAGGTGAGGCTGTGCCCCAAGCTGGGGAACTGCCTTGGGCGGGGCGCGCCGGCCTTCCAGGGCTGTGAGAACCAGAAACCACCGGATGCCCAGTCCTGAGCGTGGCCTCATGGGGAGGAATGGGGGGAGCTCACTGGAGCCCAGGCACCCCCGGCCCTCACTGCTGTGTCCACGTGGCCTGGTGTTCCGGAGACATGTGCTGGGTGGCTGGGAACTGTCGTATCCCAGTGGGGCCCTGTGGGAGTCCCTGGGGTTAATCCTGGGCGGGAGGAAACCTGCAGCACCCATGGGGCACGGCAGCAGACAGGCAGGGCTCAGGCCAGGCTGCAGACAGACGGACACGGGGTGCCGGCCAAGACGGTCTTCTCAGATGGGCTCCCGGCAGTGTGGTGCCCAGGGGCACTGCCAGTACCCGGCTCAGCTCCTCAGCTGCACATGCCGAACACTCCACGTCCCCTGGGAGCCCCTCCTGCCCCCCCAGCCCCGAGTCGTTTGCTGCTTCTCCCCCAGGGGCTCCGTTGTTGTCCCGATGTGGGGACAGGAGCTGGCTGACAGGAACTAGTATGCGCCCCGGGTCAGTCTTTGATGACTTCTGTTAGCTACGAGGCAGAAAAGGCTGATATGACACTGCGCCTGGCGTTGGCTCGAAAGAGCTTCCTCCTGTAGCCTGCGGGTCCCACCCAGTGCTCGCAGCCGAGAGGACTCACCGACTTTCTTTTTTTTTCTTTTTGGGTCAACCCAGCGATGCTCTGGGGTTACTCCTGCCTCGGCACTCAGGAATTACTCCTGGCATTGCCCAAGGGACCATAATGGGATGCTGGGAATTGAACCCGGGTCGGCCACGTGCAAGACAAACGCCCTGCCCGCTGTACTGTCTCTCTGGCCCTCGCTGACTCTCTCAGCCCTCCTGTGTGTGGAGCCGGGGGCTGGGTCGGGCACGCATCTACAGGGTGGTGGCCCTCATGGGGGGCAGCAGTGACGCCCCTCACAACTCTCCCTCTCCCCCACAGGAAAGTGGAGGACCTCCAGTTCCGAGTCGAAGAGGAGTCCATCACCAAAGGCGACCTGGAGGTAAAGCCCGGGCAGGTCCCAGAGGCTTGCAGGGTGCAGGCAAGGATGCGGGGTGGCCTGGCCGACCCCGTCGGGACCACTTCTGCTGGAGACTCCGAATCAGACAGGGATACCAGGGGTCATGCACCTGGCAGGGCCCGGCTGAGGCACCTCTGCTCCTTGGGGCTGGAGGCTGCTGTTGATGAGCGTTTTTCTCTCGTTCTGACAGTTGGGTCTACGCCTTTGCCTCAGCTTTGATTTTCAGTCGAGCAGCACAAATCAAATCCTTTAGAACCCCAGTTTTTTGAAGGTATTCCTTAAAACAAGAAGAAGCAAACAGTTTGCAAAAGAATAATTTCTGTTTCTGCTTCTTTTCCTTCCTGTTTTAAGCTCATGGAAATTTTGTTTTCCCACCAGAAGGAGGTGAAGGCCCTGCAGGCGTCCTCTGAGAAGCTCGCCAAGGAGAGCGAGTGGCTGAGGACCAAGCTGGACCATGCCAACAAGGAGAACGCGGACGTGATCGCCCTGTGGAAGTCCAAACTGGAGACGGCCATCGCCCCGCACCAACAGGCCATGGGCGAGCCGAAGGCGGCCGTGAGCCGGGGCGTGGGCGCCGAGGCGGCCGAGCTGGCCGAGCTCAAGATGCAGATGGAGAGGCTACAGTTCGAGTCCCAGCAGGAGGTAGAGAACCTGAAGGCCCAGCTGGCGGCTGAGCATGCAGCACACGCCTCTGAGCTGCAGACGCTCAGGTCGCGGCTGGTCAGGATGGCCCAGGAGCAGAAGAACAGCCTGGAGGCCGCGCGGGCCAAGCTCGACCAGACCAAGGACCAGCACCTAGTGGAGATGGAGGACGCCCTGAACAAGCTGCAGGAGGCGGAGACGAAGGTAAAGCACCTGGAGGGGTTGCGGGCCATGTGTAGTCAGCAAGCCCCAGGCGCTGGCCAACGCCACGGCACAGCTGGAGGCCACCCAGCAGAAGCTCTTGCAGTTCGATGGGCTCTGGAAGGCCAGTTCCGAAGGTAAATTGGAAATGGAGAAGCTCAGGCAGCAGCTCCAGGTGACTGAGCGGCAGATTCAGGAGTTAGAGAATGCAAAGCAGGCCGAGAGCGGCAGGTTGGTACCCGGGCGCCCTCGCCCTCTTCCACGCTCGCTCCCTGCATGCTGTGTCTCTGTGTACTTGCCGCCGTGTTCCGGCTTGGTGCTGACAGGTCTCCCGGTCACGTCCCGTGCGGTTCCCTCTGATGGGACTGAGAACGTGTCGGCATGATTCTGGGGCGGTCATTGGTCCCCAGCACCCGGATGCCATGCTAGCCTAGGCCCTGGCTAATCGGGCCCATCTGGGGTCTTTCTGAAACAGAGAACTCTTCACAAGGCCAGTGAGAAAACAAGATAGGAGCCCCCAAAGCAAACCTCAGCCCCCCCGCCTTGGGCCCCCTGCGTACTCGCCGAGTCCGCCCAGACCCTTGGGCTCGAGGCTGGCCGCAGGGGTCTTTCCCTGACCTTGCTGACCACCTGCTCGTGTGACTGCTTTGCTGTCCTCTCCCCGAGGTGCCTCAGTTTCCAGCTGGTGCTCAATGCCTCTGAACCTCTGAGCTCCCTCAGGGCTGGTGAGGTGGCCCATCTTGGTATTTCTCATTGCCGACCCCTCCCTGCCTGCAGCACAAGCCCCAGCCCAGCCCTGCAGAGATTTCATCCCTTTCAGCCTCTAAGGGGTGCTTGGGCCAAGTCCGCCTTCCAGCATGGCCTCCTGCTGGCCACGGGCATGGACTCTCATGGTAGCCCTCACCCTGGGGAAGGACAAGACAGTGAGATCTGGGCCAAGCCGAGGAAGCTGCAGTTCTCACCAAGGGGCCCCGAGAAATGCCCTTTTCCTCCTATAGGATTGTGGTGGCAGAGACGCGCCCTCCCAGCCGCCCCCCTCCCACCCCCCTGGCACTGTGCGCGTTGTTGGAGAAACTTCTCTGTTGGCCAAGTTGGAAGGGCTGTGGGATTTGTAGACAGGACTGACAGACATAACAGAAGGACCCAGAGACCCCTGGGAGTTCCTCTCAGGACTCAGGACTCCTTAGCTGGCATTCCAGAAACAAATGCAATCAATTCCTAGGACACAGCAGGGGATAGTTGACCCACTTGTTCGCATCAAGATGTAACAAACGTCCAGTTCTGGTGACTGCTGTCTAGTGGATTAGAGGTTCTTCGATTTAAATTTCATATTGAAACACCTCAGACTTTTAAAGTCACAGACAAGAAACTACAAGAAAGTAGATCTTGGGGGCCAGAGTGATAGTACAGTGGGAAGGGCATTTGCCTTGCACACGGCCTAAGTGAGTTCGATCTCCAGGATCCCATAGGGTCACTGTCATTGTCACTGTCCTCCCGTTGTTCATCTATTAGCTCGAGCGGGCCAAAAAAAAAAAAAAGATAACCTGTTCTTCCCTCCTTCCCCTCCCTTTCCCTTTCTTCCCTGTTTCCTCCCTCCCTCCTTCATATCCTTAGCCTCCCTCCTCCCTTGCTTACGTCCTTCTTCCTCGCCAAGCCATGCTCTCGGCTCTGGGGTCCTCCCGCCCAGCAGTAGTGGGTCTTTTCAGCTTGTGGACCGATCTCAGGCTCGCCCAGTGGTGCTGCAGTTCCAACTCGGGCCTGGTGTGTACTCCAGCCCTTTGTGCCGTCTCCCCGCCCCTGGAAAGTCAGTCTTTCTCATAGGCTTTCTTATTTTCTGGTCGCTCCAAATTTAGGTCTAGAAAACGCCTCTGTTTGAGCCGTTTTCAGTAACCACTAGACAGTCATCACCAGAACTGATGGCGCCAAGGCCTTGGCTTCGAGAGCTTCAGGCAATCGCGCTCACCTCACGCCTCTGTTCTTTGGGGTTGTGTTGGGTCATGGGCTTCTCATACGTGTTTTCTGTTTTGTTTTCCCCTTCCTGTTTCTGTTCGTCCCCTTGGTCCATTCACTCCATCCTTGTGACTCTGGTAGGCCGATAGCCTGGCCAAGGAGCTGCAGGGGAAGGAGCTAGCGCTTCGTCGTCTTCAGGAGAACTTGAACGAAGCCGGCCAAGTGAAGGAGGCTTTGGAGAAAGAGCTTCGGAGTTTGGTGAGTACCAGGGGAGTCGGACGCTGATCTTCACCTTGCTGAGGGCAAAGCGAAGCCTCCTCAGGCGAGCTCGGCCCTATCGCCTCTGAGGCTCACGAGCATGTCAGCTAGAAAGCCCCAGGGGCTGCGCGAGCCCCCATTGGGGCAGCAAAGGTAGGTGCGCTGCTCTGTCCCCTCTGTGCCCTCCGCCTCTGCCTGATCAGTGAGTGGCCAGCGATGCTCCCGGAGTGCCGGGCTCCTTCCTCCCCTCAGCAGCGCCTCAGGCTCCTCTCCCGTGCCCCCTGCTCCCTCGGCTCTGTCTCCCCTGCCAGCCGGGAGCACTGGGGGCTCACAGCAAGGGGAGGGGGTGAGAGACATGTGCTGGTAAGGCCGCTTTTCTGGAACCTTCCAGACACCTTCCTGCACTGAATCAAAGTGTGTTTTCTGGTTTTCTTTTTAGGATTTGTGTGTGTGTGTGTGTGTGTGTGTGTGTGTGTGTGTGTGTGTGTGTTTGTTTGTGTCTTGGGCTTTTTAGTATTCAGCTGTGCTGAGACCTTCACCTGGTGGCCCTCAGGGGACCACGTGGAATGCTGGGTATTGAACCTGGGTTGGGCACATACAAAGCAAAACACCTAAAGTATCTGGTTGTTTTTGTTTTTGTTTTCTTTTTTGGCTTTTTGGGTCACACCTGGTGATGCTCAGAGGTTACTCCTAGCTCTGCACTCAGGAATTTCTCCTGGCGGAGCTTGGGGGACTACATGGGATTCCGGGGATTGAACCTGGGTCAGCCACGTGCAAGGTCAACGCCCTCCCCACTGTCCCATCACTCCGGCGCTGGACCTTGATGAACTGGGCCTTTCCATTGAGACAGTACTGACGGGGTCCCGTCAGGACCCGAAACTGAGCCCTGAAGGAGCCATTCAGAACCCTGCGGGAGGTTTCCAAGGGAATCGTCCTTGCCGGGGCAGCATGGGCCCAGCACACGCAGCATCACAGTCTATCTGTGTATGCTCGAGAACATGTGTACACACGCGTGTCCACAGCCATGCACACACCCCAGTATACACACATGGGCTTCTGTCATGTGCAGACTCATACATGTCCTTGGACATGCAAGCAAATACATACATACTTGCACAACTCACTCGTGTTTGCCAGGCAGATACACACTGGGCATTGATAGCTGAGTTTGGGGTGGATTATTTTTGTTTTCTGGGTTTTTTGTTCTTGTTGTTCTTGTTGTTTTTTGTCTTTTTGGGTCACAGCTGGGGACATTCAGGGGTCACTCCTGGCTCTGCACTCAGGAATTGCTACTGATGGTGCATCCCCTATGGGATGCTGGGGATCAAAGGCGGGTCAGCCTTGTGCAAGACAAACACCCTCCCCGCTGGGCTATTGCTCTGCCCTTGGGGTGTGTGTATATATATATATATATATTTTTTTTTGGTGGTGGTGGTGGGGGACTAGTGCCATGCCTGTCAGTCCTTGGAGGCGACTCCTGGCTTTGTGCTCAGGATATTCCTGTTAGTGCCGGGATTCAGACCGGGGCCAAGTGGCGTTACTCAGTGCTTTCTCTCTCCCAGCCCCCAGATGATCACCATGTTTATTGGGGCTCCCCCCAAACTCGGTGGTACTCCTGGCTCAGGGTCTAACCGTCTGGCTGTTCTCGGGCACCTGGACCCTGTGCCAGCCCTTCAGCCCCAATATCTATGTTCTAAGTGCAAGTTCATTTTCATGAACATTGTGTGTGTGTGCTGTTGAGCAGAGCAGAGTCGCCATGTGTGTGCGGGTATGTTTGTTTGTGTGCGTTGTGTGTGTGTGTGTGTGTGTGTGTGTGTGTGTGCGCGCGCGCATGTGTGCGCGTGTGTGCTGGGGGCAGGCAGGGGGCCTGTGGCTGATGATGGCCCCCGGCTCCCCGCAGGGGGAGAAGGTGGACGTGAGCCGCAGCCAGTTCCAGGCTCTGCAGGCCGAGCACGCCAAGTCCACCACGGAGAGCCAGGCGCAGCACGAGGAGGCGCTGCAGGCCCTGCAGAAGCTGCTGCTGCAGGCGGAGAAGCTGCAGGCGGTGCAGGCGGAGAACGGGAGCCTGCTGCGGGAGGTGGCCGAGCTGAAGACGCAAGTCGACGAGGCCAAGGTGTGTGGGCGCAGGGCCGCCGTCTCAGGGTCGGGCTCTGTTGGGGGCCTCGGCCTGCAGCCTCAGACACTTCCTCCGCCCGTGGGCGCCTGTGAGAGCCGGAAGGGGGTTGCTCCCGGGGCGCCCAGCAGAGCACATAGAAGCCCAGGGACCCCAGCTGGGGTTGTCTGTTTTGTTTTTAGCTTTTTCGGTAAGTTCAGGCCTTCGTGTTTTCACTTGATTGCTCAAAGGCATTTTTTAGTGTATCAGAGAAATGTTAAGGTTCGAAGCTCAGTGGGGAGAAATAGAGCGGCTGGAACTAGTGCAGTGAGAGGGCACTTGCTGTGCACGTGACCCACCGGGGGATCCCCAGCATCCCCCAGGGTCCCCCAAGCACCCAGGAGGAAGCCGTGACCTCTGCCGGGTGTGAACCCCAAAACAAGAAGGAAAATAATGTATACACACATATATGTGTGTACATACATAACATGTACATATGTGTACATCTTTATATCCATATAATAAGTGTATTTTAATTCATATGTACATATTTTGATACATTTTTAGTTTTCCACGCTTGGTCCCATGTATAGTTTATACATATATGTGCTTGTATGTATATGTGTGTGTATACATATCTATAAGCCAATGGAAAGAAAACGGAAGCGAGCTTACATCAGAGGAAACCAGGGCTGCTGAGTGGCGGCCATGGCCCGCGTGTGTGTTGGTGCCCGGCCTCTTTCCACCACGCACCAGAGCCAGGGCTACGTCTCCTCTCTGGACCACCTGCACGGCCCAGTTCTGTGGCCAGCAGCCTCGTGTGCATGCTCAGGTCAGTTCCATTCCGGTAACCTGACCGTCAGCGGTCAGCTGCCCAGCACATGCCAGTAGCCTGCTGCGGCTCATGGCTGTGGAGCTGGACAGAGAAGATAGCCCTTGCTGCAGAAAGTTCTGGAAAGTACATGGCGGTTAAACTATGGTGTGCATTGAGACTCAGAAACGAAGACGCACAACCCGTTGCTGACGGGCAGGGAGAGCAGGTGAGGGAGACCCTGGCCCGTGTGCGGCCACTCCTCCTGGAGCCCCTGGGCCCCTCCCAAATTACTGCAAACACTGCCTCCCATTGCTCATCGATTTGCTCGAGCGGGCCCACTAATGTCTCCATTTTGAGACTTGTTGTTACTCTGTTTGGCAAGCAAAATCTGTTGGCTTCAGTCTCCAAAGCTGGTGGATTAGTCTGGATTTTCTATAAAGTGTAAAACTTTTGGGACTAAGTCCATTTCCTGCCTCTGTTTGTCCCTGTGAAAATCGTTTTGCAAGCAATGGTTGCTTTTCCCTTCCCCTCCTGCACAAAGTTCAACAACAAAATACTTTTTGTAGTTCTTTGAATTGTACTGAAAACTAGTTTTTTAATGCATCCCTTCTATGACAGAGTGATGGATTTTATAATAGAATAATTGAAGTGGGGGGAAAAAATCTTATGCCCCAATGTCAAGATCGAACTGTCCAAACTTCCGGGGAGCTGTCAGGAATAATTTCAGATAGCATTTCAAAAATAAAATTGGCTGATAGTAGAATGGGTAGGGTGCAGCCTTGTACTCGGCCAACCCAGGGTTGATCCCCAGCATCCCGTATGGTCCTCCGGCCCTGCCAGCAGTGATCCCTGAGCACAGAACACTGAGCGAGACCCGAACATCACCAGGTGTGGGGCCCCCATCCACAAAATAGGCAGGTAGTTATGTTGACCCTAAGAAGCTAACTGTGTTAGAGCCTCTCCATCCTGCGTGTGTGTGTGCGTGTGTGAGTGTGTGAGTGTGTGCGCGCGCGTATACACGCGTGTGCAGGTAAGACTACTCTGCCATTTTCATTTCTGGTGTTTAGGCCACATTAAGTGCTTGGCTTGCTTGTGCCTGCTTGATCTCATTCTTGTTTCCATTCTTCCCCGCTTTTGTTTCTGTAGTCATTAACTTACCCAATAACATCAGAGGAAATTGAGCTGATGTCGAAGGATCGCAGGGCCCTGAGGTCAGAGAATCAATTGCTGGCGAAGGAGAAGCTCTCTCTGAAGTCAGAGAGAGGGTCGTTGCTACTGAAGCAAACAGAAGCCGAGGCCGAAAACTCTTCGCTGCGGGAAGAGCAGGGGAAGCTCTGGCTGTTGAGCCAAGCGATTCAATTAGAAAAAGAGAAGGTCATCGAGGCCAGGCGGGCCGCAGAGAAGCTCTGGCAGGAGGAGCGGCTCCGCCAAGAAGCCCTCGAGGTGGAGAAAGAGAAAGTGCTGGAATTGGGCAGGGCGGTGCAGGAGGAGCTCCAGAGGGTGCGCACAGAGAACGAAGCACTGCAGGTCACTACAGGTCGCCAAGGTGGGGCTGCAGGCCCTGGTGGAGGAGCTGCGGATGAGCAAGAGCGGCCTGGTGGCCGAGTGTAAGAAGGGCCTGGAGGAGAGGGGCCAGCTGGAGGAGCATGTCAAGAAGCTGGTTCTGGAGAAATTCAACATTAATACTTTTGGATTTTCTTATCACAAAAAAATTAAATGAAGGACCTCAACCATCAGAAGTTTATCATCCAGTTTGAATCTATTTTTGTTCACTTGAATGTCTTCTAGTTCTGTCAAAAGTGATAAATAATGTACCATCCAGGCTACATGTATAATAAGAACTTCTATAATTATATGTATGATTTTGATGCATTTTCCTCTGGAGATTATCAACTGTCTGACAAGTGAAAGATCTGTATCAATTGAAATTTTTAGTAATAACCATTATTGAATTTGTTTCACAAACTATGTAAAGCAGTATTAAAACTTGAGCGAACAAGTGTCCTATATCTACTTTAATAAAATTATTTCTTTTTTGCCAGTGATAACTGATTATTCTTAGGTTTATTTAGAAAAGATTTTTGGCTAGCAATGAAGAACTATAGAGTCAAATGAGTCAAACAGTTTCTACAATGGAATTCTGATACACCAATTTCTTTTTGTTTCTTTATGTTTGTGCCACCCCTGGTGATGTCTTAGGGCTTATTTATGGCTCTGCACTCAGGAATCACTCCTGGCAGTGCTTGGGCAAACTATAGGGAATGTCAGGGATTGAAGCCAGATTGGCCACCTGCAAAGCAAATGCCCTACCAGCTGCACTATTGCTCTGGACCTGTAAACCATTTTCTTAAAAGTGTTTATCTTGGGCTAAAGAGATAGTGCAGTGAGTAGGGTACTTGCATGTGGCCGATCTGGGTTTAATCGCAGGAATCCCATCCAGTCATCTGTGCCCTGGCAGGAGCAATCTCTAAGTGCAGAGGCAGGAGTAAACCCTAAGAAGCACTGGGTTGGGAGTATGGTGCTGCCAGCAGGTCAGTCTGTACCTGTGAGTCGAGTGCATCAGCAGCCTGATGGCGCCTTCAGACGTCCAGGTACCCCCAAATTGCTGCCATGCGTTTGGCCAGACCCCAAAAGGTTGGGGCAGAGTTGACCAAGAAAGTAAACAGGAAAAAGTTAGGTATGTGGGAGATACACCCACACCACCTCCAGTTCAGCTATATAATTAGAGGCATGGCCTCTCTGGTCCCTGATCGAGCTGTTTAACGGCCATGATCCCAGAGAATCAGAAACAAATCTCGAAACTCAGCAACTTTTGGCAGAAATGCATCCAGCTCGCACAATAGGTTACTGTTGCCGGGCCACCCCAGGGGGGAAAGGGTGCTGTCCCTCCGCCTGCTCCCCCTTGGGGGCTCAGTGACCACCATCCGCCAGAGGTCATTGGACAGTCAGGTTTGGGCCCACAGTGATGAGACATGTGGGGCCTCATGGGATGGGGGTGGAGCCAGCCTTTTCCTCCCTGTCTCAATGTGACCCCAAGTCGCCGCCCATGAACGGCCTCTCTGGCTCCTGATTAAGGTGCTTAATGACTATGATCCCAGAGACTCAGACACAAATCTCGGAATCCAGTGGCTTTTGGCAGAAATGCATCTGAACCCTGCAGTAGGTTACTGTCGCTGGGCCATTCCAGGGAGGAAAGGGTGCTGTCCCTCCACCTGCTCCCCCTTGGTGGCTCGGTGGCCGCCATCCTCCAGAAGCCATTGGACAGCCATTGGCTGTGGGATTTGTAGACAGGACTGACAGACATAACAGAAGGACCCAGAGACCCCCGGGAGTTCCTCTCAGGACTCAGGACTCCTTAGCTGGCATTCCAGAAACAAACGGAATCAATTCCTAGGACACAGCAGGGGATAGTTGACCCACTTGTTCGCATCAAGATGTAACAAACGTCAAGTTCTGGTGACTGCTGTCTAGTGGATTAGAGGTTCTTCAATTTAAATTTCATATTGAAACCCCTCAAACTTTTAAAGTCACAGACAAGAAACTACAAGAAAGTAAATCTTGGGGGTCAGAGTGATAGTACAGTGGGAAGGGCATTTGCCTTGCACACGGCCTACGTGAGTTCAATCTCCAGGATCCCATAGGGTCACTGTCATTGTCACTGTCCTCCCGTTGTTCATCGATTAGCTCGAGTGGACCAAAAAAAAAAAAAACCTTTTCTTCCCTCCCTCCCCTCCCTTTCCCTTTCTTCCCTGTTTCCACCCTCCCTCCTTCCTATCCTTAGCCTCCCTCCTCCCTTGCTTACTTCCTTCTTCCTCAACAAGCCATGGTCTGGGCTCTGGGGTCCTCCCGCCCAGCAGTAGTGGGTCTTTTCAGCTTGTGGACCGATCTCAGGCTCGCCCAGCGAGTCCCCAGGGGGTGAGCGGCGCCCAGCAGGGCCCGGAACCACTGTGGCTGGTTTGTGTGGCGTTTCGCGCTGTGCTCTGCCACTGAGGCCAACCCCTCCCTGCCCCCCCCCCCCCCCGCATGACTCAACGAGGTTTCTCCCTCCAGGCTGTGCAGACAGCGGAAGATGCCAGGCAGTTCATGGAGCAAATGACCCAAGAGAAGACAGAGACCCTGGCCTCCCTGGAGGACGCCAGGAACACCAATGCGAAGTTGCAGAGTGAGGTGGTTGATGGTGGTGACCAGGGCGTGTAGGCCCGGCCTCAGCCTTGAGAGAAACCATATCCTGGGCCAGAGCGATAGCACAGCAGGGAGGGCGTTTGACTCACACACGGCAGACCCAGGTTCAATCCCCGGCATCCCATATGATCCCCTGAGCACCGCCAGGAGTAATTCCTTGAGTGCAGAGCTAGGAGGCATCCCTGTGCATTGCTGGGTGTGACCCAAAAAGAAAAGAAAGAAAAACCATATCCTTAGTCACTCAGCGAATACACTCAGGGCTTGGGAGGAGCATTCTTCATTCCGAGTCCTCTTTGTCTCTGTCAGGAGCCTCTAGTGTCCGTTCTTTTTCGGTCTTTTAAGCCACCACCAACAGTGCTCAGGGTCTGCTTCCTACAGACGGGGCTTCCTGCACGGGTGCACTGCAGGACGCCCCTGAGCCACGTGTCTCCGGCCCTTTGCTATTCAAACTTGCGTCTTCACGTCTGATTTGTGTCCCCATCCATGCCACTGGAAAACAGAAGCATTTGACCAGGTTTCTTTTCTCTTGGTCTCGAAGTTGGATCCCTTAAAGAAAACAACTTGAAGAATGTGGAAGAGCTGTAGAAATCGAAAGAGCGTCTGACTGTAGAGAATCAAGAGATGGAAGAATTCAAGAAAGAAATGTAAGTTTATGTCCTATGAGAGAAATTGCTTAATTAAATCACTTCAGTTTGGACCGGAGCCATAGTCCAGCCGGTAGGGCGTTTGCCTTGCAAGTGGCTGACCTAGGTTCAATCCCTGGCATCCCATGTGGTCCCCCGAGCACCCCCAGGATGGATTCCTGATTGCAGAGCCAGGAGTAACCCCTGAGCATCGCTGGGTGTGACCCAAAAAAGCGAAAAAAACACTTTATTTTAGGCAGCAAAAGTGAAAGCAATTGCTGGGTTTTTTTGTTTGTTTTTTTTTGGGGGGGGGACACACCCAGTAGTGCTCAGGCACCATTCCTGGCCGGCTCGGGGACCATAGGGGGTGCCAGGGATCCAACGCACGTTTGCAGCCTGCAAGGCAAGCACCCTGCCTGCCCTACTGCCACTCCAGCTCCAACGCTGGTTTTTAAAAATATATATGGGAGGTTCGTAAAGTGGAATGGACAGTTCCCATCCCCCACACCTGTGGGGGCGCTGGCAGCCTTCCCCGTGGGCGTTCAGGAGCAGAGCTCCGTGCGAAATAGAGACACGAATGTGGCTGAGGGGATGACTGGTGGCCTTGGGGACCCAAAGATCCTTCTGGAACTGCAAGTGGATCGGGAGTCACTGTGTGGCTCCCACGGGAGACTGAGCAGTCTCCCCAAAGCAGGCACCGCCTGCAACCAGGTTTGCTGGTGACCATTTGCTAAGTGAAAGCTGCTCATTTGTCAGAAGATGGAGATAGGGAGAGAGAAAGGGAGGGAGGGAGATTTTTCATCCATAATTAAAATTAAATCTCCCAGCTCCTAAATGACTAATTAGCTCAGGCCTGAAATACCTCCCCCCCATCACTAAATAAATAGCTCTGAAACATGCCTCATTTAATCATTGAGAGCATTTTGATGTGGATTTGACCCCCTAAATCTTTATGGGGTCACCCTAGTGTGCAAAGTATGGGGGATGGGAATTAACAAATCAAGAGAACTGAAAGGGGCCGAACGAACGCCACCACCCATTAGACTCTGCAGGTTAAAAATAGTTGTGTTCAGGCATGACAGATGGATCCAGCCCTCGGTGACTGGATCGGCCCACAGTCAGCATGACAGCTCGCATGGGGTTCAGCCAACACAGACAGTCTCACCGTCACCGCAACCGTTTATGGCATAAACCAGAAACGCAACCCTCATATGATGTATTTGTAACATCCTTGTAAGAACAGTAGTTTGGGAGGAGTGGGGCCAAGACAAACTACAGTGAGTAAGGCACTTGCCTTGCGTGCGGCCACCCTGGGCCTGACCCCTAGCACAGCTGTGTGTATGCCACGCCCACCCCTAATAGTTTGGGATGTGTATTTTGAAATAACCAATAATGGGAGGCTGTTTGAATTTATTTACACTGTTCACATTGGATTTGCGTGCATTGGCCTTGCAGGGTCTCTCTTTTAAATCATCGTTTTATTTTACTTTTTTTGGGGGGGGGGGTGCTACACTTGGCTGTGCTCAGGGCTTACTCCTGGCTCTGCGCTCAGGTTTCACTCCTGGTGGGGTTGCGGGGGGTCCTCTCTGGTGCCAGGGATGGAACCCAGGTCTGCTGTGTGCAAGGCCAACACCCTCCCCGCTGTGCTCTGGCCCAGGCTCCTGGAGGTACTTTTCCCAACTCCACCCTGGCACCCACCTGCTGGGGAGTGAGCTGACCGCCTTTCCTTCAGGCGTTTCACCTGAGTCAGGTGCAGTCTGGCCAGTGGACAGACAGTGGCAAATAGGACAGTTTATTTTTGCCGAAGGAAAAAAAATTCTCCTGGGGTGCAGAATATCCCCATTTTCAGCATGGAGCGTTCCTGAGCTCCACAGACCCAGACAGGCCCAGCGCCAGCCCCCGCCACAGCCCCTCTCAAGCAGTAGGAATGCTCTCCAGGCGGGGTGCACGAGTGAAGGGTGTCACTCGCTTAAAAAGGCGTCACACTGTGGGCCGTGTGGGACGCAGCGGCCCAACCCCGCCTGCTGATATGATGGATGCTATCAGGCATGTGACTGCATCGGTTTCTGCTGTCTGGGCTGCCTATTTCCATGGTAACGCTGGCTGCGCTGTCCTTGCAGAGAAATCTACTCGGTTGCTTAAGGATGGTTTTAACCTAGGCCACAAAGCTAGGAGGCCAGGGCTACCGTCTCCCTTCTTCTTTTTAAGTTAAGAAATACTCAAATTTGGGGCTGGAGCGATAGTACAGTACAGGGGAAAGTGTGTGCCATGCATGCGGCCAACCCGGGTTCCATCCTTGCACCCCACATGGTCCCCCAAGCATCACGGCGAGTGACCCCTGAGTGCAGAGCCAGGAGGAGGAAGCCTGGTGCATCACCTGGAGTGGCCCTCAAGAAAAAGAACAAACTAACCCTCAGATTCACTCTTCTTTAAAGTGCCCCACCCCCTCCCCAAGACCATGAGCTGCAGAAACAACCTTCACCCCTTCACCCCATTGGCTTTGCCGTGGGGCCCCAGGACAAGAGTTTGACACAAATGGGCTTTATTTATTGGAAAAGAGCCTCTTGTATGCAGCAATGGAGGAAGTGCGAGACATTCCTGAGTTAGTTCCCGGCACCTTGGGGTCAGGGAACATGGACCGTGGGGGTGTGAGTACCGATAACCCCGCCCACCGCCCCACGTGGTTTGATGTCTGGCATTGCAATCTACAAATTCATCTGCTCTTGAAACAGCCCCTGCGCTAAAACACTGCCAAGCAAAGCCTTTGGACAACTGTACTGGAAGAGCAGAGGAGAGGAGAGTCAGCACAAAGGATGCCTAAGACAGGAATAAAAGTCTAAACGTGGGGCAGAAGCCATGGCACTGCGGGGAGGGCCCAGCCTTGCCTGAGGCTGACCTGGGCTCAATCCCCGGAGTCCCATGTGGTCCCTAAGCACTGGCAGGAGTAAGCCCTGAGCACAACTAGGTAGGACCCATAAACAGAAGCAAAAAAAATTTATAAGTCAAACATTATTTAGCAATACAGACTTTTGAGCCCAGTGGCAGCAGTAGAATCTGCAGTCTTATTACTTCAGGTAGAAGACCGTACGACCTACTAAAAGCGACGACCAAAAATTCTGTAGTGACCAGATCTGGAAGGGGAAGAAAATAACCACTTTTCTGTACTCAAATTTTTCTTTCTTTTTTTTTAATGACATGCTAGGGGCTGGAATGATACTACAACGTACAACGGCTAGGGCGTTTGCATATTCAATCCCCAGCATCCCATATGGTCCCCCATGCACCAGCAGGAGTAATTCCTAAGTGCAGAGCCAGGCGTAACCCCTGAGCTTCGCCGGGTGTGACCCAAAAAGCCAAAAATAAAATAAAATAAAATAAAATAAAATAATGAGTAACGTGCTAGTGTTATTTTAATTAAAAACTACATATTCATTGCATGTAAAAACATTGTTGTTGTTTTTCACTTTCATCACTCTATGGGGCTGGAGTGATATCACAGCGGGAAGGCTCTTGCCTTGCTTTTTGTCTGACTCAGGTGTGATTCCCGCACTCCGTATGGTCCCCCGAGCACCGCCAGGAGTGCTCTCTGAGCACAGAGCCAGGAGTAAGCCCCGAACACCGCCAAATGTGCCACCAAACAAAAAGAACTATCTTGTTACAGATTCGTTTTCTGCATTTACTGTTACGACTCAGGAGAACAAAAACTTCAACCAGAGTACCAGGAAAAAAAGACATAGTTCCACAGGATGGAAAACATCTTGAACTGAGGTGGAGCAGAGAAGCCCAGAATTTGAACTTGCTGCAGAAATGCAAACGAAAGTCAGAATGAAAAGGACAAATAGGGGAGCTGCAGGATAGCACAGCGGGCAGGAAACTTGCCTTGTTTGAGGCGAACCCAGGCTCCATCCCCGGCATCCCAGGTGGATCCTCCGCCAGCCAGGAGTGATCCTTGAGCACAACGCCAGGACTAAGCCTCTCACATCACCAGGTGCGGCCCCAAAACAAAAGAAAAGAAAGAGGCAGATGGGCCTAAGCATATCTGAGCTTTGCTCTGAAGTCTGGGGCCGCAGGGAGCACAGGCTTTGCAGGAGGCAGAGTTCCTTCCCTCCACCCAGCCCCCAGCAAGGAGCCAGGAGTATCCCCAAGGCCAGCCCACTGCCAGGCTGCTGAAGATGGAGGACACAAGGAAGGGAAATGCGTTTCCCATGAATTCTACTGTGCTGTAATTCCCTGTGACACAGCGCACCCACCACCCCACCCCACTGTGAGTTCTGGTTGCAGGGAGACCCCCTCCTCTGTACTCTTGAGTGGCGGTTGTCGGGATCTGTTGCACGTCCATGGTTGCCGCCCGTCTCAGCTCCTTCCCTCTGCTCATCCTCCCAGCCCCCCAGAGCTGGTCCCAAATGGTCGGTTCATCCCTGGTGCTATTTGCAGGAGACAGCTCCCAAGTTGGGGGCACACAGACACCAGAGTCCCATCCTCCCCTGCGCTCCCCACAGCGCACATCCCCCCAGAATCATGACTGGTGCCCTGGCTTGAGGAGGCAACCGTCCGTCAGAAGGTGAAGCAGTTTTTTGTTCCATTTAGGTTTTGTTTTTTAAGACACTCGTCTTGGCATGCAACTTAGTGCTGGAGCGGTAGCACAGCGGGGTAGGGTGTTTGACTTGCACGCGGCCGACCTGGGTTCGATTCCCAGCATCCCATATGGTCTCCTGAGCAACACCAGGAGTAATTCCTGAGTGCAGAGCCAGGAGTAACCCCTGTGCATCGCTGGGCATGACCCCCGGTTAAAATAAATACATAAATAAATTTTAAAAAATAAATGACCCATTTAACCACTTGTCCATTTCCCTCTGCTGTCTCATCACCTCTGTTCCCCTTGCCCCCATATGTCCCAGGAATGTTTATGCAGCCATCCATGGAAAGTCACTCCTTCAGGGGCCGCGGAAGTCGTAGAACTGGTACTATCTTGTACACAGCTGAGCTGGGTTCAATCCCTGGCACCCCATGTGGTACCCTGAGCCCAGAGCCAGGGTAAACCCTGAGCATGGCCAGGTGTACACACATCCATCCCAAAGAAAAAAAAGTTCAGTGAATCAAAGGAACAAATGATGACTTTATTTTTTTTTGTGGGAGTAAAAAATTTTAAAACTATTAAAAAATTTTAAAACAAATATTGAACTGATTTGAACCAGCGAGTCTGACACAAACATCCACAGCTGTCCTGGACCCCAGACTTTAATGAGATCCCCCACTTCACACGCACCTCTGTCTCTCTCCAAATATGCGTCCCAGGAGCCACACTTCTGTCCCCTCTCATGTCCTTTCCAGACTGTGGCATTGCCCAGTCTTGACTGGCTGTCCGTCCCCGCCCTGTGCTCCCCCACACACGTCCTTTTGTGGTGTAAATGCTCACACACACACACACACACACACAGCCACATACGCACCCGTTGGGTTGTATCTGTTGTGTCTTCGCTCCTTCCCTGTCTTGCCGCCCTCTCTCCCCAGGCCAGGTCCTCCATCTCCTCTGCCAGCCAGCCCGGAGGAGAATCTGGCCGAGGGTGTGAGGCCACATGCTACGTGTGCCCCGAGCTCTCATCCTCTACTGGAAACCCATGTTCACCGTTCTGTTCTGGCCTTTTGCGAATTGCCTTTTTGTTTAAGAGCAACTCACTTTGGTCCTCTCCAGAGTCTGGATGAAAATCATTCTCTGTTGGATTAGTCGTAACAATCTTTGCCCCGTTCTGGCTCAGAAAGGTTTCAAAAACACATTCTCCAAACTTGCTGAAAGTTGCTGAAATGAGTGAGAACCAATGGATACTCCCAGCATAAAGCCGCTCTGCAAGACATTCGTATAATTGCTTTGCATGTGTGTGTGATTTAATTGTTGTCATAGCTTGGTAATAATTTATTCAAGATATCGCACTTCAACCTGGGATTAGCTGTTTAAAAGAATTCTTTTGGGGGGTTGGCGGTGCAACCAGTCCTTCTTTTCTTTTTTCTTTGTGTTTTCCATCTCCCAAAGTTATTAACTTGTTTCTTTAAATTCACATGGACACAGTGATATGCAGGTTCTGGCATGTACACATAGGCAAACTTTTTCTCCCTCACAGTCAGTAAAATTTCACTAAAATTTTGCACATGTAAAAGCCTGGGCCCCTCCCCCCACAATAGTCCTAGGAGCCGTTGAGCGTCCATTCTAGGGCAGTTGTGCACTGGCCTCTCTCTGGGTTGATTTCTGGCATTTTGAACACTTTGGTCTTTTAGAGAATCCGAGTTCATAAGAGACTCCGATGAAGAGAAAGCTTCCCTACAGAAATTCATCAGTATTATCAGTGCTTTGCTCAGGGAGAGGGACGCAGAGCTGGAGAAGCTGAGAAATGGGGGTCGAGTCCCGGCCCCGCCCACGTGGACCCGAGCCACGCCCATCTCTGCCCGGGCCACGCCTACATGGGGGCCGAGCCACGCCCATCTCTCTGAACCACGCCCACATTGGCCTGAGCCATGCCCACTCCGGCTTGAGCCACTCCCATGTCGGCCCAGGCCACGCCCACATGGGGGTCACAGCCACGGCCACGTGGGCCTAAGCCACACCCCTGTGTTGCAGGTCTCCTTGCTCAGGGGAGAAAATGCCTCTGCCAAGTCCTTGCATTCAGTTGTTTAGTCCCTGGAATCTGACAAGGTGAAGCTGGAGCTCAAG
Organism: Sorex fumeus; assembly: GCF_029834395.1. Taxonomy (NCBI): domain Eukaryota; kingdom Metazoa; phylum Chordata; class Mammalia; order Eulipotyphla; family Soricidae; genus Sorex; species Sorex fumeus. The sequence continues at coordinate 176,365 of NW_026606082.1, forward strand.
GTCAAAATCTTGGAGCTTCAACTCAAAGAGAACAAAAGGCAGCTCCAGAGCTGGGCAGGTAAAATGCTACCGCTGAGGGGTGCCTGCTCTCCGCCCTCCCCCACACCTCCGGGGGCACCAGCCCCCCTGCCCCGCCGCCCCTCCCCCAGCTGGCTGCACAGGAGGGTGAACTTGGGCACCTGCCTGGAGCATGGGCTCGCGGTGGCGTCCGTGGGTCCGCAACACTGGCGCCAAAATAAGAGCCCAAAACAAGGCGAAAAGGCACTTTGGGGATGGGGGTCAGTTTGGTTTTGGGGTCACACCTTGCGGTGCTCAGAATTTACTGCTGGCTCTGCTCAGGGATCACCCTGCTCAGGGGACATTCAGGGGACCAGAGATCTAACCCCCTACCTGCTGAACTGTTGCTGCCCCAAAAAGGCACATTTTCAAAGACCTACACTCACTCTTTTTGTTTTCAACTGAAAGGTAATTCTGATTCTCAAGCAGATGAGGATGAAAGGGCCCAGGAGAATCAGGTAATATTTCTTTGCTGTGTTGCTTCCATGTTATGTTTTATTTTTGTTGTTAGTTTGGGGACCACACCCCGTGGTGCTCAGGACTTACCCCTGGCTCTACACTCAGGAATCACTCCTGGTAAGGCTTGGGGAACCATGTGGGGTGCCGGGGATCCAACCCAGGTCAGTGGGGTACAAAGCAAATACCTATACTATTTTTCTGGCCCTTGTTGGGTTTTGTTGTTGTTGTTTTTGTTGTTTCAAAAGGTTGTTCACATTATTTGATTCCATTCAATATTTCAACACCAATCCCACCACTATTACACCGTCTCACCACACTTATTTCAAATTTCCCCACCACCATTCGAGCCTTCCTGCCAGAGGCAGATACTAGATCATTTATTTTCTATTGCCTATCATGAATGTCATGAGAGGCCTTCTGGAATTCTAAAATTGTAAATGGTTAGGGTCCAGAGACATCTCTGTAGGGAGCTAATCTATTTTGAGATTCCTTTGGGCGGCTCAGGATCAAGGCTGTTGATGGCCTGAGATGGTGCCCGGAGGCAGATCTGGGGCGTGTCAGCCAGGACCCCAAGTGGGCGGTGAGAGGGTGGCCCTTGTGTATTCATGACGCTTCACTTTTGACTAAGACATTCAGCATTTAAAACATTAGCCAGTCCAGGCCTCCTTGGGAACCAGCGCCCCGGGATGGGCCCGAAGAATAGCCCGACGGGGCTGCCGAGTTAAGGGCCGGGGTGCAGCCCCCCTCCCCGCGCCTCGGGGCAGAGGGTGGGGGGCGGGGGCTCCCGCTCCATCTGCTCATTCCCACGCGCTCTCCCTGGCCGGCCGAGTGACCCCCGCGTGCCTGGGGCGAGCGGGCGCGGGCGGGCGAGCCCCCCAGCTTCAGCCCCGAGGAGGGGTGGGGGGTGGCCGCCCCGACTTTTCCTGATTTCAGGACACTTCGCCCTCACCCTCCAGCTCCCAGGTGGAGCTCCGAGTTCCAAACCTTGGCGCCCCGAGAGGGAGCCACCCCCCACTGCTCTGCGAGAGGGAACTTTGACCCAGTGGCTGCCGGGGTGGGGAGTGGGGGCTTTGGACCCTCCTGGAGAAATTGCAGAAAGCCCAGATCCCCGCAACACCGCCCTCCCCACCCCTGCCACCCCCCTTCGCTCCCCACCCGCAGTCCCTGCTCCGAGAAGACCAGAAAGGATTTTTCTGGGTTCTTGTCGGGAAACCAGCGGTCCCTCTTGGTGCCCGCTCGCGGGGCCTCGCGGGGGCTCCGCGTGGCCCTTTGTGCAAGTGCAGGCGGGGCAGCGCGAGGACGCGCAGGGCTGACCTGTGCCGCGCGCGGGGACAGAGCTCAGCCCGGAGGGAGCCCGCGAGCTCGGCGGGCCGCGTGCTGAGTGTCTAGCGCCGCCTGGTGCCCGGCCCGCTGCAACATTGTTTCCCTTTGGCCGGCTTGCTCCCGTCTGCGTGCAGGCGCGCCTCCGTGCAGAGCCCTGCCCGGGTCTCCCAGGGCGCAGAGGGTGCGCCCCCCTCTCTCGGGCTCTTTCAGACTGTTTTCCTTTCTCCCGCAGTTTGGTGTTTTTTTGTTGTTTTGTTTTCTTGTTTTGTTTTTCTTCGGCTTCTGTCGCCTCTCCCCTTGCCCACCCCACTCTTCTCATCTCTCTCTCTTTGTATTGCCGACCGGGCACACCTGGAGCGCAGGTACTGCTCCTGGCTCCGCTCACTACGGACCCCTGGCGGTGATGGGGGGAACTACTGCGGTGCCGGGGTGGAACCTGCCTCCCCCGCCCCATGCAAACCCCAGGGGGCCGACCCTCCCAGCCCTCACTTATTTCCTTGAAGTTCCTTTCATTGGATCACCATGAGATGCACCATTGCAAAGCTGTTCAAGATCCGGTTTCAGTCACGCCATGTTCCCGCCCCTATCCCTCCACCAGCGTATGTTTCCCACCCAGTTCCCTCCCGCCACCCCTCCACCCTGCCTTAGAGGCAGGGACCTTTCTTCTTTCTCTCTCCTTTGGGGCGTGATGGTTTGCAATTCGGGCACAGAGAGGTCATCGTGTTCTGTTCCTTACGGGATTTTCAGCACTCAGATCTTACCCAGTGATCGTTTCTTACTGTCACTGTCCTTATGATCCCTTCTCTCTCCCAACTGCCTTCTCCCCAGCGCTTGGGGCAGGCCTCCAACCACGGGCCAATCAATAAATTGTTGTTTCTTATGGAGACATTGAGTCCTTGTAAGATGTTGTGATAGGTTCAGCCTCCTGTGTTTGTTTTGTTAACCGAGATTGGTTCCTTCTCCAATCTGGTGTGCTACTACTGGTTTATCAGTGTTTTAGAGTTTGAGATGTCAGAAAGTTAAGTCTTTTTGTCGGGAAGGTACTACTGGAGTTGATGTTTTGTCTGGGTGGCAGCTTTGGAGTGTGGATGTCCAAAAGCTGCTGGGGCTTCTGGAAGTACAAGGACATGGGGGAGGGGGGAGGTAGCCCATCCCAACTCTGAAAAAGCCTGGAGATTTCAGTCACAAATCCTGTATACCTGAGTTTGCAACCATTTAATTTCTCCACGGGGTCCATCCCAAGAAGATGGAGTCTTGCCCATGGGGGCCGTGGCAGCAATTTCGGACTGTGGGCGTGCGTGGCTGTGGGGGGCTGTTTGGGCAGGCACTGCTCAGCCCTCATTTCTTTTCTCTTAATGACCTACACGAGTATTTCTGAAGTTGTGGCTTTTATAGCGAACAAGCTTTGTCTCTGTTCAGGGTGAAGTATGAACTAATGCAGTCCCTCTGATATTTTATCCTGTTTTTCCATGTCCTCGGTTTAGGCTCTGATTTGGCAAAAATGTCATCACTCTTGGTAATAAGTCTCCTGTCTGTGTCCCCGCTGCAGCTGCCGTGGCACCAGGAGAAAAATCAGCTGCCTGAGGCCCGGATTCCGTGGGCTTGTGTGTTTGCTGTGTCTGAGAACATCTTGTGCCTGGAACCGGAGTCGCGTCCCAGGCCAGCCGCGGTGCCCGTGGTGAGCTCTGCCAGAGGCCTCGTTTCAGCAGTGTGACACTTCTGGGTGTGAGCGAAGGCCCATGCCGGAGTCAGCGTGTGCTTTGCGGTTCTCTGTCTCCTGAGTGGTTTCGGAGGGAAAAGGGACCTTTTCCAGTGTGTCCTATTACTGCTTTGTGATGGTATAACTCCTCCCCTCCCCGTTGCCTCCCACCGTGTCTCCGTGTGAGTCCAGCTGGCATCACCATCATCAGCCTCGAAGCCAGAACACGTAACTGCCTGATTGCGTGCTCCCAGGTGCAGCTTGGACTTGGAGGTCCAGAGGTTCATCCTGCCCGCGCGAAGCGTTTGTCTGTGGATGACAATGTAAACATGGGGGCCCGATAACTAGGAGACCAGCTGGTAGGGCACTCGCCTTGCCTGAGGCTGATGGGGCTTTGATCCCTGGCCTGGCATAGGGTCCTGAGGGCCTGCAGGAGTGATCCCTGAGTGCAGTCAGGAACAAGTTTTGAGCACAGCCTGGTGAGGCCTAGAAAAAAAAAGAGGAAAGAAGGAAACTGTTCCACCGACATGGGGTTCAAGTTTACTCTTTGGGGTTCTGGGGCCACTGGAGCCGTTCCCCACATGAGTCTACCACTTGAGCCCATCTCTCGACTGCACTTTTGCTTTTCATAGTTAAAAGAGTTGAATTGTGAATCTACTTTGCCCTCACCACCCAAAGTAAGAATTTTGACCGGAAGAATGACTTTGTGCTCCTGAGTCTGTTTTATACTAAAGGGCTTGAGTTCTGTTTCTCGGCACGGTTATTTGTACGAACTTCACCATCTTTTGATGTCTCTGGGGTGTAGGGCCGGGATGGAACCCAGCGCCCCCCCCCCCAACACACATACAAAACACACGGAGGCACCTGATATGTTGGGCTCCATCGCCAACCCACACTTTGCCACTTCTGAACCCTCCTGAGGTGTGTGAAAGTCTCAGAACGGAGTGAAGACGAGGGTCAGAGAAAGTCAACGTCGGGCTGAAGGCGAAGGCAGTGTGTCCGAGTGTCTGAGGATCCAGTTTCGGGTCAGAGGTTGCTCATCTCAGGCCTGTCCTTTCTCACCGTTAGAGCGGGTGTAAAGGGGTGATGGAAGAGCCCGTTTGGCAGGTCGGCTGGGTGGCATCGAGACATCGGGCCTGGTCTTGACAGAGACTCTCCAGACTTGGTCCCCGGGCCTCTGAGCACAGCCACCCCCCAATCCCTCGCAAAATAAAACGCAAATCAGACAGATTGTTTTTTTTATTTGAACATTAAATATTGACCAGTATCTCAGCATCTTCTTTTCCTCTTTAAAATGCATTTATGGGGGCTGGAGTGATAGCACAGCGGGTAGGGCTTTTGCCTTGCACACAGCCGACCCGAGTTCGATTCCCAGCATCCCATATGGTTCCCTGAGCACCACCAGGAGTAATTCCTGAGTGCAGAGCCAGGAGTAATCCCTGTGCATCGCCGGGTCTGACCCAAAAAGCAATAAATAAATAAATAAAATGCATTTATGTTTAAGTTTATGCATTTAGGAATAAAATGGGGGCTTTTTTTTTGTTTGTTTGCTCATAGGAGTTTTCGTTGCAATGAGTATTAAATAGATTCACCTCATTCTTTTTCTTTTTAAAGTTTTATTAGTGAAACACCATGAGGTACGATTGTGGACTTACAAGTTTTTGTGCTTGGATTTTAGTTATACAATGATCAAGTACCCATCCCTCCACCAGTGCCCATTCTCCGTCACTAATGATCCCAGTAACCCTCCCACCCCCAACCCCCCTCACCTAATCCCCCCATCCCATCTCTGTGGTAGGACATTCCCCTTTGTTCTCTCTCTCCTTTTGGATGTTGTGGTTTGCAAAAGAGGAATTGAGTTCACCACCGTGTTCAGTCTGTAGTCTACTTTCAGCATGTATCTCACAACCCAAGTGGATCCTCCAAACACCCAATTCACTTCATTCCTGAATCCTCGCCCTTTTGGTCTGGGATACTGGACTTAAGGATGAGGTGTGTCCTTCCAGCGTCTGCTTCTGAAACCTTGGGCATTTAGTGCACATTCCATGCATCTGTGTATTTCTGGAGGGAAGATTCTTGGTTTCACAGTTTCAGAAGAAAAGCTATTTGGACATTCCCAATAAAATTATTTCTGCTCAAAAAAAAAAAATAAACCATTAGCCAGTGTGTTAAGTCTATATATATTATATAATCTCACTCTGAACTGTCCTTCTCCAGTACCCCCCAGACAAGTAAACAGTTATTTCATCATTTTTTTATTTTTCCATATAAGCATATGTATATGTTTATAAGTATATGTAAGCCAAGCCTAAATGTTTTCTTTTTGACTTAAATATTTTCATTTTACACGAAATGGTCTGAGCTTAGCTCTCTTAATAGCTGCTTACTATTCTATTCTATGGATTGCTGTAGTTTCATCAAATTTGAAATTAATCTAGGATAAACCCCTAGAAACAGAATTGCTCCACCTAAAACTTCCTTTATATTTGGCTACTTGACTTCATTTCTCCTGTGCTGAATGGAGAGGCCATCTCAGCTTCTGTCCCAGACACCCAGCGGCTCCTGGGACTTAGCTCTGCCCAGAGGGGGCGGTGAGCCCGGAGCTGCCCGGGGTGTCTCACTGTCCTCGGCATGAGGAGCCCAGCAAGCCTTGTTTTCTCTCTCCTTTAAGCACCCGCTGGCCTTGTTTTCTCTCTCCTTTGCCTCCGCTTCCGCTTGTGCCTCCTGCTGCCGCCAACACTTTCCTCCTAAGCAGCAAATGCTTTGTTGTCTTCCTCACTTGTGAGTGTGTGTGCATGTGTGAACATGTATGTGTGCTCACGCAAGCACTGGGGAGCGTGTCTGTGTGTGTGTCCGGGTGTGTCCACGTGTAAGCGTGTCTGGCTTTCCCCTCTAGATTTGAATCCCTGCTCTGGCCTTTTCCTCTTCCTGAACGGTAGCTCCCAACAGGACCGTGTCTCGGAGGGAAGTGGGAATCGTTTCTTGGCTCCAGTGTGGGAGGGCCTGGGCCCTCTCAGAGACTCCTCATCAGAACTTGCCCCGAGGGAGAAAAAGAATCAGTCTGTTTTTCTGGTTTTCTTTACACTTCCTTTGGGGGCCACACCTGGTGATACTACGGGCTTCTTCCTGGCTCTGCACTCAGGAATCACTCCTGGCTGCTCTCCGGTGGCCCCTGTGGGATGCCAGGGATCAAACCTGGGTTGGCTGCGTGCGAGGCAAGCACCTTTCCCGCTGTGCTATCACTCAAACCCAAACCTGACATTTTTTAAATGAAACATGAATGTTTGTGCCATGTTTGCTTTTGTGTCATGCTTGCTTTTGTAAAGTGGGATTTTTCCCCCCGTGGATTTTAAAGAAGTGTGTCTGTTTTTGTAGGAGAGGGAAGGCCCTCTTGACTCCCTGCTCTGAGAGGAACCGAGGGGGCCCAGCATGTCCTCCTGGGGTCTTCCCTGGGGCACCCGGGAGCTTGCGCTCAGGAAGGGAAAGGGGAGCTCTGGCTGCCTCCAACCCTGGGGCGGGGACTGGAACCGGGGCCCAGCCTCCTCTGTGGCGGGCTCCAATGGCTCCCGCAGATGGCTCACCGTCTCATGCTCTCCTTTAACACAGATTGATTTCCTGAATTCCGTGATTGTGGACCTCCAAAGAAAGAATCAGGACCTCAACATGAAAGTGGAGATGATATCCGAGGTGGCTCTCGACGGGAATGGGGACAACCTCAACAATTACGACAACAACTTCGGCCCGGACACCCCATTCTCTGCACTGTGCAGAAATCACCAGCACTTGATGGATGACATAACAAGCTACTTGTGAAACACCTAAAATAACCAATTTACTGTCTTTACAAGATTTACATTTTTCACTGTGGTTTTAGATAAATGTATGATGAGAAATTCAAAATTACTAATTGTGGATTTTCTTATCACAAAAAAATTGAATGAAGGACCTCAACCATCAGAAGTTTATCATCCAGTTTGAATGTATTTTTTTTATTTGAATGTTTTCTAGTTCTGTCAAAAGTGATAAATAATGTACCATCCAGGCTACCTGTATAATAAGAACTTCTATAATTGTATGTATGATTTTGATGTATTTTCCTCTGGAGATTATCAACTGTCTGACAAGTGAAAGATCTGGATCAATTGAATTTTTTTTGTAATAACCAATATTGAAATTGTTTCACAAACTATGTAAAGCAGTATTAAAATTTGAGCAAACAGGTGTTCTATGTCTACTTTAATAAAATTATTTCTTTTATGCCAGTGATAACTGATTATTCTCAGGTTTATTTATAAAAGATTTTTGGCTAGCAATGAAGAACTATAGAGTCAAATGAGTCAAACAGTTTCTACAACGGAATTCTGATACACCAATTTCCTTTTGTTTCTTTATGTTTGTGCCACACCTGGTGATGTCTTAGGGCTTATTCATGGCTCTGCACTCAGGAATCACTCTTGACAGTGCTTGGGCAGACTATATGGAATGTCAGGGATTGAAGCCAGATTGGCCAAAGCAAATGCCCTACCAGCTGCACTATTGCTCTGGGTCTGTACACCATTTTCTTAAAAGCGTTTATCTTGGGCTAAAGAGATAGTCCAGTGAGTAGGGTACTTACCTTGCATGTGGCTGATCTGGGTTCAATGGCAGGAATCCCATCCAGTCATCTGTGCCCTGGCAGGAGCAATCTTTATGTGCAGAGGCAGGACTAAACCCTAAGAAGCACTGGGTTGGGGGTATGGTGCCACCAGCAGGTCAGTCTGTACATGTGAGACGAGTGCATCAGCAGCCTGATGGCGCCTTCAGAATTCCAGGTACCCCCAAATTGCTGCCGTGCTTTTGGCCAGGCCCCAAAAACTTGGGGCAGAGTTGACCAAGAAAGTAAACAGGCAAAAGTTAGGTATGTGGGAGATACACCCACAAACCACCTCCAGTTCAGCTATATAATTGGAGGCATGGCCTCTCTGGTTCCTGATTGAACTGCTCAACGGCCATGATCCCAGAGACTCAGAAACAAATCTCGAAACCCAACGGTTTTTGGCAGAGATGTGTCCAGTGCCTGCAGTAAGTTAGAGGCACTGGGCCACCCCAGGTGGGAATAGATTTCATGCCTTGGCCTGTTCTCCCTGGCAGCCCGCTGGCCGCCATCCTCCAGAGGCCACTGGACAGTCAGGTTTGGGCCCACAGTGACGAGACACGTAGGACCTCATGGGATGGGGGTGGAGCTGGCCCTTTCCTCCCCAAGGAGACTCCCAAGTTTTCACCCACAAACGGCCTCTCTGGCTTCTGATTGAGCTGTTTAATGGCCATGATCTCAGAGACTCAGAAACAAATCTCGAAATTCAGCAACTTTTGGCAGAAATGCGTCCAGACCACATAATAGGTTACTGTTGCCGGGCCACCCCGGGGGGGAAAGGGTGCTGTCCTTCCGCCTGCTCCCCCTTGGGGGCTCAGTGGCCACCATCCGCCAGAGGTCATTTGACAGTCAGGTTTGGGCCCACAGTGATGAGACACGTGGGGCCTCATGGGATGGGGGAGGAGCCGCCTTTTCCTCCCCGACTCAATGAGACCCCAAGTCGCAGCCCATGAGTGGCCTCTCTGGCTCCTGATTAAGGTGCTTAATGACTATGATCCCAGAGATTCAGACACAAATCTCAGAATCCAGTGGCTTTTGGCAGAAATGCATCTGGACCCTTGTAGTAGGTTACTGTCGCTGGGCCATTCCAGGGAGGAAAGGGTGCTATCCCTCCACCTGCTCCCCCTTGGCGGCTCGGTGGCCACCATCCTCCAGAGGCCATTGGACAGTCAGGTTTGGGCCCTCAGTGATGAGACATGTGGGGCCTCACGGGACGGGGGTGGGACCAGCCCTTTCCTCCCCATCCCAGCAAGACCCCTAGTCACCGCCCACTAACGGCCTTTCTGGCTCCCAATCAACCTGCTTACTGGCCATGATCCCACAGACTCAGGAACAAATCTTTGAACCCAGCAGGTTTTGAGAAGAAATCCCTCCAGGTTTATTGTAAAATTTTGGAATTTCAAAATTGCGCAGCCACTACCACAGCCACGCGACATCATATGTTATTCATAAACCGTAATAGAAGAGAAATTGTCTACTGTTGTCCTTTCAGCAGATCTGAGTGCTGGGGTAAAATCCCAAATAATAACGGTGGGTCAAGTGTCAAAACATTGAATGTAATCAAAGTAGAGAGAGCGTAATGTGGAAATCATCTCTCCACTGGTAGGGGGAGGGTGCGGGATGGGGGCATACTGGGGTTTTTGGTGGTGGAGAATGGCACTGGTGAAGGTACGGTTCTTTCATTTTATAACCAAGATTTAAACCCGAAAGCTTTGTAACTGCTCTCATGGTGATTCAATAAATAAAATTATAAAACATGAAAAAAGAAGATCCACTGGGTGAGGTTTAAAGGCAAAAAAAACCAAAACAAATAAAATCTCTATTGATTTATTGCAAAGCTTCATAGCCAATGTAGCCTAAAATGAATACCTTCAGTGATTCTCCATAGATATTTGACAAGACGAAAATAAAGGAACACCATGCAGTACAGACACCATCAATCCATAAAGTCTGGGAAAGAAACTGGAAGTTGCTATATTATTAACTCAAAATTAACAGAACCAAAGATGCTTATAAGCACCAACTCCTTTACGTTTGAAGCACATATGTCCTCAGATTGATTTTTCTGGAAAAAGAACTTGAGCCAGAACGTTACTTTTAGCCTACATAATTGAATACCTGAAAGATAGCTCCATGACAATTGGGCCCTAGAAAAGCAAGTCCCAGCCCATATCCTGCCCTGCAGCTGCGTCCAGTTGGTAGCACCCAGGACCCCCATCTTCTTCTTGTTGCCCCTGGAATTCACCAAATAAGGTCATGGGGCCAGAGAAGGCCTGATTTGCTGCTTGCGTGCAGCATCAAATGCCTTGTTACAAAGTGATTGGCTGCCTGCGTGCAGCATCTAATGTGGTAATTCGAATGTATTGTGTGATTTGTGTGCTGGCTTTTCTGAGACGCGCTTTTGTGCGCGGGAAGTTGCCCTATAACAAGCTCCCTCTGAAGAGGCTCGGGACTCTCAGCCACTGACGGTTTGCGGTCATGCTGTGAGCCCGAGCATGCTCGAATAAACCTCTTGCTTTTGCATGGACTTGGTCTCTCAGAGTTTTCCTTGACAGGTGAGGCTGTCCTGAGCTCGGACTCTAACAAAGCAAACAGTCAGTTTGCAAAAGAAAAATTTTCTGTTTCTTTTCCTTCCTGCTTTAAGTTCATGGAAATTTTGTTTTCCCACCAGGAGGCGAAGGCCCTGCAGGCGGCCTCCGAGAAGCTCGCCAAGGAGAACAAGTGACTGAGGACCAAGCTGGACCATGCCAACAAGGAGAACGCGGACGTGATCGCCCTGTGGAAGTCCAAACTGGAGACGGCCATCGCCCCGCACCAACAGGCCATGGGCGAGCCGAAGGCGGCCGTGAGCCGGGGCGTGGGCGCCGAGGCGGCCGAGCTGGCCGAGCTCAAGATGCAGATGGAGAGGCTACAGTTCGAGTCCCAGCAGGAGGTAGAGAACCTGAAGGCCCAGCTGGCGGCTGAGCATGCAGCACACGCCTCTGAGCTGCAGACGCTCAGGTCGCGGCTGGTCAGGATGGCCCAGGAGCAGAAGAACAGCCTGGAGGCCGCGCGGGCCAAGCTCGACCAGACCAAGGACCAGCACCTAGTGGAGATGGAGGACGCCCTGAACAAGCTGCAGGAGGCGGAGACGAAGGTAAAGCACCTGGAGGGGTTGCGGGCCATGTGTAGTCAGCAAGCCCCAGGCGCTGGCCAACGCCACGGCACAGCTGGAGGCCACCCAGCAGAAGCTCTTGCAGTTCGATGGGCTCTGGAAGGCCAGTTCCGAAGGTAAATTGGAAATGGAGAAGCTCAGGCAGCAGCTCCAGGTGACTGAGCGGCAGATTCAGGAGTTAGAGAATGCAAAGCGGGCCGAGAGCGGCAGGTTGGTACCCGGGCGCCCTCGCCCTCTTCCACGCTCACTCCCTGCATGCTGTTTCTCTGTGTACTTGCCGCCGTGTTCCGGCTTGGTGCTGACAGGTCTCCCGGTCACATCCCGTGCGGTTCCCTCTGATGGGACTGAGAACGTGTCGGCATGATTCTGGGGTGGTCATTGGTCCCCAGCACCCGGATGCCATGCTAGCCTAGGCCCTGGCTAATCGGGCCCATCTGGGGTCTTTCTGAAACAGAGAACTCTTCACAAGGCCAGTGAGAAAACAAGATAGGAGCCCCCAAAGCAAACCTCGGCCCCCCCGCCTTGGGCCCCCTGCGTACTCACCGAGTCCGCCCAGACCCTTGGGCTCGAGGCTGGCCGCAGGGGTCTTTCCCTGACCTTGCTGACCACCTGCTCGTGTGACTGCTTTGCTGTCCTCTCCCCGAGGCGCCTCAGTTTCCAGCTGGTGCTCAATGCCTCTGAACCTCTGAGCTCCCTCAGGGCTGGTGACGTGGCCCATCTTGGTATTTCTCATTGCAGGCCCCTCCCTGCCTGCAGCACAAGCCCCCGCCCAGCCCTGCAGAGATTTCATCCCTTTCAGTCTCTAAGGGGTGCTTGGGCCAAGTCCGCCTTCCAGCATGGCCTCCTGCTGGCCACGGGCATGGACTCTCATGGTAGTGATGTCGGTGAGCCCCACGGGTGACTTATGTGAAGCGGGGAGGAGAAAGACGGTCACTTTCTCCCCACCCGCCTCTGCCACCCGGGACCCAGGGTTACTGGGTACTTGTCTCGCCTCACAGAAAGGAATTTCAGGAGTAGACAAGCAGTGAAACAAATAGATTTTATTTGGAGGATTTTTGGAGAGGGAGAGAAAGGGATAAGCAGATAAGCGGGGGAATGGAGAGTAAGAGAGAGAGTAACGCGTCCAGAGAGAACGCGGGCTCCTCCGAGGGTGGAGAGAGCCCCTCCACACATCCCAGCATTCAATACGAAAGCATGAAAGTACACATCTCAAGAGGGGAGATGCGGGCGACACATGTGCTCAGGCACCACATGTGCTCAGCCACGTGGACGTACCACACATGGGCTCAGGCAGCATGTGCGCACCCTGCCTTTCTTCCAGGTGGCCTTTATAGGGTTTCTCCAGCCTGTCCCCACGTGAAGCTTCTTCCCGGGTAAAAGTCCGGTTGCTAAGGAGATTACCAGGGAGGTCCAAAAAGAGGAATTTCATGGGGAGGCCTATGTCCTGAGGGTCTGCGGATGGTCTTATCAGGCCTTTGCTTTCTGTATCCACAAGGTGGGTCCTTCCTAGAATTCTTCTTCCATGAAACTGTGTTTCATTATAAAGGGCCTTTCCTTGTCTACTTACCCACATCATTAGCCCTGACCCTGGGGAAGGACAAGACAGTGAGTTCTGGGTCAAGCCAAGCGAGCTGCAGTTCTCACCAAGGAGCTCTGAGAAATGCCCTTTTCCTCCTATAGGATTGTGGTGGCAGGGACGCTCCCTCCCCCTCCCCCCTGCGCCCCCCGGCACTGGGCGCTTTGTTGGAGAAACTTCTCTGTTGGCCAAGATGGAAGGGCTGTGGGATTTGTAGACAGGACTGACAGACATAACAGAAGGACCCAGAGACCCCCGGGAGTTCCTCTCAGGACTCAGGTCTCCTTAGCTGGCATTCCAGAAACAAACGGAATCAATTCCTAGGACACAGCAGGGGATAGTTGACCCACTTTCGCATCAAGATGTAACAAACGTCAAGTTCTGGTGACTGCTGTCTAGTGGATTAGAGGTTCTTCAATTTAATTTTCATATTGAAACCCCTCAAACTTTTAAAGTCACAGACAAGAAACTACAAGAAATTAAATCTTGGGGGCTAGAGTGATAGTACAGTGGGAAGGGCATTTGCCTTGCACACGGCCTGTGTGAGGTCGATCTCCAGCATCCCATAGGGTCACTGTCATTGCCACTGTCCTCCCGTTGTTCATCGACTAGCTCGAGCAGGCCAAAAAAAAAAAAAAAAGATAACCTTTTCTTCCCTCCCTCCCCCCCTTTCTCTTTCTTCCCTGTTTCCTCCCTCCCTCCTTCGTATCCTTAGCCTCCCTCCTCCCTTGCTTACTTCCTTCTTCCTCGCCAAGCCATGCTCTCGGCTCTGGGGTCCTCCCGCCCAGCAGTAGCTGGTCTTTTCAGCTTGTGGACCAATCTCAGTCTTGCCCAGTGGTGCTGCAGTTCTACCTCGGACCTGGTGTGTACTCCAGCCCTTCGTACCGTCTCTCGCCTGCCACATGAACAAGGCTTTGGAGAAAGAGCTTCGGAGTTTGGTGAGTACCAGTGGTGTCGGGCGCTGATCTTTACCTTGCTGAGGCTAAAGCGAAGCCTCCTCAGGCGAGCTTGGCCCTGTGGCCTCTGAGGCTCACGAGCATGTCAGCTGGACACATCAGGGGCTGCGCGAGCCCCATTGGGGCAGCAAAGGTAGGTGGGCTGATCTGTCCCCGCTATGCCCTCCGCCTCTGCCTGATCAGTGACCGGCCAGCGATGCTCCCAGAGTGCCGGGCTCCTTCCTCCCCTCAGAAATGCCCCCTGCCCCCTCAGCTCTGTGTCCCCTGGCAGCCGGGAGCACTGGGGGCTCACAGCAAGGGGAGGGAGGTGAGAGACATGCGCTGGGAAGGCCGCTTTTCTGGAACCTTCCAGACACCTTCCTGGGGTGGATCAAAGTGTGTTTTCTTGTTTTCTTTTTAGGATTTTTTTGTTTGTATTTGTTTTTTTGGTTTGTGTCTTGGGTTTTCTTGTATTCAGCTGTGCTGAGACTTTCTCCTGGCTCTGTACTCAGGATCATTCCTGGTGGCCCTCAGGGGACCACGTGGAATGCTGGGGATTGAACCTCGGTTGAATACATACAAAGCAAAACACCTAAACTATCTCGTTGTTTTTGTTTTTGTTTTTTTGGGGGTTTTTTTTGGCTTTTTGGGTCACACCTGGTGATGCTCAGAGGTTACTCCCAGCTCTGCACACAGGAATTACTTCTGGTGGAGTTTCGGGGACCCAGTGGGATCTGGGGATTGAACCTGGGTCAGCCACGTGCAAGGCAAATGCTCTTCCCGCTGTCCTGTCACTCTGTCTCTGGGCCTGGGTGAGCCGGGCCTTTCTGCTGAGACAGTGCTGACTGGATCCTGTCAGGACCCGGGACTGAGCACTTAGGAGCCTTTCAGAACCTGCGGGAGGATTCCAAGGGAAGCGTCCTCGCTGGGGCAGCATGGGCCAACCACAAGCGGCATCACATTCTATCTGTGTGTGGTCGAGAACATGTGTACACACGTGTGTCCACAGCCATGCACACACCCCAGTATACACACATGGGCTTCTGTCATGTGCAGACTCATACATGTCCTTGGACAAGCAAGCAAGTACATACATACTTGCACAACTCACTCATGTTTGCCAGGCAGATACACACTGGGCATTGATAACTGAGTTTGGGGTGGATTATTTTTGTTTTCTGGGTTTTTTTGTTCTTGTTGTAGTTCTTGTTTTTTGTCTTTTTTTGTCACAGTTGGGGATGTTCAGGGGTCACTCCTGGCTTGCACTCAGGAATTACTACTGACTGTGCATCCCCTATGGGATGCTGGGGATCAAAGGCGGGTCAGCCTTGTGCAAGACAAACACCCTCCCCGCTGGGCTATTGCTCTGGCCCTGGGGTATATATATATATAAATTTATTTTTGGTGGTGGTGGTGGGGGACTAGTGCCATGCTTGTCAGTCCTTGGAGGTGACTCCTGGCTTTGTGTTCAGGATATTCCTGTTAGTGCCGGGATTCAAGCAGGGCCAAGTGGCCTTACCCAGTGCTCTCTCCCAGCCCCCAGATGCTCACCGTGTTTATTGGGGCTCCCCCCTAACTCGGTGGTACTCCTGGCTCAGGGTCTAACCGGCTGGCTGTTCTCGGGTGCCTGGACCCTGTGCCAGCACTTCAGCCCCCAATATCTACGTTTGGAGTGCAAGTTCATTTTCATGAACAGCATCACAAAATGGAGTGTCTCCCATGTCGTTGATTGGAAGCTACTTTGCACCCTCCTGGTCTGAACATCTGATTCTGTTTATCTAGAAAGAAAAGTTCGCAGAGGCTTCAGAAGAGTCAGCTTCTGATCAGAAAAACATGCAAGGTGGGTGCGGGCCACCGGGTGGCTGTGCCGGGGCCGGGGCTCTGGGGGGCCACGTTCAGGGCTCTGCCTGCTCATTTCCCGCAGTGACTTCCTCGGGCTCTTTCCTCTTTGACTTAAAGTTCATTCCCAGAGACCCGAGCAGGCCAGGCACTTGCCTTGCTCACAGCCAAGCTGGTATCCATCCCTGATACCAGCAGGCTGATCCCTGAGTGTAGAGCCAGGAGGTACCCTGGGAGTAGCATGTACGTGCACAAAGCCCCCCCACACACACACACATCACACACATACACATTGTTTTTTTTATTTATTTTTTTGTTAATAATGTAGGAGTACTACTAATTATTCAGCCATTGATGAAGCTGATTTAATTGGGCACGAACTCCACATTACTTATTTTTTTTAAATTCTGTTCTGAATGTTAATTTTATTTTATTATTTTATTATTATTATATTTCCCTCCTTTTTTTGATTCATGTGAGATATAGTTACAAAGCTTTCATATTTGAGTTTCAGTCATACAATCATCAAACACCAATCCCATCACCAGTGCACATTTTCCACCACCAAAATCCCCAGAATTCCACCAGCCCCACCCTTGTGCCAACCCTTCCCCTGCCTGTGTGGCAAGCAGACAATTTCCCCCATGCTCTCTCTCTACTTTGGTTACATTCGATATTTTGACACCAGTCCCACCAGCACTCAAACCTGCTGAAAAGGCAATGCTAGATGATTTGTTTCGTATTGCTTCTTATGGCTAGAATATAATGACCAGGAATATCTGTGTCATTCTCTTCCGGGAGCTGTACTGTATAGTCTCTGGGTCTTGGCCATTGACGAGATTACGTGGTGCTGGGGGGCAGTTTGTGGGTGTGACTGCCAAGCTACTGGAAAACTGGGAATGTGGCGGGAGGAGGCCCAGTCCTGATCTGAGCAAGCCTGGAGCTCTCAGTCACGGGTTCCCGTTTACCTCCGGGCCACTGACCCTAACTGCATCTTTTGATCTCTTTTGAGATGTATGGGTCTCTGAAATAAGGACAATAAATGAGCTTATATAGCTTATATAGCTTATAAAGCTTATATACTGGTTTGTGGGTGTGTCTCCCACATACTGAACTTTTGTCCGTTTAATTTCTTGGTAAACTTGACCCCAAGTTGTTGGGGTCTGACCAAAGGCACAGGAGCAATTTTGGGGTATCTGGAAGTCTGCAGGCACCATCAGGCTGCTGATGCAATCTCCCCGCAGGTACAGGTGGACCTGCTGGTGGCATCATAGTCCCTACATCACTGTTTGTGGTGACATGCTGGTGTGCTTGGGAAAGTGCTATGTGACCTGGCAGGGAGCTGGCTGGATGGAAGATTTTGGGATGCCCCCAGCCAAGACCCCGAGTTCCTCCTGGCGCCAGACCCGCCGTCTCCATGCCAAAACCTCCTGGTGTTGCCCTCGGCCGGGGGCTTCTCCCGTAGAGACGCTTTATCGCCCCCGTGACCTCAGACTCCAGTGCGAGATTTGATGGAGCCTGCCAGACAGACTCAAATAATCCCGATGGTGCGTGAAATATGTTAAACTTCTAACTTTATCCTAACTAGAATCTATTGATAAGTTACATGAAAAAGAAGAACAGTTTAAGGCGCTGTCTTCTGAACTGGAGAAGTTGCGAGGAAATTGAACAGGTAAGAGATGATCTCTGGGTGTCGTGCAGGGGCACCCCGGGCGTGAGGCGCCTCCCTGCTGACGCTCCCGCGCCCCCTCCTCAGCCTCCCGGCCTCCCTCAGGGAGCCCCCACAACAGGTACCAGTCCCTCTCCCGCCCGCCCCCCTATCAGTTCCTGGGGCCCTGTGACACTCCGGCCACCGTGGCCCTGGGACGACTGTCAAATGCTGCCCAAGGTCCCCCCTGAGGGCCATCTATGAGGCGCCTTGTACGGTCGGACCCCCGTCCTGGCCCCATCCGTTGCTCGCTGCCTGCGTTTCTTCCCTGTCTTGTGAGTTGTCCTTGGTTTCACTGGCTGCTGCTCGGTTCGAGCAGTTTGCAGGGGCCAGAGAGTGAAACGTCCTCGGAGGGAGGCCTGGGACAGAAGCGCAGGGAACGCTCAGTTGCTTAAGACACCCCAACGCTGTTCTCCCCCCCACCCTCCCTGCATCTCTCCCTGTCTTTCTCTCTCCCTCTGTCCCTCTCTCTCCTTCCCTCCCTCCCTCCCTCCCTCCCTCCCTCCCTCCCTCCCTCCCCCCTTCTTCTCCTCCCCTCCCCTCAGATATGGAGGCCAAATTCAAAGAGAGAGATGTGCGAGAAGAGCAGTTGACGAAGGCAAAGGCCAAGTTGGAAAACGACATCGCGGACATCATGAAAATGTCCGGGGAAAACTTGGCACGGCTGACGAGAATGAATGATGAACTACGCCTGCAGGAGAGGTGGGTGTGTCGGGCTGCTTTTCCGGAACGTTCTGTGGTGTCGCCTGCAGCCGCGAGTCACCCTCCCGGAATTCTGTCTGAGGCCCTCTCCGAGATCTCTGAGGCTCCTTCAGGGACCCTCAAGTCAGCTGCTCAATCGGAAAGCCGCAGCGTCACCCACTTTTTTGTGTGATTTGTGAAGAAAAGGTGGCGGGTTGCTTGTGGCACGGCCTGTCCCAGGCAGCGGAAATAGTCCCCATCCGAGGAAGGACAGCTGACCCGTGTCACACGGAGAGAAGTTTCTCTGTTTTGTCTTAGGGCCCCTCCCAGGGGTGCTCAGGGGTCACTCCTGGCACAGCTGCCGGGTCATAATGGGGTGCTGGGGGGGAACCCAGGTCGGCCACTCACAGCAGGCTCCCCCTCTGCCGCTTCCAGCCCTTGTCTTCTTCCCTCTGCATAGCTGCCGGATAAAGAACGAGTGTTTCAAGACAAACCTTTTGCGGGCATGTTTAGAACTATTCGGTTTTATTATTTAGTGTGTGGGGGGGGTGTTATACCCGGAGATGCTCAGGGCTTCCTCCTGGCTCTGCACTCAGGAATTACTCCTGGCGGTGCTCGGGGGACCCAGTGGGATGCTGGGAATCCAACCTGGGTCTGCCACATGCGAGGCAAACGCCCTCCCCGCTGTGCTATCGCTCCAGCCCCACCATTCAGCTTTGATTCTTGCACTTTTAAGTCTTAGCCGAGTGGCCAGCCTGCCCCAGCTGGGCACGGCGTCGGAGTTTCCTGCAGAGAGTGCCGGTATCTGAGGGCCATCCTGGGATCCCCCAGCAGAGCTTGCCTCCTGGGTTCGGTACCCTTCTGATCCAACTGTACGTAAATCTTCCAGGGAGCTGTCAGAAATAATTTCAGATGGCATTTCAAAAATAAAATAGGCTGACAGTAGAATGGGTAGTGCTGCCTTGTACTCGGCCAACCCGGGATTGATCCCCAGCACCCCGTATGGTCCTCCGGCCCTGCCAGCAGTGACCCCTGAGCACAGAACCCTGAGCGAGACCCGAACACCACCAGGTGTGGGGCCCCCATCCCCAAAATAGGCAGGTCGGTATGTTGACCCTGTGAAGCTAACTGTGTTTGAGCCTCTCCGTCCTGCGTGTGTGTGTGTGTGTGTGCGCGCGCGCGTGTGCGCAGGTAAGACTACTCTGAGATTTTCATTTCTGGTATTTAGGCCACATTACGTGCTTGGCTTGCTTATGCCTGCTTGATCTCATTCTTGTTTCCAT
Organism: Sorex fumeus; assembly: GCF_029834395.1. Lineage (NCBI taxonomy): Eukaryota > Metazoa > Chordata > Mammalia > Eulipotyphla > Soricidae > Sorex > Sorex fumeus. Next base: position 195,712 of record NW_026606082.1, read on the forward strand.
TCTTCCTGCTTTTTGTTTCTGTAGTCATTAACTTACCTAATAAAGTCAGAGGAAATTGAGCTGATGTCGGAGGATCGCAGGGCCCTGAGGTCAGAGAATCAATTGCTGGCGAAGGAGAAGCTCTCTCTGAAGTCAGAGAGAGGGTCGTTGCTATTGAAGCTCACAGAAGCGGAGGCCAAAAACTCTTCGCTGCGGGAAGAGCAGAGGAAGCTCTGGCTGTTGAACCAAGCGATTCTTTTCGATAAAGAGAAGGTCATCGAGGCCAGGCGGGCCGCAGGGAAGCTCTGGCAGGAGGAGTGGCTCGGCCGAGAAGCCCTCGAGGTGGAGAAAGAGAAAATGCTGGAAGAGGGCAGGGCGGTACAGGAGGAGCTCCAGAGGGTGGGCGCGGAGAACGATGCACTACAGGTCGCCAAGGTGGGGCTGCAGGCCCTGGTGGAGGAGCTGCAGATGAGCAAGAGCGGCCTGGTGGCCGAGTGTAAGAAGGGCCTGGAGGAGAGGGGCCAGAAATGTGCACACAGAAATATACACAGATACATATATACACACAGACACACTCACACATGTACATAGACAAATGAAGATACACAAACAGACATTTACACAACTGCAGACAGATACATACACAGATATAGACTCTGATCTACCTGTGCACACGAAGACGTACAGATGTACAGACAGGCTCACACATGCACATATAGACACACATATACACACAAATATACACAGAGATAGATACACAAACATACACAGGACACATCTAGTGCAACACAAAGACACAAACAGGTGTATACACATGCACACAGGCATAAAGACATATATACACACAGACATATACACACAGTGACATACACAGACACACAACACAATCAAACATGTACACAGATACAAAGAGACACATAATATATACATAACATGCGCAGACACAATCACACATAGACACACATAAATGTATACACAGACATACAACCTATGCCCAAACAGACACGAATAGACATAAGGTAGACACAATTGGTTATAGACACAGACACAGTCACATACAGACACGCTCACACACAGAGACACAGACATCCTCAGACACACCCGGAGCACGCATGCACACAAAGAGACACAGACATGCACACACAGACACGTACATACACTTACACCGACATAAATACAGAATCTCAGACACTCAGACACACACATCAACACACATACTTCTAGAGATTCAAAGTTACAAATGCACAAGTGCACACAGACACACACACAGACTCATACACTTATGTACACAGACACACAAACAGGTAGTCACACAGACATATACACAGAAAAACATTCCCCACACACATCCAGAGACACAGACTTCCACGTAAAATACATGAGCACAGAGAAACAATACAGACATATATAGAAACACACACAGTGCACACACACATGCTCACCTAGACATACACAGACATAAACAGACACACACAGATAGACAAATACAGTCACACACAGTATATACACAACGCAGATACACACACACACAAATACACACAGACATACACTGGCACAAACATAGACACATTCACAGAGACACACAGACATACACAGGCACAAACATAGACACATTCACAGTCACACACAGACACACCCACACATGCACAGACACAACAAAGATGTCTACATAAAGTCACACACATGCGCATATACAGAGAGACATAGACACAGACACAGAGAAACAGATACATAACACAGACATATGCGGACGTATGTGCACACTGACGTACAGAGACACAGACATATACACTGACACACAGACAGAGCTAACCATAGAAACCATAGAAACATAGGCACACACACTGACATTTACACAGGCACACACATACAAAGACGTACAGACGTACACAAAGGAACACAGACACAGATATTTATATGAACACACAGACACATGCAGATACACACATATATTTATACACACTTATACATTCATTCAGCGACACAAACTGCCCACATCGACAGTACACCCATATGCACAGACATATAGTTAGACACACAAAAGTAAGACATATTCACAGACAACACACACACACAGGGACACTCACTTATATAAACAGAGACACATAGGCAAGCAGATATATACATAGACACATAGACATGATCACAGACACACAGAGATATACACAAATGCATATACAGGTGCACACAGAGAGACTCAGACATATACAAAGAGGCATCCACAAGGACACAAGACACATACAAACATAAAGACACGCACATATACACACATATATAAACACAGATATATACAAAGACACAACGCATGAGCATATAAACATACACAGACATGTACACACAGACACACAAAGACATACACACAGACACAAGCACACAAAAGACATATATGGGCACATGCTCAGACACACATTCACACAGACATAAATACACAGATATATACCCACAGATACACACATGCTCATATACACAACACAGACACAGGCATATACACACATGTGGACACACATGCACACAGAAGATAAAACATACAGAAACACAGTATATACACAGACACAAAGATGTATACACACAAACATACAACACAGACACACAACACATATATGCATAAAGACAAATATAAATAGACACAAACACATGCACACACAGATATACACAGAGACACATAAATACATCTGCACACACAGAACACAGACACATACACTGGATACTCACATATGGTCAGACACACATGCATACAGAGAATCACACATATTCACAATCAGATATATAAAGGTGGACACATGCACAACAGAGACACAAATATACGCAGACATACTCTTGCACACAATTCAAACGAATATGCATACAGATTTGCACACAGAAATACACACTGAGATATATACACAGGTACACACCCACATACACACAAGAGACACACAGAAACATATACGGAAAAACACATGCACATACAGACACAGTAATATATACAGAGACACACAAACAGATATGGACATACAATGCACACACCGAGACATATAGATATGCAGACACACACAGACGTATACACAGACAGAACCATATACACAGAGACATATACAAGTACCCACACAAACATTTACTCATAAATACACCCACATTTATACACAAGACACAAAACAGTCATAGAGACATAGATACACATAGATACACAGACATACAGACACACCAACATATAAACCGACACACAAATATGTACACACAAAGACAACAGAGACACAAACAGATACACAGACACAGGTATGTCCAAAGACACACACATTCACACAGAGACATATAAATAGATATATACACAGACACACACAAACCAATATGCACTCACACATATGCACACCCGCAACACAGACATACAAACACAGAGATACACACAGACACACACGTGCACAGAGATACACATAGAGACATAGAGATGCACACAGACATACAGATATACTAAACACATAAACACACAGACACATAGGCATATACACTCAGACATGCACACATGATATACACATTTACACAGATACATACACATGCACATACACAGAGACACACAGATACACAAACATGTACCCACATGAACACACAGACACAGCAGACATATACAAAGACACATACCCATGCATATACACAGAAACACAGTCATATACACAAAAACACTCAGAAACACTGATGCACACACTCATATTCAGAGACACATGTGAACGCACAGACCTATATACAAACACAGGCACACAGAGAGGCACACATAAACACAGAGACACACATAAACACATGCATACAGTTACACCAAAACACACAGGCTTATATACAAATGCACATGCACAGAAATGCAACATGTGTACACAAACACATGGGAACGTTTCCAGAAACACACATGAACACATAGACATATACACAGACACATTCGCACACACAGGTATACAAAGACAGACATATATACATACGAACTCATATGCACACATAGAAACACAGACATATCCACAGAAATAGAGACATGCACCCACAGATATATACACAGACACACAAATATACACACATACGTAAACAGACATGCTTACACACAAATACAAAGTCACACAGAAGCACACAATTAAACCTACACATACAGACATATACACAGACACATTTGCTCACACACAGAAATATGTAGACAGGAACATACACATCCACACACAGAGACATATGCAGTCACATACATATGCACAGTCACACACAGACACACAAATGCGCACACAGAAACACAAAAGATGTATTCACAGACACAAAATTATAAATATATCAACATCCAGAGACACACATAGGTGCACACATAGATACACATACAGACATATACACAGATGAACACACATGCAGACACACAGAGACATGCATACAAACACAGACATATTTACAGACATAGAGACACCCATGCACACATAGACATACACATGACAGTTACACACATATCCATACACCAAAATACGTATACACTGACATATACAATAGATACACATGCTCACAGACACCCAAATATATAGACACTCACAGAGGTAGACACACATGCACACACAATGACACAGACATATATACAGCATGCACAGGTAGATACAATGTATACAGAGACAGATGCACAAACACACAGATATACACCTGCATATACACAAACGCATACACATAGATACATATACACTGACATATACACAGACACATTCATATAGAAACATAGAAAAACACACACAGAAACACAGGCATGTAAGCATGCACACACAAAAGGAATATACACACACGTAGACTCTCATAGACATACATAGACACCTCCACACACAGAAATACACAGATATTTATACACATAGAAACACAGACATATACATGTAAACACACAAAAACATGCACACACAGATGCAAGAAAAATATGCACACAGAGACAGACATGTACACAGAAACACATGTGAACACACATACTCAGATATATATACACAGACACTCAGAAACACACATATATACAAGACACACACACGTACACAAATACAGACATTCACAGTCAACACAGATATATACCCGTATACAAAATACAAACATGTGTCCAGCACAGACATATGCAGACAGTATACACAGGTAAACACAAACATACATCTATAAGTATACACAGAGATAACAGACATATACCACACATAGACATATCAACACAGAGACACAGATAGATACACGGAGACACAGACACAAAATTGCAAGCACAGCCATATACACAGACACACAGACATATTTATAGCCACACACAGAAAAATGACCATAGAGACAGGTGTGTACACACAGACACATACACTGACACATATGCACACAGACACAAACATATGCACACAGAGACATACATATACACAGACATGAACATGCAGACACAGACTTACACAAACTGAGAGTCACACAGTCAGACACAGAAACATTTCAACATGTAGACCCACAGACAATACAGAGACATGTGGGCACACACAGTCACACAGAAAAATATACACACAGACACACAGAAACACACAGACATATATACTGACACATGCACACAGAGACACAGATATAGAGAGACACCATCAAAATGCGCACTAACATATACTGACACATAGAGCCACAGATATATAAATAGGCATAATCACAAGACACACTGAGATAAACACACACAATAACACACTCATGCACCACACATATCCACACACACAGTCATTTACAGACACAGGGACATATGCGCATACACAAACGTACACAGACACACAGAGAAACAAACATACATTGACACATTCTCACAGACATATGAACACACACAGAAATATAGACAGACATAAAAGACACACAGCCACATGCACAGAGTGACAACTGATATATAGACACACAGCCAAATGCATAGTGACACTGACACACATGTCTAACACAGACATACACACACAGATACCACACAAACAACACATCATATATCTTTATTCCTTGACTGGAAACACGGATAAGGCCCAAGGTCTTTGCCGCCCCCCCCCCCCCGTTCTTATTTTATTATTTTCCCTAGATTTTTATGGAAATCTGGGGGGTGGAGAGAGGGTAGAGAAACATAACATCTGCTGAGATCACAATTCCAGATGCCAAAACAAGGAATATCTGCAGAGATTCGAATTCCGGAGGATCCCCATGGAATGCATCCCAGTTTGCCAACAGCACCAGGGTCGGTGGGGGCCGCTGTCCTAAACCTCCACGTTACTGTCTGGATAGCAACTTTGATGCTTTAGCAGATTTGAAACAGCGGCCCCTGATCTCCAGGCCTGGCCGGGGCAAGGCTGCATCTATATCATCGATTTAACCCTCTCCCAGCGGTGCTGCTCCATGCAACCCTGCAAACTGCCCATCTGCAGCAATCCTGAACTCATTCCATTGTGCACACGTGCACACACACACACACAAAGACACACACCCCTCCCCACGGCGCTTCACCATGCAATCCTGCAAACTGCCATCTCGGGACAATCCCGAACCCTTTCCATTGTGCACACACACACACACACACACACACACACACACACACATACACCATTCCTGAACTCTTTCCATTGTGCATACACACACACACATACAAACACACACCTCTCTGGGGCTCTGTACCATGCAAACCTGCAAACTGCCATCCTGCAACAGTCTTGAAATCTTTCCATTCTGCATACATGCACACACACACACCCCAATCCTGAACTCTTCCCATTGTGGACATGTGTACAAACACACATACACCCCTCTCCCCAGGGTGCTTCACCATGCAGTCCTGCAAGCCACCATCCTGCCACAATACTGATCTCTTTACACACACACACACACACACACACACACACACACAGACACAGACACACACGCCCCACTGGGTGCCAGTGTGTCGCTGTAGCCGCGCGCCCAGAGCAGGCGGCTGCGGCTCCCCGGGGTGCAGGGGCTACGGGCCCATCTGCAGAGCCCCCGGTAGGGGCGGAACCTTTGGGGCGTGCGCCCTAAGCCCCCGGCCGGGTCGCCGACTCGCGGGCCGGGCTGACACGTTTAAGGGAACCGGGGCCGGGGCCCTGCGGCTGGGGCGGCCGTGGCCGCCTTCCCGCGACCGCCCGGAGGCCGCGCTTTAAGCCCTACCCTGGGGGCCGAGTCCCTTTCCGCGGAACACGCCCTGGCTTCCAGCGCAGGGGCCCGGCCGCCACTCAAGCGCGCCCCGCCCATCGCAGCCCCCGCCGGCACGGCCCGCCTCTCCCGCGCTCCGCCCGGCCAATAGGAGCGCGGATCGCTTCCGTGCCCCGCCCCCTTGCGGCCGGCCTCCGTGCGCGCGCGCGGAAGGCGGGGCCAGGACGACCCTCCGCGAGGCCCCGCCTCCCCGCGCCGCGCGCCTCCTCGGATAGGTCCAGAAGGGAAAAGGGGTGGCGACGGGGGCGTGGCCAGGAGGGGCCGGCCCGCGAGACTTTGTGCTGGGTTCACGCTGCAGACCCATAGCAGCTCCCGCGCTCCGCCCGGCCAATAGGAGCGCGGATCGCTTCCGTGCCCCGCCCCCTTGCGGCCGGCCTCCGTGCGCGCGCGCGGAAGGCGGGGCCGGGACGACCCTCCGCGAGGCCCCGCCTCCCCGTGCCGCGCGCCTCCTCGGATAGGTCCAGAAGGGAAAAGGGGTGGCGACGGGGGCGTGGCCAGGAGGGGCCGGCCCGCGAGACTTTGTGCTGGGTTCACGCTGCCTGGCAGTCCTGGAGGGGAAGAGCGGTGGGTCCGGGTCGCAGTTGCGAAGTCGTTGCAACTGGCGGCCACAGCCCGCTGGCGAAGGCGTTGGGGGCTGGCTGCTGGACCGAGCGTACCCACGCCCCCTGGCACACGGGTGATTGAAAAGGGACCAGCCGGCGCTTTGTCCTAGACTCGCCCCAGCCCTCATGTGTATCCGGGAGCCAAAGGGCTGCCTTTCGGTCGCCCCTCAGCGAGCCGGCTGAGCCCCGCCTGTGCCTCGCCCGGGAAGTGGTTGCCCCCGCTGCCCCTGAACCCGGGAATGATCCCCTGCGGCCGGCTTTCGCATTGGCCCTGGCAGTGGGCGAAATGCTGAGCGGCTGCGCCCCCTGCCGGAGTGTGAGCGCGCCCCGCCGGCCGGCTGCTGGCGCGGTGCCTCTGCGGCTGTCAGCTTGGCCCGGGCCCAGGTCCTGCCCCGTGCCTGTGACGTCGGAGCCCGGGAGGCGGGCGGGGGCGGGGCGGGATGCCCCCGGGAGGCCGCCCAGCAGCATCCCCGCCTCCCTGCATTCCTGCATCCCTGTATCCCTGTATCCCCGGATCCCTGCATCCCACCCCGGGCGCTAGCCCACGCAGGTCCCAAGCAGAGCCGAAAGCGCAGTGCACAACTGAGGTCAAAAGGCGTAGAGGAAAACGAGAGGGGCTGGTCGATTCTATTTAATTCTACCTGGAAACGAGGAGGGGCGTTTGAATCTACTTTATTCTATTCAGTAGGGTTACTTTTTTGATGTCAAGATGGGGTAGAGGCATCCTTCTACTGGCTCTTAGCATATTCTGAGCATTACCGTTTGCCAGTTCTTAAAGTCTGGTTGGAATAAGCCAGAGGGACCCATTTCTCACTGTGCCTAGGGCGGCAGTGAGGCAGATGAGGCAGGACAGAGGGTCCCAGCTTTCCAGTATTTTCATGAATGGAAATTGGGAGTCCTCAGGATGCTCAGACTCATTGTTGGAAAGTAGAGAGCCTCAGTTTATCAGCCTAGTAGCTAATAGGCTCGTGTATTAGAGATTAGGAAGAGGAAAAAAGAGAGGAAGGAACTGCTCTGGTGATGAGTTGTGTGGTGTTGGAATTATGTGCATATGTCCACATTATTCATAGTATGGTAAACCACAGAATTTCAATTAAACAGTTTTAAAGTAAAGCATAAGTACCAAAGGAAACAAAGTAGCAGAGAACACAAAAGAAAGTCTGCAAGTGGGAAGGAATGTGGGGAAACCACTCTTTGTTTTACAGGGGCTGCAGACTTTCAGGGTAAGCAGGGTTTGCTGCAGACCCTTTCAAATGGAAAGTGGGTTCTTGGCAGGTGCCTGTCTGGCTCTTTGCCCTAGGTATTGCCCATTTTCTCAGCCCTCCATGAGCCCAAACTCTAGGGCAGAATATTTGCACGGACAGTGGCTAACTCCCTGTTGATCTGAAAAAGGCCCGGAATTTTGCTGGAAGCCAAAACTGTAGGATGAGCCTGCCCAACCATGGGCCTTCTCCCTGAGGCGGGAGCAGAAACGGAGGCTCTCTCAGCAGCTCTGCGTGGGGAGGGAAACTGAGGATCTTGGTGGAGGGAAGGTCGTTCTGGTGGTGCTGGAACAAATGTATAATGAACAACTTGGCAAATCAGGGTGTTTTTCATAGAAAACTACCCTGCCACAGCGGCAGGGTGGGACGGGGGGGGGGGGAGGATGGGGGGTCGGAGGGATGCTAGGACCTGTGGTGGGGGAGGATGGGCACTGGTGGAGGGATGGGTACTTGATCATTGTATAACTGAAACCCAAGCACAAAAATTTGTGAGTCTATAAGTGTACTTCATGGTGTTTCACTAATAAAAAAAAAGATAAAAAAAAAAAGTATGTGGAGCAGAGATAGCTAAAATACAGCCATTCACAGCCGAAACTGAGGCTTTCTCTTGCACTCACTCAACCCGGGGTCCTTTCCTTCATGTTCCAGGTGCTGGGTCCCCCATGGCGTGCACAAATCCTGGAAGACAGAAGGAGCGAAGACCAGGCCAGTGCGGGTCCTGGCCTCAGGCAGAGTCTCCCTGTCTACCTGCTGGTGAGTGACGGCCCCCACCAGATTCCCTTCTCAGGGCACTTTCTGGAAGCCCTCCAGTTTTAAAGTTTCTTTTGACTTTGGGGGCTGTGTGTCAGAGGTTTACTCCTGGGTCTGTGCTCAGGGTATTCCATCAGGAAATCCATATGCAAAAGCAGTACAGGGGGAGATTAACCCCAAGCAGAAGGGGATGCACCCTGCCCTGTCACAGCAGCTGTTTGCTGGACTGGGAGTGGCGGCCTGGGCCAGGAGGCTTGCTTCACTAACGCTGCTCTCTGTGGCTTCCAGAAGCTGCTGGCTTCCTTGCTTCAGCCTGCCAGGCACCAGGATCTGGGCTCGGTGGCCTCCAGCACCATCCTGAGATTCATCATGGGGAAAGGCCAGGTGAACACCACGTGGGGACCTTGGCTGGGACTCTGGTCAGGTGAGTACACCAGCGATCACCACATGGAGCAGGGACTCGGAAAGTCAGCACCTGCTCTGCACACGGTCCATGCTAAGGCCAAGTAATATAGACATACGTATATGTGTGTATATATGTGTATGAATATATATGCAAAACCAAAGAAGAGTGTTTGTTACCTGCTTGCCTATTTCATTCCTAACAGAGCCTGAATCAACCTAGCCAGATTGACATCTCAAGGTAGGTCCTCTTCGGCGTGAAAATAGTTTACTAGGTGGCACAAAGCTTTGGGTGATTCTTAATATCTTAAATGTGTTGGAACTTTAATTTGCTAAGATAAGAACACTAAATGGTTTGAGTTAGAACCGCAGTAAAATAGAACATCTCTCCTGGCTGTGGAGGAAAAATAGATCTACATGAGATCCAATTCCTAAAATGGTACTTATTTGGCACATATAGAAACACAGGCACACGAACACGTACACTGATACACACATGAACACACAGAGACATACACATTCACAGAGAAGACATACAACACAGGCATACAGACACAGACATATAGAGAAAAGTATATACACATGCACACACATGGACACAGGCACACACAGACTTATAGACAGATGCAGTCTTACCAAACACATACACAGAGACATACCTACAGACATATACAAACACACAAAGACATACACAAAACAGACACATGCACACACACAAAAGATACTTCGGTGGACACCCATGTATACAGACACAGGCTACATGTGTATAGATGCACAGACATTATATATGTGCACACAGATATAGAAGTGTACACATATACAGATGTAGACATATACACTTAGACACATAGACATAACCACGCAATCCTAAACAGACATATACACAAGACACAGACATGTAGACAGACACACAGACATTTATACATGCATGCAGACAGACATTCACGGAGGGACATATACAGAGACACAACAGACACACACATACAGACACACAGTCACATGCACACACAAATACAAATAGACATAGACAGACACATGCACACACAAACATAACATAGAGACATATACAAAAACACGTAGATGCAGACCTCTGACAACAGATAATATATACACTGATACACAGACACACACACAGATATATGCAGATATACAACATGAACACAGACATAAATACAGACGTGCATAGACTCAAGTGTACACACAAACCCTCAGACATATGCAAACATAGAGATATACACAGATACACACAGATGCGCTTATATTTACACAGATACACGCCAAGACATTTACATAGACACACAAATGCATACAGACAATAGGCATATAAGCACTTAGACACACAGAGACAAGGTCAGACTTACACATCGACATGCAGAGATGCATGCATGGACACAGACAAAGATATAGACACAGACATACAAAGACACACCACAGATACAGGACACATGCATACAGACACATACGGTAGGACACAGACATATATACAGACAAAACAGACATATATATGCAGTCACACAGACATGCACTCATGTACACAGAGACACATGCAATGCCACACACAGATACATACATATGTACATATATAGACATGTACACAGACTCATGCACACACACATACATATGTCTACAGCGCCACAGATACACAAACATACAAATACAGACATATACACAGCAACACACAGATACAGATCCACACACACTGACATACACAGACACAGAGAGACCTGTACAGAACCATACATATGCCAAAACATGCAAGCATACACAGACACAGACATAGACACACAACGAGACATACAGATACACAGACATACACAGACACACGCACAGTACACAGAGATATGCCCACATCCATATGCATGGACACACAGATGCATACAGACTCACAGACATATACATAGGCACACAACCACACGTACACATAGAGACACAGCCACGTACATATGTACAAACACATGGACACATAGACACATAAATATAGACACAGGCACACCCATTGCATACACAGATACATAGGCACATACCCAAAGCAAACACATCATCACACATAGGCAGAGTTACGCACACAGACTCATAAAGAGCCGTACATACAGAGACATACACAAATATACAGAGACACACACAGACTCAGACAAGTATACACACACTGAGATACATACAGAGACGCATGCACGTATGCAGAGAAACACTCATGTTCACACACCAACACACAAATTTACACACAGACTATGGACACACAGATACAGAGAGAATTAAGCAAACACACAGACATGTGCACAATCGAGAAATACATACGCACACAGATTATACACAGAAACACACATACCAAGACATATATACAGACATATACACATATGCACACATAGCCACACAGCCACACACAGACACACTGAAGACATACAAACACATGCTTGCCCATGGAGACACAAACATATATATTCACACACATAGATATAGACACATGCTCACGCAGTCAGACATATACAAACACACAGACGCAAACAGATACACGTGCATATACACAGGCACTCAGAGGCATATGCAAACACACAGAGACACGCACAGGTGTGTACACAGACACACAGATAGATACAGCCATACACCGACATACAATGCACACAAGCAGACAGACATACACATAGACAACCACAGACATATAAACAGGAACACACAGATACATGCACACAGACAACAACCATATGCACACATGGAGACATTCACAGACCGACATATATGGCATGTATGCACAGACAGACATGAAGACACACGCAGACATATTCAGACACACACACTTGCGCGCACACAGATATAGACACCAACACACACCTACGTGCACACACTGCGAGACATATAGGCATATATACAGACAGACACACATGCACACACAAGGCATACAGACTCAGACACAGACATACAAACACAGACAGTAGTTATCCACTTACCTGTGTAAACAGACACACATGCACACCCAGACATATACACAGACACATGCATACATAGAGATGTGCACACAGACATACACATACATACAGACAGATGTATAGACAGATACAGGCACACAGAAACACACACGCACACAACACGGACATATACATATGCTCAGCCACACACAGAGACACAGACATATACACAGACGCACATGAAGAGTCTCATACTCAGACACACAGATCTATAAACAGACACACACATGCACAGACACATACGGAGATGCAGAGAGATGTGCACAAACATACAGATACACATGTTTACAAAGACAGCAGACATACATAAGCACAGTCAATAGACATATACACACAGGGTCACACACATGTGCACACACTGAGACACAGAAATAGAGACACAGACTCACACATAGATACACAGATTTATACATAGATTCAAAGACATATACAGAGACATATTCATGCACACACACAGACACAAAAGACATAGCCACAGTGAGAAATCTACAGATACATAGACACACAGACATATAGGTAGACACACAAAGACACACAAACATATATACACAGGCAAACCAATGCACGCACACATACAGCCATATACCAAGACACATACAGAATCACAGGGAGATACAGACACAGACTCACACAGACATATACACAGACACAAAGACACAGAAAAATATAGAGATACAATGATACAGAGACACAGGCTTCTACACAGATACACACAACACACACACAAGCACACAGACATATACAGAAACACACAGAATTGGCATACAGACTCACACACACACATACAGAGACACCGATTATGCACAGAACACAGACACACATTGACAGACCGATATAGACACAGAGAGATATACACAGACATACGCAGACACATAGATGCACATACATGCACACATATACACACATATAATCACAGGCATATACAGGCGCACACACAGAAACAATCACAGACACAGAGATACAGACATATAGTTAGAGATATATGCATAGACATACACACATTCATATACACAGACACACAAACATGCAGATATGCAAACATAGACATAAACACAGGCACAGACACACATAAAGAGAAACAGATGTTTACAATATATAGAAGCACACGACATGCAGATACACATACATACACATATATATACACAGACACACAAATGCACAAAAACACAGACAGATGCACACACTGACACACGTACACACACATACAGATATAGACACAGAGATGCAGAGACGTATACACCCAGACACATACACAACAGAGAAGTGCACACATGTACACACAAATATACACGTATTTACATAAGCACATAGACATATACTTGTTGAAATGTGCACACACTGACATGCACAGATACACATGCATACACACAGATACATATAAACATACACACAAGGGCACACAGACATATTCAGACACACACACATGCAGACACAGACACAGTGACGTATAGATATACACAGAGAAGCACACATGCACATATTTTTATGCACACACAAAGATATACACAAAGACAGTCAGGCACACTCAGAGACATATACACAGCACAGACAGAGACCTAGACATACACTAAGAAACACAGAGATACAGATATATACAGAGACTCGTACCCAATGCACACACAACATAATAACACAAACATAGACACAGATACACACACGTGCACATAGATTCACAGAACAGAGAGAAAGACACATATTTGGAAGAAACATACACAACAGACATGTACACAGGCACACTCTGACATAGATATATACAAAGACACACAAACATGCATACACGGACAGAAAGATATGCATGCATACACAGAACAGACATACAGACACACAAATGCACATGCAGACACACATATACACACATATACACAGACGCACAGTTCAGGATACACACACTTACCCAGACATGTACAGACACAGACACACACCTAAACACAGAGACACACAGACATAGACAAAGAAACACACATATCCACAGACACATACATGATCATAGACAGACACACAGACACACACCTGCACACCTGGACAAAAATAGACATGCACAAACACACAACCAATACCACACATGCAGACTTATACAGAGACACATGCACACTCTTGAACACACACATAGGCACAGACACACAGAGAAATGTTCACATAGAATACACAATGTACACACAAACATATACACGGGCACACGGAAAAATGTCGACACAGGGGACACAATGTACACACAAACATATACACAGAAACAAAGACACACATGCATATACACAAGCACACAAAAACTCATCTACATATGCACAGGTGCACGGACGTAAGCACAGATATTAAGACAAACATAGCATAAAGATAGACACACAGGCACATACAGACCTGTATCCCAACACACTGTCACATGCAGACACAGACACGCACACTGGCATATTCACAGACACAGATTGCTACACACAGGTATATACACAGACGTACACATATGCAAACACATAGACCTAGACACACGCACACAAAGATATAAACAAACACATGCACACAGTCACAGGAAAAAATATACACACACAGATCCACCTGCACACAGAGATATATCGACACAGATGTATACACAAAAACCCACACACGCAGAAACATGAACACATATGCCCACAAAGACTGACACATACCGACACACAATCATATACACAGGCACATGCACGTGCATACACACAGAGACACAGACACACACATGAACACAGATGTAGGCATACCCAAATAGCACACTTACACACATAAAAACAGACTGAGTCTCACTTGCACACACACAGACACACAAACATATGTATACACAGACACACAGGCACACATATGCACCTACATAGACATAAAGACATATACTCAGATGAACACAGACACACAGACATACAGACACGGAGACATTTACACATACACAGAGACGTACACACACATAAATACAGACACTCATAGGCAGACACAGAGAGGGAGACATACACAAGAATGAAAATACAGACACAGACATACACAAACATACAGACACTCATCCACAAGCCAAAACAGACACATGTACAAACACAGATATACAGATGCACACACAGACACACATGGACATATATACAAATGCAAATACAGACACACAGACATATGCACAGACTCAAACACTGTTCACATGCAGGCACACAGACACACGTGTGCACAGACACATGCACACATATATAACAGACATAGACAAACACCCACAAGCAAGTACACAGACACAGACATATAGACATACACAAAAATATGCACAGACACGTATACAAACAAAGACGTGGAGGTACAAACGGACATATATAGAGACACACAGACATATAGACATACTTATACACACAGATATACAAACACACATACACACATAAACGTACAGACACACATGCACACAAATACACTTGCATGTGCATACATACCCACAGACATATAAATATACGCGGACACATGTGTCAACACACGTGCGCACACAGACACACAGATTTATTGGCACACACAGGCATACACACATGCACATAGAGACAGAATCATATATACAGAGACACACAGATAAATGCAAACAGACACGTAAACACAGACACTTAAACACATAGACGTATACACACTGACGCACAGAGATACACACAGAAGATATATGCACAGACACAAATCACATACACATAAATGGAGACAGGCAACGACATGCACAGACACATATACACACAAATACCAACACACACACGCACACACTGCCACACAAATACATATACAGAGACACATAGACGTATACACAGTGACGCACAGAGATACACACAGATATATGCACAGACACAAATCACATACACATAAATGGAGACATACAAAGACATGCAGAGACACACATACACACAGAAATACATGCACACACTGAGAAACACACAAACACAGGTGCACACACAGGTACACTGACATATGGAGAGACGCATATAGACATACACATATAGTAAACATACGAACACAGGCAAACATACACTCAGACATGCACATATCATGCACATAGACATATACCCAGAACACACAGACAGCAAACATACAAAGACACATACATAGGTAGACACACAGACACACAGAGACATACACAGATAGTCACGCACATGCACACACAGACACTAAATATATATACACAAACACACATACATAGAGACATGGACTGTATTCACAGAGATACAACAGTCACAAACCCCTATGCACACAGACAGACTTGAACGACATATACACATGTGCACACAGAAATATACACAGATACATATATACACACAGACACACTCAGACATGTACACAGACACACGAAGATACACAAACAGAGATTTACACAAACGCAGACAGATACATACACAGATATAGACTCTGATCTACCTGTGCACACGAAGGCATACAGATGTACAGACAGGCTCACACATGCACATATAGACACACATATACACACAAATATACACAGAGATAGATACACAAACATACAAAGGACACATCTAGTGCAACACAAAGACACAAACAGGCGTATACACATGCACACAGGCATAAAGACATATATACACACAGACATATACACACAGTGACATAAACAGACACACAACACAATCAAACATGTACACAGATACAAAGAGACACATAATATATACATAACACGTGCAGACACAATCACACATAGACACACATAAATGTATACACAGACATACAACCTATGCCCAAACAGACACGAACAGACATAAGGTAGACACAATCGGTTATAGACACAGACACAGTCACATACAGACACGCTCACACACAGAGACACAGACATCCTCAGACACACCCGGAGCATGCGTGCACACAAAGAGACACAGACATGCACACACAGACACGTACATACACTTACACCGACATAAATACAGAATCTCAGACACTCAGACACACACATCAACACACATACTTCTAGAGATTCAAAGTTACAAATACACAAGTGCACACAGACACACACACACAGACTCATACACTTATGTACACAGACACACAAACAGGTAGTCACACAGACATATGCACAGAAAAACATTCCCCACACACGTCCAGAGACACAGACTTCCACGTAAAATACATGAGCACAGAGAAACAATACAGACATATATAGAAACACACACAGTGCACACACACATGCTCACCTAGACATACACAGACATAAACAGACACACACAGATAGACAAATGCACACAGTCACACATAGTATATACACAACGCAGATACGCACACACACAAATACACACAGACATACACTGGCACAACATAGACACATTCACGGAGACACACAGACATACACAGGCACAAGCATATACACATTCACAGTCACACACAGACACACCCACACACGCACAGACACAACAAAGATGTCTACATAAACTCACACACATGCGCATATACAGAGAGACATAGACACAGACACAGAGAAACAGATATATAACACAGACATATGCGGACGTATGTGCACACTGACATACAGAGACACAAACATACACAGACACATAGGAGCAGAGACACATGAACCCATAGACATTTAGATAGACACACAGAGACACATGATGCACATACAGACTTACACACAGAAACACACCCATGTGTGCACACACACAGCTGTACAATCCCACACCCAATGAGACACGTATTCACAGACATACACTCATGCACAGACATACAGACACCCACACAGACATATACACAGATGCATATGTGAAGAGAGACACAGATACATACAGAAACTCATAGACACTGTATGCACACAATAATGCTGACATACAACAAATGCACATGCACACAAAAGAGACACACATACAGAGATACACGCAGACACACAAATAGACGTAGAAACAGATACATAGACACATACATGCACACAGAGACACAGAAATATACACAGACATACACACTTGTATACACAGAGACTCACACAGACATATGGATATATAAGCAGATACACGCACACACAAACACACAGAGGCATATGCACAAGTACATCATAGACACACTGATACAATACATATTCAGCGGCACACACATGTGAACACAGACATGTACACACAGAATATACACAAACACATGCACACAGAGAGACACACAAAAATACAGACACAAAAACACGCACATACAGTTACACCAACACACACAGACACATATACACACAGACACAAATATGTGCACACAGACATAGGCAAACTCAGACTTATAACAGACACATATTCACACCCAACACAGACATATACACAGACTCACACCCATGTACACACAAACACACATATAGATACAGATACACATGTGCCCAGTCATGAAACACAGACATCAATAGCACACTCAGACACACACAGATGCATATCCACACATGCAGAGAGACACACATGTACACACACACAGCCACTGCACTCTCCTCCCATTGTTCATCGATTTGCTTGAGCGGGCACCAGTAACACCTCCATTGTGAGACCTGTTGTTACTGTCTTTGGCATACCGAATATGTCATGGGCAGCTTGCCTGGCTTTGCCGTGTGGGTGAGATGCTCTCGGTAGCTTGCCGGGGTCTCCAAGAGGGACGAAGGAATCGACCCTGGGTCGGCAGCGTGCAAGGCAAATGCCCTACCCGCTGTGCTATACACTCAGATAGATACAAACACATATAGACACAGACACTTATACAAACAGTCATATACAGAGACACACAGATATATACATAGAAACACAGACACTATCAACTAGACACATACACCATGCACGCCTTATAAACGAATGTATACCAACACAGACACACAAAACAAATGCATAAACACCCACATGCAGAGACACACAAATGTAAACACAGAAATACACATTTACAAATTTAGACACACATAGAACAGACAAATACACAGACTCAGACACACATGCACACATACAGAGACATGCCGATATATACACAGACACACATGGTGTAAACACAAGACACAGATATATGCACAAACATATACACAGACACACATACATTTATACACAGAGAAACAATCATACACACAGCACACCTACATGCACACACAGACACATTAGCATAGACATCAGACATATATACACACGGACTCTGACACACACAAATATACACACAGACTTATACACTGACACACAGACAGAGCTAACCATAGAAACCATAGAAACATAGGCACACACACTGACATTTACACAGACACACATGTACAAAGACCTACAGACGTACACAAAGGAACACAGACACAGATATTTAAATGGACACAGACACATGCAGATACACACAGATATTTATACACAGATATACATTCATTCAGCGACACAGACTGCCCACATCGACAGTACACCCATATGCACAGACATATAGTTAGACACACAAAAATAAGACATATTCACAGACAACACACACACAGCGACACTCACTTATATAAACAGAGACACATAGGCACGTTTCTGAAACTGGGATCTTTTGCTACAAGCTGTCATCCCCATGGGAGTGTCATCCCCAGGGGAATGTCATCCCCAGGGGAATGTCATCCCCAGGCTGCCCAATTAATAACTAAGACTCTCTGGGAAGCCCCCAGCTACCAACTCCTTGCCCCTTCCACACACATACACACATACACACACACACACACACACACACACACACACACACCTTTGCAGGGAACATTTTCTTTCTCCTCTCTCACCTGGACCCAATAGTGTCACGAGAGACACAAAGCTACAACAGACCCGTAACTGACCCCTGAGGATGCATCTGCTATGGCTATATTGGTGCCAATTTTTATAATCTTTATTCCTTGACCAGAAACACGAATAAGGCCCAAGGTACTTGCCCCCACTCCCCGTTCTTATTTTATTATTTTCCCTAGATTTTTATGGAACTTTGGGGGGGGGTTGGAGAGAGGGTAGAGAAAAATAACATCTGAGATCAGAATTCCAGATGCCAAAACAAGTAACACCTGCAGAGATCCGAATTCCCGAAGATCCCAAAGGAATGCATCCCAGTTTGCCAACAGCACAGGGGTCATTGGGGGCAGCAGTCCTAAAGCTTGATATTACTGTCTTGATAGAAACGTTGATGCTTTAGCAGATTTGAAACAGAGGCCCCTGACCCCCAGGCCTGGCCAGGGTGAGGCTGTATCTACATAATCTTTGTAGATACAGTGCTGCACCATGCAACCCTGCAAACTGCCCATCTGCAGCAAATCCTGAACTCTTTCCATTGTGTTTACCTGCACATACAAACACACACACAAACACACACACTGCCCCTAGGGCACTTCACCATGCAATCCTGCAAACTTCCATCCTGGGACAATCCTGAAGGCTTTCCATTGTGCGCACGTGCAAACACACACACACACACATACACACACACACACACACACACCAATCCTGAACTCTTTCCATTGTACATACACAGAAACAAACCTCCCTGGGCGCTGCACTATGCAATCCCGCAAATATCCTGAACTCTTTCCTTTGTGCATACGTGCATACATGCACACACCCCAATCCTGAACTCTTTCTCAAAAAGCCCTTATTCCTGCATGGGTGAGCCCTGCCAGTCCCTATCGCTGCTGGTCTGACCCTCCCAGGGACGCATGTCTGTCAGTGTGCCCCACCTCACGAACCCTTGTTCCACTTGTGTGACCCTGTCCTGTGTGTGTTACTGTGACCGAACCCAGGCCTCTGCCTGCTTCCCTAGCTCAGAATCTGCCGTCCTGTCTTGGGTGACAGCCAACAGAAGCATGCCCCTGTTCTTTTAACCCCACATCAGAGCTTCTTGTCATGGCCCTGCTCACCCTATGTAAGACCATCACTAATTTGACCCAGAGCCCCCGGTCTCCACTTCGTGACCTCAACTCAGTGTGCATGTCCCTGCATTCCAGCATGATCTCAGAAAAGAAACTGGTCTCACCATAGGCCTCTCCCCACAGGCAACTCAGAGTCCTCGTACCTGACTTTGTGACCGCGACTTCAGAGACTTTTCCTGTGTGACACAGGTTTGTACTCTACCTTTGATGTGACCCACCTTAGTCCTTGCTGCCCCTTACCTGACCTTACCTCAAAAACCCGTGCCCTTACCCTTGTCACAACCCCTCAGACCCCATGGTTTTGCCTCTGTGACCTCCACAAGGACCTTTGAGCATGACCTTTTGTGACACACTTCAGATCCCCATGACCCTGCTTGTGTGACCCCACTTCAGACCTTCTTATCTCTGTTTGTGTGACCTCACCACAGAGTCCAGTGATCCTGCCCATGTGATCCTACCTCAGAGACCCTTTTCACTGTTCATGTGACCTCCCACCTCAGAGCCTCGTATCTTGCAGTTGTGTCCCCATATCAGAGCCTTGGATCCATACCTGTGTGATCGGAACTCAACCCTCATGTTGTTACTAGTGTGATCATCCACCTCAGATTCAGTCAATGCCACCTCTGATCCCCACAGCCTTGCCTGTGAAATCACAACTGAGCATCCCATGTCCCTGCTTTTATGACCTCACCTCAGAGTTATATGTCCCTGCTTGTGTCACCTCACCTCAGAGCCGTGTACCCTGCTTGTTTATCCCCACTTTAGAGTACCACGCCCCTGCTTGTCTTTGAGGTCCCTGTTCTGCGAATACACCTCAGTGCACATATTCCTGCCATGTGGCCCACCTGAGTCATTTGCCCCTGCCCGTGTGATCCACTGTAGTGTCCCAAGTCCCTGCTTGTGTGACATCTCCTCAGAGCCCTGTCCCAGCTTGTGTCGCCACCCCTCAGAGCCTTGCTTTTGGGACCCCTCCTCAGCGAGAGTTCCATGTCTCCACTACTTTGACTGACCTCAGAGCCCTGTGTCCCTGCCCATGTGACCTCAGATTCCCATGACTCTACATAAGAGACCCTACCTCAGAACTATGTACCCTGATCTTTGCCCGTAATCAGAGCGCATGTCCCTGCTCGTGTGACCCCCCACTTAGAGTCCCACATCCTAGACATGTAACCTCCCCTGTGTTCTGTGTCCCTGCCTGTGTGATCTCAACTTAGATCTCTGTGTCAGAGCTGATGTCAGTGGCCTATGTCCCACACATGTGACCACCCCTCAGAGACCCTTGTTCTTACCTGTGTGCCCCCTCCACAGATCATGAGTCCCCAACAATGTGATCCAAACTCAGAGCCCTATGTTCCAGTGTGTGTGAACCTTCCTCAGAGCCCTGTGTCCCTCCAAACTTGAGCCCATCTCAAAAGCCCGTGTCCCTGCCTGTGTGACCACACCTCAGATTCCCATGGCCCTTCATGTGCGACTACACTTCAGAGCCATGGACCCTGCTTGAGGGTCCCTACTTCAGAGAATCACATTCCTGCTTGTCTGACCCACAAATGTCCGATGGATCTGTTCTGTGAGGCTACCTGTTTCCCTGACAACTGACCCCCACTGAGTCGGATAACCCTGCTAGTGTGATCCTTCCTCAGAAACCCTGGCCCTGGCCCTGTGACCTGTCCCCAGAGCCCTCTCTTCCTGCTTGTGTGACCCTTGCTCAGAGCCCCGAGTCCCTGATTGTGTGACTTCAACTGAGAGCCTCTTACTCTACTCATAAACCCTCCAACCTCAGAGCCCCATGTACACATCATGTGACCCCCCCTCCACCCATTTGTCTTCCTTGCCGGGTGATTCCATCTTAGAGCCCTGTGTCCCTGCTTGTGTGACCCCCACTTCAGATCCCATGTCCCTCCCTATGTGCCCCCTCTTCAGAGACCCGTGCCCATACTTGTGTGACCTCACCTCCGAACCCCTGTCCCTGCCCGTTTGACCCCTGTTGAAAGCCCCGTGTCCCTCTTTCTCAGAGTCTCATGTCCCTGCCTGTGTGACACCTTCTCAGAGCCTGTGTCCTTGCCCATGTGACCTCTTCTCAGACTCCGTGACCGTCCTTGTGTGACCCCTCCCCAGAAGCCCAGGTTTGTCCTCTGTGACCATATTTCAGAGCTCTGTGTCCCTCCCCTGTCACCACACCTCAGAGCCCCGTATTTCTACTTATGCGACCTGTTCTCAGAACCCCTTGTCTCTCCCTCTGTGACCTCTCCTCTGAGTGCTGGACCCTACTTGTGTGACCCACGTAAGAGCCCTGTGGCCCTACCCTGTGACAGCCCGTGACCATCTGCTTGTGACCCTCTACTTTGTGTCCCTCCTTTGTGTCCCTTTGTGTCCCTCCTTCGTGTCCCTTTGTGTCCCCCCGTGACCATCCCTTTGTGATCCTCAGCTTTGTATCCCTTTATGACCACTCTTATGAGGAGTGGTCATAAGTAGGTTCAGAGTGCCATGTACCTACTTATGTGACACCTCTTAAGAGGCATGTGTACCTCCATGTGTTACCCTTCCTCGGAGCCTCCTGTCCATGCCATTACCCCTGTGTGACCCAATCTCAGAGGTGCGTACACCTAATTTTGTGACCCCTCCCTAGAACCCTGTGACACCCCCCCAGAGGTCCGAGAACCTACTTGTGTGAGCTCTCCTCAGAGCCCCAATCCCTTCCCTGTGACTGTATGTCAGAGCACCATGTCCCTACTTGTTTGACTCCTCAGAGTTCCCTGTATTTCCCTGTGTGACCCTTCCTCAGAGCCCCGTGTCGTCCCTGTGTGACCCTTCCTCAGAGCGCTATAGCCCTCCCTGTGTGAGCCCACCTCAGAGCCCCCGTGTCCCTACTTGTGTGAGCCCACGTCTGAGCCCATGCCCCTTCCTGTGTGACCCCACCTCAGAGCCGTGTCTCTGCCCGGCTCCCGGAGGGCAGGACCATGGCCCACCTTCCACTTGTCCCAGAGGAGCCGGCCGCTTCAGGAGGAGGCAAGTGTCCCGTCCGCAGGTGTCGCTCAGGTTCCGTCAGGGTCAGGATGAGCCGTGGCTGTGCCGTGCTCAGTCACCCCCTTGAGTCCCTCCCAGCCCCTGGGTTTGATTTCTTCACGCCGAATCCGGCTCCCGGGTCCCAGTCAGCCCGGCCCCTGCAGTGGGGGCTGCTGACGGTGAGCAAAAATCTGTGCAGTCCTCGGGGAGAGGCGGGCGGCCCTGGGGTCTGCTGCCTGCGGCCTAGAGGCTTTAACACAGCTATTGATCCCTCCCACCCCCTCCCCTAGGAGTTGATCGAAGTACTTTCAAGTTTGGCACCAGCCCCGGTGTTGCTCAAGGTCACTTCTGACTGTTCTCTCGGGAGTTACTCCTGGGGGCTGGGGGCAGGTACGGGGTGGAACATGGGTGGGCCTTGTGCCAGACCAATGCCCGCCCACTATCCTCAGTCTCTGGCCTCGCCCCCGATGTCTCAATCCCAGTGTTGGAGGTGTTTGGATTTGGGGCTCACGGGGAGTGAGCCCAGGGCTGTCTCTGCCATGCGGGTGCCTCCACCAAGCCCCCGCCCCGTCTCTCCCCCTGGTCCTCAGCCATTCTGCTGCTTGGCTGGAGAGCACAGTGGTGCTTAAGATGGGGGAGGAGCCTGGCCTGGGACGGGGCTCTGTAGAGCTGAGGCTACCACCAAGGGGCAAGTACCCTCAGCATGGAGGAGCAGGGAGACGCGCTGAGCTTCTCAGCGCTCAGAATGGGGAGCACTGCAGAGCAACCGGCTCCTCCTTGCCCTTCCTCACCCCGACGGGGCGATGCCCGCTCACCTGCTCGGAGAGAAAAGCAGAGTGCAGGCTCCACACACGTTGCAACAACTTTATTTTAGAGAAAAAAATATGCTATCATATATTCTAAGGTAAAGAACAGATTATATCGTGTGACTCATACAGAGCAGTTGATCCAAGTCATTTCTGGAACAATATGGATGGTAATGGGAGGTGCTGAGAAACCTTTCAGACTGGGGGGCCCCAGGGTGTCTGAGTGGGGGTGTCTGACCGTGAGGCCTCGGGCCATAAGGGCCCCATAGGACCGCAGCCCCTGAGCTCTGGGACCCCTATCGCCTAAGCTTCCGGGCTGGGGCACCCTGACGCTGCTGCCCATAGGGGGCAACAAGTGACCGCTGGTGCCACACCAGCTGGGTGACACTGGCGCTCGAGCCCTGTTGGGTCACGCGAGGGGGCACACGGTGCCACGCAGGTGGGACCTGGTTGGCATGATTGATAAGTGCCTGCTGGTGTTGTGCGTGTTGGGTGGCACTCCTTTTCGAGCCCTGTGGGGGTGCGGGCACATGGGGGGGCACAGGATGCCATGCAGGTGGGACCTGGTTGGGGGCCACCACAAGTGGCTGCTGGTACCACATCAGCCGGGTGGCACCACTGGCTGAGCCCTGCTGGGCTGCGGGCCTAGGCTTCAGAGTAGCAGGAGCCACAAGTGGCCGCTGGTACCTGCCCTGCTGGGTGGCAGCACTTTTCAAGCCCTGCTGGGGTGCGGGCACATAGCGGGGCACAGGGTGCGACACCTGTGGGATCTGGGTGGCGGGTGCAGGCACAGGTGGCCCCTGGGTACCGCGTGGCCCTGGTGCCTTGGGAGGCACAAGCTGCCTCGGGGGTGCAAAGTGGAACACTGGTCCGCCCTGGGGACCACTTAGCCCCGGCACGTTGGGAGGCCCGAGCTGCCGCGGAGGTGCGAATTGGAAGGCTGGCATGCGTGCAGGGGCACCTTGGGTGCCACTTGGTCCCGGAACATTGGGGGGCACGGGCTTTGGCGCCGAAGGGAGCTGCATGGCAGGCACAGGCACAGGGGCGCCCTGGGTGACATTGGGGCCCGTTCCAGCGCCCGGCTGGTGTCTCTTACTTTGTGGGCCTTGTAGCTTCGCACGGTTGTTTCTCTTCCTCTTCGAGCGCTTCTGTGATATCCCTGCGGCCTGGACGTGGGTCGCCTGGCCCTGGGGTGCGGCCATCGCAGAGCGTGGCTGGGTCATGGGGACACTGGGTGGATCCACCTCCATGTCGCTGAGTGGTTCCCCTTGGGATTCCGCATCCATGGACTGAATGCTGCTCCCGCAGGACACAACTTCCATCGATTCTACGTCACTGAGACAGGCCTGTGTGTCCTTGGTGGACACAACCTGGCCATCGTCAGGGGCTTGTGGCCACCCTATGACTGCGGGTGCAGCTGGGGCGGGCACTGCCACCGGGAGCGGAGGCAGAGGGGCCTCCTTCTGGGGCACTGGGGCCCCCTTCTGGGCTGGGGCGGGGGTCACCGCCCGGCCATGAGGGGTCTTGTGGCCTAGCAGGGCCTGACAGTGATGCGTGCCCCTCTGGAAGCAGGGGGCTTTCCGTGGACAGTAGACCACAGCCTCGCACCAGTCTTCCTCCTTTCGAACGGGCCATCCATGCTGGTCAGAGGGTACTAACTGGGGACCTTGGCGGCGAGCCCGCTGGCCATAGTAGCCATGTCCATAGGCCCCTGTGGGCTGGCCACTGGGCCCCGGCCATGGGTAGTAAGTCGGCGGGCCGTGGACATAAGGCCCTGGATTGTAGGGATAAGGGACGTGGGGCTGAGGATGCCCCACAGAGCTGGGCCCACCGTAGCCCCGTGTGCATGGCGCCTGGGCTGGTCGCGGCGTCCCCAGGTCCTGGTAGAACCACATGTCGCACGGTCTCCGCGTCATCCCGGGTCAGGGCTCTGCAGATCACAGGCCACACTCAGACCCTGGCAGCCCAGAGACGCACACCCTCTCCCTGCCATTGGGGCCCTTTCTGCACCTTTGGGGTCCACAGGGGTCACACAAAAACCATTTTATTGTTTGGTCAACTTTGGGGCCACGCCCCATGGTGCCGAGGGCTGACTCCAGGTCTTCCTCAGGGGTCCCTCCTGGTGGGTCTGGGGGCCCATCTCTGGAGCCCGGAAGCGAGTTCGGGTCATGCAAGTCTAGTGCTGTCAGCCCAGAAGACACCTCCTATCTGGGGACTCCCATCCTCCTCCCTACGGGCTCCCTGGACTCCTCCCTCTGGACTCCCACCTTCCTCCCTTGGGATTTCCCACCCTCCTCCCTGGAGACTCCCACCCTCCTCCATAGGGGCTTCTCTACCCCCCTCTTGGACTCCCACCCTCCTCCCTAGAGACTCCTTGGCGTCTTCCCTCTGGACTCCCGCCCTCCTTCCTAGGGGCTCCACATCCTCCTCCCTCGAACTCTCACCCTCCTTCCTAGGGGCTCCTTGGACTCTCCCCTCTGGAATCCCACCTACCTACCCTAGGGTTTCCCTCCTTTCTCATTTGAGACTCCCACTCTCCTCCCTAGGGACTCCTTGGAGTCTTCCCTCTGGTCTCTCACCCTCCTCCCTGGGGACTCTCAACTTCCTCCCTCACTGTTCCCCATTCTCTCTGGCAATTCCCATCATTTTTCTAGGGGCTCCCCACCCTCCTCCCTTGTGGCTCCCCACCCTCCTCCCTTGGCTTCCCTCCTTCTGTCCAGGGGCTACCACACCCCCTCCCCTGGGGCCTCCCTCCCTCGGGCTGGCCCCGTTTCCCTGACCCCTGCTCCCCCATCCCCGCAGACCCAGGTCTCTGTCCCCCCCTTGGGCACTCACCGTGGGCGGAAGGGTCTCAAAGGGGGTGATCGAGCTGCGGACAGGTGCGGGTCTGTCGCGGAACAGTCAGCGGGCAGCCCCAGGTGCTGGGAACCAAGCTGCGTCTGGTCTGACGGAGGAATTCACGTCCCGTCCCGTGTTGCCGACTAGCGTCCAAGACTAGCGTCCCAGTGGGAGTGTGCCAGTGCGGCGCGTCCCTAGGAACCAGCGTTCCTTCCTGGATACCCTTAGTGATGTAGGGCGTGGCCTCAGAACTCCAGGTACGGGGGTCCCGCGCAGTGGAACCTCCCCATGCCCCCCCTGCCATGTGCGCGCATGGTACGGTCGGGCACACAGAGCAGAGGGCGTGTGGGCTTGGGCTCGTGCATTGAGCGCCCAGGCGAGGGGTCCCACTGAATTGGAATCTTCCCCGGGAGCCTCACACAGCTGGTACTGGGTCAGGCTTCGACCCGTTGGTCCTGCACGTGCTGGGCCTTCCCCTTCCCACTAGGAACTTTGTGCCCTCACGCTCTGCGGCCGCCTCTGCGCACTCTTTGCATCCTTCGAGCAGTGCAGGGTGCGCCCAACGGATAGGCATGTTTAAGACGGGAGTCCTTGAAGTCGGGTCCCTTGGATTCCCTCTTAGGATTTTGGGCAGGGTTTGGGCAGTACCGGCCACTGCCCCCGGAGATATTCAGGGGACCGCAGCATAGAGGGAATTGCACGGGACCCTCTGTGATCTCTCTGGGTCCTGATATGGTTTAGGGTCCACCTCATTCTGTCCTGGGGCTGCCACGCCCCCTCTTCTGGGCTGCCATACCCCCCTTGGGCCTGCCTCCCTCTGGTTCATCCCATTTCCCTGAGCCCTGGTCCCCTTTTTGTATCCTGGGGTCCCCATTCCCGCTGCAGCAGGTCTCTGCCACCCCCTCAGAGGTGGGGGCAATCACCGTGGGCGGAAGGGTCAGAAAGGGGGTGATCAAGCTGTGGGTAGGTGCGGGCCTGCGGCGCAAGAGCCAGCGGGCAGCCGCAGGCGCAGGGCACCAAGCTGGGCCTGGTCTGTAGGAGGAATTCAAGTCCTGTTTTGGCAACTAGCGTCCAGGCTGGAGGGTGCAGGTGCGGCATGTCCCTAGGAACCAGTGTTCCTTCCGGCATACTCTTAGTGACTTGGCGCGTGACCTAGGACTCGGGGCTCGGGGATTCTGCGTGGTGGAACCTCCCCGCACCCCCCACCATGTGCGCACATGGGACCATCGGGAGCACAGAGCGGAGGGCGGGTGGGCTTGGGCACGGCCACGAGGTGCCTGGACGTGGGGGCCCGCAGAGTTGAGCCTCCCCGGGCTCCCCACCCTCTGGGGGGTCGGGGCGTGGGTGAGGCCTTATGGGAACGGGCTTCAGTGGACACTCGGGGCTCATCGGGGGAGCTGGCGGCCAGCCAGGGAATCCAGGCCTGAGATGTTGCTGAGGGGCGCACCGCACGTGGCTGGGAGTTTTTGTTTGCATCCGTGTTGGGGTTCCTCCCGTTGAAGAATACGAGTTGACCCTATTTCTCTTTGCGGATAACAAACTTCAGTGTGTCTTGCCGTTGTACCTTTTTCTAGTAGGGAAGGATGACGGTGTGGGTGTTTTGCAACAAGCAAAGTGTCTCTGTCAAGTCCAGCCGTGGTCCAAAGCTACAATGACCCAATCCCTTGAGTGAGTGACACCCTGCCCTCTCCAGCTCAAACACTGTTTGTGACAATGTGATGTGTTTAGCATGGGTGAAGACAGCAACAAAGTCTAAGCAATATGGCACTTATTTTTTATGCTATTTTTATTTTGGGCCCTTCTGAGGACTGACTCTTGGCTCTGTGCTCAGGTATCACTCCGGGCAGTGCCAGGGGGCCGTGTATGATGTGAGACTGGAACAGGCGAGCACCCTCCATCCGTGCTATACTCTCTCTCTAGTGCCTCTTATATTTCATGTGAGTCTGAAGAGAGAAGACTAAAGCCTTCAAGTAACGCATCTCTGCGTATCTCTATCAGTATGTGCTAAATATATATGTCAACCTACCTGCTGTATGCATACACACAGGAAATATATAGTGGGCTAATTATTCATAGTTATAGGATAACAATAAAATGTTATTTTGTAAACACTCATATAAACTTATATAAACGCTCATTTCCTGCTATTTAAACTCTATGTTACATAAAGCGGAGCAAGGAAAACCTTCTAAAACTCGTGGTACTGGAAAAGCTGGCAGTCACTGTCAAAATATGAACTCACCCATTTCTAATGCCGTGCACAAAATAAAATCAATAGGAATTAAAGACCTGGATATCAGACCTGAATCCATAAGGTATATAGAGGAAAAGATTAGCAGAAATCTCCGTTATATTGAAGTTAGCGGCATCCTCAATGAGGCAAGACCACTGGCCACACCAAACAAATCAAGAGAAACAATTGGGACTACATGAAATTCAGAACCTTAGGGCCAGAGCGGAGGGATAGGCTGCTTTCCTTGCATATGGCTGACCGGGGTTTGATCCGCAGCATCCTATATATTTCCCCGAGAACTGCTAGGAGTAATCCCTGCACGCAGAGCCAGGAGTAGACCCTGAGCATCGCCACGTGTGACCCAAAAAGCTAAATACATACATACATACATACATACATACATACATTTAGAAGCTTCTGAACTGCAAAAGAAACAATGACCAGAATACAAAATTGGCCCACTGAAAATGCGTGATGAGAGTAGACTATAGACCGAAAAAGATTGCCATTCAATGGCTCTTTTGCAAACCACGGCACTCAAAATGAGAAAGATAACAAAAGGGAATGCCCTGCCACAGAGGTGGAGTGGGTTGGGGGGATGGGGGAGGGAGGGATACTGGGACTGGTGGTGTTGGAGTATGGGCACTGGTGGAGGGATGGGTATTCGATCATTGTATAACTGAAACCCAAGCACACAACTTTGTAAGTCTACAACTGTACCTCATGGTGTTTCACTAATAAAAATTTAAGAAAAATAAAATGGCCCAATGACAAGTGGAAACCATTCATCTGACTTAGGATCAATCTCCAAGTTATATAAGGCACTGGTAGAACTTTACAAGAAAAAAGAAATCCAACCTCATCAAAAACTGGGGAGAAGAGATGAGCAGAAACTTCCTCAAAGAAGAAATACAACCAGCCAAAAGGCGTGTGAGAAAATGCTCAACATTGCTCATGATCAGGGAGATGCCACTCAAAACAAGATGCCATCTGATGCCGAGAGACTGGCACACATCCAGAAGAACGAGAGCAACCGGGCCTGGAACGACAGCACAGGGGAGGGCGTTGGCCGACCAGGGTTTAATCCCCTGCACAACCATGTGGTCCTCCGAGCACTGCCAGGAGTAATTCCTGAGTGTAGAGCTAGGAATAACCCGACCACCACCAGGAGCAGTAATTCCTGAGTGCCGATGTAGGTTATTCCTTGCATCTCCAGGTGTAACCCTGAAAGCCAAAATCAAGCAAACCAACCAGAACAAGCAGTGCTGGTGTGGATGCGGGGACAGGAAGCCTCGTGCTCACTGCTGGGGCAGTGTCTACTGGCCCGGGCTTTTAGGGAGACAACAGGGACCTTTCTCAATCAACTAGGAATTGCACTTCCATATGACCCAGCAGTAGGTTATATACTGGGGTCCAAAACCACAATGCAGAAAAGACTTCTACGCTCCTGTGTTCATTGCAGCACTAGTCACTCACAGGAGCCAAAATGTGGAACCAACCCAAGTGCCCAAGAGCCGATGAGTGGATCGAGGAACCCTGATACACAGTGGAATACTACTCAGTCATAGGAAAGATGAAGTCATGTCATGTGCTACCACATCAGTGGTTCTGGAGAGTTTCAGGCAAAGTGAAATGCGTCAGAGGAAGAAGCACAGACATGAATGGTCTTCCTACCGTGCAGGATATGAAGAAACAGAGTCGGGGAATAACACAAGGCAACCGAAACAGAGAATGAGAACCAGTCTCCAGCAGAAAACTTGCTAGTTGTAGGGGCTGGGGCAGGGGAGAACAGGCTACAATATGCCATTGGCGGGGGCAGCGGTCACTTGGAGCAGAATGCAGTGCTGAAAAGAGGCAGACAGTGCGTCCACGAGAGACAGGCTCAGGACGTAAACTGGGGACACTGGTGGAGGCATGTGAGCACTGGTGGGACTGGAATGGAATATCCTATGCCTGAAATTCAATGATGAGTAACTTTGCAATTCACCATGACTAAAAAAGTACGAAAGAAAGGAAGAAAAGAAGGAAGGAAGGAAGGAAGGAAGGAAGGAAGGAAGGAAGGAAGACAGAAAGACAGAAAGAAAAAGGAAAGAAAGAAAGGAAGGAAGGCAGGCAGGCAGGAAGGAAGGAAGGAAGGAAGGGTCACCATCATTTTGGCTACAAAAGGATAAACCTGCTGTGAATACTAGACAATCAAATTCTCTACTATTGTGTGTGATTATAGAGAAGAGCGTGTAGGGTAGGTAACCATCTCTGAAGCAATCGCCTTAAGGACACATGCCAGGAGCACCCAGTGCAGAGTCTGACGTGGTTTCCCAGTGTTCCCACAACCATCATGGACGTTGTGAGAAGGTTCATGCGGATGCTGGGTGCGGTGGGGAAGGGCAGCCATCGACGGGGGTGCAGGGCAGAGGGCGCACCCATCCCCTTCCCCGTCAGCCCGCGCTGGGGAGGTACAACCCCTGGCACCGGAAGAACAGCCTAACTCTTCCCAGCTGCAGCCTCTTCCCGCTTTGCAGCCTGGATGCGGGGCGTTTGCAAGGTCATTTAATGCTGAGTTTCCTGTAGACCAGTCACGCAGCCCAACCTGCCCCCCCCCCCAACTTGAGCAGCTGCTCAGTGGAACAGGAATATCCTGGCATTGATGGGAAGGGGGAGCCGCTTGGCTGAAGGGCAGGCGCTGTTCCCGGCTCAGCGCCCCCGCTGGGCCCTAGCAGGAGGAAAAAGGCCCGCAGCGTGGACAGCGGCCACTGAAGGCTCCTGCTGGTGGACGCACAGACGGTGTGTGGACACGATGTTCAGGGGGCAGTGAACGCGCCTGCGCGGGCATCTCCTCCAGGTGTGCGGGGGCGCGCTGAGGTGGAGACAGCCGCCATCTGCCCCCTACCCGGGGGCACAGAGGTCCCGCGCCATGGACTCTGAGGCCACTGCCGGGTCGGACACCCCGAGAAAGCACCCGCAGCATCCTCATCCATGGGTGCAGGACTGAAGGCACAGACACGCCCACCCACAGCTGACCAGGCTCCGGAGTCTCAGCAGGGCTGGAGCCCCCAAACACTCGGTACTCCGTGCTCAGGGCTGGGCTCAGCTGGCCCGGCCACACTCGGTACTCAGTGCTCAGGGCTCAGGGTGGGCTCAGCTGGCCTGGCTGGCCCAGAATTTCTGGAATTGGGGTTGGGGCTCCCCTGCCTCAGACAAACATACAAGCCAAGGAGAGAGACCCCCTAGGATGGATGTGGGGCCATATCTAGTGCCTTTACAGCCCCATGCACGGATTTTTCCCACTGAAGACAAGTAATGGCCCAATCGCTTTCTTGGCAAGACACGGTAAAATTGCTTCTGGTTTCTTGGCGTGTGGGGGTGGGTTTTCCTTCCTTTTTGGTGCTCGCATTCATTAGGCTGATTCTTGGTTTCACAGGTATGCCAGTGGCTGGGCATTCTTCCTGGCTTTCCTGTTGAGTTTGCTGTGCTTGTGGGTGTGACAGTGTCGTCAGTGCTGGTGGTTGTATCTGTGTTGCTCGTGGTTGTGCTGTTGTGTTAGTGTTGTGGGTGTAATTTTCATTGTTGGTGGTGTCAAACCGGGCCGAGATCTCCCCAGAGCACTCACACGAAGACAAGTTGCGATACAATAAGCAAAGGGTTTTTATTAGCTAGCTCGGCTAGCTCAAGCTAGGGCCCTCATCAAGCTCACCGACACAGTGGCAGCCTTCTCAGAACGAGTGGCCCCGAGTCTCAAAACTGAAGGACTTTTCTCCCATAGCATCATGGAACAGGGACTTTCCGCAGACTACCATTTCAGCTGCAGTATGAGGGGTTTCTCACTACTTGTACTTAGCTGATTGGGTATAAGTTGGAGTTACATAGGGAAGCTTCCCTACCTGCACCTGATTGGTAACCCATCATTGACCTCACCCAGGCTATCTCGCTTCAGGGAAATCATGACTCAGTTCCAGGTATCTGTGCCCAATTCGCAGGAATTCCAGAACTGAAACCTACGCCCAGCTTTTTCTGGCTTCTGTAAGAGCCTGTCATGGCGCTGCCTTTGCTTCTCTATCTCTCATTCCTCCCTTTTCTTTTATGCCCATGGTTGAGCAGGGTCAAGCTTGACCCCTACAATTGTTTCAGAGGGAAATACTTTTCTGAGTACCTTAAGCTGAATGGTACTGACACGTTCTTTCACAAACTCCATGCCACCAACTCATCCAGGAAACAGGGGCCCACAGTCAGGAACAGAAGCAGGAGCACTAGGGGTCCCATGAGGGGTGGGATCAGGGTGAGAAGTTGACCTTCCCAGCTCCCCTTCCATAACAATATGCCTGTACCGGAGTCAATGAGATAGGAAGGGGACAAGCCAGACGTTAGGTCATATGTGCAAACAAACCAAGTCTTCTAGCTGACCCTTGGTACAATTGCTGGGAGTCTATCCTATATTTCTGGGTTAAAATCGGCTCAGCAGGGGGAATCTTACAAGTTATAGGTCCCTAAACAAACACAAGTCCCAGGATGGGCCAAAACTGGTACAGACCAAGGTGAAACTGTGCAGTCTCCGTCTTTCCTGGGTGTCATTGGCTATAATTCTACCCGTCATAGTGGCAGAAAGTACCCAGTGCCAAAATTTGGGCTCATAGTGAGTTTGCTTCACAGCTGAGCAAACAGAAGCAGAGAATAACCCGTGCCACTCCCTAGGATCCCTTCAATCACTTTCTTCAGTTTTATCTTGGAGGGAGAGGCTCCATTTGGCAGGACACACCACTGGCCGTTGTCGTCCTGTCTTCAAGGGGGGAGGCAGTTTTCACATGTGAAGCATGGACCCAGGCTTTGATTCTTTCCACCTTCAGAGTGAACGGCATGATCAGGGTCATGGGATAGGGACCTCTCCACTGAGGTTCAAGGATGGCAGTCTAATGTCACCGAACCTAGACCAGGTCTCCCAGTGAGTATAGGTGAGGCGTTACCGATGCTTTGGTCATACTCTCAAAGCCCCATATGGAGCTGGACCTGAATGACCTCTAGGGCCTGTCATAACGTAAGGTTTTTGGGGCGACCTCTAATCGCCCTTGTAGGTGTTACCATATTTGAACCCTATCAGATATTGTACGGCAATTCCGGAAGATGGGTATTTAGTGTCTTATGATGGGTCCCATGGCCGCGAAGCGGCCGCGCGGGTCCGGTAAGTGTCCTGGAGTGTGGCGACGGCTGGGTAGTGGAGGTAGTGTCGGTAGTGGAGGTCTGCCAGTGGGGTATTTATATGGTCCCGGTAGGGGTAGGGTGGGTCTTCTGTGCGCATTCCGATCCCTGGGTCTTGGGTGGTTGGTGGAAGCAGACAGGCAGGGTATGGTGGGGCTCCTGATTATAATCCCTTTGTCACCTGTGGTTGGTGGGAGCAAGCAGAGAACCTCTGTCCCTGGGTCCGTTGAGCCTGGAGTCCAAGGTCTCAGAGAGTTCCGCTTATCTTGTTCTGTGGGTCTTCAGTCATGCGTGAGTTTCGGCCGGAGCTGCCGAGAACCATTTATTAAAGGGATTATATATAATGTATTCTGACATTTTCTCTAAAGTATTTCACTTGATTTATTTCTTTCACCTGTAAAGGTGATTAGAGGCTGCCCCAAAAGCCTCCATCCCTCTCGGAGAGCCGGCAAGGTACCGAGAGTATCCCGCCTGCACAGCAGAGCCTGGCAAGCTACCCCGTGGCGTACTCGATATGACAAAAATAGTAACAATGATGGTCCTCATTCCCCTGACCCTGAAAGAGCCCCCAATATGCCATCGGGCTACAATAGCACATGACACGGATGAAGAGAGACATTACTGGTGCCCACTCAAGCAAATTCATGAACAACGGGATGACAGCGATACAGTGACAAGGATAACATTTCTGACTTTAAAGAGTTTAGCCTTCTTTATTTGGAAACATGTAATTTTGGAGAACTACAAATCATCCCTTAACTTAAAGTTGTTTTTCTGTTTTACCTACGTCTTTTACCTTCCATTGAACACAATGCCTGCCAAGACAAACAGCCTTCCTGTTTATTCTTAGTGATATTGGCAGTATGAGTATTATTCCTAAAAAATAAAAAATAATTAAAAAATATTATTCTTCATTCTGGGATAATGCTATGAGCTCCAATCATGTTAATTAAGTATGAAACTAAAACTGTTAATGTAATCTAGTACTTAATTAGTGCTATGACTAATCCTCAAGTCCCTATATATTGAAATATGCATCACCCTCCTCCTTCTTCATCGAGAAACCTAGCGAAAAGTCCTTCAGAGTTTCCAGCATCTCAGACGTTGTTTAGCTAGTTTCTGCTGTGTCTTCTTCTAGTCATGCCAAGCCTCAGCTATTCATGATGCTGCTTCCTCTCGGCAGAAACAAGAAAAGACATTTCTTATATTCCACTGGACCTCTCAGCACAAGCCATTACCTGGGTCTTGTGTTAGAAATTTGAAATTTTATCTGATGCTTCCTTTACTTTAAGAATACTGGGGCGGGGCTGGAGCGATAGCACAGCTGGTGGGGCGTTTGCCTTGCATGCAGCTGACATCGCCGGGTGTGACGCAAAAAGCAAAAGAAAAAAGAATAAACTGTAACTTTGACTGTTTCAATGTAGTTTTTTACCCCCCATTTGATTGTTTGAGCCTCTGTGATTGAAAGGCAGTTAATGGTGCTTTGCGTGCACATCATCCCGACACACATCTGGCACTGGGTACCCACCACCCTCCCCCAAGGGCCGGGCTCAGTTTGCCCGCGTGTTGCCTTTGGCCCTCCTTGCTCCCTGGCTATGTCTCTGTAAGTCCTGCAGTGAGAGAGCACCGTGTCAGCGCCTGTCCCTCGGACTGGCTGGACTGCGCATGATGCTCATGGCTCCATTCATGGGGCTGCAGGCTGCATGATTTTGTTCGTAGAGCAGAGCGGGTCCCACTGTGTGTCTATGTCTCACAACTTCTTCATCCCTTGGTCCGTGGTTGGGCCTTTGGGTGGTTTCCACGTCTGGACTTAGCACTGAGTGGACACAGGCGTGCACGGGTCCTTTCGAATGGAAATCTTTGTGTTTGGGACAAACCGAAACCTTTCAATGTAGCTTGGAGACTCTTGCGAGCTGGAAAAAGTTCCTTTGGGCCCTGGGAGACGACTCACTAGGTTTGGGCACTTCTTTGCATGTTGAAAGCTCAGACTTTGAGGCTCTCGGGCCTCGCAGGAGGAATACTGAGCTGGGAGTACTTCTTAGAGCAGAAACAAATAACTTCCTCTAGCTTGGTTGTTAGTAACATGCACAGTTGTTCTGTCTAATCCAGACCACAGAAATGTCCTATTGAGGCGAAACATCGATGACGCTTACATGAAAGATATTTAAGTCAGACTTTGAATGAGATTAGTGGAAGAATTTTCTCCTCCAACTCCCATTTTAAATGAATCTATTTGTCCGGAGGTCAAGGTTTCTCAGATTTGACACTCGATCATTTTTTTGGCGTTTTCAGAGGGTGTACAGTCAGCGGTGCTCAGGGGGAACATGCTCACGGGGTACTCGTGGCTCTGCACTCAGTAGTTTCTGCTGGCCGTGCTTGGGGGACCAAGTGGGATGCTGGGCATTAAACCTCAGTCTGCCGCTGCAAGGCATCCCACCAAATTTTCTTTTGCTCTGACCCACCCTCTGGATAATTTGTTGTTGTTTTTGAATTATCGAATCTCCCTGAGATACAGTTACAAAGTTGTTGCTGATTGGGTTTCAGTCATACAGTATTGCAATGCCAGCCCCTCTGCCAGGTTACATTTCCCACGACAAATGTCCCCAGTTTCTGTCCCGCCACCCTCCCCCCAGCCTGTCTCTACGGCAGGCACTTTCCTTCTCTGTCTCTGTCTCTGTCTCTGTCTCTGTCTCTGTCTCGTCTCTGTCTCTGTTTCTTCCCCCTTTGGGCATTATGATTTGCGATACAGGTACTGAGAGTTATCCTGTGTGTCCCTTTGCCTCCTTTCGGCACAAAGCTCTTGTCCAGAGTCACCATTTCCAGCTGTCTTTGTCCTGTGGTCCCTTCTCGGTCCCCCTGCCTCTCCCCCAGCCCCTGAGGCCCGGTGGGTTGTTTGTTGGGGGCTGGCTGGCAGCAATTCTCCCCTCTTCCACCCGGTGGCAGTGGTGCACGCTCCCATCCAGGTAGTGGGACTGATGGTTCTGCGCCTCCCTTCCCCTTCCCCTTCCCCTCCCCCTTCACCTTCACCTTCCCCTTCCCCTTCCCCTTCCCCTTCCCCTTCCCCTTCTCCTTCCCCTTCCCCTTCCCCTTCCCCTTCCCCTTCCCCTTCCCCTTCCCTGCAAGCAGACCGGGTGCGAGCAGCAATTCCCAGTCGCCGTCATGGGTCCTTCCTATTTAATTCACGGCCTCAGAATCACAGCCAAAATCAGATCGAACAGGACTGAGCACGGCTCCTCATGATATTATGCCCCCGCTCGGTCCCCTGAGCCCCCCGCAGGTAAGACCTGAGTGCAGAGCCAGGAGTCAGCTGGGCATAGCCCCAGCGACTCCCAAAAACCAATAGAAAATCATTATTATTTACATATACTTTTCCCCTAAAGGCACTCTTCTGAACCCAGTAACTATTATTAGGTTCTAAGAAACCTTCCCAGGCAGCACATTAAAAACAAATAAATGTGCCTTTCTGACATTATCGTCAGAATCTTAGATGTATGTTTCAGATTTTCTGGGTACATGGCAAGTTTCTACTGTGTAACAAAATCAGCTCTTTTTTCCCCCAAATTCTAACCCCTCATATCCTATGTCCTGTCTTGCAAAGTAAGCAGCTGAAATAGTTCATCGTACTGAAGGAGTTAGGATGTGTCTCAGAGAAGACGGTTTGAACCACAGACGAATAAATTGCTGTAGACATTTGTACGCTTGCTGACTCCCCAGCAGAAAGTGGTCACTGAATGAATGTGTCCATATTTATCATAGGTTGCATAAAGAAGAATAAACTGACATCCTGTTGCTCATTGTTCAATTTTGAATAAAGTGATGGGCTGTGCTGTATCGAATTGCAAGTTCTTACCCCACAAGAGATGTGATGAATGATATCCCCTTTCAACAAATGTATCTGCTAGTTCTGGCCTCCGGGAAGGAATTAGGAGACATCTATAAAAATTCAGACACTGTCCCATTAATCCTGTGAGACTTTATGATCTTACTTTTCCTCTGTAGTGAATAAAGAACACAAACGTGAAAGATAATCACCCCAGAAGCCTTCCCGTTTTATGTGTTCTTTATGTGTTTTTAACAGAAAGGAGAATACGGGGCATTTTATAAGATGAAATACAGCGAGGCTGGCTGCAATTTAATCAGCACGGTATTCCCTGTGTTAGGACAGAAGGTACTAAGTCACTTTGTGACTCCATTGCTAATCTGCCTCCGGTAAGCAGACATCTTAATCTTTTCACAATCTAGGTCTTGTTCAGCCGGCTAGTTGATTTCACAAGTCAGAAAACCGACTCGTCTGAGCTGCATTGATGATGGAGTTTGGTGGTATCAACCCCTATCTTAAACCTTTCAACATCCTGCCAATTCTACCCAGGTAGAGGAGATGGCGGTAAATAATTCTTGCCCTTGCTGTTTCTTCCTTTGAGTGGAAAGCTCATCCATAGTGTTAAGAGCCACCAACAATCTTTTCTTTTGCCTTTGGTCCCCAGACTAGGGCTTGGGGCAGATCCAACCTGCCTACTGTTCTTGTTGATAAAGTTTTGTAGGGACACAGTTGCATCGATGACTTACTCTATTGTCCGTCAAATCCAAACTGTCTGCTATTCTTGTCAGTAGTTTTATTCAGACACAGCCACATCTATTCCTCTCTGTACTGTTAAAGTCAAAGTGCCTGCTGTTCTTGTCAATAAAGATTTATTGAGGCACAGCCATATCCATTCCTTTCTCTGCTGTCTGTGATATCTGAACTGCCTGCTGTTCTTGTCAATAAAGTTTTATTGAGACACAGCCACATCCACTTGTCTCTGTCCCATCCAATTTGAACTGCTGGCTGTTCTTGTCAATAAGTTTAATTGGGACACAGCCACTTGTCAGTAAGTTTTATTGGGACACAGCCACATCCATTCCTTTCTCTGCTGTCTGTGAAACCCAACCTGCCTGCTGCTCTTGTGAGTAAAGTTTTCTTGAGACGCGGCCACATCTATCCTTTCCTCTGCTGTCAGTGGGTAATTCGGTGATGGAGCTGGGAGTTGCCATAGGGACAGTTTGAGCACAGGCTAGCAAGCATGCCCTGCCTCTTTCCAAAACACCTTGGCTGGCTCCTGCCTTAAGCTTCTCCCGTGGATTCTCCTGGCAGGTGGTGTTGCTTGAGTCTGGGCAAAGCTGGGTTCACTGTAGGTGGTTTTGGATGCCACGCCGTGGACTTTGGAAGGGCTTCCTGATGCTAGTACATTTACTACGCTTGCTTCTAGCCATCACCCTTAGCATCTGTTTGCCAGATATGAGCACATCTTTCATTTGCAGCTTGATCAAATCTCACTTGATCAAGGGGATTTTTCCCACCCAAATCTTCCTTGAGTTTTCAACCAATAGAACTCTCTCCTTGTGTCCTAGTTTTAAATTTTATTTACAGTTTTCATGACTCGAAACAGATATTAATTTGTTCTCTTCAACATTGTGGTAATGGCTCACTTCACCAGTTAGAGCCAATACAGGATGCTTTGTTAAAATCGATTTTCAGGTCAATGGCAGACAGATCTTTAGTAGCAATGTGTCCCTTGAAGATAGAATTCAAAGTCACAGGGTGTCTTGTGTTTGAACCTGGCTACCCTCATCCCGAAGGAAAGATTTAGTACATCCCATTTCTAGTGGAGGTCTAGGGAAGCCAACCCAGGTCTAGGGAGCACAGACCCAGGAGTTTTCCTTTAGGACAGAGATAGGAGGAATCTAGAGCACAGACCAGGAGTCATCCATGAGCACAGAGCCAGAAGGAGCCCTGAAAACAGAGCCAGGACTCACCCCTGAGCACTGAGCCAGGAGTCAGCCCTGAGCACTGTCAGTTGTATCCCCCTGAGAGATAAGTCAACACAATGGGGAAACAGATCGTTGTTTGCAGAAGGGAGAGAAATGGATCCTGTGGTGATCCTCCTCGTGGGGTCCCGCAGGCAGAGCACTTCCCCGGGACTGTGAGCACCTCCTGTGCCCACACCAGACCCAGCGGGGACAGAGGAAGAGATCCCCGCTCCTGCCGCCCTGTGATGGGCCCTGTGGCCCTCAAGCACTGTGACCCTGAGCCCTGTGCCACGTCCTGTCTGGGGGACACCGAAGCCCATGGTCGGGACCAGGGCTTGGCCACTCTGGACTGTGCCATGGAGACTGTGCAGAGGCACGTGGGCGTGCGGGGAGCCGGGGGCACTGTCGGGCCGAGGCAAGGCCTGGTCGGGAAGGACCGGCCTCTGTGTTGGCCCGTTTCCTCCCCAGCTCCTTCTGCTGCCACAAGGCGCAGTCCAGCCGGAAACACCTCTTTCCCTTCCGTTCTGGCCCCAGGGAGCTTTCTCAGGCCGGGGCTGGTGAGAAGGCACTGGGCTGGACATTTATCGCCCGATAATCCCATTGCAGCTGCTTTAAGTCGTGTTGGAGCAATAATGTGGAATCGATGAGGGGTCGTTAGGGGTGGGCTGGGAGGGGGGAGGGCGAGGGCCTTGGTGCAGGGAGGGAGCACAGCGGGGTTGGCGCTGGGACATTGTGTGCCAGAAGCAACTGTTAGCAATAACTTTATGGATAACGGCAGTGTAATAAAAGTAACTTTAAAAAATTTCTAAAGCAATAAAAAGAGGAAGGAAGAGAAGGAAGGAAGGAAGGAAGGAAGGAAGGAAGGAAGGAAGGAAGGAAGGAAGGGCGGGAGGGAGAGAGGAAAGGGGGGAGGGAGGGAGAGAGGGAGGGAGGGAGGGAGGAAGGGAGGGAAGGAGGGAGGGAGGGAAGGAGGGAGGGAGGGAGGGAGGGAAGGAGGGAGGGAGGGAGTTCAGGCTGCCTTCATGACACTGGATCTCTGTTGGGGGTCACAGGGCACACAGCATCCCCTCAAACTTTCCCACTTGTTCAGTTTGACCTCGCGGCTATTGCTGGCCTCTGGTCAGGGGAACTTTCATGCTTGTGCCACAGCCTGAACCTGCGTTCCCCGACCCTGCAGGCTCCTCAGAAGCCAGCAGCCCAGAGCTGCAAAGAGGCGTTCCGGAAGGGAGCTGCACCTTCCAAAACAATCCCCAGGCAGCCCTCCTGGGCCCTGGAGCTGTGAAGGGGGAAGAGCCTGAGACATGTCCACCAGGTGCCCCCAGAAACCCACGTGCAGAGCCCCGAGCCCATTTCCTGTTCATGCCGGTGTGACGCAGTGAGGCAGGGAACTAAGCCACCCCCGCTCTGGAACCCGTCCAGCGGCTGGTCACTGCGAACAGGGCTCAGTGTCCAGGCGCTCAGTGTGACTGAGGTACCTCCTGCCTGTGTATGAGCTGTTTGTCCGTGTGGACTCTGGGGGGCGCTGTTTCTGCCAAAAGCTGCCTGTGACCTTTTCCTGATGCTTCTTTCATTCTATTATTTCCAAGGTTCAAGGAACATGG
This sequence comes from Sorex fumeus, assembly GCF_029834395.1. NCBI lineage: Eukaryota > Metazoa > Chordata > Mammalia > Eulipotyphla > Soricidae > Sorex > Sorex fumeus. The sequence goes on from NW_026606082.1 coordinate 239,095, forward strand.
AAAAAGAGAGTGAGAGAAAGAGAGAGAATGGAAAAGAAGAAAGAAAGAAAGAAAGAAAGAAAGAAAGAAAGAAAGAAAGAGAGAAAGAGAGAAAGAGAGTTAGGAAAGGAGGGAGGGAGGGAGGAAGGAGGAAGGAAAGAGAAAGAAAAGAAAGAGAGGGCGCTAGAGAGATAGCACAGCGGGTAGGACCAACCCGGGTTCGATTCCCAACATCCTATATGAGCACTACCAGGAGTAATTCCTGAGGGTCCATGCGCTTTCTAAACAGAACAAAGCATCCATATTTATGAAGAGCACCTGTCAGTCCTTTCAATGTTTAGGAACGAAAACCAGAACACAAGTATGTTGGTTTGAAGAGCATTTGTTTAAAAATGCCTTTCAAAGTGTCACTGTGTCACATTTTCATCGTGGCACTTTGGGGAATGGGGAACACATCTGGCAGTGCTCAGGGCTTCCTCCTGGCTCAGTGCTCAGGGATCACACAGGACAGCGTTTGGGGGATAAGCGACACGTTGGGGGTCGGAACGGGGTTGTCTGTGTGGAAGGCTAGCACTTTGCCTGCTCCAGTGTCTCTGGCCCATAGATATATTATTTTCTGTAAACAACGCATTACCTGTTCCACATCCAAGTAGGCTGCTGAGAGGTGCCAAGTATAAAGGTCTGTCCTTTCAGATTTAGCCCAGACCCTCTCGTGTAGGTCTCTTCTGATTTGCCTGGCCTGGGGCTTCTATAAATGGAAGGTTGGGACCGAGCCAGCAACGTTTCAATCCTGTCGAGACCCGGACACTAGGCCAGAGAGTGGGACAGTGCCAGCAGCCAAGCCCACTGGGGTCCTGGCACCTTGCGGGGTTCCCCAGCACCCTCGGGAGAGATCCCTGAGCTCTGAGAGGAGGCTGGGGCTGAGCTGCAGGGACCCCAGGAGGGGGCCACGAGGCACCATGTGCCCCTCGGGGACCAGGGACAGAGAAAGGGCATCCTCTGGGGTTCTTTCCATCCAGCACCAGGGCCACGAGAGTCCCCCTCAGTGCAGACGCCTGGACAGTGGCCTGCTCTGTCTGCCCATCCCCCACAGCCTCATCCCACTTTCCTTCCAGACCCTGCCCTGTCCTGATGCTTGGGTCCTAGTCATTTTTACATGTGAATTTAACGCTTTAAAATTTAGTGCTTTTTAATTTTTATTTTAAAATCTTAATTTTAAAATTTTAAAATCTTCAGGCTAGAGTGATAGCACAGCGGGTAGGGTGTTTGCCTTGCACGCAGCCGAACCGAGTTCGATCCCCAGCATCCCATATGGTCCCCTGAGCACTGCCAGGAGAGATTCCAGAGTGCAAAGCCAGGAGTAACCCCTGAGCATCGCCATGTGTGACCCAAAAAACAAAAATTTAAAATCTTTTTTAAAATTAAAACTTTTTATTGTGAGCTTTTAATTTTTAGTTTTTTAATTAAAATTAATTTTATTTTAATTAATTGTTTAATTCAAATTTTAGTTTTAAATTTAATTTTGTTTAAATCCTTTATTTTTCCCCCATTTAATGACGGTGAGATACACAGTGACAAAGTCGTTCACGATTGGGGGAGGGCTGTCATCTTCTGTCCCCCTTTCATGATCTTCCCCTCTGGCCCCTTGAGAATCCCCTGGGGATACTCTAGAGATGCTGATACAGACTAGAGTTCCTGCCGAATCTAGGCACCAAACACGTCAGTCTCATTGCTGGCGATTTGGGGTAAAAGGCAATGCGAAGGGAACTCCTGGGAAGCAGTAGAAGCTGGCCAGCCTGCTGCTGGACAACCTACCTACTTCGAGGCGTTTGGAAACTGGTTTTCTCCTGGCTCAGGACCTTGGTGCCGTCACTGGCAGAGGCACCTCTGCTACATCTCAACCTGGATACTGTTGCACTTAGTGAAGATCCCTCTTGAAAGACCCTGGCTGGCTGGTGACTGGTGACTGGTGCCCTACTGGTGCACACACAAACCTGCATTGCACCGTTTCCGAAGAGGCTGTTCATTGCGTTGTTGGCTGATGTGATCCTTTCGAGGAATATCTGCTTTGCAAGATCTCTTTCCTTGTCGGAAATAAGAGCATGCACAAAAACCTTGTACCAATTCCATCCCGGCCACTCCACAGGATCCCCTGTGCACCGTCAGCCACCACCCTGAGCACAGAGCCAGAAGTATGCCCCGAGCTCTAACAGGTGTGTCTCAAAAACAAATAAAGAAGAAACAAGAAATCTCCCTGTGTTCAAAGGCTGCCTTGCAGCGGGCCATGATGGCCGTGGCCACCAGCGATGGGTTTGGTTCAGTTGCATCACCTTTGTACTCACCTGCAGACGTGGCGGGAGAGAGGGCAGGAGGGAGAAGCCCAGGGCCCGTGGCTCTTCCTTCTCGTGCTCCTGGCTTCTCAGTTCCTTTTCTTCTCTGGGGTGTCCAGGAAGACGGGGCTGGAGCACACTTTTGGGGGAGCAGACTGAGGGGCGCTCTGCCCCGACATTGGGGCACCCTCACGGGGGACTGTGCAGGGGGTAGGCTGGGTCCCTGCTGCCGCTGCTTCTTCCCACCAGGGCTTTCTCGAACGTGAATTCCTGCTTCTGAGAAAATATGCCAGTCTAGGGAGCAAGACTCCATATGTGACACCCTCCGTCTCCTTCCTGGGCCCCATAATCCTCGGTAACACCCTGACAATAGGGGTCAGCAGTGGCACCAAATTACGTGTGTGTGTGTGTGTGTGCATTTCTCCCAGTTCTGGAGAGCCAGATGCCCATCTGTCCTCTGAAAAAGACAGTTTGGAGGCCAGTTATGGCCCTTCTTCTTTTCCAGGATTGCCCAGAAGACCTTAGAAAGACAGACTGAGTGTCTGGAAAGGTCCCAAGTGAGTCTGGCCAGAGACGGATGGAGGAAAAAGCAAGGAGGTCTGGGTGTTTATGATGAGATGGACAGAGCCAAGCCCTAGGATCGGCTAACGCACATCTCCAAGAAAGGGGCTTGGATCGGAGGCCGCCACAGCCCGCGCTATTGAGACCTGAGCTTGCACTTCGATCCCATGCTGTGGCTCTTCCAAACAATGGTTGTTCCCTGGCTTCCCGCCTTGGACCCTAAGGAGGCTTTTAGCCTCGAGGCACCGGAGCCCCGAAGGTGAAAGCTCACAGGCTGGGAGGGTGCTTGGTGCATGAGAGGCAGCATTTGCTTCCTGGCACCAGTCACCTCCTGCTCCTCGGAGCACTGTCAGGAGCCATCCCCGAGCACTGAGCCCTGCAGTCATGAGCACAACCAAGCTACGGAAATGAACACTGAGAGCCCAGTCTTCTACCATAGAGAGATTGAATCTGGCTCTGTGAGAGAGGGCGCCTGGCTCGGATCTTTATAAGGACCTCAGAGGTTCCTAGTGACCTAGGGTTGGGAGGATGGTGGATGAGGGGGAGAGGCAGGAGCAGCGGGAGCTGGAGGGGTGTTCCGCCTGTGAAGAGACTTGCCCTGCGTGTCCCTGCGGTGGCCTGAGCAGGCTGGACCCCGGGCGCGGCTGTGCTGTGCTGGACAGGCATCCATGCGGGGCCTTGTCCTTGCCCACCCGAGTGACCGCCTTCCCTGTGCTATGCTGAATTTCCTCTCCAGATGGTATCAGGCTGTCCATACTAGGCTTGGTGATTGGCTCCCCAGGATGCACAGCAGGGCTTGTGCTTGGAGAGCACCATTGCGGGTAGGCAGGGGAGGCCGCTGGGTGTGACAAATCTTGAAAGGGAAATGGTTGAAGATCCAACTTCTGGAGTTTCTTCCTGCTGACAAAGGGATGCTGACCCTGACTGCACAAGGGGTGAAACCTCATGATAACTTAGTTTTTAATGGGCGCCAGACAATGAATGGGTTGGGTTCCTGGAATCATCAACCTCTGAAAGAAAAGATCAGACAGATTAGGCTGAGGAATATTATTAGAGAGTCTTAGACCCTGGAGGAGTAGAAGGTCTTCTCTGGCTTACTGAGGGCAAAATGGTTTCTCGTTTCAGAGAACATGAAAGTTAACAAACACAACAGTCACCAAAGCAGCATAATGGCATACCCAGTCTTACCATAAAAATGAAAAGTAATAACTCCTTCACCCATGCCTTTGGTTGATAGAAAATGACTTCCTGTGTCCAAATCTGTCTAAACTACATAGAAACACCAAGCCACGTCTCTGACTTTCTCAGTACAGATCGGAAAAGCTTCTGCCTATCCATGGAAGCTATCAATAAGAACCAATGGATATTTATACCTTAAACATTTGAGCATTTGATCCTTTGCATGAAGTCAAGCTGCCAGTTGTACCCTGGATAAGTCCCTGATGTGGAACAGGTGGTGTTAGGAGGCTGTTAGACCCGAGATTTCCAAGATTTGTTGGTGTTGTTGGTCTTTGGAGGCCCAGCCATCAGGGATAAGACCAGGCCATATCAAGGGTCAGCCCTAGGGCCCGATGCATATCCAACTGTTCGATCCACTCCCTGACTCTGCTTCCTGTTTTTAATCAAAGTAACACTGTAGCACTGTCCTCCCGCTCATCGATTTGCTTGAGCGGGCACCAGTAACGTCTCCATTGTGCGCCTTGTCTGTCACTGGTTTTGGCATATCAAATAAGCCAGTGGGAGCTTGCCAGGCTCTGCCGCGTGGGCAAGATACTCTTGGTAGCTTGCTGGACTCTCTGAGAGAGGCCGGAGGAATAGAACCTGGGTTGGCCTCGTGCAAGGCAAATGCCCTACCCACTGTGCTATCGCTCCAGCCCGTTAATCAATGTAGTCTCTTCAAAATTAGGGAGACATTTATTTATGTCTTTATATCATTTCTGATACGAGGGTCCTGATTATGTGGTGCTGCTCAAACCCTACAGTGCTAGTGTTTACGGGGCTCTCCTGGCAGTGCTTGAGACTCCTGGGCTATACCCAGCCATGATGCTGGGAGAGAGTGGAGTAGACCATGAAGTGCTAGTGATCAGACAGGAGTCAGCCACATAAAAGGCATCCACACCTCAAGCATTAGATTATCTGACCCAATGATAATGGATTTTTATCTGTTCATGCCTTATTCAAAAAAGCAGAGAATGTATATTAGATAATATATGTGGAAAATGTTTGTGTTCTTGTGTCCATTTTTTTTATCACATCACAAATTATATTAGGGCAAAATATGTCATTGATAACAGAAATTCATAAAAACAAGACAACTTTGACATGCTCCTAACCAGACAAAATTTTGTAAAAAGCATGCAAAGTAGAACCATTTATTAAAGGGATTATATAATGTATTCTGAGATTTTATCTAAAGTATTTCACTTGATTTATTTATTTTGCCTGTAAAGGTGAGTAGAGGCTGCCCCAAAAGCCTCCATCCCTCTCGTAGAGCCCGGCAAGCTACCGAGAGTATCCCGCCCGCACAGCGAAAGTATCCCACCCGCACAGCAGAGCCTGGCAGGCTACCCAGTGGCGTACTCGATATGCCAAAAATAATAACAATGATGGTCCTCATTCCCCTGACCCTGAAAGAGCCCCCAATATGCCATCAGGCTACAATAGCACATGACAGGGACGAATAGAGACATTACTGGTTGGTGCCCACTCAAGCAAATTGATGAACAACGGGATGACAGCGATACAGTGACAGTGATATCGTTTCTGACTTAGCCTTCTTTATTTGGAAACATGTAATTTTGGAGAACTATAAATCATCCCTTAACTTGAAGTTGTTTTTTTGTTTTACCTACATCCTTTACCTTCCATTGAACACAATGCCTGCCAAGACCAACAGCCTTCCTGTTTATTCTTAGTGATATTGGCAGTGTGAATATTAATCCTAAAAAATAAAAAATAATTAAAAAATATTATTTTTCATTCTGGGATAATGCTATGAGCTCCAATCATGTTAATTAAGTATGAAACTAAAACTGTTGATGTAAGCTAGTACTTAATTAGTGCTATGACTAATCCTCAAGTCCCTATATATTGAAATATGCATCACCCTCCTCCTTCTTCATCGAGAAACCTAGAGAAAAGTCCTTCAGAGTTTCCAGCATCTCAGACGTTGTTTAGCCAGTTTCTGCTGTGTCTTCTTCTAGTCGTGCCAAGGCTCAGCTACTCATGATGCTGCTTCCTCTCTGCAGAAACAAGAAAAGACATTTCTTATATTCCACTGGACCTCTCAGCACAAGCCATTACCTGGGTCTTGTGTTGGAAATTTGAAATTTTATCTGATGCCTCCTTTGCATTAAGAATACTGGGGTGGAGCTGGAGCGATAGCACAGCGGGTAGGGCGTTTGCCTTGCATGCAGCTGACATCGCCAGGTGTGACCCAAAAAGCAAAAGAAAAAAGAAAAAACTAACTTTTACTGTTCCAATGTTTTTCCCCCTATTTAATTGCTTGAGCTTCTGTGATTGACAGGCAGATAATGGTGCTTTGCGTGCAGATCATCCCAATACACATCTGGCACTGGTTACCCACCTCCCTCCCACAAGGACCAGGCTCAGTTCACCCGCTTGTTGCCTTTGGCCCTTCTTGCTCCCTGGCTGTGTCACTGTAAGTCCTGCCATGAGAGATCACCGTGTCAGCCCCTGTCCCTCGGATTGGCTGGACTGCGCATGATGCTCATGGCTCCATTCATGGGGCTGCAGGCTGCATGATTTTGTTCGTAGAGCAGAGCGGGTCCCACTGCGTGTCTATGTCTCACAACTTCTTCATCCCTTGGTCCGTGGTTGGGCCTTTGGGTGGTTTCCACGTCTGGACTCAGCACTGCAGTGGACACAGGCGTGCACGGGTCCTTTCGAATGGAAACCTTTGTGTTTGGGACGAATCAAGACCTTTCAACGGAGCTTGGAGACTCTTACGAGCTGGAAGAAGTTCCTTTGGGCCCCGGGAGAAGACTCACAAGGTTTGGGCACTCTTTGCATGTTGAAAGCTCAGACTTTGAGGCTCTGGGGCCTCGCAGGAGGAATACTGAGCTGGGAGTACTTCTGAGAGCAGAAACAAATAACTTCCTGTAGCTTAGTTGTTTGTAACATGCACAGTTGTTCTGTCTAATCCAGACCACAGAAATGTCCTATTGAGGCGTAACATCGATGACGCTTACATGAAAGATATTTCAGTCAAACTTTGAATGAGATAAGTGGAAGTATTTTCTCCTCCAACTCCCATTTTAAGGGAATCTATTTGTCCGGAGGTCAAGGTTTCTCAGCTTCGACACTCGATCATTTTTTTGGCGTTATCAGAGGGTGAACAGTCGGCGGTGCTCAGGGGGTACATGCTCAGGGGGTACTCGTGGCTCTGCACTCAGTATTACTGCTGGCAGTGCAAGGGGGACCAAGTGGGATGCTGGGCATCAAACCCCAGTCTGCCGCTGCAAGGCATCCCACCAATTGTTCTATTGCTCTGACCCACCCCCTGGATAATTTGTTGTTGTTTTTGAGTTATCGAGTCTCCCTGAGATGCAGTTACAAAGTTGTTGCTGATTGGGTTTCAGTCATACAGTGTTGCAATGCCAGCCCCTCTGCCAGTTTACATTTCCCACCACCAATGTCCCCAGTTTTTTTAATTTATTGACAGACAATAAATTTATACAGATACCCCGGTGCACAGACAGATACACAGACAGGCATATGGGAAAGCACACACATAATTGCACACAGACTCACCCAGACATATACACAGACACACCCACATGCAACACACAACACGTTCTTACACACAGACAGCATGTGTACACAAGGATACAGACATAGACACAGACTGTCACATATATAAATATGTCACACAGATGTGCATACACAAACATCCGTAGACATTTGAAGACACAGAAATGTGCACATACCGACACAGGGACACATAGACACAAAGAGACACACATATATACATAGTCACAGACACTAGACACAAACATTCACAGAATTATATTCTGACACACATATGTGCACACACAGACCCACACAGACTTATAGATAGACACACAGACACTCAATAAATTTATACAGACACACCCAGTGCACACACAGATACACAGGGGCATATGGGAAAGTACATATGCATAGAGATGCACACGCAAAGACTCAGCACATACACAGACCTATACCCACATGCACCAACTCACATTGGGATTTAAACAGACTCACAACGTGTGCACACACAGACAGAAACAGACATATACACAGACATACAGACATCATTGTAGCCACACACACAGACATACAGACATGTGCAGACGCAGACATATACGTACAGACACATGTGTATACAAACACACAAACATAGATACAGATACACACATATCCACATACTGACACAGACACAAAGACATACAAAGCTATGGATACAGACATTTACACGGACACACATGCACACACAGACAACAGATCCGCACACACACTAACTCATATACACAGACATAGATATACACACAGATACAAACATGCACACACTCAGACAACACATATACACAAACATAGACACATGCACACACACAGATTCCGTAACACATAGAGACATATACACAGACACTGAGAAACACAGAAGCAAACACATGTATACGCAAACAGGTGTATTCAGACAAACATTCACACAAACAGAGACACAGACATATACACAAACACAAAGACATGTACATAGACACATGTATACAGAGAGCAACACACATATACATAAACACACAGCCACATGCACACACAGATATATACATGGACACACAGACTCACAGACACACAATCAAATGTACACATAGAAACACATGCACATAAGCAAGTGACATATATATGTATATATGTATACATACACACATATACGAAGATACACAATTGCATGACACATGTGTACAGAAACATACAGACCCATGCACAAAGAGACACATGCAGACATATATAGAGACACACACGTGCACACACAGAATGACACAGACATACACACAGACACCAGGCATACACACACTCAAAAGACATATATATAGATACAGCAACATGCACACACAGACATATACACAAGCACAACACATATATAGCCATAAACACATACATACAGAGACATACACTCAAGCATATATACACATAATCACACACAGACAACATAGATATATGCACACATATTTTCACAAGCACATGAACACAGAGATACAGACTCACATAAACATATACACAGACACATTGCATGCAACACAGTCACAACACGAACTTTCGCCACATGCACACACAGACAACAGATCCGCACACAGACTAACTCATATACACACAATCACAACATGCACACACAGATGCACAAGACATGTACACAGCCACACACACACATGTACACACACAGACATATACACTGACTAAATACACACAGACACACACGTATACAGACACATACATGCACATACACTGATCGAGTCACATAGACACCCGAACGCAGACATACTTATAGACGCCACATATATACAGAGTCACATCCACAGTGACACTAACATACACACATGGGCATATACGTAGACACACGCAAACAGACATGCAAATATATACACACAGAAACACCCAATATACACACAGATACACATAGTCATCTGTAAAGACACACACACAGACTCAGACAGATGGCACAGACACACACCCACTACAACAGTCACAACACTGATTTATATGTACTCACAACATGCAGACATATACACAGACATTCAAAGGAATAGACACAGTCACACATGTGCACACACATAGACATGTAAACTGACACACATGCACACACAGTGCCACACATAGACACACAAGACACACAGACATATTCACTAACACAATTTCACACATATATACATAGAGACACAATGATACAGACATACAGACACACAGTCATATATGCAGACCACACACACAAGCACATAAACGTATACACAGATATGCACAGACAGAGATATATAGACAGACACACAAATATATATACACAGACACACCCAATGCACACAAAGATACACAGACAGGCATAGGTGAAACCATACACATCATCACACACAAACTCACACAGACATATACACAGACACCCACATGCAACACACAACTCGGTCTTATACACAGATAACATACCAACACACAGATATAGGCATATGCAGACACACACATAGATACTGTCACACACAGACGCACACAGACATACAAGACATTCATAGACAAATGTGCACATACCGACTGAGACACATAGACACAAAGATACACACATATATACATAGACACAGACACAAGACACAAGCATACACAGACACACACATGTGCGAATGCAAGCCCACACAGTCATATACAGACACACAGACATATAGCAGACACACAGACACACAGTAAATTAATACTGACACACCCAATCCGCATGCACATGCATATGCATAGACACACATATGCACAGAGATACACACAGACTCAGACATATACCCAGAATCATACCCATATGCAACATGTCACAACAGGGTCTTATACACAGACTCACAACATGTGCACATTCAGACAGACAGAAACAGATATCTACACAGGCACACAGAAATATACATAGCGACACACACATGTGCAAACACACAGAGACATACATAGACACATGCTTACACAGACACATACCTATACACAGACATACACATGTTCACACATTGACAGACACAAAGACACAAAGCCATGTACAAAGACAGCAGCGTGTATACAGACACACATATACACAGATATATAGCTAAACACACAGAGACACAGATATATACACTCTGAAACACCCAGTGCACACCCAGATGCACAGGCATACAAACAGACGACACCCACAAGCAACACAGTCATAACACGAATTCATACACAGACTCACGATGCGTGTACCCTCAGACACAAACATATATACAGACACACAGACATGCGCACACACACAAGCATACACAAACATAGATGTATACACAGACACACCCAGTGCTTGCAAAGATACAACAATGAGACATATAAAAAGACACACACATATGTAGACTTAGGTAAAGATTCACAGGCACCCTCATGTAGCACTGTCACAACTTGTACTTATACACGCAACATTCACACACATAAAAATTGACATATTCAGAGATACACATAGCCATAGAGACAGCCATACACATAGTGTGCGGGCACATATACACAGACATATACAGATGCACACTTATACAGAGACACAGATGCACACACAGACACACACAACATATACAGAAACACATATACACAGAATTATGCACAAATGCCTACACTTACACAGAAAAAGACAGACATACAGATATATAAACAGACACACACAAACACGCACACAAACACCACATACATACACAAACACACGTATGCAGGCACACGACAGACATACACACAGAATCAGACACAGACATATCTAGACACTCATGCATGTGCACACACTGACACACAGACAGACAGACAGACACAGACACACAGACACATACTACACTGGTGTGTGTGTCTGTGTGTCTGTATATGTACGTACATACAGAAACACATGAGTACATGCACAGACAATAAATATATGTACACAGGCAAACAGGCACTGATAGACATACAGACACACACCTAGAGACACGCGAGCATATACACAGACACACATGTATACACAGACACAGAAATAAGCATGCTTATATTCAACAGACATATATACAGAATTAGACATACACAAACATATACACGACACATAACATATGTACACCCACTGACACAGTGAGGCACACACAGACACAAAAGCACAGACAGACACAAAAGCACACAGACATATAGACAGACACACAGATACACAAGATATATACATAGACACACAACACACATGAGCAGTACACAAAAGACTCACATGCAGATATATACGCAAATACACAAACACTACACAGATTTAGAGACATACAGCCAGAGACACATATATAAAGACATGCCCTTGCATACACACAGACATATACACAGACACCTACATGCTCACAGACACGTTCAGATAGAGGCACATGGATATGTACACACAAGACATACACAAACATATACACACAGAGACATATACACAGACACACAGAAACACACATGCGCACACAAACACACAGAGAAGATGGATAGATTTACATACAGACACACAAATGCTCGCACAGACTCAAACAGACATATTTACAGACAATGTACTACAAGAGCAAACACAGACATACACTGACACCGATGCATACATGACATAGATATGCACAGACACAGACATATAGAGACATGCGCACACAAGATACACACAAGACATATACACAGATACACATACACACATATACACATAGACATCTACACAGACACACATGCACGCACACACGGACATACACACAGATACAGAGACACAAACATGTATATAGACTCAGAGACAATGGACTCACATAGACACAGACTTGTACATAGCCACACACGGACCTTCACATATGCACACACAAACATACTGATACATACAGACATTTACACAAAAGCACACATACACAGACATACAAACACAGGCACATAAACAGGTGAAAACATGCATGCACACACAGATACAGAAGACACACACCCACATGCATATAGAGAGACATACAAAGGCATATACACACAGAAGCACAAAGTCATATACAGACAGACACAGATATTTGCACAAACACACAGATGCATGAACAGACACACAGATATATTCACAGACATGCAGACATAGACAGACACAAACACATATAAAAAAGGAGACAGACACACAGACATTTGCAAAGGCACACAAACAGACATATATGCACAGAGACCCACACAGACATACAGAGACACAGTTCACACACAAGCACACAGAAACAAACAAATATACAAAGACAATCAGAGACACACAGATCTATCCATAGACACAGAGACATGCACACATAAGCAAACACCTAGACAGACACAGACAGACACAGACAGACACACAGACACACACAGACATATACACAGACACACCCAATGCATGCACAGATACACACACAGAGACTTATAGAAAGATACACACATGCACACATAGACATAGATACAGACAGACTCACACAGACAGACACAGACATCCTCCCACATGCAGCACAGTCACAGCATGAAATTATGTGCAGGCTCAAAACATGCACACACAGATACAAAATTGATATACACAGAAACATATGGACATCCACACACAGATGTGCAAGACACATACTCACAGACATATATGCAGACACATTTCTACACAGACACAAATACACATATAGACATATACACAGACACATAGATACACAGAATTATACACAGATGCATACACTTGTGCACAAAAAGACACACAGACACAACAGACATATACAGAGACACACACACATAACCACACACAGATATATATATATACACTCAGACAGATACAGAGACACATGCAGATACACAGAGCAGACATGCACACACAGAATGAGACACAGACCTAATCCGCACACACTGACAGAGACATCCAGACACACAGAAACACACCCAGACACACATAGAGACACGCAGACATATACACAGACACTATACACTTAGACACCTGCACACATAGAGCTACACACATGCACACACACAGACAACAAAGACATGCACACAAGCACACAGACATGTTTGTATGTCTTTTTGTGCATAAATCTGTATGTCTTCAGTGTAGGCATCTGTGTATAATTCTGCGTATCACACACAAACATACACAACATATACAGAGTCAAACACGTGCACTCCCACAGAGACATCAAGAGCACAGTTTACATACAGATATATACGTAGAAACACAGACACAGCGAGATATACAGACACACACAGATGCATAGACATGCACACATAACAGACACACATACAGAATAGACACACAGACATATACACAACACACACATGTGCAACCACAGACAGATACACAGATATATACTTAGACACACAACACACACATGTGCACAGACACGTGAACACACAGACATAAAGACACACATACTCATATGTAGATATATATGTACTAATACACACATATATATACAAATACACATGCACTAAACAGATGTGCAGACACATACCCAGAGACACACACATATTTAGACATACCCTTGTGCACCTACAGACACACAGACATATACACAGACACAAACACATGCACACAATCAGACACATACATACAGACACAATATACACACGCACACAGAGACATAACATAGGCACACATATGCACACAGACATACACAGACTTACACACACATGCACACAGACGTATTTAGGCACAGTACACGTGTGAACACAGACTTATACACTGACACAGATGTACACACAACACCGAGACCCACATGCACACAGAAACCCACACAAGGACACATAAACTCAGATACAAGCATACACACATACACTTAGACATTTATACAAACACAGAGTGCATACACAGATTTACACATAGACTTAGACTCACACACCATATACATAGACATATGCACACACAAACATACTGACACACAGACATACAAAAAACACAGACACACACAGATATACAAACCCAGATACATAAGCACAGATGAACAGATGTGCAGACACAGACACAGAGAGACTCGCAATCACATACACACCCACCCACACACACACACACACACATATATAGACATCCAGACATATGAACACACATAAAGATACATACATGGACATATAGACACAGACATACACAGGTACACAAAAAAAGACATACACAGGCACAGCGTATACACAAGCACTAATAAACACAAATATACACAGACACACAGATATATGCATAGACACAAACACATGCACACAATCAGAGAAATACACAAACATACACAGACCCAAACAGATCCACACACATGCACATGCACAGGCACTCAGAGACATATACAAAGACACACAGAGACATGCACAGGCATCTACACAGATACAGAGTACAGTCACGCTGACACACACAATGCGCACAAACAGACATACACACAGATATATACACAGAGAACACACACATGGAGACATACACAGAGAGACATATGGCGTGTGTGCACAAACAGGCATAAAGACACACATACATTTTCACAGACAAACCCACTTGCACACACACAGACATACAAAGACATATCACATACACACAGACATATACACGGACACACTGCAAACAGACACAAATAGATATGTATACAGACATACAGATATAAACAGAGACAGATAGGGTCATATACATAGACACAGAGTCACACACACAGGCAACATAAAAGTCACAAGTGTATACACAGACAGACACAGATATATACACGTACATGCAGACATATTCACAGAAAAATACTGTAAACACACAGACCCAAATACATCCTCAGACACACATGCAGACACAGAGAAACACAGACATATAGAAACACACATGTACACATATACATACAGACACAAATATACACAAGCAACAGATATATACACATGGACTCTTGACACACACAGACATATTCACAGAAATATACCGACATGCACACACTTCACTTAAATCACTTAACTTCCCATTGCTCGTCGATTTGCTCGAGCGGGCGCCAGTAACATCTCCGTTTGTCCCTGTCGCGTGCTAGTGTAGCTCAATGGCATCTGTTCGCTCTGGGAGCATGAAGAGCCTCAAACCGATGGTTCACGATCTTGATGAAGAAGTCTGACCATCTGGTAGGTGGGCGGCCACACGGTCTTTTGACATCCCGTGGAATCCAGTCAGTAACAGCTCTAGTCCAGTGGTCGTCTTTAAATCTCATTACGTGACCAGCCCATCTGATTTTTGACACCTTGGCAAATGAGACAGCGTCCCTGATTCTTGATCATCGACGGTTGTCGGAACTCCGGATTCTTTCTCTCATTTGAGTGAAACGTGATATTCCAAGCATAGCTCTTTCTATTCTTCTTTGGGAGACCTGAATGGCGTTCTCATCTTGTTTGCGTAGGGCCCAGGTCTCTGAGGCATATGTTAATGCAGGAAGAACAGTGGAATCAAAGAGATGTGCCCGGAGCCGGAGGTTCTTTGTCCTCTTAGCTATTTCTTCCACGTTCTTGAAGGCTTTCCAAGCCACTCTCTTTCTCCTGCGCAGCTCGGGTGCCAGGTCATTTGTCATGTTGACTTCTCGACCTAGGTACACATAGCTGTTGCATTCGGAGTTGGTCATTCCATTGAGAGCGAATGGGGCATCAGGAACGAGGCTGTTTCTCATAAACATTGTCTTCATAAGATTCAGCTGTAGTCCAACTTTTCCACACTCACGGTCAAAGTCGGCCAGCATTTGTGCCGCTTGGCTGATGTTTGGTGTTATTAAAACAATGTCATCAGCAAAGCGGAGGTGGTGTAGTTGCCGACCATCTATCTTCACTCCCATTTCTTCCCATTCAAGTCATCGCATGATGTTCTCGAGGGTGGCACTGAAGAGTTTCGGTGAAATGGTATCACCCTGCCAAACCCCACTCTTGACATCAACTTCTTTGTAGAATGGTGAGATTCTGGTAGTGAATCTGCAATACAGCTCACGGGGGATCTTGATGTATTGGGCTTGAATGCCCTGATTGGCTAGGGCCTCAATGACCTCTTCTGTCTCAACAGTATCAAAGGCCTTCTTTAAATCAATGAACGTGGCATCTTGAACTCCCGAGAAACCTCAATGAGCTTGGTTATCGTGTGGATATGGTCGATGTTGCTGAATCCTTTGCGCAACATGCACACACACACAGACAAAACACGAACATTTACACAGACAAATACAAAGGTACAAACACATGCACTTACACAGATATATACACAATCTCATATGTACACATACACCGAGACTCACACAGGCACACATGTACACACAGACATACAAACAGACATAAACAAACACATACCAAGGTGTATACACACTCACACCCAGAAATATAAACAAGAGAGACTAGTCTGAATTTAGGCTCCATTTTAGAATCTTACACATTGATTTTAAAGAATAATTTGCACCTTTTAATATTTAAAATTTGCAGTGTCACCCTGTTGTCCCGTTGTTCATCGATTTGTTTGAACGGGCACCAGTAACATCTCCATTTTGAGATATGTTGTTACTGCTTTTCGCATATCGAATATGCCACTGGGAGCTTGCCAGGCTCTGGCATGTGGTTGAGATACTTTTGGTAGCTTGCCGGGCTCTCCAAGAGGGAAGGAGGAATCAAACCTGGGTCAGCAGTGTGCAAGGCAAACACTCTACCCACGGTGCCTTCGCTCATTCCTACATTTTAATATTATTATTAATATTTCAGGTTTTTGGCTCATACATGGTGATGGTCAGGACTTAGTGCTGGCTCTCCTCAGGAGTCACTCTTGGTGAGGAGGGGGTCCTGGGGGTTGTCGGGGATTGAACCTGGGTCTGCTGCATGTAGGACAGACAGACGCCTTCCCCACTCTCCTGCAGCTGCGGCCCTAGTCCCGATCCGTATACTTGACTGCGTCTTCTAAGCTGCTCTATAAGCTGTGAGCTGAGTGTCCCTTCCTTGCAGTGAGGTCTGTGTGCCAGAGTCTCCCTGCTTTCTTCCCCAACTGCAGACTCACCTCATGCCAGAGTGTTTAGAAAAGAGGCAGCCATTTCCTTGTCACGGCAGCCCCGATCCTTTGGGTCCCCTGAACGAATCTTTCTTCTCCTAACTTGATTCAGAAGATAGGTAGAAACGTCTCTTTTTCCTCAAGAGGTGGTTGTATTTTCTTTTAGTGGGGGACACGGGAGTAATTCTAGGTTACACATATATACAGAAAAACACAGACACACAGACATGCACACACAGAGACACACACAGAGACTCACAGATATATAAATAGACATGCACACACAGGCATAATCAAATAGACACAGACATACATGCAAACAATAACACAAAACACACACAAACATGCACATATACAACACAGACATATACAAAAGAGAGAGACAGATATATAGATACACACATATGCACATAAATATACTCCCATTCGCACAAACACTTGAAGACACAGATACACACAGGCATACACAGACACCCATATGCACACACACCCTTTTGCATATAGACATATATACAGACATACAAAGAGACAGAACAGATCCATAGGCAGACACATGTGGACATGTACACAAATACATAGACAGGGACACAAAGATGTATACACACTGACACACAAAGATACTTACAGACATGCACAGACAAAACCCACATACATATACATGAAGACATACAAAGACATATGTACAGACACACGTACACACAGACAAACACACAGACACACATGCATCGCACAGACACAAACAGCCATATAAACATACTCAGATATATACACAAGTATACACATACACACAGAAAGACTAACAGACATTTACACAGACAAACACAATTGTCTTAGAAATAGCTAAGAGGACAAAGAACCTCTGGTTTCGGGCACATCTCTTAGATTCCACTCTTCTTCCTGCATTAACATACACCTCAGAGACCTGGGCCCTACGCAAACAGGATGAGAACGCTATTCATGTCTCCCAAAGACGAATCAAAACAGCTATGCTCAGACGCCATTGGGCCACGCTAGCACACGACAGGGACAAATGGAGACGTTACTGGTGCCCGCTCGAGCAATTGACAATTAACAGGAAGTCAAGTGATCATGCGATACACAATTGTCAAAACACAGACATATAGACAGAAACAGAGACACACAGAAGTATTCAGAGACGCATAGGCATATATACAGAAACACATGCACACAGACAACACAGACAATTACAGAGACACACACACACATAGACGTACACACAGAAATCCGTGCACAGTCACATTCAGAAACATGGGTATATACAACAGAGACACGCACACATGGGCACACACAGACAGTCATACACAGACACACACAGATGCACACATACATAGACAGAGACATGCACACATAGACATATACATAAAAGACACAGATACATAGACATACACACAAAGGCAACAGATATATACATCGGCACATACAAGGTCACACACATGCAGACACAGACTCACAGATTTATACACAGACTCAAGGGCATACACAGATACAAAAGCATACACACAGAAATATACACGGCCAAACACAGATACACACACACCAAATGCACACAGAGACAACAGACAATACAGAGACACATGTGCATAACATACAGATACACAGGGACATGATATATACATAGACACACAGACATATGCACACAGAAACACACATGCTCACACAGACATACAACAGATGCACTCGTCGGCACATACAGGCATACACACTAACAGATACATAGACATGTACAGACACACAGACATTTATTGAGAAACACGTAGATATACACACAGATACACCTAGACATACACAGGCACACACACATGCACAAACGGACATAACTCACATAGACAGAGACACACACGCTCACATACAGACATAAAGGCAGACACATAGTGACACAGATATATACATAGATGCAAGGTCTCAATCACACAGACACACATGAACATATGTTCAGACACACAGATGCACACAGATGTATAAATACACAGATACACACAGATCATTTTCACACACATAACAGGACATATACACTCAAGAATATGCACACATGCGGACACACATGCACACGCTAGGCAAAACACATATACAGAGATACTTTGTGTACACAGAGACACAAAGACGTAGACTCACAAACACCCCGACATATACACACACATCCGGTCACAAAGACACACAAAGATATATACAGACATATACAGAAACACTAAAATACACCTGTACATACCAGACATATACACAGATACACACATATGGACAAACACACCTACTTGTACCCACAGCAGGCAGTGGAGGCAGAGTGGTGAAAAAGAAAGGAGGCAACAGAAGAACAGGAGGCGGAATTGGAGGTACGGAGCCAAAAGAAGGAGTTAGAGGAGGAGGAATGAGAAAACAGGTGGAGGAGGAGGTGATGGCGGGAAGAAGAAAAGTAGAGCAGGACAACGTCGAGGAGAAATATGTCAGAAGAAGATGAAGGGGACATCAGAAGGAGTGTCTGTGGGAAGAGACATGTGAACTTGTGCATTGAATTTGTGACGGGGAGGGATGGAATGTGTGGGGAGAGTGAGACCGTGGAAGAAGAAAAGATGAACCGGAAGTAGAAGAGGAGACGGAAATGGAGGAAACACAAAGAAGTTAGATCCGGAGAAGGTGGAGGAGCATAGGAGATGAAGAAAATGGGCAGAGGATGGGGTGGTGGAGGGAAGAAGAAAAGAATAGGACGAGTTTGAGGAGAGGTAAGTCGAAGAAAAGAAGACGACATAGAGGAGTCAAGGCAGTGAAAAAGAACCCCTCAAAGGGGCTGAGAGATAGCACAGCGGGTAGGGCATCTGCCTTGCACGCGGCCGACCCGGGTTCAATTCCCAGCATTTCATAGGGTCCCCTGAGCACCACCAGGAATAATTCTGAATGCATGAACCAGGAGTAACCCCTTAGCATCGCCAGGTTTGGCCCAAAAAAGAAAAAAAAAGAACCTGTCAAGGACGAGGAGGTTTGGAACCAAGAGGAGGAGTTGCAGGAGGAGGAGGGAGAAAACGGGTGGAGGAGGTGGTGGCGGGAAAAGAAGAGAAGAGAAAGATGAGTTCTAGGACAAGAGGAATTGAGAACTGAATGGCTGCGGACTATGGGGGCTGCAGTTGAAAATGGAGCATGGGTAACATCAGAACAAGAGGACTGGAGGAACGGAGGAAAAAGGAGGATGTGAGGAGGAGGAGGAGGAGGAGGAAGAGGAGGAGGGAAGAAGAAGAAAGAAGGCGGAGGAGGAGGTGGTGTTGGGAAGAAGAAAAGAAGAGCAGGACGACAATGATGAGAACTTTGCCAGAAGGTGAAAGGGACCTGAGAAGAAGGGGCACATGTGGGAATTGGGATTTGGATTTGTGAATGGAATCTGTGAGGGGGAGGGACAGGAACATATGGGGAGAAGTTGACCCTGAAGGAAGAAAAGACGGTGCAGAAGTAGGAGAGGAGATGGAAATGGAGGAAACACAAAGGTGTTAGAACGATGGAGGCGGAAGAGCATAGTAGATGAAGAAAACAGGCGGAGGACAGGGTGGTGGAAGAAGAGTAGAGGTAAGGGGAAGAAAAGATGTCAACCTAGAGGAGGCGAGGCGGTGAAAAAGAATCCCTCAGTAAGAGGAGGACTAGGAGGTAAAGACCCAAAAGATGATGATGGAGGAGGAGGATGAAGAGGGAGAAAACAGGCGGTGGAGGTGGTGGAGGAAAGAAGAGAGAAGAGGAGGAGGCGTTTGAGAATGAGGGTAAGTACAAGAACCGGAAAGCAGGAGACAATGGAAACTGAGTGGTGTAAAAGAGAAAAGGAGGATGTCAGAACAAGAGGAGGATCTGGAGGTACAGAGCCAAAAGGAGGAGTTGGAGGAGGAGGGGGAGGAGGAGCAGGAGGAGGAGGAGGAGGAGGGAGAAAACAAGCGGAGGAGGAGGTGGTGGCGGGAAGGAGAAAAGAAGGGGAGGATGAGTTTGTGGACGAGGCAAGTCGAAGAATGAAGAGCAGCAGACGGGGAGGCAGAGTGGGAAAAAGAAAAGAGGCAACATCAGGACAGGGGGCGGAGTTGGAGGTAGGGAGCCAAAAGGAGGAGTTGGAGAGGAGGAGGGAGAAAACAGGCGAGGAGGAGGTGGTGGCAGGAAGAAGAAAAGAAGCGGAGGATGAGTTCAGGGCCGAGAGGAAGTGAGAAGAACTGAAGGGCAGGGGACTATGGAGTACTTCGAAGGCACCCTTGAGCTCTGTCCAGTGGGGGTGGGTGTTGGAGAGAGACAAGGAGACAGACTCGCAGTGTCCCAGCTTTGACGTCAGCTGGGCAGCTGCAGGGAGTTGCTGCTAGATGGCCACTTATTCCACACAGTATGGCTGCTGCCTGGCTCCCCACATGTGAGACCCTGGGAGCTGACAAAGGCGTTCGTGACAGTGAGCACGGGAGAACTCAGTGAATCCCGAGGAGCAGAGGGGGGCATGTGGCCCACAGCCAGCCGGCAGTCTCCCCGCAAGTGCCAAGCCGTGGCAGTTTCCTATGCCATTCTATTTTATTTTTATAAAGCTACTCACAATGGTTTCTTAGAGTCAGTATTCCAACAGCAATCCCACCACCAGTACACCTTCCCACCCCATTATCTCCCAAGTTTCCAACCACCATCCAAGCCTGCCCCCATAGAAGGCCCTAAATAATTTATTTCGTATCGTTTATTATGAAAAATTCACTAACAGTGATCAAAAATGATTTCCTTACGGAAAAAGTGTATGAAGATTGTTGTGTCTCACACTGGAGCCTTTAAGAGATGCCTTGTATAAGCCTTGTATAAGAGATGACTACAGGTTGTTACAGGTAAAGCCTTCTGTGTTAATAGTTTCTTGTCTTTCCTTTTTTAAGGATTTAAAATAATTACATCACTGTCAGAGAGACCCTTACAAAGCTGTTCCTGATTGGGTTTCAGTCATACAGTGTTCCAACATGCATCCTTCCGCCAATGCACATTTCCCGGCACCAGTGTCCCCAGGTTCCCTCCCACCACCACCTTCTGCAGTGCCCCCCCCTCCTTCCTCCCTCTCTCTCTATATATATCTGTCTCCCTCCCTCTCTCTCTCTATATATATATATCTATCTCTATCTCTCTCTCCCTCCCTCCCTCCTCTCCTCCTTACAATATTAACACTTTGCTTCCTCTTTATTTTGCTGTATGGGGCAAGGATACTCGACTCTATGCTTGAGGACGGGTGTGACTGGAGCACTCCTTGCATTGAATAGGGCCAGGGACCAAACCTGACCCGACCTATTTGAGCCTTCTGAAGCCGTGTGTCCTGAATTTATTATTATTAGCCGTCACATCCCTCCGTGCTCAGGGCTTACTTACTCCTGGCTCTGTGCTCAGGGATCCCACCTGGCGAGATCAGGGAACCAAGTAGGGTACCAGGGACTGAACCCTTGTTGGCCATGTGCAAGAACAAGCGCCCTACCCGCTGTGCTATGGCCCCAGCCCTACCCCAAGTCCCTTTCCTCAAGGAAAACGGCCGGGGCGGCAGGGCCACACTCAAGAGCGCCCCGCCCCTCGCAGCTCACGTGCTCCGCCCGGCCAATAGGCGCTCGGATCCCTTTCGTACCCGCCCCCTTGCGGCCGGTCTACATGGCCGAGCGCGGAAGGCGGGGCCTGGCCAACCCTCCGCGAGGCCCCGCCTCCCCACGCCGAGCGCCTCCTCGGATAGGTCCAGAAGGGAAAAGGGGTGGCGACAGGGGGCGTGGCCAGGAGGGGCCGGCCGCGAGACTTTGTGCTGCGTTCCGCTGTGCAAAGGCGTTGGGGTCTCCGCTGCTGGGCTCCGCTGCTGGACTGAGCGGAACCGGGAAACGAGCCCCTGCGGCCGGCTTGCCCATTGTCCCTGGCAGCGGGCCAATCGCTCAGCGGCCGTGCCCGCTGCTGGAGGTGAGCTCCATCGCCTGCTGGCTGCTGGCACTGTGCCATAGACACGCAGGGCCACACACATGCGCACGCACTGAGACACAGAAATAGAGACACAGACTCACACATAGATACGCAGATTTAGACATAGGTTCAAAGACATGTACAGAGACATATGTATGCACACACAGACATAAAAGACAGACACAGTGAGAAATCTAGACATACATAGACACACAGACATATAGGTAGACACACAAAGACACACAAACATATATACACAGGCAAACCAATGCACGCACACATAAGGCATATACCAAGACACATGCAGAATCACAGGGAGATACAGACACAGACTCACACAGACATAAACACAGACACAAAGACACAGAAAAATATAGAGATACAATGATACAGAGACACAGGCTTCTACACAGATACACACAACACACACACAAGCACACAGACATATGCATAAACACACAGAATTGGCATACAGACACACACACATATACAGAGACACCGATTTTGCATAGAACACAGACACACATTGACAGACCGATATAGACACAGAGAGATATACACAGACATACGCAGACACATAGATGCACATACATGCACACATATACACATATATAATCACAGGCATATACAGGCGCACACACAGAAACAATCACAGACACAGAGATACAGACATATAGTGAGAGATATATACATAGACATACACACATTCATATACACAGACACTCAAACATGCAGATATGCAAACATAGACATAAGCACAGGCACAGACACACATATAGAGAAACAGATGTTTACAGTATATAGAAGCACACGACATGCAGATACACACACATACATAGATATATACACAGACACACAAATGCACAAAAACACAGACAGATGCACACACTGACACACGTACACACACGTACAGATATAGACACAGAGATGCAGAGACGTATACACGCAGACACATACACAACAGAGAAATGCACATGTGCACACACAAATATACACATACTTACATAAGCACATAGACATATACTTGTTGAATTGTACACACACTGACATGCACAGACACACATGCATACACACAGATACATATAAACATACACACAAGGAGACACAGACATATTCAGACACATACACATGCAGACAGACACAGTGACGTATAGATATAACAGAGAAGCACACATGCACATATTTTTATGTACACACAAAGATATACACAAAGACAGTCAGGCACACTCAGAGACATATACACAGCACAGACAGAGACCTAGACATACACTAAGAAACACAGAGATACAGATATATACAGAGACCCGTACCCAATGCACACACAACATACTAATACAAACATAGACACAGGTACACACACGTGCACATAGATTCACAGAGCAGAGAGAAAGACACATATTTGGAAGAAACATACACAACAGACATGTACACAGGCACACTCTGACAGAGATATATACAAAGACACACAAACATGCATACACGGACAGAAAGATATGCATGTATACACAGAACAGACATACAGACACACAAATGCACACGCAGACACACATATACACACATATACACAGACGCACAGTTCAGGATACACACACTTACGCAGACATATACGGACACAGACACACACTTAAACACAGAGACACACAGACATAGACATAGACAAAGAAACACACATATCCACAGACACATACATGATCATAGACACACTGACACACACCTGCACACCTGGACAAAAATAGACATGCACAAACACACAACCAATACCACACATGTAGACTTATACAGAGACACATGCACACTCTTGAACACACACATAGGCACAGACACACAGAGAAATGTTCACATAGAATACACAATGTACACACAAACATATACACAGAAACAAAGACACACATGCATATACACAAGCACACAAAAACTCATGTACATATGCACAGGTGCACGGACATAAACACAGATATTAAGACAAACATAGCATAAAGATAGACACACAGGCACATACAGACCTGTATCCCAACACACTGTCACATGCAGACACAGACACGCACGCTGGCATATTCACAGACACAGATTGCTACACACAGGTATATACACAGACGTACACATATGCAAACACATAGACCTAGACACACGCACACAAAGATATAAACAAACACATGCACACAGTCACAGGAAAAAAATATACACACACAGATCCACCTGCACACAGAGATATATCGACACAGATGTATACACAAAAACCCACACACGCAGAAACATGAACACATATGCCCACAAAGACTGACACATACCGACACACAATCATATACACAGGCACATGCACGTGCATACACACAGAGACACAGACACACACATGAACACAGATGTAGGCATACCCAAATAGCACACTTACACACATAGAAACAGACTGAGTCTCACTTGCACACACACAGACACACAAACATATGTATACACAGACACACAGGCACACATATGCACCTACATAGACATAAAGACATATACTCAGATGAACACAGACACACAGACATACATACACGGAGACAGTTACACATACACAGAGACGTACACACAGACATAATTACAGACACTCATAGGCAGACACAGAGAGGGAGACATACACAAGAATGAAAATACAGACACAGACATACACAAACATACAGACACTCATCCACAAGCCAAAACAGACACATGCACAAACACAGATATACAGATGCACACACAGACACACATGGACATATATACAAATGCAAATACAGACACACAGACATATGCACAGACTCAAACACTGTTCACATGCAGGCACACAGACACACGTGTGCACAGACACATGCACACATATATAACAGACATAGACAAACACCCACAAGCAAGTACACAGACACAGACATATAGACATACACAAAAATATGCACAGACACGTATACAAACAAAGACGTGGAGATACAAACGGACATATATAGAGACACACAGACATATAGACATACTTATACACACAGATATACAAACACACATACACACATCAACGTACAGACACACATGCACACAAATACACATGCATGTGCATACATACCCAGAGACATATAAATATACGCGGACACATGTGTCAACACACGTGCGCACACAGACACATAGATTTATTGGCACACACAGGCATACACACATGCACATAGAGACAGAATCATATACACAGAGACACACAGATAACTGCAAACAGACACATAAACACAGACACTTAAACACATAGACGTATACACACTGACGCACAGAGATACACACAGATATATGCACAGACACAAATCACATACACATAAATGGAGACAGGCGACGACATGCACAGACACATATACACACAAATACCAGCACACACTGCCACACAAATACATATACAGAGACACATAGACGTATACACAGTGACGCACAGAGATACACACAGATATATGCACAGACACAAATCACATACACATAAATGGAGACATACAAAGACATGCAGAGACACACATACACACAGAAATACATGCACACACTGAGAAACACACAAACACAGGTGCACACACAGAGGTACACTGACATATGGAGAGACGCATATAGACATACACATATAGTAAACATACGAACACAGGCAAACATACACTCAGACATGCACATATCATGCACATAGACATATACCCAGAACACACAGACAGCAAACATACAAAGACACATACATAGGTAGACACACAGACACACAGAGACATACACAGATAGTCACGCACATGCACACACAGACACTAAATATATATACACAAACACACATACATAGAGACATGGACTGTATTCACAGAGATACAACAGTCACAAACCCCTATGCACACTGACAGACTTGAACGACATATACACATGTGCACACAGAAATATACACAGATACATGTATACACACAGACACACTCAGACATGTACACAGACACACGAAGATACACAAACAGAGATTTACACAAACGCAGACAGATACATACACAGATATAGACTCTGATCTACCTGTGCACACGAAGGCATACAGATGTACAGACAGGCTCACACATGCACATATAGACACACATATACACACAAATATACACAGAGATAGATACACAAACATACACAGGACACATCTAGTGCAACACAAAGACACAAACAGGCGTATACACATGCACACAGGCATAAAGACATATATACACACAGACATATACACACAGTGACATAAACAGACACACAACACAATCAAACATGTACACAGATACAAAGAGACACATAATATATACATAACACGTGCAGACACAATCACACATAGACACACATAAATGTATACACAGACATACTACCTATGCCCAAACAGACACGAACAGACATAAGGTAGACACAATCGGTTATAGACACAGACACAGTCACATACAGACACGGTCACACACAGAGACACAGACATCCTCAGACACACCCGGAGCATGCGTGCACACAAAGAGACACAGACATGCACACACAGACACGTACATACACTTACACCGACATAAATACAGAATCTCAGACACTCAGACACACACATCAACACACATACTTCTAGAGATTCAAAGTTACAAATACACAAGTGCACACAGACACACACACAGACTCATACACTTATGTACACAGACACACAAACAGGTAGTCACACAGACATATGCACAGAAAAATATTCCCCACACACGTCCAGAGACACAGACTTCCACGTAAAATACATGAGCACAGAGAAACAATACAGACATATATAGAAACACACACAGTGCACACGCACATGCTCACCTAGACATACACAGACATAAACAGACACACACAGATAGACAAATACACACAGTCACACACAGTATATACACAACGCAGATACGCACACACACAAATACACACAGACATACACTGGCACAACATAGACACATTCACGGAGACACACAGACATACACAGGCACAAGCATATACACATTCACAGTCACACACAGACACACCCACACACGCACAGACACAACAAAGATGTCTACATAAAGTCACACACATGCGCATATACAGAGAGACATAGACACAGACACAGAGAAACAGATATATAACACAGACATATGCGGACGTATGTGCACACTGACATACAGAGACACAAGCATACACAGACACATAGGAGCAGAGACACATGAACCCATAGACATTTAGATAGACACACAGAGACACATGATGCACATACAGACTTACACACAGAAACACACCCATGTGTGCACACACACAGCTGTACAATCCCACACCCAATGAGACACGTATTCACAGACATACACTCATGCACAGACATACAGACACCCACACAGACATATACACAGATGCATATGTGAAGAGAGACACAGATACATACAGAAACTCATAGACACTGTATGCACACAATAATGCTGACATACAACAAATGCACATGCACACAAAAGAGACACACATACAGAGATACACGCAGACACACAAATAGACGTAGAAACAGATACATAGACACATACATGCACACAGAGACACAGAAATATACACAGACATACACACTTGTATACACAGAGACTCACACAGACATATGGATATATAAGCAGATACACGCACACACAGACACACAGAGGCATATGCACAAGTACATCATAGACACACTGATACAATACATATTCAGCGGCACACACATGTGAACACAGACATGTACACACAGAATATACACAAACACATGCACACAGAGAGACACACAAAAATACAGACACAAAAACACGCACATACAGTTACACCAACACACAGACACATATACACACAGACACAAATATGTGCACACAGACATAGGCAAACTCAGACTTATAACAGACACATATTCACACCCAACACAGACATATACACAGACTCACACCCATGTACACACAAACACACATATAGATACAGATACACATGTGCCCAGTCATGAAACACAGACATCAATAGCACACTCAGACACACACAGATGCATATCTACACATGCAGAGAGACACACATGTACACACACACAGCCACTGCACTCTCCTCCCATTGTTCATCGATTTGCTTGAGCGGGCACCAGTAACGCCTCCATTGTGAGACCTGTTGTTACTGTCTTTGGCATACCGAATATGTCATGGGCAGGTTGCCTGGCTTTGCCGTGCGGGTGAGATGCTCTCGGTAGCTTGCCGGGGTCTCCAAGAGGGGCGAAGGAATCGACCCTGGGTCGGCAGCGTGCAAGGCAAATGCCCTACCCGCTGTGCTATACACTCAGATAGATACAAACACATATAGACACAGACACTTATACAAACAGTCATATACAGAGACACACAGATATATACATAGAAACACAGACACTATCAACTAGACACATACACCATGCACGCCTTATAAACGAATGTATACCAACACAGACACACAAAACAAATGCATAAACACCCACATGCAGAGACACACAAATGTAAACACAGAAATACACATTTACAAATTTAGACACACATAGAACAGACAAATACACAGACTCAGACACACATGCACACATACAGAGACATGCCGATATATACACAGACACACATGGTGTAAACACAAGACACAGATATATGCACAAACATATACACAGACACACATACATTTATACACAGAGAAACAATCATACACACAGCACACCTACATGCACACACAGACACATTAGCATAGACATCAGACATATATACACACGGACTCTGACACACACAAATATACACACAGACTTATACACTGACACACAGACAGAGCTAACCATAGAAACCATAGAAACATAGGCACACACACTGACATTTACACAGACACACATGTACAAAGACCTACAGACGTACACAAAGGAACACAGACACAGATATTTAAATGGACACAGACACATGCAGATACACACAGATATTTATACACAGATATACATTCATTCAGCGACACAGACTGCCCACATCGACAGTACACCCATATGCACAGACATATAGTTAGACACACAAAAATAAGACATATTCACAGACAACACACACACAGCGACACTCACTTATATAAACAGAGACACATAGGCACGTTTCTGAAACTGGGATCTTTTGCTACAAGCTGTCATCCCCACGGGAGTGTCATCCCCAGGGGAATGTCATCCCCAGGGGAATGTCATCCCCAGGCTGCCCAATTAATAACTAAGACTCTCTGGGAAGCCCCCAGCTACCAACTCCTTGCCCCTTCCACACACATACACACATACACACACACACACACACACACACACACACACACACACACCTTTGCAGGGAACATTTTCTTTCTCCTCTCTCACCTGGACCCAATAGTGTCACGAGAGACACAAAGCTACAACAGACCCGTAACTGACCCCTGAGGATGCATCTGCTATGGCTATATTGGTGCCAATTTTTATAATCTTTATTCCTTGACCAGAAACACGAATAAGGCCCAAGGTACTTGCCCCCACTCCCCGTTCTTATTTTATTATTTTCCCTAGATTTTTATGGAACTTTGGGGGGGGGTTGGAGAGAGGGTAGAGAAAAATAACATCTGAGATCAGAATTCCAGATGCCAAAACAAGTAACACCTGCAGAGATCCGAATTCCCGAAGATCCCAAAGGAATGCATCCCAGTTTGCCAACAGCACAGGGGTCATTGGGGGCAGCAGTCCTAAAGCTTGATATTACTGTCTTGATAGAAACGTTGATGCTTTAGCAGATTTGAAACAGAGGCCCCTGACCCCCAGGCCTGGCCAGGGTGAGGCTGTATCTACATAATCTTTGTAGATACAGTGCTGCACCATGCAACCCTGCAAACTGCCCATCTGCAGCAAATCCTGAACTCTTTCCATTGTGTTTACCTGCACATACAAACACACACACAAACACACACACTGCCCCTAGGGCACTTCACCATGCAATCCTGCAAACTTCCATCCTGGGACAATCCTGAAGGCTTTCCATTGTGCGCGCGTGCAAACACACACACACACACATACACACACACACACACACACCAATCCTGAACTCTTTCCATTGTACATACACAGAAACAAACCTCCCTGGGCGCTGCACTATGCAATCCCGCAAATATCCTGAACTCTTTCCTTTGTGCATACGTGCATACATGCACACACCCCAATCCTGAACTCTTTCTCAAAAAGCCCTTATTCCTGCATGGGTGAGCCCTGCCAGTCCCTATCGCTGCTGGTCTGACCCTCCCAGGGACGCATGTCTGTCAGTGTGCCCCACCTCACGAACCCTTGTCCCACTTGTGTGACCCTGTCCTGTGTGTGTTACTGTGACCGAACCCAGGCCTCTGCCTGCTTCCCTAGCTCAGAATCTGCCGTCCTGTCTTGGGTGACAGCCAACAGAAGCATGCCCCTGTTCTTTTAACCCCACATCAGAGCTTCTTGTCATGGCCCTGCTCACCCTATGTAAGACCATCACTAATTTGACCCAGAGCCCCCGGTCTCCACTTCGTGACCTCAACTCAGTGTGCATGTCCCTGCATTCCAGCATGATCTCAGAAAAGAAACTGGTCTCACCATAGGCCTCTCCCCACAGGCAACTCAGAGTCCTCGTACCTGACTTTGTGACCGCGACTTCAGAGACTTTTCCTGTGTGACACAGGTTTGTACTCTACCTTTGATGTGACCCACCTTAGTCCTTGCTGCCCCTTACCTGACCTTACCTCAAAAACCCGTGCCCTTACCCTTGTCACAACCCCTCAGACCCCATGGTTTTGCCTCTGTGACCTCCACAAGGACCTTTGAGCATGACCTTTTGTGACACACTTCAGATCCCCATGACCCTGCTTGTGTGACCCCACTTCAGACCTTCTTATCTCTGTTTGTGTGACCTCACCACAGAGTCCAGTGATCCTGCCCATGTGATCCTACCTCAGAGACCCTTTTCACTGTTCATGTGACCTCCCACCTCAGAGCCTCGTATCTTGCAGTTGTGTCCCCATATCAGAGCCTTGGATCCATACCTGTGTGATCGGAACTCAACCCTCATGTTGTTACTAGTGTGATCATCCACCTCAGATTCAGTCAATGCCACCTCTGATCCCCACAGCCTTGCCTGTGAAATCACAACTGAGCATCCCATGTCCCTGCTTTTATGACCTCACCTCAGAGTTATATGTCCCTGCTTGTGTCACCTCACCTCAGAGCCGTGTACCCTGCTTGTTTATCCCCACTTTAGAGTACCACGCCCCTGCTTGTCTTTGAGGTCCCTGTTCTGCGAATACACCTCAGTGCACATATTCCTGCCATGTGGCCCACCTGAGTCATTTGCCCCTGCCCGTGTGATCCACTGTAGTGTCCCAAGTCCCTGCTTGTGTGACATCACCTCAGAGCCCTGTCCCAGCTTGTGTCGCCACCCCTCAGAGCCTTGCTTTTGGGACCCCTCCTCAGCGAGAGTTCCATGTCTCCACTACTTTGACTGACCTCAGAGCCCTGTGTCCCTGCCCATGTGACCTCAGATTCCCATGACTCTACATAAGAGACCCTACCTCAGAACTATGTACCCTGATCTTTGCCCGTAATCAGAGCGCATGTCCCTGCTCGTGTGACCCCCCACTTAGAGTCCCACATCCTAGACATGTAACCTCCCCTGTGTTCTGTGTCCCTGCCTGTGTGATCTCAACTTAGATCTCTGTGTCAGAGCTGATGTCAGTGGCCTATGTCCCACACATGTGACCACCCCTCAGAGACCCTTGTTCTTACCTGTGTGCCCCCTCCACAGATCATGAGTCCCCAACAATGTGATCCAAACTCAGAGCCCTATGTTCCAGTGTGTGTGAACCTTCCTCAGAGCCCTGTGTCCCTCCAAACTTGAGCCCATCTCAAAAGCCCGTGTCCCTGCCTGTGTGACCACACCTCAGATTCCCATGGCCCTTCATGTGCGACTACACTTCAGAGCCATGGACCCTGCTTGAGGGTCCCTACTTCAGAGAATCACATTCCTGCTTGTCTGACCCACAAATGTCCGATGGATCTGTTCTGTGAGGCTACCTGTTTCCCTGACAACTGACCCCCACTGAGTCGGATAACCCTGCTAGTGTGATCCTTCCTCAGAAACCCTGGCCCTGGCCCTGTGACCTGTCCCCAGAGCCCTCTCTTCCTGCTTGTGTGACCCTTGCTCAGAGCCCCGAGTCCCTGATTGTGTGACTTCAACTGAGAGCCTCTTACTCTACTCATAAACCCTCCAACCTCAGAGCCCCATGTACACATCATGTGACCCCCCCTCCACCCATTTGTCTTCCTTGCCGGGTGATTCCATCTTAGAGCCCTGTGTCCCTGCTTGTGTGACCCCCACTTCAGATCCCATGTCCCTCCCTATGTGCCCCCTCTTCAGAGACCCGTGCCCATACTTGTGTGACCTCACCTCCGAACCCCTGTCCCTGCCCGTTTGACCCCTGTTGAAAGCCCCGTGTCCCTCTTTCTCAGAGTCTCATGTCCCTGCCTGTGTGACACCTTCTCAGAGCCTGTGTCCTTGCCCATGTGACCTCTTCTCAGACTCCGTGACCGTCCTTGTGTGACCCCTCCCCAGAAGCCCAGGTTTGTCCTCTGTGACCATATTTCAGAGCTCTGTGTCCCTCCCCTGTCACCACACCTCAGAGCCCCGTATTTCTACTTATGCGACCTGTTCTCAGAACCCCTTGTCTCTCCCTCTGTGACCTCTCCTCTGAGTGCTGGACCCTACTTGTGTGACCCACGTAAGAGCCCTGTGGCCCTACCCTGTGACAGCCCGTGACCATCTGCTTGTGACCCTCTACTTTGTGTCCCTCCTTTGTGTCCCTTTGTGTCCCTCCTTCGTGTCCCTTTGTGTCCCCCCGTGACCATCCCTTTGTGATCCTCAGCTTTGTATCCCTTTATGACCACTCTTATGAGGAGTGGTCATAAGTAGGTTCAGAGTGCCATGTACCTACTTATGTGACACCTCTTAAGAGGCATGTGTACCTCCATGTGTTACCCTTCCTCGGAGCCTCCTGTCCATGCCATTACCCCTGTGTGACCCAATCTCAGAGGTGCGTACACCTAATTTTGTGACCCCTCCCTAGAACCCTGTGACACCCCCCCAGAGGTCCGAGAACCTACTTGTGTGAGCTCTCCTCAGAGCCCCAATCCCTTCCCTGTGACTGTATGTCAGAGCACCATGTCCCTACTTGTTTGACTCCTCAGAGTTCCCTGTATTTCCCTGTGTGACCCTTCCTCAGAGCCCCGTGTCGTCCCTGTGTGACCCTTCCTCAGAGCGCTATAGCCCTCCCTGTGTGAGCCCACCTCAGAGCCCCCGTGTCCCTACTTGTGTGAGCCCACGTCTGAGCCCATGCCCCTTCCTGTGTGACCCCACCTCAGAGCCGTGTCTCTGCCCGGCTCCCGGAGGGCAGGACCATGGCCCACCTTCCACTTGTCCCAGAGGAGCCGGCCGCTTCAGGAGGAGGCAAGTGTCCCGTCCGCAGGTGTCGCTCAGGTTCCGTCAAGGTCAGGATGAGCCGTGGCTGTGCCGTGCTCAGTCACCCCCTTGAGTCCCTCCCAGCCCCTGGGTTTGATTTCTTCACGCCGAATCCGGCTCCCGGGTCCCAGTCAGCCCGGCCCCTGCAGTGGGGGCTGCTGACGGTGAGCAAAAATCTGTGCAGTCCTCGGGGAGAGGCGGGCGGCCCTGGGGTCTGCTGCCTGCGGCCTAGAGGCTTTAACACAGCTATTGATCCCTCCCACCCCCTCCCCTAGGAGTTGATCGAAGTACTTTCAAGTTTGGCACCAGCCCCGGTGTTGCTCAAGGTCACTTCTGACTGTTCTCTCGGGAGTTACTCCTGGGGGCTGGGGGCAGGTACGGGGTGGAACATGGGTGGGCCTTGTGCCAGACCAATGCCCGCCCACTATCCTCAGTCTCTGGCCTCGCCCCCGATGTCTCAATCCCAGTGTTGGAGGTGTTTGGATTTGGGGCTCACGGGGAGTGAGCCCAGGGCTGTCTCTGCCATGCGGGTGCCTCCACCAAGCCCCCGCCCCGTCTCTCCCCCTGGTCCTCAGCCATTCTGCTGCTTGGCTGGAGAGCACAGTGGTGCTTAAGATGGGGGAGGAGCC
This sequence comes from Sorex fumeus, assembly GCF_029834395.1. NCBI lineage: Eukaryota > Metazoa > Chordata > Mammalia > Eulipotyphla > Soricidae > Sorex > Sorex fumeus. The sequence goes on from NW_026606082.1 coordinate 274,613, forward strand.
TGGCCTGGGACGGGGCTCTGTAGAGCTGAGGCTACCACCAAGGGGCAAGTACCCTCAGCATGGAGGAGCAGGGAGACGCGCTGAGCTTCTCAGCGCTCAGAATGGGGAGCACTGCAGAGCAACCGGCTCCTCCTTGCCCTTCCTCACCCCGACGGGGCGATGCCCGCTCACCTGCTCGGAGAGAAAAGCACAGTGCAGGCTCCACACACGTTGCAACAACTTTATTTTAGAGAAAAAAATATGCTATCATATATTCTAAGGTAAAGAACAGATTATATCGTGTGACTCATACAGAGCAGTTGATCCAAGTCATTTCTGGAACAATATGGATGGTAATGGGAGGTGCTGAGAAACCTTTCAGACTGGGGGGCCCCAGGGTGTCTGAGTGGGGGTGTCTGACCGTGAGGCCTCGGGCCATAAGGGCCCCATAGGACCGCAGCCCCTGAGCTCTGGGACCCCTATCGCCTAAGCTTCCGGGCTGGGGCACCCTGACGCTGCTGCCCATAGGGGGCAACAAGTGACCGCTGGTGCCACACCAGCTGGGTGACACTGGCGCTCGAGCCCTGTTGGGTCACGCGAGGGGGCACACGGTGCCACGCAGGTGGGACCTGGTTGGCATGATTGATAAGTGCCTGCTGGTGTTGTGCGTGTTGGGTGGCACTCCTTTTCGAGCCCTGTGGGGGTGCGGGCACATGGGGGGGCACAGGATGCCATGCAGGTGGGACCTGGTTGGGGGCCGCCACAAGTGGCTGCTGGTACCACATCAGCCGGGTGGCACCACTGGCTGAGCCCTGCTGGGCTGCGGGCCTAGGCTTCAGAGTAGCAGGAGCCACAAGTGGCCGCTGATACCCGCCCTGCTGGGTGGCAGCACTTTTCAAGCCCTGCTGGGGTGCGGGCACATAGCGGGGCACAGGGTGCGACACCTGTGGGATCTGGGTGGCGGGTGCAGGCACAGGTGGCCCCTGGGTACCGCGTGGCCCTGGTGCCTTGGGAGGCACAAGCTGCCTCGGGGGTGCAAAGTGGAACACTGGTCCGCCCTGGGGACCACTTAGCCCCGGCACGTTGGGAGGCCCGAGCTGCCGTGGAGGTGCGAATCGGAAGGCTGGCATGCGTGCAGGGGCACCTTGGGTGCCACTTGGTCCCGGAATATTGGGGGGCACGGGCTTCGGCGCCGAAGGGAGCTGCATGGCAGGCACAGGCACAGGGGCGCCCTGGGTGACATTGGGGCCCGGTCCAGCGCCCGGCTGGTGTCTCTTACTTTGTGGGCCTTGTAGCTTCGCACGGTTGTTTCTCTTCCTCTTCGAGCGCTGCTGTGTTATCCCTGCGGCCTGGACGTGGGTCGCCTGGCCCTGGGGTGCGGCCATCGCAGCGCGTGGCTGGGTCATGGGGACACTGGGTGGATCCACCTCCATGTCGCTGAGTGGTTCCCCTTGGGATTCCGCATCCATGGACTGAATGCTGCTCCCGCAGGACACAACTTCCATCGATTCCACGTCACTGAGACAGGCCTGTGTGTCCTTGGTGGACACAACCTGGCCATCATCAGGGGCTTGTGGCCACCCTATGACTGCGGGTGCAGCTGGGGCGGGCACTGCCACCGGGAGCGGAGGCGGAGGGGCCTCCTTCTGGGGCACTGGGGCCCCCTTCTGGGCTGGGGCGGGGGTCACCGCCCGGCCATGAGGGGTCTTGTGGCCTAGCAGGGCCTGACAGTGATGCGTGCCCCTCTGGAAGCAGGGGGCTTTCCGTGGACAGTAGACCACAGCCTCGCACCAGTCTTCCTCCTTTCGAACGGGCCATCCATGCTGGTCAGAGGGTACTAACTGGGGACCCTGGCGGCGAGCCCGCTGGCCATAGTAGCCATGTCCATAGGCCCCTGTGGGCTGGCCACTGGGCCCCGGCCATGGGTAGTAAGTCGGCGGGCCGTGGACATAAGGCCCTGGATTGTAGGGATAAGGGGCGTGGGGCTGAGGATGCCCCACAGAGCTGGGCCCACCGTAGCCCCGTGTGCATGGCGCCTGGGCTGGTCGCGGCATCCCCAGGTCCTGGTAGAACCACATGTCGCACGGTCTCCGCGTCATCCCGGGTCAGGGCTCTGCAGATCACAGGCCACACTCAGACCCTGGCAGCCCAGAGACGCACACCCTCTCCCTGCCATTGGGGCCCTTTCTGCACCTTTGGGGTCCCCAGGGGTCACACAAAAACCATTTTATTGTTTGGTCAACTTTGGGGCCACGCCCCATGGTGCCCAGGGCTGACTCCAGGTCTTCCTCAGGGGTCCCTCCTGGTGGGTCTGGGGGCCCATCTCTGGAGCCCGGGAGCGAGTTCGGGTCATGCAAGTCTAGTGCTGTCATCCCAGAAGACACCTCCTATCTGGGGACTCCCATCTTCCTCCCTACGGGCTCCCTGGACTCCTCCCTCTGGACTCCCACCTTCCTCCCTTGGGATTTCCCACCCTCCTCCCTGGAGACTCCCACCCTCCTCCATAGGGGCTTCTCTACCCCCCTCTTGGACTCCCACCCTCCTCCCTAGAGACTCCTTGGCGTCTTCCCTCTGGACTCCCGCCCTCCTTCCTAGGGGCTCCACACCCTCCTCCCTCGAACTCTCACCCTCCTTTCTAGGGGCTCCTTGGACTCTCCCCTCTGGAATCCCACCTACCTACCCTAGGGTTTCCCTCCTTTCTCATTCGAGACTCCCACTCTCCTCCCTAGGGACTCCTTGGAGTCTTCCCTCTGGTCTCTCACCCTCCTCCCTGGGGACTCTCAACTTCCTCCCTCACTGTTCCCCATTCTCTCTGGCAATTCCCATCATTTTTCTAGGGGCTCTCCACCCTCCTCCCTTATGGCTCCCCACCCTCCTCCCTTGGCTTCCCTCCTTCTGTCCAGGGGCTACCACACCCCCTCCCCTGGGGCCTCCCTCCCTCGGGCTGGCCCCGTTTCCCTGACCCCTGGTCCCCCATCCCCGCAGCCCCAGGTCTCTGTCCCCCCCTTGGGCACTCACCGTGGGCGGAAGGGTCTCAAAGGGGGTGATCGAGCTGTGGACAGGTGCGGGTCTGTCGCGGAACAGTCAGCGGGCAGCCCCAGGCGCTGGGAACCAAGCTGCGTCTGGTCTGACGGAGGAATTCACGTCCCGTCCCGTGTTGCCGACTAGCGTCCAAGACTAGCGTCCCAGTGGGAGTGTGCCAGTGCGGCGCGTCCCTAGGAACCAGCGTTCCTTCCTGGATACCCTTAGTGATGTAGGGCGTGGCCTCAGAACTCCGGGTACGGGGGTCCCGCGCAGTGGAACCTCCCCAAGCCCCCGCCCTGCCATGTGCGCGCATGGTACGGTCGGGCGCACAGAGCAGAGGGCGTGTGGGCTTGGGCTCATGCACAGAGCGCCCAGGCGAGGGGTCCCACTGAATTGGAATCTTCCCCAGGAGCCTCACACACCTGGTACCGGGTCAGGCTTCGACCCGTTGGTCCTGCACGTGCTGGGCCTTCCCCTTCCCATGAGGAACTTTGTGCCCTCACGCTCTGCGGCCGCCTCTGCGCACTCTTTGCATCCTTCGAGCAGTGCAGGGTGCGCCCAACGGATAGACATGTTTAAGACGGGAGTCCTTGAAGTCGGGTCCCTTGGATTCCCTCTTAGGATTTTGGGCAGGGTTTGGGCAGTACCGGCCACTGCCCCCGGAGATATTCAGGGGACCGCAGCATAGAGGGAATTTCACGGGACCCTCTGTGATCTCCCCTGGTCCTGATATGGTTTAGGGTCCACCTCATTCTGTCCTGGGGCTGCCACGCCCCCTCTTCTGGGCTGCCACGCCCCCCTTGGGCCTGCCTCCCTCTGGTTCATCCCATTTCCCTGAGCCCTGGTCCCCTTTTTGTATCCTGGGGTCCCCATTCCCGCTGCAGCAGGTCTCTGCCACCCCCTCAGAGGTGGGGGCAATCACCGTGGGCGGAGGGGTCAGAAAGGGGGTGATCAAGCTGTGGGTAGGTGCGGGCCTGCGGTGCAAGAGCCAGCGGGCAGCCGCAGGTGCAGGGCACCATGCTGGGCCTGGTCTGTAGGAGGAATTCAAGTCCTGTTTTGGCAACTAGAGTCCAGGCTGGAGGGTGCAGGTGCGGCACGTCCCTAGGAACCAGTGTTCCTTCCGGAATACTCTTAGTGACGTGGCGCGTGACCTAGGACTCGGGGCTCGGGGAATCTGCGTGGTGGAACCTCCCCGCACCCCCCACCATGTGCGCACATGGGACCGTCGGGAGCACAGAGCGGAGAGCGGGTGGGCTTGGGCACGGCCACGAGGTGCCTGGACGTGGGGGCCCGCAGAGTTGAGCCTCCCCGGGCTCCCCACCCTCTGGGGGGTAGGGGCATGGGTGAGGCCCTATGGGAACGGGCTTCAGTGGACACTCGGGGCTCATCGGGGGAGCTGGCGGCCAGCCAGAGAATCCAGGCCTGAGATGTTGCTGAGGGGCGCACCGCACATGGCTGGGAGTTTTTGTTTGCATCCGTGTTGGGGTCCCTCCCGTTGAAGAATACGAGTTGACCCTATTTCTCTTTGCGGATAACAAACTTCAGTGTGTCTTGCCGTTGTACCTTTTTCTAGTAGGGAAGGATGACGGTGTGGGTGTTTTGCAACAAGCAAAGTGTCTCTGTCAAGTCCAGCCGTGGTCCAGAGCTACAATGACCCAATCCCTTGAGTGAGTGACACCCTGCCCTCTCCAGCTCAAACACTGTTTGTGACAATGTGATGTGTTTAGCATGGGTGAAGACAGCAACAAAGTCTAAGCAATATGGCACTAATTTTTATGTTATTTTTATTTTGGGCCCTTCTGAGGACTGACTCTTGGCTCTGTGCTCAGGTATCACTCCTGGCAGTGCCAGGGGCCCTGTATGATGTGAGACTGGAACAGGTGAGCACCCTCCATCCGTGCTATACTCTCTCTCTAGTGCCTTTTATATTTCATGTGAGTCTGAGGACCTTTGTTTCTCTCTACAGAGAGAAGACTAAAGCCTTCAAGTAACACATCTCTGCATATCTGTATCAGTATGTGCTAAATATATATGTCAACCTACCTGCTGTATGCATACACACAGGAAATATATAGTGGGCTAATTATTCATAGTTATAGGATAACAATAAAATGTTATTTTGTAAGCACTCATATAAACTTATATAAACGCTCATTTCCTGCTGTTTAAATTCTATGTTACATAAAGCGGAGCAAGGAAAACCTTCTAAAACTCGTGGTACTGGAAAAGCTGGCAGTCACTGTCAAAATATGAACTCACCCTTTTCTAATGCCGTGCACAAAATAAAATCAATAGGAATTAAAGACCTGGATATCAGACCTGGATCCATAAGGTATATAGAGGAAAAGATTAGCAGAAATCTCCGTTATATTGAAGTTAGCGGCATCCTCAATGAGGCAAGACCACTGGCCACGCCAAACAAATCAAGAGAAACAATTGGGACTACATGAAATTCAGAACCTTAGGGCCAGAGCGGAGGGATAGGCTGCTTTCCTTGCATATGGCTGACCGGGGTTTGATCCACAGCATCCTATATATTTCCCCGAGAACTGCTAGGAGTAATCCCTGCACGCAGAGCCAGGAGTAGCCCCTGAGCATCGCCACGTGTGACCCAAAAAGCTAAATACATACATACGTACACACGTACATACATTTAGAAGCTTCTGAACTGCAAAAGAAACAATGACCAGAATACAAAATTGGCCCACTGAAAATGCGTGATGAGAGTAGACTATAGACCGAAAAAGATTGCCATTCAATGGCTCTTTTGCAAACCACGGCACTCAAAATGAGAAAGATAACAAAAGGGAATGCCCTGCCACAGAGGTGGAGTGGGTTGGGGGGATGGGGGAGGGAGGGATACTGGGACTGGTGGTGTTGGAGTATGGGCACTGGTGGAGGGATGGGTATTCGATCATTGTATAACTGAAACCCAAGCACACAACTTTGTAAGTCTACAACTGTACCTCATGGTGTTTCACTAATAAAAATTTAAGAAAAATAAAATGGCCCAATGACAAGTGGAAACCATTCATCTGACTTAGGATCAATCTCCAAGTTATATAAGGCACTGGTAGAACTTTACAAGAAAAAAGAAATCCAACCTCATCAAAAACTGGAGAGAAGAGATGAGCAGAAACTTCCTCAAAGAAGAAATACAACCAGCCAAAAGGCGTGTGAGAAAATGCTCAACATTGCTCATGATCAGGGAGATGCCACTCAAAACAAGATGTCATCTGATGCCAAGAGACTGGCACACATCCAGAAGAACGAGAGCAACCGGGCCTGGAACGACAGCACAGGGGAGGGCGTTGGCCGACCAGGGTTTAATCCCCTGCACAACCATGTGGTCCTCCGAGCACCGCCAGGAGTAATTCCTGAGTGTAGAGCCAGGAATAACCCGAGCACCACCAGGAGCAGTAATTCCTGAGTGCCGATGTAGGTTATTCCTTGCATCTCCAGGTGTAACCCTGAAAGCCAAAAACAAGCAAACCAACCAGAACAAGCAGTGCTGGTGTGGATGCGGGGACAGGAAGCCTCGTGCTCACTGCTGGGGCAGTGTCTACTGGCCCGGGCTTTTAGGGAGACAACAGGGACCTTTCTCAATCAACTAGGAATTGCACTTCCATATGACCCAGCAGTAGGTTATATACTGGGGTCCAAAACCACAATGCAGAAAAGACTTCTACGCTCCTGTGTTCATTGCAGCACTAGTCACTCACAGGAGCCAAAATGTGGAACCAACCCAAGTGCCCAAGAGCCGATGAGTGGATCGAGGAACCCTGATACACAGTGGAATACTACTCAGTCATAGGAAAGATGAAGTCATGTCATGTGCTACCACATCAGTGGTTCTGGAGAGTTTCAGGCAAAGTGAAATGCGTCAGAGGAAGAAGCACAGACATGAATGGTCTTCCTACCATGCAGGATATGAAGAAACAGAGTCGGGGAATAACACAAGGCAACCGAAACAGAGAATGAGAACCAGTTTCCAGCAGAAAACTTGCTAGTTGTAGGGGCTGGGGCAGGGGAGAACAGGCTACAATAGGCCATTGGCGGGGGCAGCGGTCACTTGGAGCAGAATGCAGTGCTGAAAAGAGGCAGACAGTGCGTCCACGAGAGACAGGCTCAGGACGGAAACTGGGGACACTGGTGGAGGCATGTGAGCACTGGTGGGACTGGAATGGAATATCCTATGCCTGAAATTCAATGATGAGTAACTTTGCAATTCACCATGACTAAAAAAGTACGAAAGAAAGGAAGAAAAGAAGGAAGGAAGGAAGGAAGACAGAAAGACAGAAAGAAAAAGGAAAGAAAGGAAGGAAGGAAGGCAGGCAGGCAGGCAGCAAGGAAGGAAGGAAGGAAGGAAGGAAGGAAGGAAGGAAGGAAGGAAGGAAGGAAGGAAGGAAGGAAGGGACACCATTATTTTGGCTACAAAAGGATAAACCTGCTGTGAATACTAGACAATCAAATTCTCTACTATTGTGTGTGATTATAGAGAAGAGCGTGTAGGGTAGGTAACCATCTCTGAAGCAATCGCCTTAAGGACACATGCCAGGAGCACCCAGTGCAGAGTCTGACGTGGTTTCCCAGTGTTCCCACAACCATCATGGACGTTGTGAGAAGGTTCATGCGGATGCTGGGTGCGGTGGGGAAGGGCAGCCATCGACGGGGGTGCAGGGCAGAGGGCGCACCCATCCCCTTCCCCGTCAGCCCGCGCTGGGGAGGTACAACCCCTGGCACCGGAAGAACAGCCTAACTCTTCCCAGCTGCAGCCTCGTCCCGCTTTGCAGCCTGGATGCGGGGCGTTTGCAAGGTCATTTAATGCTGAGTTTCCTGTAGACCAGTCACGCAGCCCAACCTGCCCCCCCCCCAACTTGAGCAGCTGCTCAGTGGAACAGGAATATCCTGGCATTGATGGGAAGGGGGAGCCGCTTGGCTGAAGGGCAGGCGCTGTTCCCAGCTCAGCACCCCCGCTGGGCCCTAGCAGGAGGAAAAAGGCCCGCAGCGTGGACAGCGGCCACTGAAGGCTCCTGCTGGTGGACGCACAGACGGTGTGTGGACACGATGTTCAGGGGGCAGTGAACGCGCCTGCGCGGGCATCTCCTCCAGGTGTGCGGGGGCGCGCTGAGGTGGAGACAGCCGCCATCTGCCCCCTACCCGGGGGCACAGAGGTCCCGCGCCATGGACTCTGAGGCCACTGCCGGGTCGGACACCCCAAAAAAGCACCCGCAGCATCCTCATCCATGGGTGCAGGACTGAAGGCACAGACACGCCCACCCACAGCTGACCAGGCTCCGGAGTCTCAGCAGGGCTGGAGCCCCCAAACACTCGGTACTCCGTGCTCAGGGGTGGGCTCAGCTGGCCCGGCCACACTCGGTACTCAGTGCTCAGGGCTCAGGGTGGGCTCAGCTGGCCTGGCTGGCCCAGAATTTCTGGAATTGGGGTTGGGGCTCCCCTGCCTCAGACAGACATACATGCCAAGGAGAGAGACCCCCTAGGATGGATGTGGGGCCATATCTAGTGCCTTTACAGCCCCATGCATGGATTTTTCCCACTGAAGACAAGTAATGGCCCAATCGCTTTCTTGGCAAGACACGGTAAAATTGCTTCTGGTTTCTTGGCGTGTGGGGGTGGGTTTTCCTTCCTTTTTGGTGCTCGCATTCATTAGGCTGATTCTTGGTTTCACAGGTATGCCAGTGGCTGGGCATTCTTCCTGGCTTTCCTGTTGAGTTTGCTGTGCTTGTGGGTGTGACAGTGTCGTCAGTGCTGGTGGTTGTATCTGTGTTGCTCGTGGTTGTGCTGTTGTGTTAGTGTTGTGGGTGTAATTTTCATTGTTGGTGGTGTCAAACCGGGCCGAGATCTCCCCAGAGCACTCACACGAAGACAAGTTGCGATACAATAAGCAAAGGGTTTTTATTAGCTAGCTCGGCTAGCTCAAGCTAGGGCCCTCATCAAGCTCACCGACACAGTGGCAGCCTTCTCAGAACGAGTGGCCCCGAGTCTCAAAACTGAAGGACTTTTCTCCCATAGCATCATGGAACAGGGACTTTCCGCAGACTACCATTTCAGCTGCAGTATGAGGGGTTTCTCACTACTTGTACTTAGCTGATTGGGTATAAGTTGGAGTTACATAGGGAAGCTTCCCTACCTGCACCTGATTGGTAACCCATCATTGACCTCACCCAGGCTATCTCGCTTCAGGGAAATCATGACTCAGTTCCAGGTATCTGTGCCCAATTCGCAGGAATTCCAGAACTGAAACCTACGCCCAGCTTTTTCTGGCTTCTGTAAGAGCCTGTCATGGCGCTGCCTTTGCTTCTCTGTCTCTCATTCCTCCCTTTTCTTTGATGCCCGTGGTTGAGCAGGGTCAATCTTGACCCCTACAATTGTTTCAGAGGGAAATACTTTTCTGAGTACCTTAAGCTGAATGGTACTGACACGTTCTTTCACAAACTCCATGCCACCAACTCATCCAGGAAACAGGGGCCCACAGTCAGGAACAGAAGCAGGAGCACTAGGGGTCCCATGAGGGCTGGGATCAGGGTGAGAAGTTGACCTTCCCAGCTCCCCTTCCATAACAATATGCCTGTACCGGAGTCAATGAGATAGGAAGGGGACAAGCCAGACGTTAGGTCATATGTGCAAACAAACCAAGTCTTCTAGCTGACCCTTGGTACAATTGCTGGGAGTCTATCCTATATTTCTGGGTTAAAATCGGCTCAGCAGGGGGAATCTTACAAGCTATAGGTCCCTAAACAAACACAAGTCCCAGGATGGGCCATAACTGGTACAGACCAAGGTGAAACTGTGCAGTCTCCGTCTTTCCTGGGTGTCATTGGCTATAATTCTACCCGTCATAGTGGCAGAAAGTACCCAGTGCTAAAATTTGGGCTCATAGTGAGTTTGCTTCACAGCTGAGCAAACAGAAGCAGAGAATAACCCGTGCCACTCCCTAGGATCCCTTCAATCACTTTCTTCAGTTTTATCTTGGAGGGAGAGGCTCCAGTTGGCAGGACACACCACTGGCCGTTGTCGTCCTGTCTTCAAGGGGGGAGGCAGTTTTCACATGTGAAGCATGGACCCAGGCTTTGATTCTTTCCACCTTCAGAGTGAACGGCATGATCAGGGTCATGGGATAGGGACCTCTCCACTGAGGTTCAAGGATGGCAGTCTAATGTCACCGAACCTAGACCAGGTCTCCCAGTGAGTATAGGTGAGGAGTTACCGATGCTTTGGTCATACTGTCAAAGCCCCATATGGAGCTGGACCTGAATGACCTCTAGGGCCTGTCATAACCTAAGGCTTTTGGGGCGACCTCTAATCGCCCTTGTAGGTGTTACCATATTTGAACCCTATCAGATATTGTATGGCAATTCCGGAAGATGGGTATTTAGTGTCTTATGATGGGTCCCTTGGCCGCGAAGCGGTCGCGCGGGTCCGGAAAGTGTCCTGGAGTGTGGCGACGGCTGGGTAGTGGAGGTAGTGTCGGTAGTGGAGGTCTGCCAGTGGGGTATTTATATGGTCCCGGTAGGGGTAGGGTGGGTCTTCTGTGCGCATTCCGATCCCTGGGTCTTGGGTGGTTGGTGGAAGCAGACAGGCAGGGTATGGTGGGGCTCCTGATTATAATCCCTTTGTCACCTGCGGTTGGTGGGAGCAAGCAGAGAACCTCTGTCCCTGGGTCCGTTGAGCCTGGAGTCCAAGGTCTCAGAGAGTTCCGCTTATCTTGTTCTGTGGGTCTTCAGTCATGCGTGAGTTTCGGCCGGAGCTGCCGAGAACCATTTATTAAAGGGATTATATAATGTATTCTGACATTTTATCTAAAGTATTTCACTTGATTTATTTCTTTCACCTGTAAAGGTGATTAGAGGCTGCCCCAAAAGCCTCCATCCCTCTCGGAGAGCCCGGCAAGGTACCGAGAGTATCCCGCCTGCACAGCAGAGCCTGGCAAGCTACCCCGTGGCGTACTCGATATGACAAAAATAGTAACAATGATGGTCCTCATTCCCCTGACCCTGAAAGAGCCCCCAATATGCCATCGGGCTACAATAGCACATGACACGGATGAAGAGAGACATTACTGGTGCCCACTCAAGCAAATGCATGAACAACGGGATGACAGCGATACAGTGACAAGGATAACATTTCTGACTTTAAAGAGTTTAGCCTTCTTTATTTGGAAACATGTAATTTTGGAGAACTACAAATCATCCCTTAACTTAAAGTTGTTTTTCTGTTTTACCTACGTCTTTTACCTTCCATTGAACACAATGCCTGCCAAGACAAACAGCCTTCCTGTTTATTCTTAGTGATATTGGCAGTATGAGTATTAATCCTAAAAAATAAAAAATAATTAAAAAATATTATTCTTCATTCTGGGATAATGCTATGAGCTCCAATCATGTTAATTAAGTATGAAACTAAAACTGTTGATGTAAGCTAGTACTTAATTAGTGCTATGACTAATCCTCAAGTCCCTATATATTGAAATATGCATCACCCTCCTCCTTCTTCATGGAGAAACCTAGAGAAAAGTCCTTCAGAGTTTCCAGCATCTCAGACGTTGTTTAGCCAGTTTCTGCTGTGTCTTCTTCTAGTCGTGCCAAGGCTCAACTATTCATGATGCTGCTTCCTCTCGGCAGAAACAAGAAAAGACATTTCTTATATTCCACTGGACCTCTCAGCACAAGCCATTACCTGGGTCTTGTGTTAGAAATTTGAAATTTTATCTGATGCTTCCTTTACTTTAAGAATACTGGGGCGGGGCTGGAGCGATAGCACAGCTGGTAGGGCGTTTGCCTTGCATGCAGCTGACATCGCCAGGTGTGACCCAAAAAGCAAAAGAAAAAAGAATAAACTGTAACTTTGACTGTAGTTTTTTACCCCCCATTTGATTGTTTGAGCCTCTGTGATTGAAAGGCAGTTAATGGTGCTTTGCGTGCACATCATCCCGACACACATCTGGCAATGGGTACCCACCTCCCTCCCCCAAGGGCCGGGCTCAGTTTACCCGCGTGTTGCCTTTGGCCCTCCTTGCTCCCTGGCTATGTCTCTGTAAGTCTTGCAGTGAGCGAGCACCGTGTCAGCCCCTGTCCCTCGGACTGGCTGGACTGCGCATGATGCTCATGGCTCCATTCATGGGGCTGCAGGCTGCATGATTTTGTTCGTAGAGCAGAGCGGGTCCCACTGTGTGTCTATGTCTCACAACTTCTTCATTCCTTGGTCCATGGTTGGGCCTTTGGGTGGTTTCCACGTCTGGACTTAGCACTGCAGTGGACACAGGCGTGCACGGGTCCTTTCGAATGGAAATCTTTGTGTTTGGGACAAATCGAAACCTTTCAATGTAGCTTGGAGACTCTTGCGAGCTGGAAAAAGTTCCTTTGGGCCCTGGGAGATGACTCACTAGGTTTGGGCACTTCTTTGCATGTTGAAAGCTCAGACTTTGAGGCTCTCGGGCGTCGCAGGAGGAATACTGAGCTGGGAGTACTTCTTAGAGCAGAAACAAATAACTTCCTCTAGCTTGGTTGTTAGTAACATGCACAGTTGTTCTCTCTAATCCAGACCACAGAAATGTCCTATTGAGGCGAAACATCGATGACGCTTACATGAAAGATATTTAAGTCAGACTTTGAATGAGATTAGTGGAAGAATTTTCTCCTCCAACTCCCATTTTAAATGAATCTATTTGTCCGGAGGTCAAGGTTTCTCAGCTTTGACACTCGATCATTTTTTGGCGTTTTCAGAGGGTGAACAGTCGGCGGTGCTCAGGGGGAACATGCTCAGGGGGTACTCGTGGCTCTGCACTCAGTAGTTTCTGCTGGCCGTGCTTGGGGGACCAAGTGGGATGCTGGGCATCAAACCTCAGTCTGCCGCTGCAAGGCATCCCACCAAATTTTCTGTTGCTCTGACCCACCCTCTGGATAATTTGTTGTTGTTTTTGAATTATCGAATCTCCCTGAGATACAGTTACAAAGTTGTTGCTGATTGGGTTTCAGTCATACAGTATTGCAATGCCAGCCCCTCTGCCAGTTCACATTTCCCACGACCAATGTGCCCAGTTTCTGTCCCGCCACCCTCCCCCCAGCCTGTCTCTATGGCAGGCACTTTCCTTCTCTGTCTCTGTCTCTGTCTCTGTCTCTGTCTCGTCTCTGTCTCTGTTTCTTCCCCCTTTGGGCATTATGGTTTGCGATACAGGTACTGAGAGTTATCCTGTGTGTCCCTTTGCCTCCTTTCGGCAAAAAGCTCTTGTCCAGAGTCACCATTTCCAGCTGTCTTTGTCCTGGTGGTCCCTTCTCTGTCCCCCTGCCTCTCCCCCAGCCCCCGAGGCCCGTTGGGTTGTTTGTTGGGGGCTGGCTGGCAGCAATTCTCCCCTCTTCCACCCGGTGGCAGTGGTGCACTCTCCCATCCAGGTCCTGGGACTGGTGGTTCCGCGCCTCCCTTCCCCTTCCCCTTCCCCTTCCCCTTCCCCTTCCCCTTCCCCTTCCCCTTCCCTTTCCCCTTCCCCTTCCCCTTCCCCTTCCCTTTCCCCTTCCCCTTCCCCTTCCCTGCAAGCAGACCGGGTGCGAGCAGCAATTCCCAGTCGCCGTCATGGGCCCTTCCTATTTAATTCACGGCCTCAGAATCACAGCCAAAATCAGATCGAACAGGACTGAGCATGGCTCCTCATGATATTATGCCCCCGCACGGTCCCCTGAGCCCCCCGCAGGTAAGACCTGAGTGCAGAGCCAGGAGTCAGCTGGGCATAGCCCCAGCGACTCCCAAAAACCAATAGAAAATCATTATTATTTACATATACTTTTCCCCTAAAGGCACTCTTCTGAACCCAGTAACTATTATTAGGTTCTAAGAAACCTTCCCAGGCAGCACATTAAAAACAAATAAATGTGCCTTTCTGACATTATCGTCAGAATCTTAGATGTATGTTTCAGATTTTCTGGGTACATGGCAAGTTTCTACTGTGTAACAAAATCAGCTCTTTTTTCCCCCAAATTCTAACCCCTCATATCCTATGTCCTGTCTTGCAAAGTAAGCAGCTGAAATAGTTCATCGTACTGAAGGAGATAGGATGTGTCTCAGAGAAGACGGTTTGAACCACAGACGAATAAATTGCTGTAGACATTTGTACGCTTGCTGACTCCCCAGCAGAAAGTGGTCACTGAATGAATGTGTCCATATTTATCATAGGTTGCATAAAGAAGAATAAACTGACATCCTGTTGCTCATTGTTCAATTTTGAATAAAGTGATGGGCTGTGCTGTATCGAATTGCAAGTTCTTACCCCTCAAGAGATGTGATGAATGATATCCCCTTTCAACAAATGTATCTGCTAGTTCTGGCCTCTGGGAAGGAATTAGGAGACATCTATAAAAATTCAGACCCTGTCCCATTAATTCGGTGAGACTTTATGATCTTACTTTTCCTCTGTAGTGAATAAAGAACACAAACGTGAAAGATAATCACCCCAGAAGCCTTCCCGTTTTATGTGTTCTTTATGTGTTTTTAACAGAAAGGAGAATACGGGGCATTTTATAAGATGAAATACAGCGAGGCTGGCTGCAATTTAATCAGCACGGTATTCCCTTTGTTAGGACAGAAGGTACCTTTGTGACTCCATTGCTAATCAGCCTCCGGTAAGCAGACATCTTAATCTTTTCACAATCTAGGTCTTGTTCAGCCGGCTAGTTGATTTCACAAGTCAGAAAACCGACTCGTCTGAGCTGCATTGATGATGGAGTTTGGTGGTATCAATCCCTATCTTAAACCTTTCAACATCCTGCCAATTCTACCCAGGTAGAGGAGATGGCGGTAAATAATTCTTGCCCTTGCTGTTTCTTCCTTTGAGTGGAAAGCTCATCCATAGTGTTAAGAGCCACCAACAATCTTTTCTTTTGCCTTTGGTCCCCAGACTAGAGCTTGGGGCAGATCCAACCTGCCTACTGTTCTTGTTGATAAAGTTTTGTAGGGACACAGTTGCATCGATGACTTTCTCTATTGTCCATCAAATCCAAACTGTCTGCTATTCTTGTCAGTAGTTTTATTCAGACACAGCCACATCTATTCCTCTCTGTACTGTTAAAGTCAAAGTGCCTGCTGTTCTTGTCAATAAAGATTTATTGAGGCACAGCCATATCCATTCCTTTCTCTGCTGTCTGTGACATCTGAACTGCCTGCTGTTCTTGTCAATAAAGTTTTATTGAGACACAGCCACATCCACTTGTCTCTGTCCCATCCAATTTGAACTGCTGGCTGTTCTTGTCAATAAGTTTAAGTGGGACACAGCCACTTGTCAGTAAGTTTTATTGGGACACAGCCACATCCATTCCTTTCTCTGCTGTCTGTGAAACCCAACCTGCCTGCTGCTCTTGTGAGTAAAGTTTTCTTGAGACGCGGCCACATCTATCCTTTCCTCTGCTGTCAGTGGGTAATTTGGTGATGGAGCTGGGAGTTGCCATAGGGACAGTTTGAGCACAGGCTAGCAAGCATGTCCTGCCTCTTTCCAAAACACCTTGGCTGGCTCCTGCCTTAAGCTTCTCCCGTGGATTCTCCTGGTAGGTGGTGTTGCTTGAGTCTGGGCAAAGCTGGGTTCACTGTAGGTGTTTTTGGATGCCACGCCGTGGACTTTGGAAGGGCTTCCTGATGCTAGTACATTTACTACGCTTGCTTCTAGCCATCACCCTTAGCATCTGTCTGCCAGATGTGAGCACATCTTTCATTTGCAACTTGATCAAAGCTCGCTTGATCAAGGGGATTTTTCCCACCCAAATCTTCCTTGAGTTTTCAACCAATAGCACTCTCTCCTTGTGTCCTAGTTTTAAATTTTATTTACAGTTTTCATGACTCGAAACAGATATTAATTTGTTCTCTTCAACATTGTGGTAATGGCTCACTTCACCAGTTAGAGCCAATACAGGATGCTTTGTTAAAATCGATTTTCAGGTCAATGGCAGACAGATCTTTAGTAGCAATGTGTCCCTTGAAGATAGAATTCAAAGTCACAGGGTGTCTTGTGTTTGAACCTGGCTACCCTCATCCCGAAGGAAAGCTTTAGTACATCCCATTTTCTAGTGGAGGTCTAGGGAAGCCAACCTAGGTCTAGGGAGCACAGACCCAGGAGTTTTCCTTTAGGACAGAGATAGGAGGAATCTAGAGCACAGACCAGGAGTCATCCATGAGCACAGAGCCAGAAGGAGCCCTGAAAACAGAGCCAGGACTCACCCCTGAGCACTGAGCCAGGTGTCAGCCCTGAGCACTGTCAGTTGTATCCCCCTGAGAGTTAAGTCAACACAATGGGGAAACAGATCGTTGTTCGCAGAAGGGAGAGAAATGGATCCTGTGTTGATCCTCCTCGTGGGGTCCCGCAGGCAGAGCACTTCCCCGGGACTGTGAGCACCTCCTGTGCCCACACCAGACCCAGCGGGGACAGAGGAAGAGATCCCCGCTCCTGCCGCCCCGTGATGGGCCCTGTGGCCCTCAAGCACTGTGGCCCTGAGCCCTGTGCCACGTCCTGTCTGGGGGACACCGAAGCCCATGGTCAGGACCAGGGCTTGGCCACTCTGGACTGTGCCGTGGAGACTGTGCAGAGGCACGTGGGCGTGCGGGGAGCCGGGGGCACTGTCGGGCCGAGGCAAGGCCTGCTGGGGAAGGACCGGCCTCTGTGTTGGCCCGTTTCCCCCCCAGCTCCTTCTGCTGCCACAAGGCGCAGTCCAGCCGGAAACACCTCTTTCCCTTCCGTTCTGGCCCCAGGGAGCTTTCTCAGGCCGGGGCTGGTGAGAAGGCACTGGGCTGGACATTTATCGCCCGATAATCCCATTGCAGCTGCTTTAAGTCGTGTTGGAGCAATAATGTGGAATCCATGAGGGGTCGTTAGAGGTGGGCTGGGAGGGGGGAGGCGAGGGCCTTGGTGCAGGTAGGGAGCACAGCGGGGTTGGCGCTTGGATATTGTGTGCCAGAAGCAACTGTTAGCAATAACTTTATGGATAACGGCAGTGTAATAAAAGTAACTTTAAAAAATTTCTAAAGCAATAAAAAGAGGAAGGAAGAGAAGGAAGGAAGGAAGGAAGGAAGGATGGAAGGAAGGAAGGAAGGAAGGAAGGAAGGAAGGAAGGAAGGAAGGAAGAGCGGGAGGGAGAGAGGGATGGGGAGGGGGGGGAGGGGGGGAGGGAGGGAGGGAGGGAGGGAGGGAGGGAAGGAGGGAGGGAGGGAGTTCAGGCTGCCTTCATGACACTGGATCTATGTTGGGGGTCACAGGGCACACAGCATCCCCTCAAACTTTCCCACTTGTTCAGTTTGACCTCGCGGCTATTGCTGGCCTCTGATCAGGGGAACTTTCATGCTTGTGCCACAGCCCGAACCTGCGTTCCCCGACCCTGCAGGCTCCTCAGATGCCAGCAGCCCAGAGCTGCAAAGAGGTGTTCCGGAAGGGAGCTGCACCTTCCAGAACAGTCCCCAGGCAGCCCTCCTGGGCCCTGGAGCTGTGAAGGGGGAAGAGCCTGAGACATGTCCACCATGTGCCCCCAGAAACCCACGTGCAGAGCCCCGAGCCCATTTCCCGTTCAGGCCGCTGTGACGCAGTGAGGCAGGGAACTAAGCCACCCCCGCTCTGGAACCCGTCCAGCGGCTGGTCACTGCGAACAGGGCTCAGTGTCCAGGCGCTCAGCGTGACTGAGGTACCTCCTGCCCGTGTATGAGCTGTTTGTCCGTGTGGACACTGGGGGGCGCTGTTTCTGCCAAAAGCTGCCTGTGACCTTTTCCTGATGCTTCTTTCATTCTATTATTTCCAAGGTTCAAGGAACATGGAAAAAGAGTGAGAGAAAGAGAGAGAATGGAAAAGAAGAAAGAAAGAAAGAAAGAAAGAAAGAAAGAAAGAAAGAAAGAAAGAGAGAAAGAGAGATAGAGAAAGGAGGGAGGGAGGGAGGAAGGAGGAAGGAAAGAGAAAGAAAAGAAAGAGAGGGCGCTAGAGAGATAGCACAGCGGGTAGGACCAACCCGGGTTCGATTCCCAACATCCTATATGAGCACTACCAGGAGTAATTCCTGAGGGTCCATGCGCTTTCTAAATAGAACAAAGCATCCATATTTATGAAGAGCACCTGTCAGTCCTTTCAATGTTTAGGAACGAAAACCAGAACACAAGTATATTGGTTTGAAGAGCATTTGTTTAAAAATGCCTTTCAAAGTGTCACTGTGTCACATTTTCATCGTGGCACTTTGGGGAATGGGGAACACATCTGGCAGTGCTCAGGGCTTCCTCCTGGCTCAGTGCTCAGGGATCACACAGGACAGCTTTTGGGGGATAAGCGACACGTTGGGGGTCGGAACGGGGTTGTCTGTGTGGAAGGCTAGCACTTTGCCTGCTCCAGTGTCTCTGGCCCATAGATATATTATTTTCTGTAAACAACGCATTACCTGTTCCACATCCAAGTAGGCTGCTGAGAGGTGCCAAGTTTAAAGGTCTGTCCTTTCAGATTTAGCCCAGACCCTCTCGTGTAGGTCTCCTCTGATTTGCCTGGCCTGGGGCTTCTATAAATGGAAGGTTGGGACCGAGCCAGCAATGTTTCAGTCCTGTCGAGATCCGGACACTAGGCCAGAGAGTGGGACAGTGCCAGCGGCCAAGCCAACTGGGGTCCTGGCACCTTGTGGGGTTCCCCAGCACCCTCGGGAGAGATCCCTGAGCTCTGAGAGGAGGCTGGGGCTGAGCTGCAGGGACCCCAGGAGGGGGCCACGAGGCACCATGTGCCCCTCGGGGACCAGGGACAGAGAAAGGGCCTCCTCTGGGGTTCTTTCCATCCAGCACCAGGGCCACGAGAGTCCCCCTCAGTGCAGACGCCTGGACAGTGGCCTGCTCTGTCTGCCCATCCCCCACAGCCTCATCCCACTTTCCTTCCAGACCCTGCCCTGTCCTGATGCTTGGGTCCTAGTCATTTTTAGATGTGAATTTAACGCTTTAAAATTTAGTGCTTTTTAATTTTTTACTTTAAAATCTTAATTTTAAAATTTTAAAATCTTCAGGCTGGAGTGATAGCACAGCGGGTAGGGTGTTTGCCTTGCACGCAGCCGACCCAGGTTCGATCCCCAGCATCCCATATGGTCCCCTGAGCACTGCCAGGAGAGATTCCAGAGTGCAAAGCCAGGAGTAACCCCTGAGCATCGCCAGGTGTGACCCCAAAAACAAAAATTTAAAATCTTTTTTAAAATTAAAACTTTTTATTGTGAGCTTTTAATTTTTAGTTTTTTAATTAAAATTAATTTTATTTTAATTAATTGTTTAATTCAAATTTTAGTTTTAAATTTAATTTTGTTTAAATCCTTTATTTTTCCCCCATTTAATGACGGTGAGATACACAGTGACAAAGTCGTTCACGATTGGGGGAGGGCTGTCATCTTCTGTCCCCCTTTCATGATCTTCCCCTCTGGCCCCTTGAGAATCCCCTGGGGATACTCTAGAGATGCTGATACAGACTAGATTTCCTGCCGTATCTAGGCACCAAACACGTCACTCTCATTGCTGGCGATTTTGGGTAAAAGGCAATGCGAAGGGAACTCCTGGGAAGCAGTAGAAGCTGGCCAGCCTGCTGCTGGACAACCTACCTCCTTCGAGGCGTTTGGAAACTGGTTTTCTCCTGGCTCAGGACCTTGGTGCAGTCACTGGCAGAGGCACCTCTGCTACATCTCAACCTGGATACTGTTGCACTTAGTGAAGATCCCGCTTGAAAGATCCCGGCTGGCTGATGACTGGTGACTGGTGTCCTACAGGTGCACACACAAACCTGCATTGCACCGTTTCCGAAGAGGCTATTCATTGCGTTGCTGGCTGATGTGGTCCTTTCGGGGAATATCTGCTTTGCAAGATCTCTTTCCTTGTCGGAAATAAGAGCATGCACAAAAACCTTGTACCAATTCCATCCCGGCCACTCCACAGGATCCCCTGTGCACCGTCAGCCACCACCCTGAGCACAGAGCCAGAAGTATGCCCCGAGCTCTAACAGGTGTGTCACAAAAACAAATAAAGAAGAAACAAGAAATCTCCCTGTGTCCAAAGGCTGCCTTGCAGCGGGCCATGATGGCCGTGGCCACCAGCGATGGGTTTGGTTCAGTTGCATCACCTTTGTACTCACCTGCAGACGTGGCGGGAGAGAGGGCAGGAGGGAGAAGCCCAGGGCCCGTGGCTCTTCCTTCTCGTGCTCCTGGCTTCTCAGTTCCTTTTCTTCTCTGGGGTGTCCAGGAAGACGGGGCTGGAGCACACTTTTGGGGGAGCAGACTGAGGGGCGCTCTGCCCCGACATTGGGGCACCCTCACGGGGGACTGTGCAGGGGGTAGGCTGGGTCCCTGCTGCCGTTGCTGCTTCCCACCAGGGCTTTCTCGAATGTGAATTCCTGCTTCTGAGAAAATATGCCAGTCTAGGGAGCAAGACTCCATATGTGACACCCTCCGTCTCCTTCCTGGGCCCCATAATCCTCGGTAACGCCCTGACAATAGGGGTCAGCAGTGGCACCAAATTACGTGTGTGTGTGTGTATGTGTGTGTGTGTGTGTGTGTGTGTGTGTGCATTTCCCCCAGTTCTGGAGAGCCAGATGCCCATCTGTCCTCTGAAAATGACAGCTCGGAGGCCAGTTATGGCCCTTCTTCTTTTCCAGGATTGCCCAGAAGACCTTAGAAAGACAGACTGAGTGTCTGGAAAGGTCCCAAGTGAGTCTGGCCAGATACGGATGGAGGAAAAAGCAAGGAGGTCTGGGTGTTTATGACGAGATGGACAGAGCCAAGCCCCAGGTTCGGCTAACGCACATCTCCAAGAAAGGGGCTTGGATCGGAGGCTGCCACAGCCCGCGCTATTGAGACCTGAGCTTGCACTTCGATCCCATGCTGTGGCTCTTCCAAACAATGGTTGTTCCCTGGCTTCCCGCCTTGGACCCTAAGGAGGCTTTTAGCCTCGAGGCACCGGAGCCCCGAAGGTGAAAGCTCACAGGCTGGGAGGGTACTTGGTGCATGGGAGGCAGCATTTGCTTCCTGGCACCAGTCACCTCCTGCTCCTCGGAGCACTGTCAGGAGCCATCCCCGAGCACTGAGCCCTGCAGTCATGAGCACAACCAAGCCACGGAAACGAACACAGAGAGCCCAGTCTTCTACCATAGACAGATTGAATCTGGCTCTGTGAGAGAGGGCGCCTGGCTCGGATCTTTATAAGGACCTCAGAGGTTCCTAGTGACCTAGGGTTGGGAGGATGGTGGATGAGGGGGAGAGGCAGGAGCAGCGGGAGCTGGAGGGGTGTTCCGCCTGTGAAGAGACTTGCCCTGCGTGTCCCTGCGGTGGCCTGAGCAGGCTGGACCCCGGGCGCGGCTGTGCTGTGCTGGACAGGCATCCATGCGGGGCCTTGTCCTTGCCCACCCGAGTGACCGCCTTCCCTGTGCTATGCTGAATTTCCTCTCCAGATGGTATCAGGCTGTCCATACTAGGCTTGGTGATTGGCTCCCCAGGATGCACAGCAGGGCTTGTGCTTGGAGAGCACCATTGCGGGTAGGCAGGGGAGGCCGCTGGGTGTGACAAATCTTGAAAGGGAAATGGTTGAAGATCCAACTTCTGGAGTTTCTTCCTGCTGACAAAGGGATGCTGACCCTGACTGCACAAGGGGTGAAACCTCAAGATAACTTAGTTTTTAATGGGCGCCAGACAATGAATGGGTTGGGTTCCTGGAATCATCAACCTCTGAAAGAAAAGATCAGACAGATTAGGCTGAGGAATATTATTAGAGGGTCTTAGACCCTGGAGGAGTAGAAGGTCTTCTCTGGCTTACTGAGGGCAAAATGGTTTCTCGTTTCAGAGAACATGAAAGTTAACAAACACAACAGTCGCCAAAGCAGCATAATGGCATACCCAGTCTTACCATAAAAATGAAAAGTAATAACTCCTTCACCCATGCCTTTGGTTGATAGAAAATGACTTCCTGTGTCCAAATCTGTCTAAACTACATAGAAGCACCAAGCCACGTCTCTGACTTTCTCAGTACAGATCGGAAAAGCTTCTGCCTATCCATGGAAGCTATCAATAAGAACCAATGGATATTTATACCTTAAACATTTGAGCATTTGATCATTTGCATGAAGTCAAGCTGCCAGTTGTACCCTGGATAAGTCCCTGATGTGGAACAGGTGGTGTTAGGAGGCTGTTAGACCCGAGATTTCCAAGATTAGTTGGTGTTGTTGGTCTTTGGAGGCCCAGCCATCAGGGATAAGACCAGGCCATATCAAGGGTCAGCCCTAGGGCCCGATGCATATCCAACTGTTCGATCCACTCCCTGACTCTGCTTCCTGTTTTTAATCAAAGTAACACTGTAGCACTGTCCTCCCGCTCATCGATTTGCTTGAGCGGGCACCAGTAACGTCTCCATTGTGCGCCTTGTCTGTCACTGGTTTTGGCATATCAAATAAGCCAGTGGGAGCTTGCCAGGCTCTACCACGTGGGCAAGATACTCTTGGTAGCTTGCTGGACTCTCTGAGAGAGGCCGGAGGAATAGAACCTGGGTTGGCCTCGTGCAAGGCAAATGCCCTACCCGCTGTGCTATCGCTCCAGCCCGTTAATCAATGTAGTCTCTTCAAAATTAGGGAGACATTTATTTATGTCTTTATATCATTTCTGATACGAGGGTCCTGATTATGTGGTGCTGCTCAAACCCTACAGTGCTAGTGTTTACGGGGCTCTCCTGGCAGTTCTTGAGACTCCTGGGCTATACCCAGCCATGATGCCGGGAGAGAGTGGAGTAGACCATGAAGTGCTAGTGATCAGACTGGAGTCAGCCACATAAAAGGCATCCACACCTCAAGCATTAGATTATCTGACCCAATGATAATGGATTTTTATCTGTTCATGCCTTATTCAAAATAGCAGAGAATGTATATTAGATAATATATGTGGAAAATTTTTGTGTTCCTGTGTCCATTTTTTTATCACATCACAAATTATATTAGGGCAAAATATGTCATTGATAACAGAAATTCATAAAAACAAGACAACTTTGACATGCTCCTAACCAGACAAAATTTTGTAAAAAGTATGCAAAGTAGAACCATTTATTAAAAGGAATATATAATGTATTCTGAGATTTTATCTAAAGTATTTCACTTGATTTATTTATTTTGCCTGTAAAGGTGAGTAGAGGCTGCCCCTAAAGCCTCCATCCCTCTCGTAGAGCCCGGCAAGCTACCGAGAGTATCCCGCCCGCACAGCGAGAGTATCCCACCCGCACAGCAGAGCCTGGCAGGCTACCCAGTGGCGTACTCGATATGCCAAAAATAATAACAATGATGGTCCTCATTCCCCTGACCCTGAAAGAGCCCCCAATATGCCATCAGGCTACAATAGCACGTGACAGGGACGAATAGAGACATTACTGGTTGGTGCCCACTCAAGCAAATTGATGAACAACGGGATGACAGCGATACAGTGACAGTGATATCGTTTCTGACTTAGCCTTCTTTATTTGGAAACATGTAATTTTGGAGAACTATAAATCATCCCTTAACTTGAAGTTGTTTTTTTGTTTTACCTACATCCTTTACCTTCCATTGAACACAATGCCTGCCAAGACCAACAGCCTTCCTGTTTATTCTTAGTGATATTGGCAGTGTGAATATTAATCCTAAAAAATAAAAAATAATTAAAAAATATTATTTTTCATTCTGGGATAATGCTATGAGCTCCAATCATGTTAATTAAGTATGAAACTAAAACTGTTGATGTAAGCTAGTACTTAATTAGTGCTATGAATAATCCTCAAGTCCCTATATATTGAAATATCCATCACCCTCCTCCTTCTTCATGGAGAAACCTAGAGAAAAGTCCTTCAGAGTTTCCAGCATCTCAGACGTTGTTTAGCCAGTTTCTGCTGTGTCTTCTTCTAGTCGTGCCAAGGCTCAGCTATTCATGATGCTGCTTCCTCTCTGCAGAAACAAGAAAAGACATTTCTTATATTCCACTGGATCTCTCAGCACAAGCCATTACCTGGGTCTTGTGTTGGAAATTTGAAATTTTATCTGATGCCTCCTTTGCATTAAGAATACTGGGGCGGGGCTGGAGCGATAGCACAGCGGGTAGGGCGTTTGCCTTGCATGCAGCTGACATCGCCAGGTGTGACCCAAAAAGCAAAAGAAAAAAGAAAAAACTAACTTTTACTGTTCCAATGTTTTTCCCCTATTTAATTGCTTGAGCTTCTGTGATTGACAGGCAGATAATGGTGCTTTGCGTGCAGATCATCCCGACACACATCTGGCACTGGGTACACACCTCCCTCCCCCAAGGGCCGGGCTCAGTTTGCCCGCGTGTTGCCTTGGGCCCTCCTTGCTCCCTGGCTATGTCTCTGTAAGTCCTGCCGTGAGAGAGCACCGTGTCAGCCCCTGTCCCTCGGACTGGCTGGACTGCGCATGATGCTCATGGCTCCATTCATGGGGCTGCAGGCTGCATGATTTTGTTTGTAGAGCAGAGCGGGTCCCACTGTGTGTCTATGTCTCACAACTTCTTCATCCCTTGGTCCGTGGTTGGGCCTTTGGGTGGTTTCCACGTCTGGACTCAGCACTGCAGTGGACACAGGCGTGCACGGGTCCTTTCGAATGGAAACCTTTGTGTTTGGGACGAATCAAGACCTTTCAATGTAGCTTGGAGACTCTTACGAGCTGGAAGAAGTTCCTTTGGGCCCCGGGAGAAGACTCACAAGGTTTGGGCACTCTTTGCATGTTGAAAGCTCAGACTTTGAGGCTCTGGGGCCTCACAGGAGGAATACTGAGCTGGGAGTACTTCTGAGAGCAGAAACAAATAACTTCCTCTAGCTTGGTTGTTAGTAACATGCACAGTTGTTCTGTCTAATCCAGACCACAGAAATGTCCTATTGAGGCGTAACATCGATGACGCTTACATGAAAGATATTTCAGTCAAACTTTGAATGAGATAAGTGGAAGTATTTTCTCCTCCAACTCCCATTTTAAGGGAATCTATTTGTCCGGAGGTCAAGGTTTCTCAGCTTCGACACTCGATCATTTTTTTGGCGTTATCAGAGGGTGAACAGTCGGCGGTGCTCAGGGGGTACATGTTCAGGGGGTACTCGTGGCTCTGCACTCAGTATTACTGCTGGCAGTGCAAGGGGGACCAAGTGGGATGCTGGGTATCAAACCCCAGTCTGCCGCGGCAAGGCATCCCACCAATTGTTCTATTGCTCTGACCCACCCCCTGGATAATTTGTTGTTGTTTTTGAGTTATCGAGTCTCCCTGAGATGCAGTTACAAAGTTGTTGCTGATTGGGTTTCAGTCATACAGTGTTGCAATGCCAGCCCCTCTGCCAGTTTACATTTCCCACCACCAATGTCCCCAGTTTTTTAAATTTATTGACAGACAATAAATTTATACAGATACCCCGGTGCACAGACAGATACACAGACAGGCATATGGGAAAGCACACACATAATTGCACACAGACTCACCCAGACATATACACAGACACACCCACATGCAACACACAACACGTTCTTACACACAGACAACATGTGTACACAAGGATACAGACATAGACACAGACTGTCACATATATAAATATGTCACACAGATGTGCATACACAAACATCCGTAGACATTTGAAGACACAGAAATGTGCACATACCGACACAGGGACACATAGACACAAAGAGACACACATATATACATAGTCACAGACACTAGACACAAACATTCACAGAATTATATTCTGACACACATATGTGCACACACAGACCCACACAGACTTATAGATAGACACACAGACACTCAATAAATTTATACAGACACACCCAGTGCACACACAGATACACAGGGGCATATGGGAAAGTACATATGCATAGAGATGCACACGCAAAGACTCAGCACATACACAGACCTATACCCACATGCACCAACTCACATTGGGATTTAAACAGACTCACAACGTGTGCACACACAGACAGAAACAGACATATACACAGACATACAGACATCATTGTAGCCACACACACAGACATACAGACATGTGCAGACGCAGACATATACGTACAGACACATGTGTATACAAACACACAAACATAGATACAGATACACACATATCCACATACTGACACAGACACAAAGACATACAAAGCTATGGATACAGACATTTACACGGACACACATGCACACACAGACAACAGATCCGCACACACACTAACTCATATACACAGACATAGATACACACACAGATACAAACATGCACACACTCAGACAACACATATACACAAACATAGACACATGCACACACACAGATACCGTAACACATAGAGACATATACACAGACACTGAGAAACACAGAAGCAAACACATGTATACGCAAACAGGTGTATTCAGACAGACATGCACACAAACAGAGACACAGACATATACACAAACACAAAGACATGTACATAGACACATGTATACAGAGAGCAACACACATATACATAAACACACAGCCATATGCACACACAGATATATACATGGACACACAGACTCACAGACACACAATCAAATGTACACATAGAAACACATGCACATAAGCAAGTGACATATATATGTATATATGTATACATACACACATATACGAAGATACACAATTGCATGACACATGTGTACAGAGACATACAGACCCATGCACAAAGGGACACATACAGACATATATAGAGATACACCCGTGCACACACAGAATGACACAGACATACACACAGACACCAGGCATACACACACTCAAAAGACATATATATAGATACAGCAACATGCACACACAGACATGTACACAAGCACAACACATATATAGCCATAAACACATACATACAGAGACATACACTCAAGCATATATACACATAATCACACACAGACAACACAGATATATGCACACATATTTTCACAAGCACATGAACACAGAGATACAGACTCACATAAACATATACACAGACACATTGCATGCAACACAGTCACAACACGAACTTTCGCCACATGCACACACAGACAACAGATCCGCACACAGACTAACTCATATACACACAATCACAACATGCACACACAGATGCACAAGACATGTACACAGCCACACACACACATGTACACACACAGACATATACACTGACTAAATACACACAGACACACACGTATACAGACACATACATGCACATACACTGATCGAGTCACATCGACACTCGAACGCAGACATACTTGTAGACGCCACATATATACAGAGTCACATCCACAGTGACACTAACATACACACATGGGCATATACGTAGACACACGCAAACAGACATGCAAATATATACACACAGAAACACCCAATATACACACAGATACACATAGTCATCTGTAAAGACACACACACAGACTCAGACAGATGGCACAGACACACACCCACTACAACAGTCACAACACGGATTTATATGTACTCACAACATGCAGACATATACACAGACATTCAAAGGAATAGACACAGTCACACATGTGCACACACATAGACATGTAAACTGACACACATGCACACACAGTGCCACACATAGACACACAAGACACACAGACATATTCACGAACACAAATTCACACATATATACATAGAGACACAATGATACAGACATACAGACACACAGTCATATATGCAGACCACACACACAAGCACATAGACGTATACACAGATATGCACAGACAGAGATATATAGACAGACACACAAATATATATACACAGACACACCCAATGCACACAAAGATACACAGACAGGCATAGGTGAAACCATACACATCATCACACACAAACTCACACAGACATATACACAGACACCCACATGCAACACACAACTCGGTCTTATACACAGATAACATACCAACACACAGATATAGGCATATGCAGACACACACATAGATACTGTCACACACAGACGCACACAGACATACAAGACATTCATAGACAAATGTGCACATACCGACTGAGACACATAGACACAAAGATATACACATATATACATAGACACAGACACAAGACACAAGCATACACAGACACACACATGTGCGAATGCAAGCCCACACAGTCATATACAGACACACAGACATATAGCAGACACACAGACACACAGTAAATTAATACTGACACACCCAATCCGCATGCACATGCATATGCATAGACACACATATGCACAGAGATACACACAGACTCAGACATATACCCAGAATCATACCCATATGCAACATGTCACTACAGGGTCTTATACACAGATTCACAACATGTGCACATTCAGACAGACAGAAACAGATATCTACACAGGCACACAGAAATATACATAGCGACACACACATGTGCAAACACACAGAGACATACATAGACACATGCTTACACAGACACATACCTATACACAGACATACACATGTTCACTCATTGACAGACACAAAGACACAAAGCCATGTACAAAGACAGCAGCGTGTATACAGACACACATATACACAGATATATAGCTAAACACACAGAGACACAGATATATACACTCTGAAACACCCAGTGCACACACAGATGCACAGGCATACACACAGACAACACCCACAAGCAACACAGTCATAACACGAGTTCATACACAGACTCACGATGCGTGTACCCTCAGACACAAACATATACAGACACACAGACATGCGCACACACACAAGCATACACAAACATAGATGTATACACAGACACACCCAGTGCTTGCAAAGATACAACAATGAGACATATAAAAAGACACACACATATGTAGACATAGGTACAGATTCACAGGCACCCTCATGTAGCACTGTCACAACTTGTACTTATACACGCAACATTCACACACATAAAAATTGACATATTCAGAGATACACATAGCCATAGAGACAGCCATACACATAGTGTGCGGGCACATATACACAGACATATACAGATGCACACTTATACAGAGACACAGATGCACACACAGACACACACAACATATACAGAAACACATATACACAGAATTATGCACAAATGCCTACACTTACACAGAAAAAGACAGACATACAGATATATGAACAGACACACACAAACACGCACAGAAACACCACATACATACACAAACACACGTATGCAGGCACACGACAAACATACACACAGAATCAGACACAGACATATCTAGACACTCATGCATGTGCACACACTGACACACAGACAGACAGACAGACACAGACACACAGACACATACTACACTGGTGTGTGTGTCTGTGTGTCTGTATATGTACGTACATACAGAAACACGTGAGTACATGCACAGACAATAAATATATGTACACAGGCAATCAGGCACTGATAGACATACAGACACACACCTAGAGTCACGCGAGCATATACACAGACACACATGTATACACAGACACAGAAATAAGCATGCTTATATTCAACAGACATATATACAGAATTAGACATACACAAACATGTACACGACACATAACATATGTACACCCACTGACACAGTGAGGCACACACAGACACAAAAGCACAGACAGACACAAAAGCACACAGACATATAGACAGACACACAGATACACAAGATATATACATAGACACACAACACACATGAGCAGTACACAAAAGAGTCACATGCAGATATATACGCAAATACACAAACACTACACAGATTTAGAGACATACAGCCAGAGACACATATATAAAGACATGCCCTTGCATACACACAGACATATACACAGACACCTACATGCTCACAGACACGTTCAGATAGAGGCACATGGATATGTACACACAAGACATACACAAACATATACACACAGAGACATATACACAGACACACAGAAACACACATGCGCACACAAACACACAGAGAAGATGGATAGATTTACATACAGACACACAAATGCTCGCACAGACTCAAACAGACATATTTACAGACAATGTACTACAAGAGCAAACACAGACATACACTGACACCGATGCATACATGACATAGATGTGCACAGACACAGACATATAGAGACATGCGCACACAAGATACACACAAGACATATACACAGATACACATACACACATATACACATAGACATCTACACAGACACACATGCACGCACACACGGACATACACACAGATACAGAGACACAAACATGTATATAGACTCAGAGACAATGGACTCACATAGACACAGACTTGTACATAGCCACACACGGACCTTCACATATGCACACACAAACATACTGATACATACAGACATTTACACAAAAGCACACATACACAGACATACAAACACAGGCACATAAACAGGTGAAAACATGCATGCACACACAGATACAGAAGACACACACCCACACACCCACACACCACATGCATATAGAGAGACATACAAAGGTATATACACACACACACAGAAGCACAAAGTCATATACAGACAGACACAGATATTTGCACAAACACACAGATGCATGAACAGACACACAGATATATTCACAGACATGCAGACATAGACAGACACAAACACATATAAAAAAGGAGACAGACACACAGACATTTGCAAAGGCACACAAACAGACATATATGCACAGAGACCCACACAGACATACAGAGACACAGTTCACACACAAGCACACAGAAACAAACAAATATACAAAGACAATAAGAGACACACAGATCTATCCATAGACACAGAGACATGCACACATAAGCAAACACCTAGACAGACACAGACAGACACAGACAGACACACAGACACACACAGACATATACACAGACACACCCAATGCATGCACAGATACACACACAGAGACTTATAGAAAGACACACACATGCACACATAGACATAGATACAGACAGACTCGCACAGACAGACACAGACATCCTCCCACATGCAGCACAGTCACAGCATGAAATTATGTGCAGGCTCAAAACATGCACACACAGATACAAAATTGATATACACAGAAACATATGGACATCCACACACAGATGTGCAAGACACATACTCACAGACATATATGCAGACACATTTCTACACAGACACAAATACACATATAGACATATACACAGACACATAGATACACAGAATTATACACAGATGCATACACTTGTGCACAAAAAGACACACAGACACAACAGACATATACAGAGACACACACACATAACCACACACAGATATATATATACACACTCAGACAGATACAGAGACACATGCAGATACACAGAGCAGACATGCACACACAGAATGAGACACAGACCTAATCCGCACACACTGACAGAGACATCCAGGTGGAATTCGAGGTACGGAGCCAAAAGAAGGAGTTGGAGAAGGAGGAAGGAGAAAACAGGTGGAGGAGGAGGTGATGGCGGGAAGAAGACAAGTAGAGCAGGACAACGTCGAGGAGAAATATGTCAGAAGAAGATGAAGGGGACATCAGAAGGAGTGTCTGTGGGAAGAGACATTTGAACTTGTGCATTGAATTTGTGACGGGGAGGGATGGAATGTGTGGGGAGAGTGAGACCGTGGAAGAAGAAAAGATGAACCGGAAGTAGAAGAGGAGACGGAAATGGAGGAAACACAAAGAAGTTAGATCCGGAGAAGGTGCAGGAGCATAGGAGATGAAGAAAATGGGCAGAGGATGGGGTGGTGGAGGGAAGAAGAAAAGAAGAGGACGAGTTTGAGGAGAGGTAAGTCGAAGAAAAGAAGACGGCAGAGAGGAGTCAAGGCAGTGAAAAAGAACCCCTCAAAGGGGCTGAGAGATAGCACAGCGGGTAGGGCATCTGCCTTGCACGCGGCCGACCCGGGTTCGATTCCCAGCATTTCATAGGGTCCCCTGAGCACCACCAGGAATAATTCTGAATGCATGAACCAGGAGTAACCCCTTAGCATCGCCAGGTGTGGCCCCCCCCCCAAAAAAAAGAACCTGTCAAGGACGAGGAGGTTTGGAACCAAGAGGAGGAGTTGGAGGAGGAGGAGGGAGAAAACGGGTGGAGGAGGTGGTGGCGGGAAAAAAAAGAGAAGAGAAAGATGAGTTCTAGGACAAGAGGAATTGAGAACTGAATGGCTGCGGACTATGGGGGCTGCAGTTGAAAATGGAGCATGGGTAACATCAGAACAAGAGGACTGGAGGAACGGAGGAAAAAGGAGGATGTGAGGAGGAGGAGGAGGAGGAGGAGGAGGAAGAGGAGGAGGGAAGAAGAAGAAAGAAGGCGGAGGAGGAGGTGGTGTTGGGAAGAAGAAAAGAAGAGCAGGACGACAATGATGAGGAGAACTTTGCCAGAAGGTGAAAGGGACCTGAGAAGAAGGGGCGCATGTGGGAATTGGGATTTGGATTTGTGAATGGAATCTGTGAGGGGGAGGGACAGGAACATATGGGGAGAAGTTGACCCTGAAGGAAGAAAAGAAGGTGCGGAAGTAGGAGAGGTGACGGAAATGGAGGAAACACAAAGGTGTTAGAACGATGGAGGCGGAAGAGCATAGTAGATGAAGAAAACAGGCGGAGGACAGGGTGGTGGAAGAAGAGTAGAGGTAAGGGGAAGAAAAGATGTCAACCTAGAGGAGGCGAGGCGGTGAAAAAGAATCCCTCAGTAAGAGGAGGACTAGGAGGTAAAGACCCAAAAGATGATGATGGAGGAGGAGGACGAAGAGGGAGAAAACTGGCGGTGGAGGTGGTGGAGGAAAGAAGAGAGAAGAGGAGGAGGCGTTTGAGAATGAGGGTAAGTACAAGAACCGGAAAGCAGGAGACAATGGAAACTGAGTGGTGTAAAAGAGAAAAGGAGGATGTCAGAACAAGAGGAGGATCTGGACGTACAGAGCCAAAAGGAGGAGTTGGAGGAGGAGGAGGAGGAGGAGGAGGAGGAGGAAGAGGAGGGAGAAAACAAGCGGAGGAGGAGGTGGTGGCGGGAAGGAGAAAAGAAGGGGAGGATGAGTTTGTGGACGAGGCAGGTCGAAGAATGAAGAGCAGCAGACGGGGAGGCAGAGTGGGAAAAAGAAAAGAGGCAACATCAGAACAGGAGGCGGAGTTGGAGGTAGGGAGCCAAAAGGAGGAGTTGGAGAGGAGGAGTAGGGAGAAAACAGGCGAGGAGGAGGTGGTGGCAGGAAGAAGAAAAGAAGCGGAGGATGAGTTCAGGGCCGAGAGGAAGTGAGAAGAACTGAAGGGCAGGGGACTATGGAGTACTTCGAAGGCACCCTTGAGCTCTGTCCAGTGGGGGTGGGTGTTGGAGAGAGACAAGGAGACAGACTCGCAGTGTCCCAGCTTTGACGTCAGCTGGGCAGCTGCAGGGAGTTGCTGCTAGATGGCCACTTATTCCACACAGTATGGCTGCTGCCTGGCTCCCCACATGTGAGACCCTGGGAGCTGACAAAGGCGTTCGAGACAGTGAGCACGGGAGAACTCAGTGAATCCCGAGGAGCAGAGGGGGGCATGTGGCCCACAGCCAGCTGGCAGTCTCCCCGCAAGTGCCAAGCCGTGGCAGTTTCCTCTTCCATTCTATTTTATTTTTATAAAGCTACTCACAATGGTTTCTTAGAGTCAGTATTCCAACAGCAATCCCACCACCAGTACACCTTCCCACCCCATTATCTCCCAAGTTTCCAACCCCCATCCAAGCCTGCCCCCATAGCAGGCCCTAAATAATTTATTTCGTATCGTTTATTATGAAAAATTCACTAACAGTGATCAAAAATGATTTCCTTAGGGAAAAAGTGTGTGAAGATTGTTCTGTCTTACACTGGAGCCTTTAAGAGATGCCTTGTATAAGCCTTGTATAAGAGATGACTACAGGTTGTTACAGGTGAAGCCTTCTGTGTTAATAGTTTCTTGTCTTTCCTTTTTTAAGGATTTAAAATAATTAAATCACTGTCAGAGAGACCCTTACAAAGCTGTTCCTGATTGGGTTTCAGTCATACAGTGTTCCAACATGCATCCTTCCGCCAATGCACATTTCCCGGCACCAGTGTCCCCAGGTTCCCTCCCACCACCACCTTCTGCAGCGCCCCCCCCCTCTCTCCTTCCTCCCCCTCTCTCTATATATATCTGTCTCCCTCCCTCTCTCTCTCTCTATATATATATCTATCTCTATCTCTCTCTCCCTCCCTCCCTCCTCTCCTCCTTACAATATTAACACTTTGCTTCCTCTTTATTTTGCTGTATGGGGCAAGGATACTCGACTCTAGGCTTGAGGACGGGTGTGACGGGAGCACTCCTTGCATTGAATAGGGCCAGGGACCAAACCTGACCCGACCTATTTGAGCCTTCTGAAGCCGTGTGTCCTGAATTTATTATTATTAGCCGTCACATCCCTCCGTGCTCAGGGCTTACTTACTCCTGGCTCTGTGCTCAGGGATCCCGCCTGGCGAGATCAGGGAACCAAGTAGGGTACCAGGGACTGAACCCTTGTTGGCCATGTGCAAGAACAAGCGCCCTACCCGCTGTGCCTTGGCCCCAGCCCTACCCCAAGTCCCTTTCCTCAAGGAAAATGGCCGGGGCGGCAGGGCCACACTCAAGAGCGCCCCGCCCCTCGCAGCTCACGTGCTCCGCCCGGCCAATAGGCACTCGGATCCCTTTGGTACCCGCCCCCTTGCGGCCCTCTCCGTGGCCGATCGCGCGGAAGGCGGGGCCGGGCCAACCCTCCGCGAGGCCCCGCCTCCCCACGCCGAGCGCCTCCTCGGATAGGTCCAGAAGGGAAAAGGGGTGGCGACAGGGGGCGTGGCCAGGAGGGACCAGCCGCGAGACTTTGTGCTGGGTTGTTGCTGCACGCCCATTGCTGCTCCCGCGCTCCGTCCGGCCAATAGGAGCTCGGATCGCTTCCCTGCCCCGCCCCCTTGTGGCCGGCTTCCGGGCCTGCGCGAAAGACGGGACGGGCCGACCCTCCGCGAGGCCCCGCCTCCCCGTGCCACGCGCCTCCTCGGATAGGTCCAGAAGGGAAAAGGGGTGGTGCCGGGGGCGTGGCCAGGAGGGGCCAGCCCGCGAGACTTTGTGCTGCGTTCCGCTGTGCAAAGGGGTTGGGGTCTCCGCTGCTGGGCTCCGCTGCTGGACTGAGCGGAACCCCGGAAACGAGCCCCTGCGGCCGGCTTGCCCGTTGTCCCTGGCAGCGGGCCAATCGCTCAGCGGCCGTGCCCCCTGCCGGAGGTGAGCGCCCCCGCCCGCCGCCTGCTGGCGCTGTGCCATAGACACGCAGGGCCACACACATGCCCACGCACTGAGACACAGAAATAGAGACACAGACTCACACATAGATACGCAGATTTATACATAGGTTCAAAGACATGTACAGAGACATATGTATGCACACACAGACATAAACGACAGACACAGTGAGAAATCTAGAGATACATAGACACACAGACATATAGGTAGACACACAAAGACACACAAACATATATACACAGGCAAACCAATGCACGCACACATCCAGGCATATACCAAGACACATGCAGAATCACAGGGAGATACAGACACAGACTCACACAGACATAAACACAGACACAAAGACACAGAAAAATATAGAGATACAATGATACAGAGACACAGGCTTCTACACAGATACACACAACACACACACAAGCACACAGACATATGCATAAACACACAGAATTGGCATACAGACACACACACACATACAGAGACACCGATTTTGCATAGAACACAGACACACATTGACAGACCGATATAGACACAGAGAGATATACACAGACATACGCAGACACATAGATGCACATACATGCACACATATACACATATATAATCACAGGCATATACAGGCGCACACACAGAAACAATCACAGACACAGAGATACAGACATATAGTGAGAGATATATACATAGACATACACACATTCATATACACAGACACTCAAACATGCAGATATGCAAACATAGACATAAGCACAGGCACAGACACACATATAGAGAAACAGATGTTTACAGTATATAGAAGCACACGACATGCAGATACACACACATACATAGATATATACACAGACACACAAATGCACAAAAACACAGACAGATGCACACACTGACACACGTACACACACGTACAGATATAGACACAGAGATGCAGAGACGTATACACCCAGACACATACACAACAGAGAAATGCACACGTGCACACACAAATATACACATACTTACATAAGCACATAGACATATACTTGTTGAATTGTACACACACTGACATGCACAGACACACATGCATACACACAGATACATATAAACATACACACAAGGAGACACAGACATATTCAGACACACACACATGCAGAAAGACACAGTGACGTATAGATATAACAGAGAAGCACACATGCACATATTTTTATGTACACACAAAGATATACACAAAGACAGTCAGGCACACTCAGAGACATATACACAGCACAGACAGAGACCTAGACATACACTAAGAAACACAGAGATACAGATATATACAGAGACTCGTACCCAATGCACACACAACATACTAATACAAACATAGACACAGGTACACACACGTGCACATAGATTCACAGAGCAGAGAGAAAGACACATATTTGGAAGAAACATACACAACAGACATGTACACAGGCACACTCTGACAGAGATATATACAAAGACACAGAAACATGCATTCACGGACAGAAAGATATGCATGTATACACAGAACAGACATACAGACACACAAATGCACACGCAGACACACATATACACACATATACACAGACGCACAGTTCAGGATACACACACTTACCCAGACATATACGGACACAGACACACACTTAAACACAGAGACACACAGACATAGACATAGACAAAGAAACACACATATCCACAGACACATACATGATCATAGACAGACACACTGACACACACCTGCACACCTGGACAAAAATAGACATGCACAAACACACAACCAATACCACACATGTAGACTTATACAGAGACACATGCACACTCTTGAACACACACATAGGCACAGACACACAGAGAAATGTTCACATAGAATACACAATGTACACACAAACATATACACGGGCACACGGAGAAATGTTGACACAGGGGACACAATGTACACACAAACATATACACAGAAACAAAGACACACATGCATATACACAAGCACACAAAAACTCATGTACATATGCACAGGTGCACGGACATAAACACAGATATTAAGACAAACATAGCATAAAGATAGACACACAGGCACATACAGACCTGTATCCCAACACACTGTCACATGCAGACACAGACACGCACGCTGGCATATTCACAGACAGATTGCTACACACAGGTATATACACAGACGTACACATATGCAAACACATAGACCTAGACACACGCACACAAAGATATAAACAAACACATGCACACAGTCACAGGAAAAAAATATACACACACAGATCCACCTGCACACAGAGATATATCGACACAGATGTATACACAAAAACCCACACACGCAGAAACATGAACACATATGCCCACAAAGACTGACACATACCGACACACAATCATATACACAGGCACATGCACGTGCATACACACAGAGACACAGACACACACATGAACACAGATGTAGGCATACCCAAATAGAACACTTACACACATAGAAACAGACTGAGTCTCACTTGCACACACACAGACACACAAACATATGTATACACAGACACACAGGCACACATATGCACCTACATAGACATAAAGACATATACTCAGATGAACACAGACACACAGACATACATACACGGAGACAGTTACACATACACAGAGACGTACACACAGACATAATTACAGACACTCATAGGCAGACACAGAGAGGGAGACATACACAAGAATGAAAATACAGACACAGACATACACAAACATACAGACACTCATCCACAAGCCAAAACAGACACATGCACAAACACAGATATACAGATGCACACACAGACACACATGGACATATATACAAATGCAAATACAGACACACAGACATATGCACAGACTCAAACACTGTTCACATGCAGGCACACAGACACACGTGTGCACAGACACATGCACACATATATAACAGACATAGACAAACACCCACAAGCAAGTACACAGACACAGACATATAGACATACACAAAAATATGCACAGACACGTATACAAACAAAGACGTGGAGATACAAACGGACATATATAGAGACACACAGACATATAGACATACTTATACACACAGATATACAAACACACATACACACATAAACGTACAGACACACATGCACACAAATACACTTGCATGTGCATACATACCCAGAGACATATAAATATACGCGGACACATGTGTCAACACACGTGCACACACAGACACACAGATTTATTGGCACACGCAGGCATACACACATGCACATAGAGACAGAATCGTATACACAGAGACACACAGATAAATGCAAACAGACACATAAACACAGACACTTAAACACATAGACGTATACACACTGAGGCACAGAGATACACACAGATATATGCACAGACACAAATCACATACACATAAATGGAGACATGCGACGACATGCACAGACACATACACACACAAATACCAAAACACACACGAACACACTGCCACACAAATACATATACAGAGACACATAGACGTATACACAGTGACGCACAGAGATACACACAGATATATGCACAGACACAAATCACATACACATAAATGGAGACATACAAAGACATGCAGAGACACACATACACACAGAAATACATGCACACACTGAGAAACACACAAACACAGGTGCACACACAGAGGTACACTGACATATGGAGAGACGCATATAGACATACACATATAGTAAACATACGAACACAGGCAAACATACTCTCAGACATGCACATATCATACACATAGACATATAACCAGAACACACAGACAGCAAACATACAAAGACACATACATAGGTAGACACACAGACACACAGAGACATACACAGATAGTCACGCACATGCACACACAGACACTAAATATATATACACAAACACACATACATAGAGACATGGACTGTATTCACAGAGATACAACAGTCACAAACCCCTATGCACACAGACAGACTTGAACGACATATACACATGTGCACACAGAAATATACACAGATACATATATACACACAGACACACTCAGACATGTACACAGACACACGAAGATACACAAACAGAG
Source organism: Sorex fumeus (assembly GCF_029834395.1). Taxonomy (NCBI): domain Eukaryota; kingdom Metazoa; phylum Chordata; class Mammalia; order Eulipotyphla; family Soricidae; genus Sorex; species Sorex fumeus. The sequence continues at coordinate 313,752 of NW_026606082.1, forward strand.
ATTTGCACAAACGCAGACAGATACATACACAGATATAGACTCTGATCTACCTGTGCACACGAAGACATACAGATGTACAGACATGCTCACACATGCACATATAGACACACATATACACACAAATATACACAGAGATAGATACACAAACATACACAGGACACATCTAGTGCAACACAAAGACACAAAGAGGCGTATACACATGCACACAGGCATAAAGACATATATACACACAGACATATACACACAGTGACATAAACAGACACACAACACAATCAAACATGTACACAGATTTTGTATCTGAGACACATAATATATACATAACACGTGCAGACACAATCACACATAGACACACATAAATGTATACACAGAATACAACCTATGCCCAAACAGACACGAACAGACATAAGGTAGACACAATCGGTTATAGACACAGACACAGTCACATACAGACACGCTCACACACAGAGATACAGACATCCTCAGACATACCCGGAGCATGCGTGCACACAAAGAGACACAGACATGCACACACAGACATGTACATACACTTACACCGACATAAATACAGAATCTCAGACACTCAGACACACACATCAACATACATACTTCTAGACATTCAAAGTTACAAATACACAAGTGCACACAGACACACACACAGACTCATACACTTATGTACACAGACACACAAACAGGTACTCACACAGACATATGCACAGAAAAACATTCCCCACACACGTCCAGAGACACAGACTTCCACGTAAAATACATGAGCACAGAGAAACAATACAGACATATATAGAAACACACACAGTGCACACGCACATGCTCACCTAGACATACACAGACATAAACAGACACACACAGATAGACAAATTCACATAGTCACACATAGTATATACACAACGCAGATACGCACACACACAAATACACACAGACATACACTGGCACAATCATAGACACATTCACGGAGACACACAGACATACACAAGCACAAGCATATACACATTCACAGTCACACACAGACACACCCACACACGCACAGACACAACAAAGATGTCTACATAAACTCACACACATGCGCATATACAGAGAGACATAGACACAGACACAGAGAAACAGATATATAACACAGACATATGCGGACGTATGTGCACACTGACGTACAGAGACACAAACATACACAGACACATAGGAGCAGAGACACATGAACCCATAGACATATAGATAGACACACAGAGACACATGATGCACATACAGACTTACACACAGAAACACACCCATGTGTGCACACACACACAGTCCCACACCCAATGAGACACGTATTCACAGACATACACTCATGCACAGACATACAGACACCCACACAGACATATACACAGATGCATATGTGAAGAGAGACACAGATACATACAGAAACTCATAGACACTGTATGCACACAATAATGCTGACATACAACAAATGCACATGCACACAAAAGGGACACACATACAGAGATACACGCAGACACACAAATAGACGTAGAAACAGACAGATACATAGACACATACATGCACACAGAGACACATGGAAGTATACACAGACATACACACTTGTATACACAGAGACTCACACAGACATATGGATATATAAGCAGATACGGATATGTCTGTATGTATGTATATATGGATATACACACACAGACACACAGAGGCATATGCACAAGTACATCATAGACACACTGATACAATACATATTCAGCGGCACACACATGTGAACACAGACATGTATACACAGAATATACACAAACACATGCACACAGAGAGACACACAAAAATACAGACACAAAAACACGCACATACAGTTACACCAACACACACAGACACGTATACACACAGACACAAATATGTGCACACAGACATAGGCAAACTCAGACTTATAACAGACACATATTCACACCCAACACAGACATATACACAGACTCACACCCATGTACACACAAACACACATATAGATACAGATACACATGTGCCCAGTCATGAAACACAGACATCAATAGCACACTCAGACACACACAGATGCATATCCACACATGCAGAGAGACACACATGTACACACACACAGCCACTGCACTCTCCTCCCATTGTTCATCGATTTGCTTGAGCGGGCACCAGTAACGCCTCCATTGTGAGACCTGTTGTTACTGTCTTTGGCATACCGAATATGTCTTGGGCAGCTTGCCTGGCTTTGCCGTGTGGGTGAGATGCTCTCGGTAGCTTGCCGGGGTCTCCAAGAGGGGCGAAGGAATCGACCCTGGGTCGGCAGCGTGCAAGGCAAATGCCCTACCCGCTGTGCTATACACTCAGATAGATACAAACACATATAGACACAGACACTTATACAAACAGTCATATACAGAGACACACAGATATATACATAGAAACACAGACACTATCAACTAGACACATACACCATGCACGCCTTATAAACGAATGTATACCAACACAGACACACAAAACAAATGCATAAACACCCACATGCAGAGACACACAAATGTAAACACAGAAATACACATTTACAAATTTAGACACACATAGAACAGACAAATACACAGACTCAGACACACATGCACACATACAGAGACATGCCGATATATACACAGACACACATGGTGTAAACACAAGACACAGATATATGCACAAACATATACACAGACACACATACATTTATACACAGAGAAACAATCATACACACAGCACACCTACATGCACACACAGACACATTAGCATAGACATCAGACATATATACACACGGACTCTGACACACACAAATATACACACAGACTTATACACTGACACACAGACAGAGCTAACCATAGAAACCATAGAAACATAGGCACACACACTGACATTTACACAGACACACACGTACAAAGACCTACAGACGTACACAAAGGAACACAGACACAGATATTTATATGGACACACAGACACATGCAGATACACACAGATATTTATACACAGATATACATTCTTTCAGCGACACAGACTGCTCACATCGACAGTACACCCATATGCACAGACATATAGTTAGACACACAAAAATAAGACATATTCACAGACAACACACACACAGAGACACTCACTTATATAAACAGAGACACATAGGCACGTTTCTGAAACTGATATCTTTTGCTACAAGCTGTCATCCCCAGGGGAGTGTCATCCCCAGGGGAATGTCATCCCCAGGGGAATGTCATCCCCAGGCTGCCCAATTAATAACTAAGACTCTCTGGGAAGCCCCCAGCTGCCAACTCCTTGCCCCTTCCACACACATACACACATACACACACACACACACACACACACACACACACACACACACCTTTGCAGGGAACATTTTCTTTCTCCTCTCTCACCTGGACCCAATAGTGTCACGAGAGACACAAAGCTACAACAGACCCGTAACTGACCCCTGAGGATGCATCTGCTATGGCTATATTGGTGCCAATTTTTATAATCTTTATTCCTTGACCAGAAACACGAATAAGGCCCAAGGTACTTGCCCCCACTCCCCGTTCTTATTTTATTATTTTCCCTAGATTTTTATGGAACTTTGGGGGGGGGTTGGAGAGAGGGTAGAGAAAAATAACATCTGAGATCAGAATTCCAGATGCCAAAACAAGTAACACCTGCAGAGATCCGAATTCCCGAAGATCCCAAAGGAATGCATCCCAGTTTGCCAACAGCACAGGGGTCATTGGGGGCAGCAGTCCTAAAGCTTGATATTACTGTCTTGATAGAAACGTTGATGCTTTAGCAGATTTGAAACAGAGGCCCCTGACCCCCAGGCCTGGCCAGGGTGAGGCTGTATCTACATAATCTTTGTAGATACAGTGCTGCACCATGCAACCCTGCAAACTGCCCATCTGCAGCAAATCCTGAACTCTTTCCATTGTGTTTACCTGCACATACAAACACACACACAAACACACACACTGCCCCTAGGGCACTTCACCATGCAATCCTGCAAACTTCCATCCTGGGACAATCCTGAAGGCTTTCCATTGTGCGCGCGTGCAAACACACACACACACACATACACACACACACACACACACACCAATCCTGAACTCTTTCCATTGTACATACACAGAAACAAACCTCCCTGGGCGCTGCACTATGCAATCCCGCAAATATCCTGAACTCTTTCCTTTGTGCATACGTGCATACATGCACACACCCCAATCCTGAACTCTTTCTCAAAAAGCCCTTATTCCTGCATGGGTGAGCCCTGCCAGTCCCTATCGCTGCTGGTCTGACCCTCCCAGGGACGCATGTCTGTCAGTGTGCCCCACCTCACGAACCCTTGTTCCACTTGTGTGACCCTGTCCTGTGTGTGTTACTGTGACCGAACCCAGGCCTCTGCCTGCTTCCCTAGCTCAGAATCTGCCGTCCTGTCTTGGGTGACAGCCAACAGAAGCATGCCCCTGTTCTTTTAACCCCACATCAGAGCTTCTTGTCATGGCCCTGCTCACCCTATGTAAGACCATCACTAATTTGACCCAGAGCCCCCGGTCTCCACTTCGTGACCTCAACTCAGTGTGCATGTCCCTGCATTCCAGCATGATCTCAGAAAAGAAACTGGTCTCACCATAGGCCTCTCCCCACAGGCAACTCAGAGTCCTCGTACCTGACTTTGTGACCGCGACTTCAGAGACTTTTCCTGTGTGACACAGGTTTGTACTCTACCTTTGATGTGACCCACCTTAGTCCTTGCTGCCCCTTACCTGACCTTACCTCAAAAACCCGTGCCCTTACCCTTGTCACAACCCCTCAGACCCCATGGTTTTGCCTCTGTGACCTCCACAAGGACCTTTGAGCATGACCTTTTGTGACACACTTCAGATCCCCATGACCCTGCTTGTGTGACCCCACTTCAGACCTTCTTATCTCTGTTTGTGTGACCTCACCACAGAGTCCAGTGATCCTGCCCATGTGATCCTACCTCAGAGACCCTTTTCACTGTTCATGTGACCTCCCACCTCAGAGCCTCGTATCTTGCAGTTGTGTCCCCATATCAGAGCCTTGGATCCATACCTGTGTGATCGGAACTCAACCCTCATGTTGTTACTAGTGTGATCATCCACCTCAGATTCAGTCAATGCCACCTCTGATCCCCACAGCCTTGCCTGTGAAATCACAACTGAGCATCCCATGTCCCTGCTTTTATGACCTCACCTCAGAGTTATATGTCCCTGCTTGTGTCACCTCACCTCAGAGCCGTGTACCCTGCTTGTTTATCCCCACTTTAGAGTACCACGCCCCTGCTTGTCTTTGAGGTCCCTGTTCTGCGAATACACCTCAGTGCACATATTCCTGCCATGTGGCCCACCTGAGTCATTTGCCCCTGCCCGTGTGATCCACTGTAGTGTCCCAAGTCCCTGCTTGTGTGACATCTCCTCAGAGCCCTGTCCCAGCTTGTGTCGCCACCCCTCAGAGCCTTGCTTTTGGGACCCCTCCTCAGCGAGAGTTCCATGTCTCCACTACTTTGACTGACCTCAGAGCCCTGTGTCCCTGCCCATGTGACCTCAGATTCCCATGACTCTACATAAGAGACCCTACCTCAGAACTATGTACCCTGATCTTTGCCCGTAATCAGAGCGCATGTCCCTGCTCGTGTGACCCCCCACTTAGAGTCCCACATCCTAGACATGTAACCTCCCCTGTGTTCTGTGTCCCTGCCTGTGTGATCTCAACTTAGATCTCTGTGTCAGAGCTGATGTCAGTGGCCTATGTCCCACACATGTGACCACCCCTCAGAGACCCTTGTTCTTACCTGTGTGCCCCCTCCACAGATCATGAGTCCCCAACAATGTGATCCAAACTCAGAGCCCTATGTTCCAGTGTGTGTGAACCTTCCTCAGAGCCCTGTGTCCCTCCAAACTTGAGCCCATCTCAAAAGCCCGTGTCCCTGCCTGTGTGACCACACCTCAGATTCCCATGGCCCTTCATGTGCGACTACACTTCAGAGCCATGGACCCTGCTTGAGGGTCCCTACTTCAGAGAATCACATTCCTGCTTGTCTGACCCACAAATGTCCGATGGATCTGTTCTGTGAGGCTACCTGTTTCCCTGACAACTGACCCCCACTGAGTCGGATAACCCTGCTAGTGTGATCCTTCCTCAGAAACCCTGGCCCTGGCCCTGTGACCTGTCCCCAGAGCCCTCTCTTCCTGCTTGTGTGACCCTTGCTCAGAGCCCCGAGTCCCTGATTGTGTGACTTCAACTGAGAGCCTCTTACTCTACTCATAAACCCTCCAACCTCAGAGCCCCATGTACACATCATGTGACCCCCCCTCCACCCATTTGTCTTCCTTGCCGGGTGATTCCATCTTAGAGCCCTGTGTCCCTGCTTGTGTGACCCCCACTTCAGATCCCATGTCCCTCCCTATGTGCCCCCTCTTCAGAGACCCGTGCCCATACTTGTGTGACCTCACCTCCGAACCCCTGTCCCTGCCCGTTTGACCCCTGTTGAAAGCCCCGTGTCCCTCTTTCTCAGAGTCTCATGTCCCTGCCTGTGTGACACCTTCTCAGAGCCTGTGTCCTTGCCCATGTGACCTCTTCTCAGACTCCGTGACCGTCCTTGTGTGACCCCTCCCCAGAAGCCCAGGTTTGTCCTCTGTGACCATATTTCAGAGCTCTGTGTCCCTCCCCTGTCACCACACCTCAGAGCCCCGTATTTCTACTTATGCGACCTGTTCTCAGAACCCCTTGTCTCTCCCTCTGTGACCTCTCCTCTGAGTGCTGGACCCTACTTGTGTGACCCACGTAAGAGCCCTGTGGCCCTACCCTGTGACAGCCCGTGACCATCTGCTTGTGACCCTCTACTTTGTGTCCCTCCTTTGTGTCCCTTTGTGTCCCTCCTTCGTGTCCCTTTGTGTCCCCCCGTGACCATCCCTTTGTGATCCTCAGCTTTGTATCCCTTTATGACCACTCTTATGAGGAGTGGTCATAAGTAGGTTCAGAGTGCCATGTACCTACTTATGTGACACCTCTTAAGAGGCATGTGTACCTCCATGTGTTACCCTTCCTCGGAGCCTCCTGTCCATGCCATTACCCCTGTGTGACCCAATCTCAGAGGTGCGTACACCTAATTTTGTGACCCCTCCCTAGAACCCTGTGACACCCCCCCAGAGGTCCGAGAACCTACTTGTGTGAGCTCTCCTCAGAGCCCCAATCCCTTCCCTGTGACTGTATGTCAGAGCACCATGTCCCTACTTGTTTGACTCCTCAGAGTTCCCTGTATTTCCCTGTGTGACCCTTCCTCAGAGCCCCGTGTCGTCCCTGTGTGACCCTTCCTCAGAGCGCTATAGCCCTCCCTGTGTGAGCCCACCTCAGAGCCCCCGTGTCCCTACTTGTGTGAGCCCACGTCTGAGCCCATGCCCCTTCCTGTGTGACCCCACCTCAGAGCCGTGTCTCTGCCCGGCTCCCGGAGGGCAGGACCATGGCCCACCTTCCACTTGTCCCAGAGGAGCCGGCCGCTTCAGGAGGAGGCAAGTGTCCCGTCCGCAGGTGTCGCTCAGGTTCCGTCAGGGTCAGGATGAGCCGTGGCTGTGCCGTGCTCAGTCACCCCCTTGAGTCCCTCCCAGCCCCTGGGTTTGATTTCTTCACGCCGAATCCGGCTCCCGGGTCCCAGTCAGCCCGGCCCCTGCAGTGGGGGCTGCTGACGGTGAGCAAAAATCTGTGCAGTCCTCGGGGAGAGGCGGGCGGCCCTGGGGTCTGCTGCCTGCGGCCTAGAGGCTTTAACACAGCTATTGATCCCTCCCACCCCCTCCCCTAGGAGTTGATCGAAGTACTTTCAAGTTTGGCACCAGCCCCGGTGTTGCTCAAGGTCACTTCTGACTGTTCTCTCGGGAGTTACTCCTGGGGGCTGGGGGCAGGTACGGGGTGGAACATGGGTGGGCCTTGTGCCAGACCAATGCCCGCCCACTATCCTCAGTCTCTGGCCTCGCCCCCGATGTCTCAATCCCAGTGTTGGAGGTGTTTGGATTTGGGGCTCACGGGGAGTGAGCCCAGGGCTGTCTCTGCCATGCGGGTGCCTCCACCAAGCCCCCGCCCCGTCTCTCCCCCTGGTCCTCAGCCATTCTGCTGCTTGGCTGGAGAGCACAGTGGTGCTTAAGATGGGGGAGGAGCCTGGCCTGGGACGGGGCTCTGTAGAGCTGAGGCTACCACCAAGGGGCAAGTACCCTCAGCATGGAGGAGCAGGGAGACGCGCTGAGCTTCTCAGCGCTCAGAATGGGGAGCACTGCAGAGCAACCGGCTCCTCCTTGCCCTTCCTCACCCCGACGGGGCGATGCCCGCTCACCTGCTCGGAGAGAAAAGCAGAGTGCAGGCTCCACACACGTTGCAACAACTTTATTTTAGAGAAAAAAATATGCTATCATATATTCTAAGGTAAAGAACAGATTATATCGTGTGACTCATACAGAGCAGTTGATCCAAGTCATTTCTGGAACAATATGGATGGTAATGGGAGGTGCTGAGAAACCTTTCAGACTGGGGGGCCCCAGGGTGTCTGAGTGGGGGTGTCTGACCGTGAGGCCTCGGGCCATAAGGGCCCCATAGGACCGCAGCCCCTGAGCTCTGGGACCCCTATCGCCTAAGCTTCCGGGCTGGGGCACCCTGACGCTGCTGCCCATAGGGGGCAACAAGTGACCGCTGGTGCCACACCAGCTGGGTGACACTGGCGCTCGAGCCCTGTTGGGTCACGCGAGGGGGCACACGGTGCCACGCAGGTGGGACCTGGTTGGCATGATTGATAAGTGCCTGCTGGTGTTGTGCGTGTTGGGTGGCACTCCTTTTCGAGCCCTGTGGGGGTGCGGGCACATGGGGGGGCACAGGATGCCATGCAGGTGGGACCTGGTTGGGGGCCACCACAAGTGGCTGCTGGTACCACATCAGCCGGGTGGCACCACTGGCTGAGCCCTGCTGGGCTGCGGGCCTAGGCTTCAGAGTAGCAGGAGCCACAAGTGGCCGCTGGTACCTGCCCTGCTGGGTGGCAGCACTTTTCAAGCCCTGCTGGGGTGCGGGCACATAGCGGGGCACAGGGTGCGACACCTGTGGGATCTGGGTGGCGGGTGCAGGCACAGGTGGCCCCTGGGTACCGCGTGGCCCTGGTGCCTTGGGAGGCACAAGCTGCCTCGGGGGTGCAAAGTGGAACACTGGTCCGCCCTGGGGACCACTTAGCCCCGGCACGTTGGGAGGCCCGAGCTGCCGCGGAGGTGCGAATTGGAAGGCTGGCATGCGTGCAGGGGCACCTTGGGTGCCACTTGGTCCCGGAACATTGGGGGGCACGGGCTTTGGCGCCGAAGGGAGCTGCATGGCAGGCACAGGCACAGGGGCGCCCTGGGTGACATTGGGGCCCGTTCCAGCGCCCGGCTGGTGTCTCTTACTTTGTGGGCCTTGTAGCTTCGCACGGTTGTTTCTCTTCCTCTTCGAGCGCTTCTGTGATATCCCTGCGGCCTGGACGTGGGTCGCCTGGCCCTGGGGTGCGGCCATCGCAGAGCGTGGCTGGGTCATGGGGACACTGGGTGGATCCACCTCCATGTCGCTGAGTGGTTCCCCTTGGGATTCCGCATCCATGGACTGAATGCTGCTCCCGCAGGACACAACTTCCATCGATTCTACGTCACTGAGACAGGCCTGTGTGTCCTTGGTGGACACAACCTGGCCATCGTCAGGGGCTTGTGGCCACCCTATGACTGCGGGTGCAGCTGGGGCGGGCACTGCCACCGGGAGCGGAGGCGGAGGGGCCTCCTTCTGGGGCACTGGGGCCCCCTTCTGGGCTGGGGCGGGGGTCACCGCCCGGCCATGAGGGGTCTTGTGGCCTAGCAGGGCCTGACAGTGATGCGTGCCCCTCTGGAAGCAGGGGGCTTTCCGTGGACAGTAGACCACAGCCTCGCACCAGTCTTCCTCCTTTCGAACGGGCCATCCATGCTGGTCAGAGGGTACTAACTGGGGACCTTGGCGGCGAGCCCGCTGGCCATAGTAGCCATGTCCATAGGCCCCTGTGGGCTGGCCACTGGGCCCCGGCCATGGGTAGTAAGTCGGCGGGCCGTGGACATAAGGCCCTGGATTGTAGGGATAAGGGACGTGGGGCTGAGGATGCCCCACAGAGCTGGGCCCACCGTAGCCCCGTGTGCATGGCGCCTGGGCTGGTCGCGGCGTCCCCAGGTCCTGGTAGAACCACATGTCGCACGGTCTCCGCGTCATCCCGGGTCAGGGCTCTGCAGATCACAGGCCACACTCAGACCCTGGCAGCCCAGAGACGCACACCCTCTCCCTGCCATTGGGGCCCTTTCTGCACCTTTGGGGTCCACAGGGGTCACACAAAAACCATTTTATTGTTTGGTCAACTTTGGGGCCACGCCCCATGGTGCCGAGGGCTGACTCCAGGTCTTCCTCAGGGGTCCCTCCTGGTGGGTCTGGGGGCCCATCTCTGGAGCCCGGAAGCGAGTTCGGGTCATGCAAGTCTAGTGCTGTCAGCCCAGAAGACACCTCCTATCTGGGGACTCCCATCCTCCTCCCTACGGGCTCCCTGGACTCCTCCCTCTGGACTCCCACCTTCCTCCCTTGGGATTTCCCACCCTCCTCCCTGGAGACTCCCACCCTCCTCCATAGGGGCTTCTCTACCCCCCTCTTGGACTCCCACCCTCCTCCCTAGAGACTCCTTGGCGTCTTCCCTCTGGACTCCCGCCCTCCTTCCTAGGGGCTCCACATCCTCCTCCCTCGAACTCTCACCCTCCTTCCTAGGGGCTCCTTGGACTCTCCCCTCTGGAATCCCACCTACCTACCCTAGGGTTTCCCTCCTTTCTCATTTGAGACTCCCACTCTCCTCCCTAGGGACTCCTTGGAGTCTTCCCTCTGGTCTCTCACCCTCCTCCCTGGGGACTCTCAACTTCCTCCCTCACTGTTCCCCATTCTCTCTGGCAATTCCCATCATTTTTCTAGGGGCTCCCCACCCTCCTCCCTTGTGGCTCCCCACCCTCCTCCCTTGGCTTCCCTCCTTCTGTCCAGGGGCTACCACACCCCCTCCCCTGGGGCCTCCCTCCCTCGGGCTGGCCCCGTTTCCCTGACCCCTGCTCCCCCATCCCCGCAGACCCAGGTCTCTGTCCCCCCCTTGGGCACTCACCGTGGGCGGAAGGGTCTCAAAGGGGGTGATCGAGCTGCGGACAGGTGCGGGTCTGTCGCGGAACAGTCAGCGGGCAGCCCCAGGTGCTGGGAACCAAGCTGCGTCTGGTCTGACGGAGGAATTCACGTCCCGTCCCGTGTTGCCGACTAGCGTCCAAGACTAGCGTCCCAGTGGGAGTGTGCCAGTGCGGCGCGTCCCTAGGAACCAGCGTTCCTTCCTGGATACCCTTAGTGATGTAGGGCGTGGCCTCAGAACTCCAGGTACGGGGGTCCCGCGCAGTGGAACCTCCCCATGCCCCCCCTGCCATGTGCGCGCATGGTACGGTCGGGCACACAGAGCAGAGGGCGTGTGGGCTTGGGCTCGTGCATTGAGCGCCCAGGCGAGGGGTCCCACTGAATTGGAATCTTCCCCGGGAGCCTCACACAGCTGGTACTGGGTCAGGCTTCGACCCGTTGGTCCTGCACGTGCTGGGCCTTCCCCTTCCCACTAGGAACTTTGTGCCCTCACGCTCTGCGGCCGCCTCTGCGCACTCTTTGCATCCTTCGAGCAGTGCAGGGTGCGCCCAACGGATAGGCATGTTTAAGACGGGAGTCCTTGAAGTCGGGTCCCTTGGATTCCCTCTTAGGATTTTGGGCAGGGTTTGGGCAGTACCGGCCACTGCCCCCGGAGATATTCAGGGGACCGCAGCATAGAGGGAATTGCACGGGACCCTCTGTGATCTCTCTGGGTCCTGATATGGTTTAGGGTCCACCTCATTCTGTCCTGGGGCTGCCACGCCCCCTCTTCTGGGCTGCCATACCCCCCTTGGGCCTGCCTCCCTCTGGTTCATCCCATTTCCCTGAGCCCTGGTCCCCTTTTTGTATCCTGGGGTCCCCATTCCCGCTGCAGCAGGTCTCTGCCACCCCCTCAGAGGTGGGGGCAATCACCGTGGGCGGAAGGGTCAGAAAGGGGGTGATCAAGCTGTGGGTAGGTGCGGGCCTGCGGCGCAAGAGCCAGCGGGCAGCCGCAGGCGCAGGGCACCAAGCTGGGCCTGGTCTGTAGGAGGAATTCAAGTCCTGTTTTGGCAACTAGCGTCCAGGCTGGAGGGTGCAGGTGCGGCATGTCCCTAGGAACCAGTGTTCCTTCCGGCATACTCTTAGTGACTTGGCGCGTGACCTAGGACTCGGGGCTCGGGGATTCTGCGTGGTGGAACCTCCCCGCACCCCCCACCATGTGCGCACATGGGACCATCGGGAGCACAGAGCGGAGGGCGGGTGGGCTTGGGCACGGCCACGAGGTGCCTGGACGTGGGGGCCCGCAGAGTTGAGCCTCCCCGGGCTCCCCACCCTCTGGGGGGTCGGGGCGTGGGTGAGGCCTTATGGGAACGGGCTTCAGTGGACACTCGGGGCTCATCGGGGGAGCTGGCGGCCAGCCAGGGAATCCAGGCCTGAGATGTTGCTGAGGGGCGCACCGCACGTGGCTGGGAGTTTTTGTTTGCATCCGTGTTGGGGTTCCTCCCGTTGAAGAATACGAGTTGACCCTATTTCTCTTTGCGGATAACAAACTTCAGTGTGTCTTGCCGTTGTACCTTTTTCTAGTAGGGAAGGATGACGGTGTGGGTGTTTTGCAACAAGCAAAGTGTCTCTGTCAAGTCCAGCCGTGGTCCAAAGCTACAATGACCCAATCCCTTGAGTGAGTGACACCCTGCCCTCTCCAGCTCAAACACTGTTTGTGACAATGTGATGTGTTTAGCATGGGTGAAGACAGCAACAAAGTCTAAGCAATATGGCACTTATTTTTTATGCTATTTTTATTTTGGGCCCTTCTGAGGACTGACTCTTGGCTCTGTGCTCAGGTATCACTCCGGGCAGTGCCAGGGGGCCGTGTATGATGTGAGACTGGAACAGGCGAGCACCCTCCATCCGTGCTATACTCTCTCTCTAGTGCCTCTTATATTTCATGTGAGTCTGAAGAGAGAAGACTAAAGCCTTCAAGTAACGCATCTCTGCGTATCTCTATCAGTATGTGCTAAATATATATGTCAACCTACCTGCTGTATGCATACACACAGGAAATATATAGTGGGCTAATTATTCATAGTTATAGGATAACAATAAAATGTTATTTTGTAAACACTCATATAAACTTATATAAACGCTCATTTCCTGCTATTTAAACTCTATGTTACATAAAGCGGAGCAAGGAAAACCTTCTAAAACTCGTGGTACTGGAAAAGCTGGCAGTCACTGTCAAAATATGAACTCACCCATTTCTAATGCCGTGCACAAAATAAAATCAATAGGAATTAAAGACCTGGATATCAGACCTGAATCCATAAGGTATATAGAGGAAAAGATTAGCAGAAATCTCCGTTATATTGAAGTTAGCGGCATCCTCAATGAGGCAAGACCACTGGCCACACCAAACAAATCAAGAGAAACAATTGGGACTACATGAAATTCAGAACCTTAGGGCCAGAGCGGAGGGATAGGCTGCTTTCCTTGCATATGGCTGACCGGGGTTTGATCCGCAGCATCCTATATATTTCCCCGAGAACTGCTAGGAGTAATCCCTGCACGCAGAGCCAGGAGTAGCCCCTGAGCATCGCCACGTGTGACCCAAAAAGCTAAATACATACATACATACATACATACATACATACATTTAGAAGCTTCTGAACTGCAAAAGAAACAATGACCAGAATACAAAATTGGCCCACTGAAAATGCGTGATGAGAGTAGACTATAGACCGAAAAAGATTGCCATTCAATGGCTCTTTTGCAAACCACGGCACTCAAAATGAGAAAGATAACAAAAGGGAATGCCCTGCCACAGAGGTGGAGTGGGTTGGGGGGATGGGGGAGGGAGGGATACTGGGACTGGTGGTGTTGGAGTATGGGCACTGGTGGAGGGATGGGTATTCGATCATTGTATAACTGTAACCCAAGCACAAAACTTTGTAAGTCTACAACTGTACCTCATGGTGTTTCACTAATAAAAATTTAAGAAAAATAAAATGGCCCAATGACAAGTGGAAACCATTCATCTGACTTAGGATCAATATCCAAGTTATATAAGGCACTGGTAGAACTTTACAAGAAAAAAGAAATCCAACCTCATCAAAAACTGGGGAGAAGAGATGAGCAGAAACTTCCTCAAAGAAGAAATACAACCAGCCAAAAGGCGTGTGAGAAAATGCTCAACATTGCTCATGATCAGGGAGATGCCACTCAAAACAAGATGTCATCTGATGCCAAGAGACTGGCACACATCCAGAAGAACGAGAGCAACCGGGCCTGGAACGACAGCACAGACCAGGGTTTAATCCCCTGCACAACCATGTGGTCCTCCGAGCACCGCCAGGAGTAATTCCTGAGTGTAGAGCCAGGAATAACCCGAACACCACCAGGAGCAGTAATTCCTGAGTGCCGATGTAGGTTATTCCTTGCATCTCCAGGTGTAACCCTGAAAGCCAAAAACAAGCAAACCAACCAGAACAAGCAGTGCTGGTGTGGATGCGGGGACAGGAAGCCTCGTGCTCACTGCTGGGGCAGTGTCTACTGGCCCGGGCTTTTAGGGAGACAACAGGGACCTTTCTCAATCAACTAGGAATTGCACTTCCATATGACCCAGCAGTAGGTTATATACTGGGGTCCAAAACCACAATGCAGAAAAGACTTCTACGCTCCTGTGTTCATTGCAGCACTAGTCACTCACAGGAGCCAAAATGTGGAACCAACCCAAGTGCCCAAGAGCCGATGAGTGGATCGAGGAACCCTGATACACAGTGGAATACTACTCAGTCATAGGAAAGATGAAGTCATGTCATGTGCTACCACATCAGTGGTTCTGGAGAGTTTCAGACAAAGTGAAATGCGTCAGAGGAAGAAGCACAGACATGAATGGTCTTCCTACCGTGCAGGATATGAAGAAACAGAGTCGGGGAATAACACAAGGCAACCGAAACAGAGAATGAGAACCAGTTTCCAGCAGAAAATTTGCTAGTTGTAGGGGCTGGGGCAGGGGAGAACAGGCTACAATAGGCCATTGGCGGGGGCAGCGGTCACTTGGAGCAGAATGCAGTGCTGAAAAGAGGCAGACAGTGCGTCCACGAGAGACAGGCTCAGGACGGAAACTGGGGACACTGGTGGAGGCATGTGAGCACTGGCGGGACTGGAATGGAATATCCTATGCCTGAAATTCAATGATGAGTAACTTTGCAATTCACCATGACTAAAAAAGTACGAAAGAAAGGAAGAAAAGAAGGAAGGAAGGAAGGAAGGAAGGAAGGAAGGAAGGAAGGAAGGAAGGAAGGAAGGGACACCATCATTTTGGCTACAAAAGGATAAACCTGCTGTGAATACTAGACAATCAAATTCTCTACTATTGTGTGTGATTATAGAGAAGAGCGTGTAGGGTAGGTAACCATCTCTGAAGCAATCGCCTTAAGGACACATGCCAGGAGCACCCAGTGCAGAGTCTGACGTGGGTTCCCAGTGTTCCACAACCATCATGGACGTTGTGAGAAGGTTCATGCGGATGCTGGGTGCGGTGGGGAAGGGCAGCCATCGACGGGGGTGCAGGGCAGAGGGCGCACCCATCCCCTTCCCCGTCAGTCCGCGCTGGGGAGGTACAACCCCTGGCACCGGAAGAACAGCCTAACTCTTCCCAGCTGCAGCCTCTTCCCGCTTTGCAGCCTGGATGCGGGGCGTTTGCAAGGTCATTTAATGCTGAGTTTCCTGCAGACCAGTCACGCAGCCCAACCTGCCCCCCCAAACCTGAGCAGCTGCTCAGTGTAACAGGAATATCTTGGCATTGATGGGAAGGGGGAGCCGCTTGGCTGAAGGGCAGGCGCTGTTCCCGGCTCAGCGCCCCCGCTGGGCCCTAGCAGGAGGAAAAAGGCCTGCAGCGTGGACAGCGGCCACTGAAGGCTCCTGCTGGTGGACGCACAGACGGTGTGTGGACACGATGTTCAGGGGGCAGTGAACGCGCCTGCGCGGGCATCTCCTCCAGGTATGCGGGGGCGCACTGAGGTGGAGACAGCCGCCATCTGCCCCTTACCCGGGGGCACAGAGGTCCCGCGCCATGGACTCTGAGGCCACTGCCGGGTCGGACACCCCGAGAAAGCACCCGCAGCATCCTCATCCATGGGTGCAGGACTGAAGGCACAGACACGCCCACCCACAGCTGACCAGGCTCCGGAGTCTCAGCAGGGCTGGAGCCCCCAAACACTCGGTACTCCGTGCTCAGGGCTGGGCTCAGCTGGCCCGGCCACACTCGGTACTCAGTGCTCAGGGCTCAGGGTGGGCTCAGCTGGCCTGGCTGGCCCAGAATTTCTGGAATTGGGGTTGGGGCTCCCCTGCCTCAGACAGACATACAAGCCAAGGAGAGAGACCCCCTAGGATGGATGTGGGGCCATATCTAGTGCCTTTACAGCCCCATGCACGGATTTTTCCCACTGAAGACAAGTAATGGCCCAATCGCTTTCTTGGCAAGACACGGTAAAATTGCTTCTGGTTTCTTGGCGTGTGGGGGTAGGTTTTCCTTCCTTTTTGGTGCTCGCATTCATTAGGCTGATTCTTGGTTTCACAGGTATGCCAGTGGCTGGGCATTCTTCCTGGCTTTCCTGTTGAGTTTGCTGTGCTTGTGGGTGTGACAGTGTCGTCAGTGCTGGTGGTTGTATCTGTGTTGCTCGTGGTTGTGCTGTTGTGTTAGTGTTGTGGGTGTAATTTTCATTGTTGGTGATGTTAAACCGGGCTGAGATCTCCCCAGAGCACTCACACGAAGACAAGTTGCGATACAATAAGCAAAGGGTTTTTATTAGCTAGCTCGGCTAGCTCAAGCTAGGGCCCTCATCAAGCTCACCGACACAGTGGCAGCCTTCTCAGAACGAGTGGCCCCGAGTCTCAAAACTGAAGGACTTTTCTCCCATAGCATCATGGAACAGGGACTTTCCGCAGACTACCATTTCAGCTGCAGTATGAGGGGTTTCTCACTACTTGTACTTAGCTGATTGGGTATAAGTTGGAGTTACATAGGGAAGCTTCCCTACCTGCACCAGATTGGTAACCCATCATTGACCTCACCCAGGCTATCTCGCTTCAGGGAAATCATGACTCAGTTCCAGGTATCTGTGCCCAATTCGCAGGAATTCCAGAACTGAAACCTACGCCCAGCTTTTTCTGGCTTCTGTAAGAGCCTGTCATGGCGCTGCCTTTGCTTCTCTGTCTCTCATTCCTCCCTTTTCTTTGATGCCCGTGGTTGAGCAGGGTCAATCTTGACCCCTACAATTGTTTCAGAGGGAAATACTTTTCTGAGTACCTTAAGCTGAATGGTACTGACACGTTCTTTCACAAACTCCATGCCACCAACTCATCCAGGAAACAGGGGCCCACAGTCAGGAACAGAAGCAGGAGCACTAGGGGTCCCATGAGGGGTGGGATCAGGGTGAGAAGTTGACCTTCCCAGCTCCCCTTCCATAACAATATGCCTGTACCGGAGTCAATGAGATAGGAAGGGGACAAGCCAGACGTTAGGTCATATGTGCAAACAAACCAAGTCTTCTAGCTGACCCTTGGTACAATTGCTGGGAGTCTATCCTATATTTCTGGGTTAAAATCGGCTCAGCAGGGGGAATCTTACAAGCTATAGGTCCCTAAACAAACACAAGTCCCAGGATGGGCCATAACTGGTACAGACCAAGGTGAAACTGTGCAGTCTCCGTCTTTCCTGGGTGTCATTGGCTATAATTCTACCCGTCATAGTGGCAGAAAGTACCCAGTGCTAAAATTTGGGCTCATAGTGAGTTTGCTTCACAGCTGAGCAAACAGAAGCAGAGAATAACCCGTGCCACTCCCTAGGATCCCTTCAATCACTTTCTTCAGTTTTATCTTGGAGGGAGAAGCTCCAGTTGGCAGGACACACCACTGGCCGTTGTCGTCCTGTCTTCAAGGGGGGAGGCAGTTTTCACATGTGAAGCATGGACCCAGGCTTTGATTCTTTCCACCTTCAGAGTGAACGGCATGATCAGGGTCATGGGATAGGGACCTCTCCACTGAGGTTCAAGGATGGCAGTCTAATGTCACCGAACCTAGACCAGGTCTCCCAGTGAGTATAGGTGAGGAGTTACCGATGCTTTGGTCATACTCTCAAAGCCCCATATGGAGCTGGACCTGAATGACCTCTAGGGCCTGTCATAACCTAAGGTTTTGGGGGCGACCTCTAATCGCCCTTGTAGGTGTTACCATATTTGAACCCTATCAGATATTGTACGGCAATTCCGGAAGATGGGTATTTAGTGTCTTATGATGGGTCCCGTGGCCGCAAAGCGGCCGCGCGGGTCCGGAAAGTGTCCTGGAGTGTGGCGACGGCTGGGTGGTGGAGGTAGTGTCGGTAGTGGAGGTCTGCCAGTGGGGTATTTATATGGTCCCGGTAGGGGTAGGGTGGGTCTTCTGTGCGCATTCCGATCCCTGGGTCTTGGGTGGTTGGTGGAAGCAGACAGGCAGGGTATGGTGGGGCTCCTGATTATAATCCCTTTGTCACCTGCGGTTGGTGGGAGCAAGCAGAGAACCTCTGTTCCTGGGTCCGTTGAGCCTGGAGTCCAAGGTCTCAGAGAGTTCCGCTTATCTTGTTCTGTGGGTCTTCAGTCATGCGTGAGTTTCGGCCGGAGCTGCCGAGAACCATTTATTAAAGGGATTATATAATGTATTCTGAGCTTTTATCTAAAGTATTTCACTTGATTTATTTCTTTCACCTGTAAAGGTGATTAGAGGCTGCCCCAAAAGCCTCCATCCCTCTCGGAGAGCCCGGCAAGGTACCGAGAGTATCCCGCCTGCACAGCAGAGCCTGGCAAGCTACCCCGTGCCGTACTCGATATGACAAAAATAGTAACAATGATGGTCCTCATTCCCCTGACCCTGAAAGAGCCCCCAATATGCCATCGGGCTACAATAGCACATGACACGGATGAAGAGAGACATTACTGGTGCCCACTCAAGCAAATTCATGAACAACGGGATGACAGCGATACAGTGACAAGGATAACATTTCTGACTTTAAAGAGTTTAGCCTTCTTTATTTGGAAACATGTAATTTTGGAGAACTACAAATCATCCCTTAACTTAAAGTTGTTTTTCTGTTTTACCTACGTCTTTTACCTTCCATTGAACACAATGCCTGCCAAGACAAACAGCCTTCCTGTTTATTCTTAGTGATATTGGCAGTATGAGTATTATTCCTAAAAAATAAAAAATAATTTAAAAATATTATTCTTCATTCTGGGATAATGCTATGAGCTCCAATCATGTTAATTAAGTATGAAACTAAAACTGTTAATGTAAGCTAGTACTTAATTAGTGCTATGACTAATCCTCAAGTCCCTATATATATTAAAATATGCATCACCCTCCTCCTTCTTCATGGAGAAACCTAGAGAAAAGTCCTTCAGAGTTTCCAGCATCTCAGACGTTGTTTAGCCAGTTTCTGCTGTGTCTTCTTCTAGTCGTGCCAAGGCTCAGCTATTCATGATGCTACTTCCTCTCGGCAGAAACAAGAAAAGACATTTCTTATATTCCACTGGACCTCTCAGCACAAGCCATTACCTGGGTCTTGTGTTAGAAATTTGAAATTTTATCTGATGCTTCCTTTACTTTAAGAATACTGGGGCGGGGCTGGAGCGATAGCACAGCGGGTAGGGCGTTTGCCTTGCATGCAGCTGACATCGCCAGGTGTGACCCAAAAAGCAAAAGAAAAAAGAATAAACTGTAACTTTGACTGTTTCAATGTAGTTTTTTACCCCCCATTTGATTGTTTGAGCCTCTGTGATTGAAAGGCAGTTAATGGTGCTTTGCGTGCACACCATCCCGACACACATCTGGCACTGGGTACCCACCTCCCTCCCCCAAGGGCCGGGCTCAGTTTGCCCGCGTGTTGCCTTTGGCCCTCCTTGCTCCCTGGCTATGTCTCTGTAAGTCCTGCAGTGAGAGATCACCGTGTCAGCCCCTGTCCCTCGGACTGGCTGGACTGCGCATGATGCTCATGGCTCCATTCATGGGGCTGCAGGCTGCATGATTTTGTTCGTAGAGCAGAGCGGGTCCCACTGTGTGTCTATGTCTCACAACTTCTTCATTCCTTGGTCCGTGGTTGGGCCTTTGGGTGGTTTCCACGTCTGGACTCAGCACTGCAGTGGACACAGGCGTGCACGGGTCCTTTCGAATGGAAATCTTTGTGTTTGGGACAAATCGAAACCTTTCAATGTAGCTTGGAGACTCTTGCGAGCTGGAAAAAGTTCCTTTGGGCCCTGGGAGACGACTCACTAGGTTTGGGCACTTCTTTGCATGTTGAAAGCTCAGACTTTGAGGCTCTGGGGCCTCGCAGGAGGAATACTGAGCTGGGAGTACTTCTTAGAGCAGAAACAAATAACTTCCTCTAGCTTGGTTGTTAGTAACATGCACAGTTGTTCTGTCTAATCCAGACCACAGAAATGTCCTATTGAGGCGAAACATCGATGACACTTACATGAAAGATATTTAAGTCAGACTTTGAATGAGATTAGTGGAAGAATTTTCTCCTCCAACTCCCATTTTAAATGAATCTATTTGTCCGGAGGTCAAGGTTTCTCAGCTTTGACACTCGATCATTTTTTGGCGTTTTCAGAGGGTGAACAGTCGGCGGTGCTCAGGGGGAACATGCTCAGGGGGTACTCGTGGCTCTGCACTCAGTAGTTTCTGCTGGCCGTGCTTGGGGGACCAAGTGGGATGCTGGGCATCAAACCTCAGTCTGCCGCTGCAAGGCATCCCACCAAATTTTCTGTTGCTCTGACCCACCCTCTGGATAATTTGTTGTTGTTTTTGAATTATCGAATCTCCCTGAGATACAGTTACAAAGTTTTTGCTGATTGGGTTTCAGTCATACAGTATTGCAATGCCAGCCCCTCTGCCAGGTTACATTTCCCACGACCAATGTCCCCAGTTTCTGTCCTGCCACCCTCCCCCCAGCCTGTCTCTATGGCAGGCACTTTCCTTCTCTGTCTCTGTCTCTGTCTCTGTCTCTGTCTCTGTCTCTGTCTCGTCTCTGTCTCTGTTTCTTCCCCCTTTGGGCATTATGGTTTGCGATACAGGTACTGAGAGTTATCCTGTGTGTCCCTTTGCCTCCTTTCGGCACAAAGCTCTTGTCCAGAGTCACCATTTCCAGCTGTCTTTGTCCTGGTGGTCCCTTCTCTGTCCCCCTGCCTCTCCCCCAGCCCCTGAGGCCCGGTGGGTTGTTTGTTGGGGGCTGGCTGGCAGCAATTCTCCCCTCTTCCACCCGGTGGCAGTGGTGCACTCTCCCATCCAGGTAGTGGGACTGGTGGTTCCGCGCCTCCCTTCCCCTTCCCCTTCCCCTTCCCCTTCCCCTTCCCCTTCCCCTTCCCCTTCCCCTTCCCCTTCCCCTTCCCCTTCCCCTTCCTCTTCCCCTTCCCCTTCCCCTTCCCCTCCCCTGCAAGCAGACTGGGTGCGAGCAGCAATTCCCAGTCGCCGTCATGGGTCCTTCCTATTTAATTCACGGCCTCAGAATCACAGCCAAAATCAGATCGAACAGGACTGAGCACGGCTCCTCATGATATTATGCCCCCGCACGGTCCCCTGAGCCCCTCGCAGGTAAGACCTGAGTGCAGAGCCAGGAGTCAGCTGGGCATAGCCCCAGCGACTCCCAAAAACCAATAGAAAATCATTATTATTTACATATACTTTTCCCCTAAAGGCACTCTTCTGAACCCAGTAACTATTATTAGGTTCTAAGAAACCTTCCCAGGCAGCACATTAAAAACAAATAAATGTGCCTTTCTGACATTATCGTCAGAATCTTAGATGTATGTTTCAGATTTTCTGGGTACATGGCAAGTTTCTACTGTGTAACAAAATCAGCTCTTTTTTCCCCCAAATTCTAACCCCTCATATCCTATGTCCTGTCTTGCAAAGTAAGCAGCTGAAATAGTTCATCGTACTGAAGGAGTTAGGATGTGTCTCAGAGAAGACGGTTTGAACCACAGACGAATAAATTGCTGTAGACATTTGTACGCTTGCTGACTCCCCAGCAGAAAGTGGTCACTGAATGAATGTGTCCATATTTATCATAGGTTGCATAAAGAAGAATAAACTGACATCCTGTTGCTCATTGTTCAATTTTGAATAAAGTGATGGGCTGTGCTGTATCGAATTGCAAGTTCTTACCCCACAAGAGATGTGATGAATGATATCCCCTTTCAACAAATGTATCTGCTAGTTCTGGCCTCCGGGAAGGAATTAGGAGACATCTATAAAAATTCAGACCCTGTCCCATTAATTCGGTGAGACTTTATGATCTTACTTTTCCTCTGTAGTGAATAAAGAACACAAACGTGAAAGATAATCACCCCAGAAGCCTTCCCGTTTTATGTGTTCTTTATGTGTTTTTAACAGAAAGGAGAATACAGGGCATTTTATAAGATGAAATACAGCGAGGCTGGCTGCAATTTAATCAGCACGGTATTCCCTTTGTTAGGACAGAAGGTACCTTTGTGACTCCATTGCTAATCTGCCTCCGGTAAGCAGACATCTTAATCTTTTCACAATCTAGGTCTTGTTCAGCCGGCTAGTTGATTTCACAAGTCAGAAAACCGACTCGTCTGAGCTGCATTGATGATGGAGTTTGGTGGTATCAATCCCTATCTTAAACCTTTCAACATCCTGCCAATTCTACCCAGGTAGAGGAGATGGCGGTAAATAATTCTTGCCCTTGCTGTTTCTTCCTTTGAGTGGAAAGCTCATCCATAGTGTTAAGAGCCACCAACAATCTTTTCTTTTGCCTTTTGTCCCCAGACAAGAGCTTGGGGCAGATCCAACCTGCCTACTGTTCTTGTTGATAAAGTTTTGTAGGGACACAGTTGCATCGATGACTTTCTCTATTGTCCATCAAATCCAAACTGTCTGCTATTCTTGTCAGTAGTTTTATTCAGACACAGCCACATCTATTCCTCTCTGTACTGTTAAAGTCAAAGTGCCTGCTGTTCTTGTCAATAAAGATTTATTGAGGCACAGCCATATCCATTCCTTTCTCTGCTGTCTGTGATATCTGAACTGCCTGCTGTTCTTGTCAATAAAGTTTTACTGAGACACAGCCACATCCACTTGTCTCTGTCCCATCCAATTTGAACTGCTGGCTGTTCTTGTCAATAAGTTTAAGTGGGACACAGCCACTTGTCAGTAAGTTTTATTGGGACACAGCCACATCCATTCCTTTCTCTGCTGTCTGTGAAACCCAACCTGCCTGCTGCTCTTGTGAGTAAAGTTTTCTTGAGACGCGGCCACATCTATCCTTTCCTCTGCTGTCAGTGGGTAATTCGGTGATGGAGCTGGGAGTTGCCATAGGGACAGTTTGAGAACAGGCTAGCAAGCATGTCCTGCCTCTTTCCAAAACACCTTGGCTGGCTCCTGCCTTAAGCTTCTCCCGTGGATTCTCCTGGTAGCTGGTGTTGTTTGAGTCTGGGCAAAGCTGGGTTCACTGTAGGTGGTTTTGGATGCCATGCCGTGGACTTTGGAAGGGCTTCCTGATGCTAGTACATTTACTACGCTTGCTTCTAGCCATCACCCTTAGCATCTGTTTGCCAGATGTGAGCACATCTTTCATTTGCAGCTTGATCAAAGCTCGCTTGATCAAGGGGATTTTTCCCACCGAAATCTTCCTTGAGTTTTCAACTAATAGCACTCTCTCCTTGTGTCCTAGTTTTAAATTTTATTTACAGTTTTCATGACTTGAAACAGATATTAATTTGTTCTCTTCAACATTGTGGTAATGGCTCACTTCACCAGTTAGAGCCAATACAGGATGCTTTGTTAAAATCGATTTTCAGGTCAATGGCAGACAGATCTTTAGTAGCAATGTGTCCCTTGAAGATAGAATTCAAAGTCACAGGGTGTCTTGTGTTTGAACCTGGCTACCCTCATCCCGAAGGAAAGTTTTAGTACATCCCATTTTCTAGTGGAGGTCTAGGGAAGCCAACCTAGGTCTAGGGAGCACAGACCCAGGAGTTTTCCTTTAGGACAGAGATAGGAGGAATCTAGAGCACAGACCAGGAGTCATCCATGAGCACAGAGCCAGAAGGAGCCCTGAAAACAGAGCCAGGACTCACCCCTGAGCACTGAGCCAGGAGTCAGCCCTGAGCACTGTCAGTTGTATCCCCCTGAGAGATAAGTCAACACAATGGGGAAACAGATCGTTGTTCGCAGAAGGGAGAGAAATGGATCCTGTGTTGATCCTCCTCGTGGGGTCCCGCAGGCAGAGCACTTCCCCGGGACTGTGAGCACCTCCTGTGCCCACACCAGACCCAGCGGGGACAGAGGAAGAGATCCCCGCTCCTGCCGCCCCGTGATGGGCCCTGTGGCCCTCAAGCACTGTGACCCTGAGCCCTGTGCCACGTCCTGTCTGGGGGACACCGAAGCCCATGGTTGGGGCCGGGATTGGCCACTCTGGACTGTGCCGTGGAGACTGTGCAGAGGCACGTGGGCGTGCGGGGAGCCGGGGGCACTGTCGGGCCGAGGCAAGGCCTGGTCGGGAAGGACCGGCCTCTGTGTTGGCCCGTTTCCTCCCCAGCTCCTTCTGCTGCCACAAGGCGCAGTCCAGCCGGAAACACCTCTTTCCCTTCCGTTCTGGCCCCAGGGAGCTTTCTCAGGCCGGGGCTGGAGAGAAGGCACTGGGCTGGACATTTATCGCCCGATAATCCCATTGCAGCTGCTTTAAGTCGTGTTGGAGCAATAATGTGGAATCGATGAGGGGTGCTTAGGGATGGGCTGGGGGGTGGGGAGGTTGAGGGCCTTGGTGCAGGGAGGGAGCATGGCGGGGTTGGCGCTGGGACATTGTATGCCAGAAGCAACTGTTAGCAATAACTTTATGGATAACGGCAGTGTAGTAAAAGTAACTTTAAAAATTTCTAAAGCAATAAAAAGAGGGAGGAAGGAAGGAAGGAAGGAAGGAAGGAAGGAAGGAAGGAAGGAAGAGCTGGAGGGAGAGAGGAAGGGGGGAGGGAGGGAGGGAGGGAGGGAAGTAGGGATGGAGGGAGGGAAGGAGGGAGGGAGGGAGTTCAGGCTGCCTTCATGACACTGGATCTCTGTTGGGGGTCACAGGGTACACAGCATCCCCTCAAACTTTCCCACTTGTTCAGTTTGACCTCGCGGCTATTGCTGCCCTCTGGTCAGGGGAACTTTCATGCTTGTGCCACAGCCTGAACCTGCGTTCCTCGACCCTGCAGGCTCCTCAGAAGCCAGGAGCCCAGAGCTGCAAAGAGGCGTTCCGGAAGGGAGCTGCACCTTCCAGAACAATCCCCAGGAAGCCCTCCTGGGCCCTGGAGCTGTGAAGGGGGAAGAGCCTGAGACATGTCCACCAGGTGCCCCCAGAAACCCACGTGCAGAGCCCCGAGCCCGTTTCCCGTTCAGGCCGGTGTGACGCAGTGAGGCAGGGAACTGAGCCACCCCCGCTCTGGAACCCGTCCAGCGGCTGGTCACTGCGAACAGGGCTCAGTGTCCAGGCGCTCAGCGTGACTGAGGTACCTCCTGACTGTGTATGAGCTGTTTGTCCGTGTGGACACTGGGGGGTGCTGTTTCCTGCCAAAAGCTGCCTGTGACCTTTTCCTGATGCTTCTTTCATTCTATTATTTCCAAGGTTCAAGGAACATGGAAAAAGAGTGAGAGAAAGAGAGAGAATGGAAAAGAAGAAAGAAAGAAAGAAAGAAAGAAAGAAAGAAAGAAAGAAAGAAAGAAAGAAAGAAAGAGAGAAAGGAGGGAGGGAGGAAGGAGGAAGGAAAGAGAAAGAAAAGAAAGAGAGGGCGCTAGAGAGAGAGCACAGTGGGTAGGACCAACCCGGGTTCGATTCCCATCATCCTATATGAGCACCACCGGGAGTAATTCCTGAGGGTCCATGAGCTTTCTAAACAGAACAAAGCATCCGTATTTATGAAGAGCACCTGTCAGTCCTTTCCATGTTTAGGAACGAAAACCAGAACACAAGTATGCTGGTTTGAAGAGCATTTGTTTAAAAATGCCTTTCAAAGTGTCACTGTGCCACATTTTCATCGTGGCACTTTGGGGAATGGGGAACACATCTGGCAGTGCTCAGGGCTTCCTCCTGGCTCAGTGCTCAGGGATCACACAGGACAGCGTTTGGGGGATAAGCGACACGTTGGGGGTCGGAACGGGGTTGTCTGTGTGGAAGGCTAGCACTTTGCCTGCTCCAGTGTCTCTGGCCCATAGATATATTATTTTCTGTAAACAACGCATTACCTGTTCCACATCCAAGTAGGCTGCTGAGAGGTGCCAAGTTTAAAGGTCTGTCCTTTCAGATTTAGCCCAGACCCTCTCGTGTAGGTCTCCTCTGATTTGCCTGGCCTGGGGCTTCTATAAATGGAAGGTTGGGACCGAGCCAGCAATGTTTCAGTCCTGTCGAGATCCGGACACTAGGCCAGAGAGTGGGACAGTGCCAGCAGCCAAGCCCACTGGGGTCCTGGCACCTTGCGGGGTTCCCCAGCACCCTCGGGAGAGATCCCTGAGCTCTGAGAGGAGGCTGGGGCTGAGCTGCAGGGACCCCAGGAGGGGGCCACGAGGCACCATGTGCCCCTCGGGGACCAGGGACAGAGAAAGGGCATCCTCTGGGGTGCTTTCCATCCAGCACCAGGGCCACGAGAGTCCCCCTCAGTGCAGACGCCTGGACAGTGGCCTGCTCTGTCTGCCCATCCCCCACAGCCTCATCCCACTTTCCTTCCAGACCCTGCCCTGTCCTGATGCTTGGGTCCTAGTCATTTTTAGATGTGAATTTAACTCTTTAAAATTTAGTGCTTTTTAATTTTTTATTTTAAAATCTTAATTTTAAAATTTTAAAATCTTCAGGCTGGAGTGATAGCACAGCGGGTAGTGTGTTTGCCTTGCACGCGGCCGACCCGGGTTCGATCCCCAGCATCCCATATGGTCCCCTGAGCACTGCCAGGAGAGATTCCAGAGTGCAAAGCCAGGAGTAACCCCTGAGCATCGCCAGGTGTGACCCCAAAAACAAAAATTTAAAATCTTTTTTAAAATTAAAACTTTTTATTGTGAGCTTTTAATTTTTAGTTTTTTAATTAAAATTAATTTTATTTTAATTAATTGTTTAATTCAAATTTTAGTTTTAAATTTAATTTTGTTTAAATCCTTTATTTTTCCCCCATTTAATGACGGTGAGATACACAGTGACAAAGTCGTTCATGATTGGGGGAGGGCTGTCATCTTCTGTCCCCCTTTCATGATCTTCCCCTCTGGCCTCTTGAGAATCCCCTGGGAATACTCTAGAGATGCTGATACAGAATAGATTTCCTGCCGAATCTAGGCACCAAACACGTCAGTCTCATTGCTGGCGATTTGGGGTAAAAGGCAATGCGAAGGGAACTCCTGGGAAGCAGTAGAAGCTGGCCAGCCTGCTGCTGGACAACCTACCTACTTCGAGGCGTTTGGAAACTGGTTTTCTCCTGGCTCAGGACCTTGGTGCAGTCACTGGCAGAGGCACCTCTGCTACATCTCAACCTGGATACTGTTGCACTTAGTGAAGATCCCTCTTGAAAGATCCCGGCTGGCTGGTGACTGGTGACTGGTGCCCTACAGGTGCACACACAAACCTGCATTGCACCGTTTCCGAAGAGGCTATTCATTGCGTTGCTGGCTGATGTGGTCCTTTCGGGGAATATCTGCTTTGCAAGATCTCTTTCCTTGTCGGAAATAAGAGCATGCACAAAAACCTTGTACCAATTCCATCCCGGCCACTCCACAGGATCCCCTGTGCACCGTCAGCCACCACCCTGAGCACAGAGCCAGAAGTATGCCCCGAGCTCTAACAGGTGTGTCACAAAAACAAATAAAGAAGAAACAAGAAATCTCCCTGTGTCCAAAGGCTGCCTTGCAGCGGGCCATGATGGCCGTGGCCACCAGCGATGGGTTTGGTTCAGTTGCATCACCTTTGTACTCACCTGCAGACGTGGCGGGAGAGAGGGCAGGAGGGAGAAGCCCAGGGCCCGTGGCTCTTCCTTCTCGTGCTCCTGGCTTCTCAGTTCCTTTTCTTCTCTGGGGTGTCCAGGAAGACGGGGCTGGAGCACACTTTTGGGGGAGCAGACTGAGGGACGCTCTGCCCCGACATTGGGGCACCCTCACGGGGGACTGTGCAGGGGGTAGGCTGGGTCCCTGCTGCCGCTGCTGCTTCCCACCAGGGCTTTCTCGGACGTGAATTCCTGCTTCTGAGAAAATATGCCAGTCTAGGGAGCAAGACTCCATATGTGACACCCTCCGTCTCCTTCCTGGGCCCCATAATCCTCGGTAACGCCCTGACTATAGGGGTCAGCAGTGGCACCAAATTACGTGTGTGTGTATGTGTGTGTGTGTGTGTGTGTGTGTGTGCATTTCCCCCAGTTCTGGAGAGCCAGATGCCCATCTGTCCTCTGAAAAAGACAGTTCAGAGGCAAGTTATGGCCCTTCTTCTTTGCCAGGATTGCCCAGAAGGCCTTAGAAAGACAGACTGAGTGTCTGGAAAGGTCCCAAGTGAGTCTGGCCATAGACGGAGGAAAAAGCAAGGAGGTCTGGGTGTTTATGACGAGATGGACAGAGCCAAGCCCCAGGATCGGCTAACGCACATCTCAAAGAAAGGGGCTTGGATCGGAGGCCGCCACAGCCCGCGCTATTGAGACCTGAGCTTGCACTTCGATCCCATGCTGTGGCTCTTCCAAACAATGGTTGTTCCCTGGCTTCCCGCCTTGGACCCTAAGGAGGCTTTTAGCCTCGAGGCACCGGAGCCCCGAAGGTGAAAGCTCGCAGGCTGGGAGGGTGCTTGGTGCATGGGAGGCAGCATTTGCTTCCTGGCACCAGTCACCTCCTGCTCCTCGGAGCACTGTCAGGAGCCATCCCCGAGCACTGAGCCCTGCAGTCATGAGCACAGCCAAGCCACGGAAACGAACACTGAGAGCCCAGTGTTCTACCATAGACAGATTGAATCTGGCTCTCTGAGAGAGGGCGCCTGGCTCGGATCTTTATAAGGACCTCAGAGGTTCCTAGTGACCTAGGGTTGGGAGGATGGTGGATGAGGGGGAGAGGCAGGAGCAGCGGGAGCTGGAGGGGTGTTCCGCCTGTGAAGAGACTTGCCCTGCATGTCCCTGCGGTGGCCTGAGCAGGCTGGACCCCGGGCGCGGCTGTGCTGTGCTGGACAGGCATCCATGCGGGGCCTTGTCCTTGCCTACCCGAGTGACCGCCTTCCCTGTGCTATGCTGAATTTCCTCTCCAGATGGTATCAGGCTGTCCATACTAGGCTTGGTGATTGGCTCCCCAGGATGCACAGCAGGGCTTGTGCTTGGAGAGCACCATTGCGGGTAGGCAGGGGAGGCCGCTGGGTGTGACAAATCTTGAAAGGGAAATGGTTGAAGATCCAACTTCTGGAGTTTCTTCCTGCTGACAAAGGGATGCTGACCCTGACTGCACAAGGGGTGAAACCTCAAGATAACTTAGTTTTTAATGGGCGCCAGACAATGAATGGGTTGGGTTCCTGGAATCATCAACCTCTGAAAGAAAAGATCAGACAGATTAGGCTGAGGAATATTATTAGAGAGTCTTAGACCCTGGAGGAGTAGAAGGTCTTCTCTGGCTTACTGAGGGCAAAATGGTTTCTCGTTTCAGAGAACATGAAAGTTAACAAACACAACAGTCGCCAAAGCAGCATAATGGCATACCCAGTCTTACCATAAAAATAAAAAGTAATAACTCCTTCACCCATGCCTTTGGTTGATAGAAAATGACTTCCTGTGTCCAAATCTGTCTAAACTACATAGAAACACCAAGCCACGTCTCTGACTTTCTCAGTACAGATCGGAAAAGCTTCTGCCTATCCATGGAAGCTATCAATAAGAACCAATGGATATTTATACCTTAAACATTTGAGCATTTGATCCTTTGCATGAAGTCAAGCTGCCAGTTGTACCCTGGATAAGTCCCTGATGTGGAACAGGTGGTGTTAGGAGGCTGTTAGACCCGAGATTTCCAAGATTTGTTGGTGTTGTTGGTCTTTGGAGGCCCAGCCATCAGGGATAAGACCAGGCCATATCAAGGGTCAGCCCTAGGGCCCGATGCATATCCAACTGTTCGATCCACTCCCTGACTCTGCTTCCTGTTTTTAATCAAAGTAACACTGTAGCACTGTCCTCCCGCTCATCGATTTGCTTGAGCGGGCACCAGTAACGTTTCCATTGTGCGCCTTGTCTGTCACTGGTTTTGGCATATCAAATAAGCCAGTGGGAGCTTGCCAGGCTCTGCCACGTGGGCAAGATACTCTTGGTAGCTTGCTGGACTCTCTGAGAGAGGCCGGAGGAATAGAACCTGGGTTGGCCTCGTGCAAGGCAAATACCCTACCCGCTGTGCTATCGCTCCAGCCCGTTAATCAATGTAGTCTCTTCAAAATTAGGGAGACATTTATTTATGTCTTTATATCATTTCTGATACGAGGGTCCTGATTATGTGGTGCTGCTCAAACCCTACAGTGCTAGTGTTTACGGGGCTCTCCTGGCAGTGCTTGAGACTCCTGGGCTATACCCAGCCATGATGCTGGGAGAGAGTGGAGTAGACCATGAAGTGCTAGTGATCAGACAGGAGTCAGCCACATCAAAGGCATCCACACCTCAAGCATTAGATTATCTGACCCAATGATAATGGATTTTTATCTGTTCATGCCTTATTCAAAAAAGCAGAGAATGTATATTAGATAATATATGTGGAAAATGTTTGTGTTCTTGTGTCCATTTTTTATCACATCACAAATTATATTAGGGCAAAATATGTCATTGATAACAGAAATTCATAAAAACAAGACAACTTTGACATGCTCCTAACCAGACAAAATTTTGTAAAAAGTATGCAAAGTAGAACCATTTATTAAAGGGATTATATAATGTATTCTGAGATTTTATCTAAAGTATTTCACTTGATTTATTTATTTTGCCTGTAAAGGTGAGTAGAGGCTGCCCCAAAAGCCTCCATCCCTCTCGTAGAGCCCGGCAAGCTACCGAGAGTATC
The DNA here is from genome assembly GCF_029834395.1 of Sorex fumeus. Classification (NCBI taxonomy): domain Eukaryota; kingdom Metazoa; phylum Chordata; class Mammalia; order Eulipotyphla; family Soricidae; genus Sorex; species Sorex fumeus. Next base: position 344,976 of record NW_026606082.1, read on the forward strand.
CCGCCCGCACAGCGAGAGTATCCCACCCGCACAGCAGAGCCTGGCAGGCTACCCAGTGGCGTACTCGATATGCCAAAAATAATAACAATGATGGTCCTCATTCCCCTGACCCTGAAAGAGGCCCCAATATGCCATCAGGCTACAATAGCACATGACAGGGACGAATAGAGACATTACTGGTTGGTGCCCACTCAAGCAAATTGATGAACAACGGGATGACAGCGATACAGTGACAGTGATATCGTTTCTGACTTAGCCTTCTTTATTTGGAAACATGTAATTTTGGAGAACTATAAATCATCCCTTAACTTGAAGTTGTTTTTTTGTTTTACCTACATCCTTTACCTTCCATTGAACACAATGCCTGCCAAGACCAACAGCCTTCCTGTTTATTCTTAGTGATATTGGCAGTGTGAATATTAATCCTAAAAAATAAAAAATAATTAAAAAATATTATTTTTCATTCTGGGATAATGCTATGAGCTCCAATCATGTTAATTAAGTATGAAACTAAAACTGTTGATGTAAGCTAGTACTTAATTAGTGCTATGACTAATCCTCAAGTCCCTATATATTGAAATATGCATCACCCTCCTCCTTCTTCATGGAGAAACCTAGAGAAAAGTCCTTCAGAGTTTCCAGCATCTCAGACGTTGTTTAGCCAGTTTCTGCTGTGTCTTCTTCTAGTCGTGCCAAGGCTCAGCTATTCATGATGCTGCTTCCTCTCGGCAGAAACAAGAAAAGACATTTCTTAATTCCACTGGACCCCTCACCACAAGCCATTACCTGGGTCTTGTGTTGGAAATTTGAAATTTTATCTGATGCCTCCTTTGCATTAAGAATACTGGGGCGGGGCTGGAGCGATAGCACAGCGGGTAGGGCGTTTGCCTTGCATGCAGCTGACATCGCCAGGTGTGACCCAAAAAGCAAAAGAAAAAAGAAAAAACTAACTTTTACTGTTCCAATGTTTTCCCCCTATTTAATTGCTTGAGCTTCTGTGATTGACAGGCAGATAATGGTGCTTTGCGTGCAGATCATCCCAACACACATCTGGCACTGGTTACCCACCTCCCTCCCACAAGGACCAGGCTCAGTTCACCCGCTTGTTGCCTTTGGCCCTTCTTGCTCCCTGGCTGTGTCACTGTAAGTCCTGCCGTGAGAGATCACCGTGTCAGCCCCTGTCCCTCGGATTGGCTGGACTGCGCATGATGCTCATGGCTCCATTCATGGGGCTGCAGGCTGCATGATTTTGTTCGTAGAGCAGAGCGGGTCCCACTGTGTCTATGTCTCACAACTTCTTCATCCCTTGGTCCGTGGTTGGGCCTTTGGGTGGTTTCCACGTCTGGACTCAGCACTGCAGTGGACACAGGCGTGCACAGGTCCTTTCGATTGGAAACCTTTGTGTTTGGGATGAATCAAGAACTTTCAACGGAGCTTGGAGACTCTTTCGAGCTGGAAGAAGTTCCTTTGGGCCCCGGGAGAAGACTCACAAGGTTTGGGCACTCTTTGCATGTTGAAAGCTCAGACTTTGAGGCTCTGGGGCCTCGCAGGAGGAATACTGAGCTGGGAGTACTTCTGAGAGTAGAAACAAATAACTTCCTGTAGCTTAGTTGTTAGTAACATGCACAGTTGTTCTGTCTAATCCAGACCACAGAAATGTCCTATTGAGGCGTAACATCGATGACGCTTACATGAAAGATATTTCAGTCAAACTTTGAATGAGATAAGTGGAAGTATTTTCTCCTCCAACTCCCATTTTAAATGAATCTATTTGTCCGGAGGTCAAGGTTTCTCAGCTTCGACACTCGATCATTTTTTTGGCGTTATCAGAGGGTGAACAGTCGGCGGTGCTCAGGGGGTACATGCTCAGGGGGTACTCGTGGCTCTGCACTCAGTATTACTGCTGGCAGTGCAAGGGGGACCAAGTGGGATGCTGGGCATCAAACCCCAGTCTGCCGCTGCAAGGCATCCCACCAATTGTTCTATTGCTCTGACCCACCCCCTGGATAATTTGTTGTTGTTTTTGAGTTATCGAGTCTCCCTGAGATGCAGTTACAAAGTTGTTCCTGATTGGGTTTCAGTCATACAGTGTTTGTTCCAACGTGTGCACACACAGACAGAAACAGACATATACACAGACATACAGACATCATTGTAGCCACACACACAGACATACAGACATGTGCAGACGCAGACATATACGTACAGACACATGTGTATACAAACACACAAACATAGATACAGATACACACATATCCACATACTGACACAGACACAAAGACATACAAAGCTATGGATACAGACATTTACACGGACACACATGCACACACAGACAACAGATCCGCACACACACTAACTCATATACACAGACATAGATACACACAGATACAAACATGCACACACTCAGACAACACATATACACAAACATAGACACATGCACACACACAGATACCGTAACACATAGAGACATATACACAGACACTGAGAAACACAGAAGCAAACACATGTATACGCAAACAGGTGTATTCAGACAGACATGCACACAAACAGAGACACAGACATATACACAAACACAAAGACATGTACATAGACACATGTATACAGGGAGCAACACACATATACATAAACACACAGCCACATGCACACACAGATATATACATGTGTTGGGTAACATTGCTTTGTCCTTCAAGAAGCTTAGGTTTTATCTGGTTACACCCACCACAGTGCTCCAGAGGCACTTCCACTTCCATTGTGTTTACATGTAAACATGTAAACAGTCTTTCCTATGCTCTCCTTCCTACCCAGTTAATCAGCTTTCCCCTTAATCAGACTTTGTTAGTTTGTAAGATCAGTTTCCCAGAAATCTATGATTTTATATGTATGAGTGAAATATTGCCTTTCTCCTCTCCTTATGCCTTACGAACAGTTTACTTTAAGGTAATATCCTTTTTGTATAGATACAGGAAGACCGTTAACATTATGCTTTGTAATTTAGGATTTGATTGGCCTTGAATATTATTCACTCCCGGGCATCATCTTTCTCGACTTAAGACTCAGTTGCCCATAGTTCCTAACACCCCAAAAGCAGGGTCCCGACGAGGGACTGAATGGACCCAGGGCAAGCAGTGAGCTACCCTGGCAGCGAAATGGGCCAGGCCAAAGTGCCACGATTCTTAACTATAAGTTAAGAGTTTGATCATAGACAAATGCTGTCATGATCCAAAGGTAACGACAAGACTAGGATCCTGCTAGGGGTGGGAAAGACTATCTGGCCTGAGCACCGTAGTCTGAGATCGAGATGGCCCTAGGAGAGCAATTCTATAAGTTTAAGATATTTCTTACTGTATCCATACAAAATGATTTATATAATATTTTATATGCTTGTTGGACAAGGAGAGGAGAGGCACGCCCATGGAATTCTGCTCTAGGGTGGGTCCTCCTGCTGAGGAAGGATCGTCCTAGGAGCGGTCTTCCCTGAGGCTAAGATTTCTACCCCTGTTCATCTCCACCCCTATTGATTGTGACCACACCTATGTGTAATTGTTCCCCCAATTCCTCAGGAGAGAGGATTTAACTGTACTGTAGGAGTGAGACAGGGGCAGAAGAAGGAAGAAGAGAGTTCAGAGAGGGGCAGAAGGAAGAAGCAGAAGTTCAGAGAGGATCAGAAGGAAGAGGAGGATGAAGGGGGATGGGGAAGGAGAATGAAGTAGCATGGGAGCAGAGACAGGAGAGACGAGGAGAAACAGAGAGAGATGGGAGCAGAGAGAGAGATAGAGAGACAAGGGGAGAAGAGGAAAGAATCAGAATAAACTACGACTAATACCAACCAGCCTGGCCCTCGTTCCTTCCCCCGCCTGACCATCACCATCGACCTCTCCGGGGTGGTAGAAGGGTGAGACTACCGAACGCGGGTGGCGGGAGAGATAGAGCCGCCGCCGTGTGGGTGCCGCGCGCCCCCAATTTGTGTGAGTTTACACATACATGGACACACAGACTCACAGACACACAATCAAATGTACACATAGAAACACATGCACATAAGCAAGTGACATATATATGTATATATGTATACATACACACATATACGAAGATACACAATTGCATGACACATGTGTACAGAAACATACAGACCCATGCACAAAGAGACACATACAGACATATATAGAGGCACACCCGTGCACACACAGAATGACACAGACATACACACAGACACCAGGCATACACACACTCAAAATGCATACATATAGATACAGCAACATGCACACACAGACATATACACAAGCACAACTCCTGGCGAGTCTCGGGGTGCCGGGGATGGAACCCAGGTCCCCTGTGCGCGATGCCCCTACCCGCTGTGCCACTGCCCCATCCCCCAGGTGCCCACATTCCCCCCAAGCGCCTCCCTTGACTCCTTCCAGGCCGGGGTCCGTGCCGTGCGTTGAGGTTTAGCTCATTCAGTAGCTCTGTGGCCCGCACATCACTGAGGGCACCTGGTCCCGCCTGGCGCATGGGTGGGTGGACAGAGCCCCCCTTCCTCTGTGCAGGCACGTTCTGCTCCTCTGGCTCCCGGAGACAGCGTCCACGCCCAAAAGCTTACAAAGCAGGAGGGCTCAGTGGTCAGCCTGGTAGCAGGGGAGGTGCAGGGCAGAAGGGGATGGTAGGGAGCGACAGGATGGCAGGGAGGGCATTGACCTCGGCCCTGCAACTCGGGTCGACCCCTCCATCCCGTAGGGTCCCCCGAGCACCTCTCGGAGTGATCCCTTAGTGCAGAGCCAGGAGGAAGCCCTGAGCACCGCTGGGTGTGACCCCCAGAGAAACCGGGCATGCTGGGTCTGGAGAGGGAGGAAGGCGTGCGCAGAGGTTGGCTGGCCGCTGGGGAGGCTGTCTGCGTCCCTCGTGTCTCGATGCCGGCGTTTCCTCTCAGCTCAGCCTCCAGCTCCCCCAAGCTGTGCTCATGGACCCTAAGCAGCTGCCGTGTCCTCGAGGAAACGCTCCTCCAGAACTTTCCTTGGGGTCTCGTACTACCAGCATTGCTGGTGCTGTCCGGAGTCCACGTCTGTGACAGACCGTGGCCTGCATGGCTCCGTCCCCTGGTGGGGCGTCCTGGTCTCAGGCTGCTTCTCTTGCCCAGCTCCAGGGAGCCGGTCTCCTGCCTCCTCCTGCCATGCCTGTCTCGGGCACGTGCGTCTCTGCCTTCCTGATCTGCTCTCTTGGGTGTCACGGGATGTTTGATTTTTGGTGTTTGTCCTGATGAAGCTACTCGTGGACTCTGGAGGTAGAATACATCCTGTGTGCTGCCTTTCTCATCTTGTCCCGGACTTCTGTCCTCTTTTTAAAATTGTTTTTGGTCACCCCAAGTGCTGCTTAGCGGCTACTCTTATCATTGCCAGCGTCCACCAGGCCTCTTACCTGCAGACTCTGCGCTCAGCCATCTGGTCCATTTCTCCAGCCTTGCACTTGCCCTTTTCCACACACTTTGCACACAGTGATAGTGAATTTGCTTCACGAGAGGACGCAGTAGCAGGAGGCAGGAACTCTGAATGTCAGCCTGGGCCTGTTGATCTCTTCCTGGGTGAAGCTGGCCTTTCTGCAGAGTGGATTTTGCGGGCAGCAGAGAGCTCCTGGGGCGCGTCACGGTTTCCTTTGGAAAGTTGCCTCTCCCACCCCGAACTGCAAGTCAATTGCATGTCATTCGCGAGTGGTGTTTCCTTTGTTTTCAGCAAGAAATTGGGATGATGTGGGTCCTGGCGCATCTTCTCTGACTGTAAATAACCGGGTATCGTCTGACGTGGAAATCCCCCACATACGAACATGGTGGCTGCCTCCTGCCTGGCATCCCGGCCCCCTTCCTTGTCTGGTTATCTGCTGTGAGCGAGCCCTCTCTGCTTAGACCTCCTGGGGGACACGAGGTACAGAAGTGCGCGGGGAGGCAGAGGCTTCATGCCGAGGGGGCTGTGACCAGGACTCATTCTCATGTGCTGCCCTGCAGGGAGGGCGGAGTCTGGAGAGCCTCCGTGCTGACTCCCTCAGGACCCAAAGGGCTTCAGGACCAGAGGGAGGTGGAAAGGGCTGAGAACGCGGTTTGCATGCAGGAGGCCCTGGGTCCAGCCCGCAGACCCCCAGATCTAGACGTTGTACTGAGTCCCAGCAGGAGGGGCTGCGTCATGCCACCCCTCTCCCCTAAAAAGAAAAGGAAGCAAGGAAGTGGTTCTAGTCCCTTCTGGAGCAAGGTGCAGCAGCGAGTCGTTGATTCAGTCTCTGGAGGGAGCCTTGCGCCTTGGATCATCGTGAAGATTTTTCCTGGCTCGTTCATAAAACGAAATGAAACCACAGAAAACAGTGAAACATAACCAAAAAACCAACAAGGTGCTAGAAGTGCAGCGGCAGCCGGAGCTCAGGCATGGAGCCACGGAGCTGCATGTATGTCTGCGCAGGTATGTTTGCTGTTCCCGCAGGGGATGTAATTAAGAGCCCTGTAAAGTTGTTTTGAAAGTACTTTTCTCCCCTCACCACCGCCCCCTCCGTGGGTCTTGCATTTTTTCCTCCTTTGATAATGGAGTTTTCACAGGAACTTTACAAAGGCGCTGATACATTGTTACCAAAAAAAAAAAAAAAACCCAACCCCCGAAACATATCTGTTGTTCCTTTCCCTTGCTGACCCGAGGCGGACTCCCTCTCCAGTTTCCTTTCCAAGCCCAGATGGACACTTGCCTCGCAGAGCAAGTTGAAACAGAGGCGAGTCCTTGGACGCAGCCTCTGAGCATGAGCTTCTCGTAGCTTCCAGATGGGTGCCTGACGCTCCTGTGTGTCTGGCCGTGGACGGAACTTTCCGCATGCAATGGGCAGCCTGTCCGGGCCTGGCCGAGCCTTGCTGCGTTCCCAGTGGAGTCGGGAAGGCACCCCAGTCCGCCCCACCCCTCGGTGCAGAGGCCACGTCTGCCCACCTTCACAGTGGCAGCACTGCTGAGTTTACCCAGCTCGCTCCATCATGCTCCCCACGTCCCGGGCCCCAGGGCAGCTGCCCGCCACGGAAATGCTCTGTCTCAGCGGGAGGAGCTTGCCGCCTTGCACTGAGTGTCGAACCCGATGGGTGGTCCCAGCCGGCTGTGTAGTATGGGGACCTTGGGGTCCCAAGGATCTGTATTGTGTCCCTGGGACCTCCCAGGACACTGGCATGGTGCTGAGGGGGTGCGTTGTGCTGCGCGTGAATGCCGGCAGGTGGTTCTTGCGGGTTGTCCCACTGTTGTGTCGGGGGGGCTGTTGGGGGCTAGTGGGAGCAGCAGTTGGGGTGCCAGGGCCCGCACCCCACAGACCTTCAGAGACCCCCGAGCCTTAACCTGACAGGGCTTGGTCCCAGGTGCCTCAGTGCCCACCATCACTGGTGCTGAGGGTCTTCCCCGACCTAGTGGCCCGTGGCCCTCCCCGCGCTCTGTGGGTCCACATTCGGGGTGTCTGCTCTCAGTCCCCTCAGATGCTGCAGGGAGGCTGGTTTGGGTCGGGGGTGTGGGTGGCCGGGGACAAACCAAACACGCACTGTTCCTGCCCTTGGGACCACATGTGCCCCCCTCCTGGCTCCCCTTGGGACTCCTCCACCTGGCACTGTGCAGACTGTGGCTGACTTGGACCCCATCATCCCACTTCCCCTTACACCCATCCACACCAGCCTCATCCCACAGATGCTGCCTTCCACTCTCTCCCGGATCGGGGCCCTGTGCATGGAGCTGTGGTCTCAGCAGTGTCGAGCAGATATTCACTTCCTGCCGGTTTCAGCATCCCATCCAGATGCTGGTTCCAGTGCCTGGTGATTCTTGACCATTGCTGCTTCATCAGCGTTGCCTGCCCGGCCCTCTGGGACCCCGCTGATTCTTACGCTGCCCCTCTTGAACTCAGCCCCCAAGTTCTCTTCTCGCCTCTTTGCTTCTTTTCAGGCTCTTCCCCCGATCTTCTGCTGTCGTCTGAGGTTTTCTGCACCTCATCCTGGATCTCCCAGATTCTGCCCTCAGCAGCCGTTACTCTGGCTTTCCGTTTCACCCACCAGGGTTTATTTTTCCACTCTGACTTTTCTGTGTGTCGTTTTCCCATTTCTGCTTTCATATTCTCTTGTGTTCTGTTGCTGGTCCATTCCACAGTTTCCCTGGGCCGGTTAAACATGTTAAACACGCTCTGTTTGGGGTTCTGTCCGGGTCTTCAGGACTTCCGTCTTTGCCCACTGCCCATGGCTGCGGTCTGCGTGGCTTTCCCAGGCTTCTCTTTGTAATCTGGGGCTGTGTCTTGCCCATGTCACTCTCGGCGTCCTCCCTCTCTGCAGAGAGATGTCTCAGGCAGCTCTGCTGAGGGACAGAGAGAATCTTGCAGCTCTGCTAGCTGCCACCATTCGGGGACTGGAGCTGCTGGGCTAGGGGTTAGAGTTAGAGGTTAGTAGTTAGGGGTTGCGTTAGGGTAAGCTAGGGTTAGGATTAAGGTTGGATTGGGTTGGTTGGTTTAGGGGAGTATTAGGGTTAGGTTTAAGGTTGGGTTAGGTTAGGTTGGGTTAGGGTATGGTTAGGGGTTAGGAGTTAGGGTTAGGGTTGGGTTAGAGTAGGGTTAGGGTTAGAGTGGGGTTAGGGTTAGTGTTAGGGTTTGGGGTTAGGGTCAGGGTTAGGGTTAGTGTTGGGTTGCATTATGCATTATATATGTATGCACTTACATGCATTCATGGCTATAGGTAATACTGAAGTCACCTGGACTCCCAGGTTCCCAAGTACTTGGGAAATAGGATGCAAATGAATCACTACATCTTTGGGTATAAAGCACTTCACAGGATGTACTTGGACAGATAGTATAGCACGCAGGGCACTTGCGCCCCGCACACTTGGTCCCCTGAGCACAGAGCCAGGAGTAAGTCCTGAACACAGCCCAAACGACCCATAAAGACTTGTCACAGGAGCACGTGCTCCTTGAGTGTCATATAGAGTTTGTTTTGCCTCTGTTCCGGGGATGACGGGAATGTTTAGGGCTGTGGTGGGTTTGGAGGGCGCTTCTGTGTGTTTGGTGTTGCGTCTCCACAACCGCCCATGGAGGGGCTGGGGAGAAGGCGCCAAGGGCTGCTTGGGGATCTGGGTGCTATTCCTGGTGCTCCACGGCCCCCAGTGTTTCTGGGAGATGCAGCAGCAAACAGAGAACTTACTCCTCTTTGTGTAGTCACCCCTCACTACACCTGGCTATGTTAACGTACGCATCGGCGCACACACACACACACACACACACACACACACACACACACGATGTGTTTCCAATCTCTTATTTCTTTAAATAATAGAAATAGACGGTCAATCGTCTTTATCCTTCCCATGGGTGGCTTGCCTCGGAATGAATGATGTGTTTTCTTTACTCGAGGCTTTTGAAGAATTTTTTTTTCTCAAAGGAGAAAAGGTAAAGGTAAAGGTAAAGGCCCTCCCGTTGATCGTCGATTTGCTCGAGCAGGCCCAGTAACGTCTCCATTGGAGACTTTGTTGTTACTGTGTCTGGCATATCGAATACTCTCGGTAGCTTGCCGGGCTCTCCAAGAGGGGCGGAGGAATCGAACTCAGGTCGGCCATGTTGGCCGCTTGTAAGGCGAACGCCCTACCCACTGTGCTATCGCTCCAGCGCTCAAAGGAGAAAAAAAGAATCAAAAGATTGGAAATGGACAGACTTTGAACATGCCATCGAAAAAACATGTTGGTGTAGTGGGTCGAACGTTTATACTCTTTGAACCTCGGCTTGTGTTTGATCTGGTTAAACCAATAAAATACAAGATGTAATCTTTCGTAATTACTGAAGTCCCGGTGCCTGACGCTGCCTGCAGGTTACGTCAGTGATCCTCGAGGAGAGGGCGTCTTTGCTCTGATGACTCGAGGCTTTATCTCAGTTGGCAGGGTGCCAGCAGCAGGCTCGGGGCAAACACCCGACTTCACTTCTGTGGTGTGCCTCAATGGTGAAGGCTATTGTCAGTGCCGAGACCTCCCCCAGGCAGGACGCCGAGACAGACGAGCTGGTTTCTCAGAGGTTGTGCAGCGCTCGGGGTTCGCGGGACCAGGCAGCATCTGGCAGAGCAGCAGCGCATACCTGGCCGAGACTCAGGGGTGGGGCTGCAGCTGAGGATGCCCCCTGCCCTTCTCCCCACCCAAGACTCCCTCATGGCAGCAGCCAAGTTTCTTAGAAGCTCTTTGTGGCAATAAATCAGACGTCAGATGCCAATGGAAGAAGGGCGAAGCGTGGAGGGGCGGCTGGAAAGCTTTGATGGGGGAGATTTGTTTTAAGACAAACAGGAAACCCCAAAGCCTAGTGGAAATAGAGACACTTTTGGGGGTGGGCGGGTGGGGGGAGCATCTCTGTGCTGCTGGGCGTGTCCATGCTCTTGTCTGGGACATCTCAGAAGCTTTCTATGAACGTGAGTCCGTGGGTGATTCCCAAAGACCAACCGTAACGCCCCAGAACTTCTCCACAGCCTGTGGAGTCTGGTGGCATCCGGGGTCAACGTGGCAGATGATGCCCAATGGTGCCTGGGCCGGCCGGAATAGGAAGGGCAGGGAAATAGCGCCGCTCCGGACACTGGGAACACAGACTCGGCCAAGAAGGGCAGCTTGGGCTCCCCGGTCCGATCTCTCCCCACAGAGCACAGGGTCCTGCACAGGAGGACGGGTCCTGGCCCAGAGCTGCGAGGGGAGCTGGGGGTAGGTGGGGGTATCATTCCGAGGGCAGCTGGGTCCAGCTGCTTCCTGCCCCAGCTGTGAACTGCAGAGAATTCAGTGTCCACGTGCTGGGGTTTGGGCAGTGGCATCTTTCTGGGCCTAGCAGGGCCATCAAGGGTCACTCGCGGGGCCGTCCTGTGACACGAGGCCTCCAGGAGGCAGGCGGTCACTCCCAGACCCACATGCGCTCCATGGGCACTGGCCATCCAGCCCTTCCAAAGGGTTCTGGGCATGCCCCTTCCCCTGAGGTTTCTCCTACGGGTAAACTGAGGCCTGGGGTGGCTAGTCCCTCCTCTCCTGCCCTTTCCATCGAGTCCATCCCTGGACATCCAGTGAAAGGGACTGAGAAGGGCTTGCCCATGAGATGAATGCCCATGTCCACAGTGTGCAGTCAGTGTTGGTATGAAGTGTCCAGATGCCCACGTTGCACCCCCGTCCCCGCCCCCTCTCAGTGCCCAGGAGACTCTGTGGATGCCATGGATAGAATCGGGCTCGGCCGTGTGCAAGGCAGGTGTCCTACCCACTGTACTATCTCTCCATCCCAGTAATTTGATTTTCAAACAAGTCATGCCTTTTCTGATGCATGTATTCCAGACATCACACATATCCTACGCATCTTGCGTAGATTGGATTGTGTTATCCGTTTGCCCAAATCTCCAACAAAATACACACACACACACACACACACACACACACACACAGTACTCTACCTTCAGAATGGCATCAGATTTTACATTCAGTTTATGCCACCAAATGCAGTTTACAAATGCAGCCAGCGTTGAGTTCTTTTTTATGAAGGACAGTTTTTGACAGAGATCCCTTTTCTCAGTGGGCGTCCTTTTCACTTTGACTTTCCATTAGTGCGGCCTTTGTAAATGAGGGGCCAGCTGGCAATTTCTCACCAAGGTCTGAGAGTGGATATTTTCCTGTCACCTATCAGATCCCCAGCTCCCCCTGAGTCAGTGATAGACAACATATAAGCCTTTCCATCATTGTAAGGAACCTTTTTTATGGTCACTAATAAGGGTCCATGACATCATCTTCCTGTCATAAAAATCTATGTTCCCCAACTCTTAAAAAATGAAGTTAGAATCATTCTTAGCTTCCCAGACCTAGCAAGATAGTTTCCAGGCAGAATTCTCTGTGGTCCTTTGTGAATCTCTTTTCTACGCTGTGACACTCACGTACGCAAAACCAACCTAAATTCCAACTATTCCTTTGCATTCTTCTGTCCAAAGAAATAGCTCTTTCCATGTGCTCCAAACCAGATGGTGGGGCTGGAGCAATAGCACAGCGTGTAGGGCGTTTGCCTTGCACACGGATGACCCAGGTTCGATTCCCAGCATCTCATATGGTCCCCTGAGTACTGCCAGGGGTAATTCCTGAGTGCAGAACCGCTGGTTGTGACCCTTCCCCCCCCAAAAAAAAAAACAGATGGTTTCCGTCCTTTACTGTACGTGCTCTGCACTGTCTTGGAAAGATGTTGTGAGTGAATGAATGGTTGACATTGGTGAGAAAAATCTCACCTCCGTCACCATTCATTTCTGAAAATTAAAAATCTGATGATTAGAGCTGGTCAAAATGAAACGAGGTCCGCTCAGGGGAAGGAAGACTCTGCATGTCCATTGTCTGCCCCGTCCCCTGCTTTCAGCATCTGCCTGTGTCTGATGTCTTTGAGCTTCTTGCTTCTGGTGCCTAAGTACATTTGTGTGTGAGCTGTACGTTGCCCCTCGGAGAGACCCGCGTCCCGTTACCTTCCCCAGCATGTCTCTGTAAAGCAGCTGCCCTCAGGACACTCGCCCTTCCGCCTCTGGGTGTGAGAACTCCCTCCCTGGACACTTGTTTCCCATTTGGTCTCGAGGCTGCGTGTGGGAACGGTGGTGACTTGGGGCCTATCTTGGCCTTGCATGCTGCTTTGATTTCAGTGGGCATCTGGGTATTAGGAGAGCTATGGCTACGAATTCTTCCTCATTTTCTGGGTGTATTCAGAGCCAAATTTAGAGGTGAGGAAAATTGGTTTTGTGTGAACATCTGGCCATCTTCATTTGACATCTGTGAAATTTGTTGGATGAGGGTCAAACCTCTGAAACACAACCAAATGGGAGTGTGGAAGGCTTCTGGTTTGTGTTCTGCGCTTCCTAGGATCCACGTGGTACTGGCTATAAAGGGAAACAGAGCTCACTGTCCGTGAGGGTGCCAAATGCCAGTACCCCTCTACCTGCCAGTGTGATTCACGTCAGGGGACCCTATATGTGCCTGTGCGACTCAACTCAGGGACCCCTAGACCAGCCTGTGTGGCTCTCCTTAGGGACCCCTGTACTGCTTGTGTGACCTCACCTCAGGGACCCCTATACCTGCCTGTGTGACCTCACCTCAGAGATCCCTATACCTGTCTGTACGACCTCACCTCATAGATCCTTATACCTTCCTGTGTGACTCACCTCAGAGACCCCAATTCCTGTCTGTGTGACTCACCTCGACGACCCTATCCCTGCCTGTGGGACTCTCTTCAAGGAGCCCAGGTTCTGGCCATCATGACGTCACCTCAGGGACCTTATATCTTTTTATGATCTCAAGTCAGGGGCCCCTTTTCCTCACCGTTTGATTCACCACAGCCCCGTGTGTCCTCACCCCACAGCCCCATCCCTCCCTCTGTGACCTCAGCTCACAGCCCCTTTGGTCCCTGTGTGACCTCAGCGGAAAGACCCTGTCCTCCCTGTGTGACCTCTGCTCAGAGCTTCCTGTCCCAGCCTCTTCAGAGCTTCTTCACAGCTGCTGGTCTCTACCTGTGTGACGCCACCTCACAGCCTCTTCTCTGCCTGCGTGACTCCACAGAGAACTCCATCTCTGTCCATGAGACCCACCTCAGATACCTGTCCCTGCTTGTGTGACCCACCTCAGTGCCCTTGTTTCTACTTGTGTGACCCTGGAGAAGACCTTTCCAGTTCGTTGCAAGGCCTCATGAACCATTCTGCCCTATCCAAAGGTCCCCACCTCACGATCCCATATCCCAGCTTAAGTGACTCACCTCTTCTGTGACCTAACCTCAGCATCCGTGTCCCTGCCTGTGTGACCCCACCTCACAGTTCTGTGCTCCTGTTTGTGTTACCCCACCTCATAGCCCTTGTTCCTGCCTCTGTAACTCCACCTGAGTCCTGTGTCTCTACTTGTGTGATCCTACTTCAGAGCTGTGTCTCTATGTGACCCCACCTCAGAGTCCTGTCTTCCTGCCTGTGCGATCCCCACCTCAGAACTCTGTGTCCCTGTTTGTGTGACCACATGACAGAGCCCATGTCTCTGCCTGTGTGATTCCACCTCAGAGCCCCATGTCCCTAATTGTGTGACCCCTTGGTAGAGCCCATATTCCTGCCTTTGTGACTCCACCTCAGAGACCTGTGTCCCTTTCTGTGTGACCCCACTGCCTCTGTGACCCCACCTCATAGTCCTGTGTCTCTGCCTGTGTGAACCCACTTTAGCTGGATGTGTGACCACACCTCAGAGTGCAGTGTTCCTCCCTGTGCGACCCCTCCTCCGAGTGCTGTGTTCCTGCCTGTGTAACTCAATGTCTGAGCCCATGTCCCTTCCCGTGTGACCCCACCTCAGAGTCGTGTCCCTGCCTGGGTTCCGGAGGGCAGGACCGTGGCCCACTGACTGCTTGTCCCAGAGGAGCAGACTGCATCAGGAGGAGGCGAGTGTCCCATCCGCAGGTGTCGCTCAGGTTACATTGGGGTCAGGATGAGTTGTGGCTATGCGGCGCTCACAGTCACCCCCTTCAGTCCCTCCCAGCGCCTGGGTTTGATTTCTCCACCCCGACTCCAGCCCCCGGCCCCTGCAGTGGGGGCTGCTGACCAACGGGCAATAATCTGTGCAGTCCTCAGAGAGAAGCGGGCAGCCCTGGGGTCCGCTGCCTGCAGCCTAGAGGCTTTAAAACAGCTACTGATCCCTCCAACCCCTCCCCTATGAGTTGATCGAAATATTTTCAAGCTTGGCACCAGCCCCGGTGCTGCTCAGGGTCACCTCTGACTGCTCTCGGGAGTTACTCCAGGGGACTGGGGGCAGGTACAGGATGCCGCAGTTGGAACCCGGGTGGGCCTTGTGCCAGGCCAATGCCCGCCCACTGTCCTCGGGCTCTGGCCCCACGCCCCGATGTCTCAGTCCCAGTGTTAGAGATGTTTGGAGTTTGACCTCACAAGGAGCGAGCCCAGGGCTGTCTCTGCCATGCGGGCGCCCCCGCTGAGCCCCCCGCCCCATCTCTTTTCCTGGTCCTCAACCGTTTGGCTGCTTGTCTGGAGGGCACAGTGGTGCTTCAGATGGGGGAAGGGCCTGGCCTGGGGCAGGGCTGAGTGGAGCTAAGTGTCCCACCGATGGGCAAGGGCCCTCAGCGTGGTGGAGAGGGGAGCCGCGCTGAGCATCTCAGCGCTCAGCATGGGGAGCACTGCAGAGCACCCGGCTCCTCCCTGCCCTACCACACCCCGACGGGGTGATGCCCGCTCACCTGCTCGGAGAGAAAAGCACAGTGCAAGCGCCACGCAGGTTGCAACAACTTTATTATAGAACATTATGCTATCATATTTTCTAAGTTAAACTATAGGAGAACATACTTCATGGAGTGACTCATACACTGAGGAGTTGATCTAAGGTAACTGAGAATCATCAGCTATTGACCTTATGATGAGGATAGTCCCGGTACCCTTCTGGTGACAGTGTAGACCAATGTTCAGTCATGATACTCAGGGGAGAAAATTCTGGGACGGTGGGGAGGTGGGTCGGGAGGGAAGGGTGGGTGCCCAGATGGTGTCTGGCAAAGCACATGTCCATGGTGGGCAGCAGGGATGGGTACCAGGTGGTCATGGGGAGACATTTCTGGAACAATATGGATGGTAATGGGAGGTGCTGAGAAACCTTTCAGACTGGGGGTCCCCAAGTTGTCTGAGTAGGGGTGTCTGACTGTGAGGCCTCAGGCCAGAAGGGCCCCATGAGGCAGCAGCCCCTGAGCCCTGCTCCCCCTAGCGCCTAAACTTCCGGGCTGGAGCACCCTGACCTTGCTGCCCACAGGGGGCAACAAGAGATCGCAGGTGCCATGCGAGGTGGGTGGCACTGCCGCTCGAGCCCTGCTGGGATGTGGTCACATGTGGGGGCACACGCTGCCATGCAGGTGGGACCTGGTTGGCGCGACTGACTTGTGCCCCCTGGTGCCACACTCGCCCCTTGGCACTACTGCTCAGGCCCTGCTGGGGTGCGGACACATAGGGGGGCATGCGGTGCCATGCAGGTGGGACCTGGTTGGCATGACTGATAAGTGGCTGCTGGTACAATGCATGTTGGGTGGCACTCCTTGTTGAGCCCTGCGGGTGTGCGAGCACATACGGGGCCACAGGCTGCCACGCAGGTGGGACCTGGTTGGGGGCAGCCACAAGTGGCTGCTGGTACCATATCAGCCGGGTGGCACCACTGGCTGAGCCCTGCTGGGCTGCAGGCACAGGCTGCTTCAGAGTAGCAGGAGCCACAAGTGGCCGCTGGTACCACCCCTGCTGGGTGGCACTTTTCAAGCCCTGCGGGGGTGTGGGCACATAGGGGGCCACAGGTTGCGGCACCTGTGGGATCTGGGTGGCGGGTGCAGGCACAGGTGCCCCCTGGGTACCGCGTGGCCCTTGTGCCTTGGGAGGCACGAACTGCCTTGGGGGTGCAAATGGGAAGGCTGGCACAGACACAGGCCCACCCTGGGGGCCACTTGGCCCTGTCATATTGGGAGGCCCGAGCTGCCATGGCAGCGCAGACTGAAAGGCTGGCACAGGCACATGAGCACCCTGGGTGCCACTTGGCCCAGGCACATTGGGGGCACGAGCTGCCGAGGAGGTATGAATTGAAATGCTGGCATGGGCACAGGGACTCCCTGGGTGCCACTTGGCCCTGGCACATTGGGGGGCACAGGCTGCAGCACCGATTGGAACTGCATGGCAGGCACAGGGGCACCCTGGGTGCCACTTGGACGTGGCACATTGGGGAGAACAGGCTGCAATGCTGATTGGAACTGCATGGCAGGCACAGGGGCACCCTGGGTGCCACTTGAACCTGGTACATTGGTGGGCACGGGCTGCCGCGGAGGTATGAATTAAAAGGCTGCCACGGGAATAGGAGCACCCTGGGTGCCACTTGGCCCTGGCACACTGGGGGGCACAGGCTGCGGCGCCATTGGGAACTGCATGGCAGGCACAGGGGCACCCTGGGTCCCAGTTGGGCCCGGTCCAGCGCCCGGCTGGTGTCTCTTACTCTGTGGGCCTTGCAGCTTCATAAGGTTGTTCCACTTCCTCTTCGAGGGCTGCTGTGATGTCCCTGCAGCCTGTACATGGTTCGTCTGACCCTGGGGTGCAGCCACCACAGCACGTGGCTGGGTCACAGGGACACTGGGTGGATCCACCTCCATGTCGCTGAGTGGTTCCCCTTGGGATTCAGCGTCCATGTCGCTGAGCGGTTCCCCTTGGGATTCCGCATCCATGGACTGAATGCTGCTCCCGCAGGACACAACTTCCATCGATTCCACGTCACTGAGACAGGCCTGTGTGTCCTTGGTGGACACAACCTGGCCATCATCAGGGGCTTGTGGCCACCCTATGACTGCGGGTGCAGCTGGGGCGGGCACTGCCACCGGGAGCGGAGGCGGAGGGGCCTCCTTCTGGGGCGCTGGGGCCCCCTTCTGGGCTGGGGCGGGGGTCACCACCTGGCCATGAGGGGTCTTCTGGCCTAGCAGGGCCTGACAGTGATGCGTGCCCCTCTGGAAGCAGGGGGCTTTCTGTGGACAGTAGACCACTGCCTCACCCCAGTCCTCCTTCTGGCGAATGGGGCATCCGTGCTGGTCAGAGGGGACTAACTGTGGGCCCTGGGGGCGAGCCCGCTGGCCATAGTGGCCCTGGCCAGAGCGCGGGCCTAGCTGGCTATGGGAGACAGGCCCCTGCCCATAGGCCCCCATGGGCTGGCCACTGGGCCCCGGCCGTGGGTAGTAAGTTGGTGGGCCGTGGAGATAAGGCCCCGGGTTGTAGGGATAAGGAGCATGGGGCTGAGGCTTGTGGGAAGCTGGCCCTTTAACTGACCAAGGCCTAAGTGCCTGTGCTAGGTATGGTCATCTTGACCTACGACCCCGAGGCAGGCAAAGCCAGTGCTATGTATGGTTATCTTGATGTATGGTTATCCTGAGAGAACATCTGTCATGGCTGTCAGTAATAACAAGAAGTAACTATCTCGTGTCTGGTACATGATGCATGTAAATTTTATAAATCATATGGACATGGCCCTTTGTGTAACTACCTCGTGTCTGGTACAAGATACGCATAAACTTTATGCGTGATATGTGAAAACAAACCTTCCTAACCATATATGGGCACGACCTTTTGTGTAGCCGCCTCACTAATGGATATATACCCTGATTGCCCCCAATAAAGTTTGTCCCTTTTTCTCTCTTCTGAACTGCATTCTGTCTCTTGTGTCTTGTGTTCATTCGGTTGGTCCTTCCCTGCACCTACAGATCCTAGAGCCACCTCCACGGGCCGGAGAGTGGTCTGGCGGGGCCCCCCGCAGAGGCTTCCCCGGAGAGCTGTGCCCACAGTAGCCCCGTGTGCATGGCGCCTGGGCTGGTCGCGGCATCCCCAGGTCCTGATGGAACCACATGTTTGACGGTCTCTGCATCATCCCGGGTCAGGGCTCTGCAGATCACAGGCCACACTCAGACCCTGGCAGCCCAGAGACGCACACCCCCTCTCTGCCAGTGGGGCCTTTCCTCCACCTTTGGGGTCCTCAGGGGTCACACAAAAACCATTTTGTTTGGTCGGCTTTGGGGCTACGCCCCATTGGTGCCCAGGGCTGACTCCAGGTCTGCCTCAGGGGTCCCTCCTGGTGTGTCTGGGGGCCCATCTCTGGAGCCCGGGAGCAAGTTCAGGCCATGCAAGTCAAGTGCTGTCAGCCCAGATGACACCTCCTATCTGGGGACTCCCATCCTCCTCCCTACGGGCTCCCTGAACTCCTCCCACTGTGCTCCCACCTTGGGCTCCTCCCTTGGGATTTCCCACCCTCCTCCCTGGGGACTCCCACCCTCCTCCCTATGGGCTCCCTGGACACCTGCATCTGGACTCCCAACCTTCTCTCTGGGGACTCCCACCCTTCTCTAGGGGATCTCCTCCCTCCTCCCTCAGGTCTCCCACCGTCCTCCCTCGCAACTCCCAGCCTCCTCCCTGGTGACTCCCACCCTCCTCCCTAGGGGCTTCTCTACTCCCCTCTTGGATTCCCACCCTCCACCCTAGGGACTCCTTGGAGTCTTCCCTCTGGACTCCCACCCTCTTCCCTAGGAACTCCTTGGCGTCTTCCCTCTGGACTCCCAACCTCCTAACTAGGGGCTCCACTTCCTCCTCTCTCGGACTCTCACCCTCCTTCCTAGGTGCTCCTTGGACTCTCCCCTCGGGACTCCTACCTTCCTACCCTGGGCGTTCCCTCCCTTCTCCCTCGAGACTCCCACTCTCCTACCTAGGGACTCCTTGGAGTCCTCCCTCTGGTCTCTCACCCTCCTCCCTGGGGACTCCCTCCCTCCTCCCTAGGGGCTCCCTGGACACCTCCATCTGGACTCCCAACCTCCCCTCTGGGGACTCCCACCCTCCTCTAGGGGATCCTCTCCCTCCTCCCTCAGGTCTCCCACCCTCCTCCCTAGCAACTCCCAGCCCTCCTTCTTGGGGACTCCCATCTTCCTCCCTAGTGACTTTCACCCTCCTCCCTAGGTGCTCCCCGCACTCCTCCCTGGGGACTCTCAACCTTCTCCCTAGCTGTTCCCCAATCTCCCTGGGAATTCCTATCATTTTCCTAGGGGCTCCCCATTCCCCTCCCTTGTGGCTCCCCACCCTCCTCCCTTGGGGTCCCCCCTTCTGTCCAGGGGCTGCAACACCCCCTCCCCTGGGGTCTACCTCCCTCGGGCTGGCCCCGTTTCCCTGATCCCTGGTCCCCCATCCACGCAGCCCCAGGTCTCTGTCCCTCCGTTGGGCACTCACCGTGGGCGGAAGGTTCGCAAAGGGGGTGATCGAGCTGTGGGCGGGTGCGGGTCTGTTGCGGAACAGTCAGTGGGCAGGCCCAGGCGCTGGGCACCAAGCTGGGCCTGGTCTGTCATGGGAATTCATGTCCCATGTTGGCAACCAGCGTCCCAGCGGGAGTGTGCTGGTAGGGCGCATCCCTAGGAACCAGCGTTCCTTCCGGGATACTCTTAGTGACATGGCCCGTGGCTTCAGAACTCGGGGTTTGGGGGTCCCGCATGTTGGAACCTCCCTGTGCCTCCACCCCCACCCCCGCCATATGCGCGTATGGGAACATCGGGAGCACAGAGCGGAGGCCACGTGGGCTTGGGTGCATCCAAGGAGTGCCCGGGCGTGCTGGGGCGCAGCTTCTGGCAGAATTCAAACCTCCCCGGTAGCCTCACGCGCCCAGTACCGGGTCAGGCTTCAGCCCATTGGTCCTGCACGTGCCGGGCCTTCGCCCCTACCCACACCCCCAACTCAGAATTTTGTGCCCTGGCGCTCTGCGGCCACCTCTGCGCACTCTTGGACATCCTCCGAGCAATGCGGGGTGCGCCCAAGGTATGCGTGTATTTAAGACACTAGTCCTCGAAGTAGGGTCCTTGGATTCCCTCTTAGGATTTGGGGCAGGGTTTGGGCGGAGATACTTAGGGGACCGCAGCATAGAGGGATCTCTCTGGGTCCTGATATGGTTTAGGGTCCCCCTCTTTCCATCCTTGGGCTGCCACGCCCCCTCCCCTGGGCTGCCACACCCCCCTTGGGCCTCCCTCCCTCCAGCTCGCCCCGTTTCCCTGACCCCTGGTCCCCCTCCCTGTATCCTGGGGTCCCCACCCTGCTGTAGCAGGTCTCTGCCAGCCCCTCGCGGGCACTCACCGTGGGCAGAGGGGTTGGAAAGGGGGTGATCAAGCTGCGGGTGGGTGGTGGGCGGGTCCAAGGCGAAACACACATCAGGCAGCACCAGGCGCTGGGCACCAAGCTGGGCCTGGTGTGTCATGGGAATTCACCTCCCGTGCTGGCGACTCACATCCCAGCAGGAGTGTGCCAGTGTGGCGCGTCCCTAGGAACCAGCGTTCTTTCCAGGATACCCTTAGTGATGTGGCGCGTGGCCTCAGAACTCGGGGTTTGGGGGTCCCGTGTGGTGGAACCTCCCTGCGTCCCCCCATGTGTGCGCATGGGACCGTCAGGCGCACAGAGCGGAGGGCGCGTGGGCTTGGGTACGTCCATGGAGCGCCCGGGCGCAGGGTCCCGCAGAATCGAGCCTCCCCAGAGCGCCCCACCTGCTCGGAGGTCGGGATCTGGGTGAGGCCCAATGGGAATGGGGCGCAATGGAGACTCGGGGTGCATCGGGGGAGGTGGGGACCAGGCAGGGACTCCAGGCCTGAGATGCTGCTGAAGGGTGCACCGCATGGGCCTGGGAGTTTTGTTTGTATCCAGTTGGGGTCCCTCCCGTCAAATAATACGAGTTGACCCTATTTGTATTTATTGGCAACAAGGTCAGCCCACGCTGTTATTGTTGTCCCTAGTATGAAAGGAGGACAGTGTGGGTATCATTTGGACAAACATGGATATCTTAAATAATGGTTAGTCATGACCCAACTGTTTGCACGGTTGACTTGCGTAGGTCCAGTTTACACACACCAGACATTCAAATGGTGAGCTGGTTCCCAATGGAGAACCTGTGAAAACAGTAATGCAGTGTGAACATGTCACCTGCTTTTATGACAGGGCTCGAGGGCCACAAGCGGCTGTGCCTAGGCTTGCTTAGCACTGCTCAGACATCTCCCCTGGCAATGCTTGGGTACAAAATTTGGGAATTTAGAGGGGATGTCTAGGACACCTCTTACCCCTTGGACTTTCATTCTCAGCCCTAAACAACATAATTTTGTTTTTAAAATCTTTTTAAATTGAATCACTGTGAGATGGACCCTTACAAAGCTGTTCATGATTGGGTTTCATACAGTGTTCCAACTCCCGTCCCTCCACCAGGGCACATTTCCGTGTCCCCAGTTTCCCTCCTCCCTGCCACCCCCTACTCTGCCTCTGTGGCAGGCACTGCCCCCCACTTTCCCTCTCCCTCTCCATCTCTCTCCCTTTCTCTCTCCCCTGGCCCCCTGGACCTGCGTGCACAGTGCACAGAGTTTTGCCATTTTTTTCTGATTCATTTCTATGTTCCATTACAGTTGTTATTCTCTTGGGTGTTGAGCGTCTTTTTCATTTTTTTAATCGAATCACTGTGAGATATAGGTACAGACTTACAAACTTTCATGATTACGTCTCAGTCATACAATGGTCGAGTACTCATCCCTCCACCAGTTCCCATTTTCCACCCCTAATGATCCCAGTATCCCTCCTGCCACCCCCACCCCTTCCTAACCCCTGCCTCTGTGGCAGGCACATTTCCTCCCACTCTCTCTCTTCCTTTGGGTGTTATGTTTTGCAATACATGTACTTAGAGGCTATTATGTTTGGTCCTTAGTCTACTTTCAGCGTGCATACAACCAACGGTATGTACATTTTCCCTTTTTGTATCAGGAAATAATGCCTGCACTGAGGCTCACCCTTCCCCTCCTCCTAAATCCTTCCACAAAAAGGTCCTTGCCAGGGCTGGCATCCTGAAACTCTAAATGCTTCTTTAAATTCGCTTTCTCTGGTTCACTGAGCATGGTGTCTGCGGAATTCCCATTGCGGGCCAGCGTGGCCGCCTCTATTCTCTTCCGCTCTGGGCGCAGAAATAATCCCTTGCTAGAATCTTTTGAGAGAGGCACACAACTTTGCAGGCTAATTAACTGCGCACCTCCACATCTCGGAAATATTGCATGAGGTTGCGTGGCTGCACTTTCGTGGCTCGAGCCTCCACTCATGCAGATGGCTTTCCAGGGGCCGTGGCCATCAGGGACTGGCCGGTGCATTTGCACTCTTTGCAGGCAAGCTCCTAGACCTGCCCTCTTCTCCACCCACCCTCTGCTCTCCGTCCCACACACTCCGTGTTTGTTTCCCTGTTTTGTTTCTTTGTCACTCTGAGACAAAAAGATGACCATACCCCTTAGAATTTTTGTTTTCCAACTGGTAATGGAGAACATTATGAGGAGGCGCGCACGCCGGCATAATGTTAAGGCACAGGCACTGGGAACTCCTCTCCGGCTCAGTTCTGCATGGCTCTGCACAGGCCGGCCTCAGCAGCTGCTCTCTGGCACCCAGAGAAGCATCCTTGGAGAGGCACACCTTTGCCCGGACAGCAGCAAGCAGCACACTGTGGCCCACAATGCCCTGTCCCGGGAGCAGGCACACATGGCACTGGCCAAGGCACGGGCTGCGTCCGGGCATGGAACACGGCAGCTCAGTTGTACCCGCCATCCCTCTGGAAAGGAGCCTGCGGCTGGACATGGCAGGGCTCAGCTCTTCCGGACACGCCTGCACCGGGCGGCAGCAACCAGCCCACAGGACTTCACTTCTCAGCGTCCCTTGGTGTAAAATCTTATCACGCTGAAGGTTGTGTGTTCACGGGCTCACTGGATGGCACTGTCTCACTGCCCGTGTTTGGTGCTCTTGAGCCGCTGTGTGTGGTCTGGATCAGAACGGCTGTTGCCAAGGGCAGACGGAAGAAGAAACGAGGGCCAGGCCGGTCTATAATAATAGTAGTTTATTCCGATCCTTTTCACTCCTGTCTTTCTCTGCCTCCTCTCCTGGGCCCCAATCTTGGAACCTCTCTCCTTCTGGCTCTGACTCTGGATCTCTGGAGCCCAAGCTCTCTCGCTTCTGACTCTCTCCCTTCTCCGAGCTTACGTCTTAGTTTATATAGCAGTCACATAAGGCGGTGACATAAAGGTGGGTTGAATACTGATGAATCAACAAAGAGAGGTAAGACCACTCCTCCAGGAGATTAACTCAAGGATAAAATCTCATCTACAGAGATTACTTCAGATTACAAGGAGATCCGCTCAAGGGTGGGATCCCAACAAGGGTGTGGTCTTCCCTCAGTTAGTAATTTACTTAAATAGCTGTAATTAATCTACTTCTAATATTTCTAGCAATGTCATTCTGTATGAGCACAGTAAGAGATATAAATTTAGTTTGGTTCTTCCTGAGAACATCTCACTATACATTCCGTATTCCACAGTCCTCAGGCCAGGTTAATCTTCCTAGCTCCAGCAGGGTCCTAGCCTTGTCATTACTTTTGGATCATGACAGCATTTGTTCATGATCATGCCCTCAACTTATAGTATCATGACTCTTTGGCTTGGCCCATTTCGATGCCAGGGTAGCTCACTGCTTGCCCTGGGTCCATTCAGTCCCTTGTCGGGACCCTGCTTTTGGGGTGCTAGGAACTAAGGGCAACTGAGTCAAGAAATCAGATGCCCAGGAGTAAATATTATTCGGAGTCAATCAACTCCCAAGTTACAAAGCATAATATTAACTGTCTTCCTGTGTCCACACAGAAAGGACATTGCTTACAATACAAGTTCAGTGTCCTTAGATGGGTGTGACCTGACAAACCTAAGCTACCTGAGGAAGGACAAAAGAGTGTTATCCTACACCTTGGGGCACACCCAGGCATATGTGGCGAAGCACGGAAGGTCCCACACACCACAGCTATGTCACGGCTGGTGGGGCTCTTGTGCTTCAGGGGGGCTAAGGGACGTTTGGGTGTGGCTTGGGATTTGGCGGGAGCAGAGAGTGTCTCTCGCTGCCGGCTTTGCAGCTGTGTCTGTCCTGAGCACGTGACGCCAGTGCTGTGATTTGCGTTCCATACTCCCGTGGGAGCCAAGAGGTTATACCAGCCCTGGCATTAAAGTGTGGAACAGAGTCGCTGTGATGCTCAGGGACCACGAGAAGCCTGAGACTGAATCAGGGAGGCAGCCGTGGCAGGGCGTCTGTCTTAGGCCCTGCACCGTCCCTCTTGGCCCCAACACGCCAGTTTTGTTGGAGGCCACACCCGGTGGTGTTCAGGGTTTACTCCTGGCTCTACACTCATGGGCGAGGCTTGAGGGAACTTGTTGGGTGCCAGGGATCAAACCCAGAGCAGCCACACGCACAGCAAGTGTTCTCCCCACTGGATGTTGACTCCAGGCCCAACGTCATTGTGTTTTATTTTTTCTTATTGCTTTATTGAATCACCATGAGATACAGTTACAAAGCTATTCACGATCGGGTTTCAGTCATACAATGCTACAACACCCGTCCCTTCACCAGTGTCCCAGCTTCCCTCCTGCCACCCCCTCTCCGCCCCAGCCTGCCTCTATGGCAGGCACTCTTCTTCTCTGTCTCTCTGTCTATCTCTGTCTCTGTCTGTATGTCTGTCTCCAACCCCCCCCCCCATTTGTGCATTATGGTTTGCAATACAGACACCGAGAGTCATCACGTTTTGTCCTTTACCAAACCCTTTCAGCACACATCTCCCATCCCGAGAGATTCCTCCAATTATCCTTGTCATAGAGGTTCTTTTTCTAACCCAGCTGCCCTCTTCCCCAACTCTTCTTTTTTCTTTATTGATTCGCCGTGAGGTATAGTAACAAAGCTTTCATGTTTGTGCTTCAATCATACAATCATCAAACACCCATCTTTTCAAGAGCACACATTTTTGTATTTTGGTCACTGTTTCTTTTGAGGTGCAGAAGCTTCTTAGTTTCAAGATAGTCCCATTTGTCTATCTCTGTTTTCACTTGCTCGGCCAGTGGCATGTCATCTTTGAAGATACCATTAGCTTCAATGTGCACTCTTGAAAGGATGGGTGTTTGATGATTGTATGATTGATATTATCTCACACCACAGAGACTGGCCCACATCCAAAAGAACAAAAGCACCGGAGTTGGTGCAGATGTGGCAAGAAAGGGACCCTCCTTCACTGCTGGTGGGAATGTCAATTGGTTCAGCCCTTTTGGAAAACAGTATGGATGCTTCTCAAAAAATTAGAAATTGAGCTCCCATTTGACCCAGCAGTACCACTCCTGGGAATATATCCCAGAGAGGAAAAAAGTACAGTTGAAATGACATCTGCACTTGTATGTTCATTGCTGCACTGTTCACAATAGCCAAAATTTGGAAAAAAAATCTGAGTCCCTGAGAACAGATGACTGGTTAAAGAAACTTTGGTATATTTACACAATGGAATACTGGTTAACTGTTAGAAAAGATGAAGTCATGAAATTTACATACAAGTGGTTCTACATGGAAAGTATCATGCTAAGTGAAAAGAGCCACAAAGAGAGGGACAGACATAGAAAGTGTGCACTTATCTGGGGAATATAAAGTCACAGAATGGGAGACGAACACTCAAGAATAGTTGAGATAAGTACCAGGAGGTCTGCTCCATGGCTTGGAAGCTGGCAGCACATGCTGGGGGGAAAAGGCAGCTCAGATAAAGACGGGAACACCAAGTAAAGGATGTTTGGAGGATTCGCTCAGGATGCGAGATGCGTGCTGAAAGTAGACTATAGACTGAACATGATGGCCATTCAATACCTCTATTGCAAACCACAACAACCTAAAGGAAAGAAAGAGCAAAAGGGAATGCCCTGCCACAAAGGCGGGGCGGTTGAGATGGGAGGGCAACTAGGATCATTGGTAGTGGACAATGGGCACTGGTGAAGGGATGGGTACTTTATCATTGTATAACTGAAACCCAAGCATGAAAGTTTGTAAGTCTACAAATGCACCTCTTGCTGGTTCTCTAATATAAAAAAAAAAAGAGAGCACGTTTTCCACCACCAAAGTCCCTGGTATCTCCCCGACAACCCCCCCCCCTACATTCACCACCTACCGCTTCCTGTGTGGCAGACAATTTGCCCAATAATGTCTTTATCTACTTTGGTTAACTTCGATATTTGCGTCCAGTTCCAGCACCACTCATTCTTTCCAAAAATATAATGCTAGACAATGAGTTTTGTATTGCTTGCTATGGATACAATATAATGCCGTGCAGCTGTTCTTGCAGTTCCAAAGTTTTAATAATTAGGTTTTGGAGGATCGCTGCAGCAAGTTGCTCAGGTCCAAGATTCATTTGTGTGTCTCTGGATCATGGCTGTGTGGGAGCTTAAGTAGATGGTGGCTGTGTGGGGAGAAGGAGAAGGACCGACTCCTCTCCGATCCCATGAGGCCTGGCGTTTCCTGCCACCGCCACCCATACCTGGAGGTTTTCACTGTGTTCTAGAAGATGGTGTCTGCCGGGGTTCCTAGAGGACAGGTGGAGGGACGGCACCTGCCCCCAACTAGAGTGGCCCGGCAAAACACTCTGCAGTAGCAAAGTCCAGAGCCATCTCTGCAGCAAGTTGCTTGGGTCTGAGAGTCATTGGTGTGTCCTAGATCATTTATTTTCCCTTGCTCATTTTATGTATCATGAAAGATCATGTGGCTGCATAAGTGGCTGTGTGCTTCTGAGATTCTAAATTATAAATGGTTGGTTCCAGAGACATCGCTGTAGGGAGCTATTCCAATTCGGTTTGGAGAATTAGTCCCGACACCTGCATACCAGAGTATTGCTTGTATGCGTGCTCATAGTCACCGGGATTCCACCTGGAGAAGGCGGGAGACTGCACCTGCTCCATCCGGGGCATCCCGGTGAAGTCAGCTTGGTATCGGGTCTGGAGAAATCTCCAGTGCTGTGATTTCCTCTGGGATCATCACTACTATGTGCGGCAAGATGGTTCCTGGAGGCAGGTTGGGGGCCTGATTCCTGACATCGGGAGCAGACAGGAAGGCAGGATGAAATTGCCTGGTTCCAGTGCTGCCATGTGGTTTGGAGAGTTAGTCCTGACACCCACATACCGGAGCCTTGCTTGTAGAAGCTCATGATCACCGGGATTCCATCTGGAGAAGGTGGGGAGACTGCACTTGAAGAGTCATTATTTCTTACCATGTATTCCTGCCCCTTTACCTCAGCAGTGCCCACTGAGCATAGCACAAGAGAGATGAAGTCTTTCCTGCACGCTCACTCGCTGCCACGGATGCAAGGTCAGTTCTCACCTGGGGGCAGGGGTTGGGGGAAAGCAGGTTTTCCTGTGCATTCCACAGGATTAATGGTGCATGGCATGTTAATAACGTGGAATGCAATTTTATTTCAGGGATTTTGTTTTTCAATGTCAGCATTAACATTTAACTCTTCACCCGTTTTCTCCCCTTCTGCTTTGAATCTTCTGGATTTTTTTCTGTTGATATGGCAGCCGAAGACCTCCAGGACCAGCCACCACCATGCTGAGACCACTCTCCGCACACATGAAGGTACTGGCAGAGGGACAAAGCCACGCGGGTTCCGGGGCCGAGACCTCCAAGCCTACTCGAATTGAAGTCGAGCATCTTCCACCCAGATCCTCCAAATTCCAGTAGGCGGGGGTCACACCCACCACCTGGCCCCCTGGCGCCGTGTAATCCCATCAGCGGCCAAGACTCAGAGACTATAAAATCCAGATCCCGGACGAGAAAAGTGCAGTCTCTGCCCCCGCGCCTGGGTGTTCCTTCCCGGGGCCCCTTGGAGGGGAGCGGGTTGAGCTTTCCTCCCCGCCCCGACCAGGGCTCCGGCAGCCGAAGACCTCCAGGACCAGCCACCACCATGCTGAGACCACTCTCTGCACACATGAAGGTACTGGCAGAGCATCTTAACAGAACTTTTTTTTTTATGACATCTTATTGTCTTATTCCTACTTTGGACAAACTTGCAGGCTATCGAATGTAGCCTGCCCACAGGGCAGAGTCTGGCAAACTCCCCGTGGCGTACCAAATATGCCAAATACCAGTAACAATGATGGGTCTCATTCTCCTAAATAGCCTTGAATATAATCTCAGGGCTAGGATGAAAGAGACGTTACTGGGGCCTGCTCGAGGCAATTGACGAATAACAGGATGATGAAATGAAATGAAATGAAATGAATGTGTCAACACCATGGCCTGGCCATGGTGAGCTCAGCGGTTCTGTGCAAAGATGCCGGCCCCTCTCGGGTTTATCAGCTGCCAAGACAACCACTTTGGAATATCTGGAAGCCTCTTTGCTCCACGGAGCTCCTGGACCTGAGCCAGGAGCTTTTGATCTCGCACAATGTTGCTCAAGTTTGCTGGAATCTTCTCTGCTCAGCAAGATCCTTTATTTGTGGCCCAGCAACTTCCTGTGGGCTTTGAGGTTGGCCGAAGTATCAGCTGGCCAGAGTGCACACTCTCCAGGCCAGTGTCCACCCAACTGGATGCAGAATCCCATGATTATGATGCCCGTGGGGTGCCCAGGTGACTTATGTCCATTGGAGAAGAGAGACGGAAGCCTTGAGAAGGGGACCTGCCACTTTCTCCCCATCAGCCTCTTCCACCCTGGGACCAGCTGGGAAGACTCCAACTGGTGACGTCTGCGATGAGCCCCTGCATGGCACTCACCTTACATCCTGCCAGCCCCGATAGGCAGACACTGACTACACCTACGTCTCCTTGTTGGCTGCTGCATGGGAGTTACTCCCAGCACCCAATTTCTTGGGGGACACGGGCTCAGGCTTCAGCCAGCCACAGCTCTACAGCAAAGGAAGTAAATCCTCAAGCTCCCCCAGGCTTCTCTGCTCTAAGGGATTCCAGAAGGATACAACATTCAAGCGAAAAAATAGACGATATTGGGAGGTTTTAAGGAAGGGGAGGGAGGGAAGAGAGAAAGAGGGAGAGATAGATAGAGACAGACATAGAGAGACAGAGAGATAGAGGGGGAGGATGAAGGAGAGAAAGAGAGAGAGTACAGTCCTTCTGGTTTTCCACTGGGATGGAAACTTGCATTCAGACAGGTAGCGTGTGAAGAGCCGAGCCAGCATATTGATGAGTACTGACGGCAGGTTCTTCAGGTGTTCAGGTCTGACCTTGTCTGGGCCAGGTGCTGTTCGTTTCTTTACCAATGAAATGGCGTGTCATATTTTGGAGGGGAGAACATTGGGAACGACATATCCATCCTGTGGAATTTGGTATGTGGGCAGGTGGACATGGCTATCGAAGAGATCTGAGTAGAAGTCATGGATAATCTTCTCCATTGCCCTTCTGGAAGATGTGATAGATTCATCAGGACGTCGTAGGGTAGTCATCTTGGTCTTGTAATTGGCGAAGGACAGGCAGGCATTACGAATGCTTTTCCCGGCTTCTGCCGCATCTACCAGTACTTCTGCTCTTCTCTGTTTGAGGTCTTCCTTGATCGCATTTCTGCACTGCTTTGCGAACTCGGACGTTTGCTTGCGGTTGCCTGAGGCATGCGCCAAACCACGTTGGCGAATAAGCTCAAGAGTTTTTGAAGCCAGTCGTCTTTTTGTGACAATCTCTCTTTTGGCGTTCCTCGCACAATCATGGAGGTGCTGAACCAGTTGATCGTATTCCTCGTCAATGTTGTCAACAATGTCATCCTCCCATGTTGCAGCATTAGTGCCAAAGAGCTTCTAGTTGGTGGTCGTTCTGGGAGTTCTCTTCTTAAACTTTGCAGCCCTTTCTCCCCACTCTGTAAAGTAGAATTTTGCATGAAGGAGACGGTGGTCCAATCCTGTTTGGAATTTTGGGACAACAGCAACATCAGTCAGGGAAAACCATTGATTGAATATAATGTGGTCTATTTCGTTGTGGAACCATCCAACGGGAGACTCCCATGTCCAACGTTTAGATTCGACCTTCTGGAACTGTGAGTTACCATGGATGGTCTTGGTCGACATGATGAACTCAGACAGTCTCTCACCCTGTTCGTTCCATTCTAGGCCATGGGTCCCGATGTGGAGTTCTTCGGCTGATCTTCTCAGTCCTATCTTGGCACTAAAATCACCAACAATGATCTTATAGAAGGTGTGGTCTTCTTTATAGAACTTCTCCAATTCCATGTAGAACTTCTCATTTTCTCCTTCATCATAATTGGATGTTGGTGAGTAAATAACAAAGATAGAAACTGCCAGCAGTGAGCCACATCTATTCAAGTGTAAACGTCCGATTCGGGTTGTTAGGCATTTGAATGAATCAATGCTTATGGTCAAGTTCGTGACGCTTCATTCACTCTCAATGGAACAACAATCTCTGAATGCAACAGTTATGTGTACCTAGGTGAAGAAGTCAACATGCCAAATGACCTGGCACCTGAGTTGTGCAGGAAGAAGAGAGCTGCTTGGAACGCCTTCAAAAGCATCGAAGAAATAGCTAAGAGGACAAAGAACCTCCGGCTCTGGGCACATCTCTTTGATTCCACTGTTCTTCCTGCATTAACATACGCCTCAGAGACCTGGGCCCTACGCAAACAGGATGAGAACACTATTCCAGTCTCCCAAAGAGGAATTGAAAGAGCTATGCTTGGAATTTCACGTTTCACTCAAATGAGGGAAAGAATCCAGAGTTCCGCCCTCCATCGAAGATCAAGAATCAGGGACGCTCTCTCGTTTGCCAAGGTATCAAAAATCAGATGGGCTGGACACGTAATGAGATTTGGAGATGACCACTGGACTAGAGCCATTACTGACTGGATTCCACGGGACGTCAAAAGACCGCGTGGCCGCCCACCTACCAGATGGTCAGACTTCTTCATCAAGATCCTGAACGATCGGTTTGAGGCTCTTCACAGACACCATTGGGCTACACTAGCACACGACAGGGACAAATGGAGACGTTACTGGTGCCCGCTCGAACAAATCAACGATTAACGGGAAGTCAAGTGATCAAGTGATCAAACAAAAACCACACTATTCCTGGAGGAAACCGCATACCGCTAGCTGACTTCTCATGCAAATACTTATTGTGCATGACTTTCCAAGGCCAAGCACTGTCGGGACCTCCCAGTCCTTGCCAGGGAAGCACCTGCCTGCCCTTTGTACTTAACCAGTGTCAGCCCAGTGTAGATGGGCACAAAGCTGCTAGCCAGCAGCACCTGGGTGGGCAGAGAAGAGATGGCGGGTGAGCCTCGGGGCCCGCACATGCCCTCGCTCTCTGACCTCAGGCCAGCCAGCGGGAGCTGGCATTTGGCAGCAGGAGGGTGGCGTGCCACATGACGGAGGCAAAAGGAACTGGACTAAAAGCGAGCACTGCAATGTCACCTGCCCGAAGAGGTGCTCGAGTGACTCCCGGTGGACTTGACATACGCTATGGGGCCCTGGGAATAGAACTCGGGTGCCTCGTGCAAGGCACAGGCCCACCCCGCTGGACCATCACTCCGGGCCCTGTTCATCTCATGCGGGCTGGCAGATCTGGAGCCCCTGGTACCTCGTGGGCCAAGTTGGCAGCACCTTGGAACATCTCCCTGGGGTCCCGAGACGGCCGTGCTGATGCACACTGGCTGTGTGTTCCCCTTCGCTCGCCCAATGAGCCACAGGTGCAGCAAAGAGCTTCTGGTGGGGGGCCAGGAAATGCGGGGTGTGGTGGCCGAGAGCTCTGCCCGGGGCGGGGGGGCGGGGGAGAGACTGTGCAGGCCACTCCAGCAGCTGGACGTGCTCCCAGCCACCCATGGACGTCCCCGGAAACCCAGGAAATTCAGCGACTGGCCCTGAGCTCAGATGAGCCGCACTGACTGTCCCTCCGGGGGCTCATCCTCCGTTCTGAGTTTTGCTCTGCAGGGACGAATCGGGCATGGCTGGGCAGGTTTTCCCTTTGCAGTTTGCCAGTCCACAGCTGATGGTAAGAAGAGGATGGGGAAACGTGTTTCTCTAAGGTGGGACACCAGAGTAGAAGGAGCCTGGGCCTGAGGGGTGCTGAGTGATGCTGGAACCTAGGAAGTCACGGACTCATTTCTCCTGGGCGTCCGTTTCCTTGGGCAGCTGCGGTCACAGCCTTCGAGCACAGGAGCAGCTGTAGGTGACACCCGAGGCCACATCCAAGCGTCTGCTGCCCCCACTCATCTCAGCCCGTTCCCCACGGCTCTTCCCAGACAAACTCTCCATGCGTGCCCTTGCCTGCATGTCTCCGTGTGTGCATGGACTGTGTGTACTATGCACACGGGGACAGTGAGCTATAGCAGGATGGCGTATACACACACATGGGGACAGTAAACTACAGCAGGACAGTGTATACACACATGCAGGGACAGTGAGCTATAGCAGGACGGTGTGTCCCACGCACGTGGGGACAGTGAGCCAACACGACCCGGGTGAGGCCGGGGCACAGGGAGGGTGGCCGAGCGCTGGGCAGAGGCGTCAGGAGTCAGTGCGGGCACCGCCGACCTTGATGAGGTCCTCCCGGGAGCTGAAGCTGGACACCAAGTAGTTTTGCCTGGTCCTGGTGTTGGTGATGGACAAGTGCAGTCGGCGGTGGGCCAGCTGGTGGGCTTTGGCGGGGAGGATGGACTCCATCCCACACCTGCAGGGCACAAACGGGTGCTGCGTGAGCCCCCCGCATGCCCGCAGGCCCGCAGGCGGCCCAGGCAGGGCCCTGGCAGAAAGTGGGCTGGGAGGGGCGGAGCAGGGCTGGCCGTGGGGGCCACTGACCTGAGTCGGGCCACGAAGTCGTAGCTGGGCTTCACAGCCCCGAAGGACTGCCCGCGGATTTCTTCAGCAAACGTGTAGATGAACGCTTTACATTCCTGAGAGATCATGAAGAGTCACTGCCTGCGGGGCGGGGGGTGTCCAGACGGATGCGTGGGGTTCTGGACGCAGAGTCGTGTTCTCTGTGAAAAGCACCTGCACCCTGCACCCTCCCCCTGCCCCATCTGGCTGTACCCCAACTTCCGACTCTGCCACCTGCTCTGGGCCTGGGCAAGCAGGCTTCTCCGACCCTCAGTCTCCACCCCTCACCCCCTGGGTTCTGAAACCATCCCGGCCCCGGCTGGCCCAGACGTGGGGAAAACAGGAAACATCTCACGTCTAATCTAGCACTTTCTTCTGCTGCTTCCTCTCTCATCCTGAAGCCCTCGCCACCCTGAAAAGGGATGGGAACGATTTCTGTGTCTGTGTGTGTCAGTGTATTCCTATGTGTCTGTGTGAATCTGTGTGTCTGTGTCTCTGTGTATTTCTAAGTGTTTGTCTGTGTGTGTCTGTGCATTTCTATATGCTGTGTCTGTCTCTGTGTGTACATATGTGTGTCTCTGTATTAGTGTGTGACTGTGTATTTCTACATATATGTCTGTGTGCGAGTCTGTGTATATGTCTCTGTGTATTTCTATGTGTGTCTGTGTCTCTGTGCACTTCTGTGTGTGTCTGTGCGTACATCTATGTCTGTGTGCCTATGTGTATCATTGTGTTTCTGTGTGTGTGTGTGTGTGTGTGTGTGTGTGTGTGTGTGTGGTTGTGGGGCTGTGGGCAGGAACTGAATCCGGAGCTTCTGCCATGTAATTCAAACACTCTGAGGCTGAGCCTGATGCTCAGCCTGGGGGATGGGGGGAGGGAGGGGGAGTTTGCTGGCCTGTTTTCCTGCAAGAGGAGGTTTCTGTCCTCCCTTCTGAATGTCCAGGCCAGGAGCAGCCTTCGTTTCTACTGAATTACCTCTAATTTCTGCGGTGCTGTCAGCAGGACCGTGGACACCAAGGAGCCCGCAGAGGCGCACGCGAAGGCCTTCATGTCCTTCAGCAGCTTGCTGCCGTGCTTGCAAAGGGCAGACACTGCCCCCAAGTGGTAGATGCCCAGGAATCCACAGGTGGCAAAGGACAAATTGATGTGCTTCATTGTAACTGTGGAAGCGGCAACAGAAAACAAACAGACCAAAAAAAACAGAGGCTTCGGTAAGCTGGGATCGTTTCTGAAACTGGGATCTTTTGCTACAAGCTGTCATCCCCAGGGGAATGTCGTCCCCAGGGGAATGTCGTCCCCAGGGGAATGTCATCCCCAGGCTGCCCAATTAATAACTAAGACTCTCTGGGAAGCCCCCAGCTGCCAACTCCTTGCCCCTTCCACACACATACACACATACACACACACACACACACACACACCCCTACACCCCTTTGCAGGGAACATTTTCTTTCTCCTCTCTCACCTGGACCCAATAGTGTCACGAGAGACACAAAGCTACAACAGACCCGTAACTGACCCCTGGGGATGCATCTGCTATGGCTATAAAAGGTAAAAGGTAAAGGCCCTCCCGTTGATCATCGATTTGCTCGAGCGAGCCCAGTAACGTCTCCATTGGAGACTTTGTTGTTACTGTGTTTGGCACATCGAATATGTCACGGGGAGCTTGCCAGGCTCTGCCGTGCGGGCGAGATACTCTCGGTAGCTTGCTGGGCTCTCCGAGAGGTGCGGAGGAATCGAACTCGGGTTGGCCATGTTGGCTGCGTGCAAGGCAAACGCCCTACCGCTGTGCTATCGCTCCAGCCTATGGCTATATTGGTGCTAATTTTTATATTCTTTATTCCTTGACCGGAAACACAAATAAGGCCCAAGGTATTTGCCCCCCTCCCCGTTCTTATTTTATTATTTTCCCTAGATTTTTATGGAACTTTGGGGGGGGGGGTTGGAGAGAGGGTAGAGAAAAATAACATCTGCTGAGATCAGAATTCCAGATGCCAAAACAAGTAACATCTGCAGATCCGAATTCCCGTAGATCCCAAAGGAATGCATCCCAGTTTGCCAACAGCACAGGGGTCAGTGGGGGCAGCAGTCCTAAAGCTTGATATTACTGTCTTGATAGAAACGTTGATGCTTTAGCAGATTTGAAACAGAGGCCCCTGACCCCCAGGCCTGGCCAGGGTGAGGCTGTATCTACATAATCTATGTAGATACTGTTAGGGCACCAATCATGATCTCCCTTTAATGACAAAGAGACTCCAGAGACTGCAAATATCAAGCAAGGTTTATTGTAAGACTGGCTAGCCAGGGTCAAGCCGCCTACACAGACACGCAGGTCAGTTAGGTGAGGCAAGACCCCGAACTTCTTCAAAGGGGATCTTATATAGGCCTTCACTGGCCGTTACAGCAAAGCCCGCACATTTCATAGCCAATAGATTTGTAACAACATATGCTTTCTTAACCAAGCCAATTAAAGGTACATCACTTCTTAGCCTATAGTTTAAAGATCAGCATTTTGCGTTGGTGCCTAGGAACTGACAGGTTTTTAAGGCAGTCCTGGGTCTTGCACATGGGTCTTGTGAGAGACATCCGGTTATCTGGTCTGACCCCCACCCTTCGAGTACCTGTATCTGAATTCCTTGCTCAGGGGCAGAAAAACCAGTTATTTTGCAGTGCAGGCTCCTATAAAGTATATCTGAAAAAGCTTATCTAGACCTGTTCCTTGAAAAACAAGTTATTTTGCAATGCAGGCTCCTATTAAGCTAAGCTAAATTAATTCTGGTGGTAGTCCATTTTGGGCCTGTCCCTCACATTCCTCCCTCTCTCCACTTCATACTGAGGAATCTTCCTCAGCAGGCTGTAAAATCTGATACTGTTGTTTTAGTACCAGTGGCTGGACAGTGTTATTTTGGTGCCTAACAAAGTTCACAAAGCGGTTGAGGACCCAGCAACCAACAGTCACCAAGAGCAAAGGGATGACAACTAGTCTGTCCAGAAGCAGGATGGCAGCGGCCTGAGTGGGCCGGCTGGGCGTCTGGGTCACCACAAAGCCATCTCTTCGGAAGTGTCAGCGGCGTCGGACAGCAGCTTTGGGCCACTCACCGTCTGCTGGGGGACTGTGGGTGCACAGCTCCTGCCGGACCCAGCCAATCATGGCCTGCAGACTGGCCCCACTCGGCAGCCCGCTTGCTTGCTGCCTCTGGCTCCTGGAGCTCGGGCTGTTGATGTGCACCTTTGCACAGGCTGCCAACCACTCTTCTGCTCAGGACCGAGCCAGCAGAGATGAGCACGAGACCCTGCCCCCCAACCACCTGTCCGCGGTGAAGTTCGAGCTGGACGGGCACCTCAACCAGGACTTCCATCAGGAGGTGTTCCTGGGGATGTAGACGGAAGGATTTGAGGGGGGACACCAAGCTGTGCTGGAGCAGCGGGAGCTGATGGTCATATTCTCCAAGGTGGCCGCTGACACTGACAGGAGGGTAGCTAACCAAGGAGACTGGTTAAACCAGGGCTTGTGCCAGCTTTCCTGGGCCTCCCTTTCTCTTCAGCGCTGCTCAAGGCCCTCCCCGAGCTTGGCCATGGAGTCTCAGACCACCCCTGTGTAATCATTATAGAGAAGCAGCATTTTTCTCCCAACACCACACATAAATCCCCATTCTTCATTGCCTTGGAAGGGGGCCTTCCTTGTCTACCTGCCTACATCCTATTGCCCCCCCCCCCTAGAGATTTCACCACCTTGAATCTTTAAGGGAGAATGGCAGAAGGTTCATCTTCTGGAGCTGCTTCATGCTGACAATGGGGCGCTGGCCCTGCCTACACAAGGGGTGAAATCTCATGCTACCTCAGCTTTTTAGTGGCCCTCAGCAATGAATTGGTTGGGTTACTGAAGTTATCTGAAAGAAAAGATCAGTTCGATTAGACTAAGGGATATTACCTTGAAATGGTTAGACCCTGGAGGAGTAGAAGTTCCTTTCTGACCCAGTAAGGACAGAGTTCTCTACCCACAGGTTTGGCTGATAGAAAAATGACTTCCTGTGTCCAGATTTTTCTACTGGACACAGAAACACCAAGCCATTCTCTGGCTTTCTCAGTGCAGATTGGAAAAGCTTCTGCCCATACACTGAAGCTATCAATAAGAACCAACAGATATTTATACATTGAACATATTAGCATTTGATCATTTGCATAAGGTCGAGCTGTGATCCTCCTCTAAGTTCCTTGATGCTGAACAGGTGTTAGGAGAGGAGGATCAAGATTTCCACTAGGTTCATTAATGGCACAGAAAGCACAGTTCTGAGTTACTTCTACCTTACTTGCTACTGAGTCCCTTCCCATGGAAGATGGTTTTCACTAGTGTTAAAGCATAACCCTTTAATAATATTCCACTGCATTGGTCCAGGAGTTAGCAACTTTCCTTGTTGGTAAATCATCCATCAGCTTCCTTTTGGAAACCTCCAATGTCCATCGGTCCTCTTCTGCAGAGCATTCTGGCTCAGAGGAAACATTCTCTGGTGTTAATCCCGTGATGCAACAAAAATTAAGAGCTGTTAAAATCCTTGTTCTCTCCAAATGACTGTTCACAGAAAATGAGATGCAATACAGAAAGTATAGAAAGAAAATTCACAGTATTTTAGAACTAGATATTAATCCATTCTAATTTAACCAGTTTAGATGCCCTTTCTTGACACTTCGGCCAATTCACAGACTGGGGGAAAGCAATTCTGCCCTTTGAGATGAGCTCCACCCTAGTAAAGCTCTGGCTTCCAATGCTCTGATCAGACCAATGACAGCATGTGTAACATTGAGTTCCTTTATAGATTAGGCTGTTTTTCTACAGTCAGTAAGCCAAGTTTTATCTAAATTTCCCAAAAAGGGGGTACCTTTTAGATCAAGATTAGGATACGTTTATTCAATCATCTCTTGTAGAAATAGAATCTGATTCTTACAAAAAGCAAGTGACAGAAACATGGTTTTCTCTCCACCTTCATTTTAAAACGTTGCAAGATAGCTTAACAAACCTGGCTTGTTCTTTTGCATAAACACAGTAAGATTAGAGACCTCTCCATTTGGGATACCCCATTATTTACTGATAAGTTCTGGAGATCTGCTAAAGACAGGAGACACAGCAATAGTGGCATTAATCTGATTTGGCACGTCAGAGCTACCCAGGCCTGGCCAGAAGATGTCCCGCAATGAACTGGAATGGATGGCCTCGAGCCTTCAGGTTGAGCTGGATGTAGCTTTGGGCCTCATTTTCCACAGAGATGTCCTGGCAGAAAGGAGTCCATCCAATCCCTTCTTCAGGGCTTGGAGAAATCCTGGTTTCCAGGTTTTTCCTTGGCTCTGAGAGTAGGCCCAGACTGAGTTAGTCATTGCAGAGTCCTAGATTCTGTATTCTCCACAGCAGTGATGATTTCCAGTCTTTTCTTGAGCCGGCCTGCCTCTAGGGTCGCCCTGAGGTTTGTAGGGTACTTGAAAACAGTACCTGTTAAATCCCTGCTCCTGTCATTTAGACAGATCCCCTGACTATTCCCTGGAAGAGGGC
Source organism: Sorex fumeus (assembly GCF_029834395.1). NCBI lineage: Eukaryota > Metazoa > Chordata > Mammalia > Eulipotyphla > Soricidae > Sorex > Sorex fumeus. The sequence goes on from NW_026606082.1 coordinate 383,680, forward strand.
TTTGGGGTCTCATAGTTGGTTTTTCCTGTCTGCATGAGGGGAAGACCCTATTACAGAGAGGAAAGACTTATCTGGATTTATGCAAACCAACATAGTGTCATGAAACATCAAAAACATATTGAGGGTACAAAAGAAGAGAAAAGCAAGCATTTCACTTTACTCACAGAGATGTAATACACCCGTTTGCTGTGAGTCCTAGTCAAAAGAAGCTAAAATCTGTAGAGATAAAGCATACTGTTTAACATGTTTTCAATCCCATGTCAAAACCCTTGATTCCCTGCAACTTTTGAAAAATTCAATTATCTAAGAGCACTGTAACAGGAGTTCGGATAATCCACCTATCGTCTTTTTCATAGATCTTATTAAAAAGGTACTAGAACAATTCTGCATGTGATTTAAAGAGTTTCTTATAACAAAACAATTTGATCAGTTCCTTTTCTTAAACCAACCTCAAACCTCATATACACATTCCTTTTACAAACATTCTGTAACTGGATTCCTTTCCTTTTCCCACTGATATCTCCATCAATTATCTTTCTGACTTAAGACACACATCTATATTCCTAATAGTCATCCCACAAGTTTAACCTCTTATTTTACTGAACTTAGTACAACATGATCTCCCAAGTTTAGACACTACTTACCAATCATCTCATTTAACATTGACAAAAATACCTGAAGTACCATTTCAAAAGCATTATATCAGTTCTATAGGTATGCAAAAGGCTTTAGAGATGCTCACAATTAAAGTTCTTACAACATACATTCACTGGGCAAAAGTTCACTTCACATTAAAAATTAACCAAGAGACATCTTAGAATTCTGATTTTTAGGAAAACACAAATACAAAAAGATTAAAACACTCATAGATGACCATGAAACAGAAAGCATTTCACATTTAGGTACAAAGTTCTGTGAAGGTCAGGACTAGGTTGATACCTGGAGACAAAGCTTGGCATGAAATAAAATTATCAAAATAATAGCATGCACTTTTAAGCAATAGACAGGCTGATTAACAACATAGTAAAATTTCCCACATTTTCCATGCAATTATCCATTCTCAGAAACTATTACAGAAGGCTGACATCTGAGGTGAACCCATTTTATAACTCTTAGTAAAAAGTAAAGTAAAGGCCCTCCCATTGATCATCGATTTGCTCGAGCGGGCCCAGTAACATCTCCATTGGAGACTTTGTTGTTACTGTGTCTGGCATATAGGCTCTGCCGAGATACTCTCGGTAGCTTGCCGGGCTCTCCGAGAGGGGGGAGGAATGGAACTCGGGTCGGCCATGTTGGCTGCATGCAAGGCAGACGCCCTACCCGCTGTGCTAGTTCTAGAAATTTTAGTTAACCAAGAGTCTCAGAGATCATATAGAGCACTGGTCGGGCAAATTTTGCAACCAATTTTATAACTCTAGAAACTCATGTTTAAACTAAACCATTACTTTTTGAACCTGTTTTCATGTGTCATAGTTATTTTAACTCCTTCTTGGTCAAATATTCTAATCCAATGCAGATACAAATATGTACATTAACATAACAGCATAAGACCTATAAACAATCAATTTTTATAAAACATGATAAAACATTCTTTGTCTTAATTTTAATTTCAATAGTTCTTGTACCTTAATTATTTAAAATCATGAGCTTTCTATACCAGACATTTTTAACAATTCCACAAAAATACAAACATGCTTTCAGACACAGAAAAAGCCCTTTGGATTTTTTTTTTTTACCAAACTTTGATATCAGCATAAGAAAATATTTGAATTGCTGTGTGAGCACAAAAAGGATGGCAACAATCTATCTTTCCCACTGCCCGCGTTCGGTAGTTTTCCCCACTCCAGGGAGGTAGATGGAGATGGGCAGGAAAAGGAAGGAAATCTTATGGCCAGGCTACTTGATCTTAGTTGCAGTTTATTCCAATCCTCTCTCCATTCACTCTCGTATCTCTTCTGCCTCTCCTAGCCGCCCATTCTTACAGTCTCATTATATCCCATAAAAGAAACTCAGGTTCTCTCAAGCATGTTTTCCCCTGTTCTCTCAGACCTCCTAGTCGAGAGCCCCGAAATCTCATGGTACTTCTAAAGGGCCAATACAGTGATGTCATCAAAAGGAGAAAGAACATTGAGGCAGCAAAACATACATTGCTTCTTTACATCTGCAGGCCAGTAATTTTGGCCTCCAGAAAGAAGATACAAAACCAAACTGAAACCTTTCCCAAAGACAAGTATCTGAGCTTTGCATACCAAAGATTAGCCTGGCTAGAGCTGGGAATCTACATCCCAAAGATAAGGCCTGGCTAGCACCTGAGATCTGCTCTGTGAGATAAGGGAAGCTGCCTCTTCCAGTATACTGAAATTATTTACTGAAGGCAGTTTGAAAGGGAAAAATGTTTAACTCATCCAAACTAGTCAGGACATTCTTCTAGGACAGATTCTCATTTAGCAGATCGACTCACAATTTACAATACAAGCTCAGTGTCCTGGAAGGATCTGATCTTACAAATTAACAGATACTGACTAGCGGGAAAGCTGATTAACTGGCTGGGGAGGAGAGCATAGAGAAGTGGTTACAGAAAAACAAAGGAATGGAAGTGACTCAGGAGCACTGTGATGGGTGTAACATGATAAACCTTAGCTCCTTGTGTCAAGGGAGAATGGACAAATCCAATTGTTATCCTATAAATTGCCACTGTTTAGGAAAATAAGGAAACTTCATTTTAATGGCTTCTGTACCTCTGTAGTTTGTAAAAGCGGCCTAATTTTTCGTTAAAGATAGCTGAGGCTTGTAAGATAAGATCTTGCTTTCTCTGAACTCTTATTTCACTTTAGTTTCAGGCTCTAGTTCCATAGCTCTTCTAGATAGTACAAGATTCTTAAGTTCAAAAGGATTTCACCTGTTAATCATTACTGTTCTTCTAACAAGAAATTTAGATTGAGAATTCTGCTCTCTCTGTAGGCTCAACCTTCTAATGAGGGATCTTCATTTAACCCTTGTCTAACAGGTTCCAAAAACAACTGCATTTCTTAAATCACTGGGTTGCATATCACTAACTTCTCTAAAATTTCTACTCCTGATTTCAGCCTGGTCCCAACACTCAAGTGTCCCACATAGACAGACAGATAGACAGACACAGACAGACAGACAAACAAGACAATGAACTGACTAAAACACCATATGTACATGTGCACACATCTGTAGTTGATCAATCAATCTGACCCTTCAAAAAATGGCAGGGAGAAACTGATGGACTGAGAAAGGAAGGGACAGTCCCCAGGGTGAAGAAACCTTATTGCTGATTGGGAACTCTGCTCCCCATTTCCCAGCCTGACCAGCCAGTCTCCCGCTTGTTAAAAACGGGTCAAGAAAGCGCTTTTGTTGATATAAGCCGGCAAAATAAACTATGACAAAGATGTTACCATATTTTGGCCAAGGCTAGTTCTGAGGCAGGGAGCTAGTATCTTCTTAGATGTGGGGATAGGCTTTGTTTCTGATACCAAACTGTTAATCATATGATCTTGCATCTTCCTGCCTCCTCTGCTTTGATAATCCTATTTCTTTTATTACCTGCAAAGATCTGACTGCAAAATGATCTGGTAATGCAAACTGCCATTCACTGTATATCCTTTCCAATATTCTAACTTATACTCAGGCCACGTGGTGTTACAGAGGTCAACAAGATGTTTCTTATTTAAGCTATCTAGCTTCAGGTTTCTCTGGTGTTTTAACAAGCAACCCAAAGAAGAATGTTTAGGTACTGATGTAGAATTTCCATATCTCCTAAGTGTCAGCACCCACAGACACAAACATGTACACACATAGACATACAGAGACACACTGGCACCCAGCGGTGTGTGTGCGTGTGTGCACGTATGCATGATGTAAAGGGTTCAGGATTCTTGCAGGATGGCAGTTTGCAGGATTGCATGGTGATGCGCCCTGGGGAGAGGGATGTGTGTATGTGTGTGTGTGTATGTGTGTGCGTGCGTGTGCACGTATGCACGATGGAAAGAGTTCAGGATTGTTGCAGGATGGCAGTATGCAGGATTGCATGGTGAATGGAAATTGGGAGTCCTGAGGATGCTCAGACTCATTGTTGGAAAGTAGAGAGCCTCAGTTTATCAGCCTAGTAGCTAATAGGCTCGTGTATTAGAGATTAGGAAGGGGAAAAAAGAGAGGAAGGAACTGCTCTGGTGATGAGTTGTGTGGTGTTGGAATTGTGTGCATATGTCCACATTATTCATAGTATGGTAAACCACAGAATTTCAATTAAACAGTTTTAAAGTAAAGCATAAGTACCAAAGGAAACAAAGTAGCAGAGAAAACAAAAGAAAGTCTGCAAGTGGGAAGGAATGTAGGGAAACCACTCTTTGTTTTACAGGGGCTGCAGACTTTCAGGGTAAGCAGGGTTTGCTGCAGACCCTTTCAAATGGAAAGTGGGTTCTTGGCAGGTGCCTGTCTGGCTATTTGCCCTAGGTATTGCCCATTTTCTCAGCCCTCCATGAGCCCAAACTCTAGGGCAGAATATTTGCACGGACAGTGGCTAACTCCCTGTTGATCTGAAAAAGGCCCGGAATTTTGCTGGAAGCCAAAACTGTAGGATGAGCCTGCCCAACCATGGGCCTTCTCCCTGAGGCGGGAGCAGAAACGGAGGCTCTCTCAGCAGCTCTGCGTGGGGAGGGAAACTGAGGATCTTGGTGGAGGGAAGGTCGTTCTGGTGGTGCTGGAACAAATGTATAATGAACAACTTGGCAAATCAGGGTGTTTTTCATAGAAAACTATTTTTAAAAAGTATGTGGAGCAGAGATAGCTAAAATACAGCCACTCGCAGCCGAAACTGAGGCTTCCTCTTGCACTCACTCAACCCGGGGTCCTTTCCTTCATGTTCCAGGTGCTGGGTCCCCCATGGCGTGCACAAATCCTGGAAGACAGAAGGAGCGAAGACCGGGCCAGTGCGGGTCCTGGCCTCAGGCAGAGTCTCCCTGTCTACCTGCTGGTGAGTGACGGCCCCCACCAGATTCCCTTCTCAGGGCACTTTCTGGAAGCCCTCCAGTTTTAAAGTTTCTTTTGACTTTGGGGGCTGTGTGTCAGAGGTTTACTCCTGGCTCTGTGCTCAGGGTATTCCATCAGGAAATTCATAGGCAAAGACAGTGCAGGGGGGGATTAACCCAAAGCAGAAGTGGATGAGCCCAGTCCTGTCACAGCAGCTGTTTTCAGGACTGGGAGTGACGTCCTGGGCCAGGAGGCTTGCTTCACTAACACTGTTCTCTGTGGCTTCCAGAAGCTGCTGGCTTCCTTGCTTGGCGCTGCTCACGTCAGTGTGCCAGGCACACTGTGTGCCAGTGTGCCAGGTTCTGGGCTCGGTGGCCTCCAGCACCATTCTGAGACTCACCCTGGGGACAGGCCGGGTGAACACCGCGTGGGGACCTCGGCTGGGACTTTGGCCGGGTGAGTACACCAGCGATCACCACACGGAGCAGGGACTCGTAAAGTCAGCACCTGCTCTGACCACAGATCATGCTAAGGCCAAATAATGTAGACATATGTATATGTGTGTCTATATGTGTATGCATATATATGCAAAATGCAAAGAAGAGTGTGTGTTGCCTGCTTGCCGATTTCATTCCTAATAGAGCCTGAATCATCCTAGTCAGATTGACATCTCAAGGTAGGTCCTCTTCTGCATCAAAATAGTTTACTAGGTAGTGCAACACTTCAGTTAATTTTTAATATCTTAAATGTGTTTGAACTACAATTTGCCAAAATAAGAAAACTAAATGGTTCAAATAAAACCGCAGTAAATTAGAACATCTCTCCTGGCTGTGGAGGAAAAATAGATCTACATGAGATCCAATTCCTAAAATGGTACTTATTTGGCACATATAGAAACACAGGCACACGAACATGTACACTGATACACACATGAACACACAGAGACATACACATTCACAGAGAAGACATACAACACAGGCATACAGACACAGACATACAGAGAAAAGTATATACACATGCACACACATGGACACAGGCACACACAGACTTATAGACAGATGCAGTCATACCAAACACATACACAGAGACATACAGACATATACAAACACACAAAGACATACACAAAACAGACACATGCACACACAGAAAAGATACTTCGATGGACACCCATGTATACAGACACAGGCTACATGTGTATAGATGCACAGACATGTATATATGTGCACAGATATTGAAGTGTACACATATACAGATGTAGAAATATATTCTTAGACACATAGACACAATCACACACTCCTAAACAGACATATACACAAGACACAGACACACAGACATTTATACATACATACGGACAAACATTCACAGAGGGACATATACAGAGACACAACAGACACATTCATACAAACACAGTCACATGCACATGCACAATACAAATAGACATACACAGACAGACACATGCACACACAAACATAACATAGAGACATATACAAGAACATGTAGATGCAGACCTTTGTGCACACACACTGACAACAGATAATATATACACAGACACACACAGATATATGCAGACATACAACATGAACACAGACATAAATACAGATGTTCACAGACACACGTGCACACACAGACCCTGAGACACATGCAAATAGATATATACACAGATGTATATCACAGATGCGCTTATATTTACACAGATACACGCTGAGACATTTACACAGACACACAAATGCATACAGACAATATGCATATAAACACTTAGACATGCAGAGACAAGGACAGATTTACACACAGACATGCAGAGATACATGCATGGACACACAAAGACATGGACACAGACATACAAAGACACACCACAGATATAGGACACGTGCACACAGACACATACAGTAGGACACAGACATATATACAGACAAAACAGACGTATATATGCAGACATACAGACATACACACATGTACGCAGAGACACATGCAATGCCGCACATAGATACATTTACATGTACATATACAGACATATACACAGACACATGCACACACACATACATATGTCTACAGCGCCACAGATACACAAACATATAAATACAGACATATACACAGCAACACATGTGGGAAGCTGGCCCTTTAACTGACCAAGGGCCTACATGCCTGTGCTGTGTATGGTCATCTTGACCTACGTGACCCCACGCAGGCACAGCCTGTGCTGTGTATGGTCATCTTGACCTACGTGACCCCGTGGCAGGCAAAGCCAGTGCTATGTATGGTAATCTTGATGTATGGTTATTCTGAGAACATCTGTCATGGCTGTCAGTAATAACAAGAAGTAACTACCTCGTGTCTGGTATGTGATATGTATACATTTTATAAATCATATGGACATGGCCCTTTGTGTATCTACCTCACTTAATCAATTATCACTTAACTTCCCGTTAGTCGTCTATTTGCTCAAGCAGGCGCCAGTAACGACTCCATTTGTCCCTGTCGCGTGCTAGTGTAGCCCAATGGCATCTGTTCGCTCCGGGAATATGAAGGGCCTCAAACCGATCGTTCATGATCTTGACGAAGAAGTCTGACCATCTGGTAGGTGGGCGGCCACGAGGTCTTTTGACATCCTGTGGAATCCAATCAGTAACAGCTCTAGTCCAACGGTCGTCTTTAAATCTCATTACGTGACCAGCCCATCTGATTTTCGACACCTTGGCAAATGAGACAGCGTCCCTGATCCTTGATCGTCGACGGATGTCAGAACTCCGGATTCGTTCTCTCATTTGAGTGAAACGTGATATTCCAAGCATAGCTCTTTCTATTCTTCTTTGGGAGACCTGAATAACGTTCTCATCTTGTTTGCGTAGGGCCCAGGTCTCTGAGGCATATGTTAATGCAGGAAGAACAGTGGAATCAAAGAGATGTGCCCGGAGCCAGAGGTTCTTCGTCCTCTTAGCTATTTCTTCGATGCTTTTGAAGGCGTTCCAAGCCGCTCTCTTCCTCCTGCGCAGCTCAGGTGCTAGGTCATTTGTCATGTTGACCTCTCAACCTAGGTACACATAGCTGTTGCATTTGGAGATGGTCGTTCCGTTGAGAGCGAATGGGGTGTCAGGAACGAGGCTGTTTCTCATAAACATTGTGTTCGTAAGATTCAGCTGTAGTCCTACCTTTCCACACTCACGGTCAAAGTCGGCCAGCATTTGTGCCGCTTGGCTGATGTTTGGTGTTATTAAAACAATGTCATCAGCAAAGCGGAGGTGGTGTAGTTGCCGACCATCTATCTTCACTCCCATTCCTTCCCATTCCAGTCGTCGCATGATGTTCTCGAGGGTGGCACTGAAGAGTTTTGGTGAAATGGTATCACCCTGCCGCACCCCTCTCTTGACATCAACGATCACTTCTTTGTAGAATGGTGAGATCCTGGTAGTGAATCCGCAATACAGCTCACGGAGGATCCTGATGTATTGGGCTAGAATGCCCTGATTGGCTAGGGCTTCAATGACCGCTTCCATCTCAACAGAATCAAAGGCCTTCTTTAAATCAATGAACGTTAAACAGAGCGGCATCTTGAACTCCCAAGAAACCTCAATGAGCTTGGTTATCGTGTGGATATGGTCGATGGTACTGAATCCTTTGCGGAACCCTGCTTGCTCGCATGGTTGTCCTTCATCTAGTGTTCTGCCAATCCTATTTAGGATGACTCGAGTGAACAACTTGTAGATAACAGACAATAGGCAGATCGGGCAATAGTTGCCAATGTCATGGATGTCTCCCTTCTTGAACAGTAGTACGGTCCTGCTGGTTTTCCATTGGGACGGAACCTTGCATTCAGACAGGTAGCGAGTGAAGAGCCGAGCCAGTGTATTGATGAGTACTGACGGCAGGTTCTTCAGGTGTTCAGGTCTGACCTTGTCTGGGCCAGGTGCTGTTTGTTTCTTTACTGACGAAATGGCGTGTCGGATTTCGGAAGGGAGAACATTGGGAACGACATATCCATCCTGTGGAATTTGGTATGTGGGCAAGTGGACATGGCTATCGAAGAGATTTGAGTAGAAGTCATGGATAATCTTCTCCATTGCCGTTCTGGAGGATGTGATGGATCCATCAGGACGTCAGAGGGCAGTCATCTTGGTCTTGTAGTTGGCGAAGGACAGGCGGGCGTTACGAATACTTTTCCCGGCTTCTGCCACATCTACCAGTACTTCTGCTCTTCTCTCTTTGAGGTCTTCCTTGATCGCATCTCTGCACTGCTTTGTGAGCTCGGACATTAGCTTGCGGTTGCCTGAGGCATGCGCCAAACCACGCTGGCGAATTAGCTCAAGAGTTTTCGAAGATAGGCGATTTTTTGTGACTATCTCTCTCTTGGCGTTCCTCGCACATTCATGGAGGTGCTGAACCAGTCGATCGTATTCCTCGTCAATGTTGTCAACAATGGCATCTCCCCATGTTGCCGCAATAGTACCAAAGAGTTCCCAGTTGGTGGTCATTCTGGGAGTTCTCTTTTTGAACTTTGCAGCCCTTTCTCCCCGCTCTGTGAAGTAGAATTTTGCACGAAAGAGACAGTGGTCCGATCCCGTTCGAAATTTTGGGACAACAGCAACATCAGTCAGGCAAAACCGTCGATTGAATATGATGTGGTCTATTTCGTTGTGGAATTGTCCACCGGGAGACTCCCATGTCCATCGTTTAGATTCTGCCTTCTGGAACTGTGAGTTACCATGGATGGTCTTGGTCAACATGATGAACTCAGACAGTCTCTCACCCTGTTCGTTCCATTCTAGGCCATGGGTCCTGATGTGAAGTTCTTCAGCTGATCTTCTCGGTCCTATCTTGGCATTAAAATCACCCACAATGATCTTGTAGAAGGTGTGGTCTTCTTTATAGAACTTCTCTAGCTCCAAGTAGAGCTTCTCGATTTCTCTTTCATCATAATGAGATGTTGGTGCGTAGACAATGAAGATAGAAACTGCAGGCAGTGAGCCACATCTATTCAAATGTAAACGTCCGATTCGGGTTGTTAGGCATTCGAATGAATCAATGCTCTTGGCCAAGTTTGTGTTGACAAGGACACTGACGCCTCCAACACCTCTTTTATCGCATGTTCCAAGGAACAATTCTTCTCCAGTGTCGAAAACAGCATGGTGAGATTCGTGCCTTCTTGTCTCGGTCAGACCAATGATGTCGTACTTGATCATTCGCGCTTGTACCATCAGGTCCTCGATGGATGCATCTGATGCTAGCGTACGTGCATTGAAAGTACAGGCGATCATTTTTGTCTTCCTTCGTTGTGGCAGCCTAGGTCGGCCTTGAGATTTTGTCGGCCTCTCCTTTCTCATCCTTCTCAGTGCTGCCATGTCGGTGAAGCCTTCAGGGTCAGGTGAATGAGACCAGTTGTAGTTACTGGTTTTGGCATATCGAATACACAGCAGACTTCCACTCTCGACACTACTTCCACTACCCAGCCGTCGCCACACTCCAGGACGCTTTCCGGACCCACGTGGCAGCTCCGGCCCAGACCCACGCACGACTGAAGACCCACAGAACAAGATAAGCGGAACTCTCTGAGACCTTGGACTCCAGGCTCGGCGGACCCAGGGACGGAGCTTCTCTGCTTGCTCCCACCACCACAGGTGACAAAGGGATTCTAATCAGGAGCCCCACCCTACCCTGCCCTGTCTGCTTCCATCAACCACCCAGGGATCGAATTGTGCACAGGAGACCCACCCTACCCAGATAAACACCCCACTGGCAGACTTCCACTCTCGACACTACTTCCACTACCCAGCCGTCGCCACACTCCAGGACGCTTTCCGGAACCGCACATCATAAGACACTAAATACCCATCTTCTGGAATTGTCGTACCATATTTGATAGGGTTCAAATATGGTAACACCTACAAGGGTGATTAGAGGTCACCCCAAAAGCCTCTATCCCTCTCAGAAAGACTGGCAAGCTACCAAGAGTATTCCGCCCGCACGGAAGAGCCTGGCAAGCTATCCGCTGTGTATCTACCTCATGTCTGGTCAATCATATGGACATGCCCCTTTGTGTACTCACCTCGTGTCTAGTACGAGATACACATAAACCTTGTAATGCATGGTAGGTGAAAACAAACCTTCCTAACCATATATGGGCACGACCTTTTGTGTAGCTGCCTCACTAATGGATATATACCCTGATTGCCCCCAATAAAGTCTGTCCCTTTTTCTCTGCTTCTAAACTGCATTTTGTCTCTTGTGTCTTGTGTTCATTTGGTTGGTCCCTCCTTGCACTTACGGATCCTAGGGCCACCTCCGCGGGCTGGAGAGTGGTTTTGCAGGTCCCCCGCAAACACAGAGGTACAGATCCACACACACTGCATACACACATACACTCACAAACCTGTACAGAACCATACATATACCAAAACATGCAAGCATACACAGACACAGACATAGACACACAACGAGACATACAGATACACAGACATATACAGACACACGCACAGTGCACATAGACATACCCACATCCATATGCATAGACACACAGATGCATACAGACTCACAGACATATACATAGGCACACAACCACATGCACACATAGAGACACACCCACGGACATATGCACAGACACATGGACACGTAGACACATACATATAGACACAGGCACATCCATTGCATACACAGATACATAGGCACATACCCAAAGCACACACATCATCATACATCAGCAGAGATACACACTCACAGACTCACACATAAAGAGTCATACATACAAAGACACAAAGAAATACACAGAGACACACACGGACTCAGACAAGTGTACACATACTAAGATACATACAGAGACACATGCACGTATGCAGAGAAACACTCATGCTCACATGCCAACACACAAATTCACACACAGACTTATGGACACACAGATTCAGAGAGAATTAAGGAAACACATAGACACATGCACAATACAGAAATACATATGCACACAGATATATACACAGAAACACACATACCAACACATATATAGCCACACAGCCACACACAGACATACAGAAGACATACAAACACATGCTTGCACATGGAGACACAAACATATATTCACACACATGCATGCACGCATGCATATACATAGACACAAAACATATGCAAACAGACATGCACATACAGACACAAAGACACAGACACACATATATACACAGATACAGACATATGTAAACAGACACACAGATATGCATAAACATAAACACAGACGTGCACCCAATGCACACACAGAAACACAAACACATACACATGTGCACAGGCACACACATGTACACAAAATCACAGAAACACTCAGAGACACACAAACATAGACAGAGAAGCACATGTATATAGACATATACATAGGCACACAGAGACACGCAGATGTGTACATAGACACAAGCAGAAGCACACACAGACATATGTACAGACACAGACATTTACATACAGACACATACATGCACATGCAGGGACACACTAGACATTTACATAGACAGATGCGTGTGCACACATAGACATAAACACATACACAAATATACGTAGACACACGGATTTGCACACATGCACTTCTACAGACACAGACATATACACAGGCACAGACACACATCCACACACACAGACATAAACAGGCACACACAGAAAACAGATTCACATGCAGATATTTTGACACACATACATATACACAAAAACAAACACATGACAGAGATAACACACAGATACACACAGAAAGAGACACACAGACATGTACACACAAATACACAGACACGCAGAGACATATAGACAGACACACAGAGAGATGGACAGATCAACACATGCACACACAGACATACAGACACATTTACAGATATATACACAGACAAATACATGCACACAGATATACAAAGAGACACAGATATATACACAAACAACTGCATACAGATACACAGACATACACAGTCACACAGTAACACACAAATGCATGCAGAGACATAGACATAGACACAGACATATTCACATATAGTCACACAGTAACGCACATATATATACACAGGAATATGTAAACACATGCACACACAGATGCACACAGAGATGTACACACATACATATACACAGACACATAAACAACCCCACACAGAGACATATATAGAGGAAAACACATGCACACACAGACACAGGCAGAGACATTTAGACAGAGAGACACAAGATACAACATGTGCTTACAGGCATACACAAAGAAACACACACATGCACACACATACATAAAGACAGACCCACAGACATGGACAGACTCAGACACACAGACATATACAATGACACGGCATGAAGTATAGACAGACACACAGACACACACCAGTGTACACACAGAGACATAAACACATACATATACGCTGACACAAATATATGCACATACAGACATACTCAGATGCTCTCACAGACATATACACATTCAAATGTGCAAGACACACAGACACATGTACACACATAAAGCATATAGAGAAGTACATAGACATAGACATAATCACACACAGAGACAGAGACATATACAGAGACACACAGACACATGCTCACATACACAACAATGCAGACATACACAGAGACACACAGATATAGAAATACATATACATAGAGACACACAGCTATATACACGGACACACACATGCACAAAGACACATGAATACAGACATATACACAGACGTATAGACTGACACACAATGACAAATATAGATATATACGCTGACATATAGCCACATGCACTCACAGTGTTACCCACAATCACATATACAACATGTGCACACACAGAAATATAGTCACAGACACACAGAGATACACACACACACACAGGCACACCTAATGCACATAGAGATATACCCCGGCATATACCAAGACACAGATAATCACACACTGATACACAGACTCATACAGGCATATAAACAGACACACCTACATGCAGCACAGTCACAACACAGTCTTATACACAGACTCACAACATGTGCACACACAGACACAAACAGATATACACAGACACAATGCCATGTACACAGACATCACAGACCCACACAGACATTTAGACTAGACAGGCACATATAGACACACGATACATATTCACAGACACACTTAATCCACACAAAGAAAAACAGACAAACTAAAAGACATATAATCACATAGACTCACAAAGACATATACATAGACACTCTCATGCCACACAGTTACAGCATTGACTTCTGCACAGATTCACAACATGCACACGCACAGACATATACAGACACAGACAGCCACATGCACATGTGCACCAACACTTTTGCACACACACAGGCATATACACAGTCACACATGCATACACAGACATACACAGAAACACACACACTAACACAGAGAGACAAAGACACACAGACACATACTCCCGTGCCAAACGATCACAATACGGACTTATGCACAGACTCACAACATGCACACAAACAGACACAAATACATACAGATACAGACATAGACAGCCACATACACATGCACACTAACAAAGACACACACACACACAAACTCAGACTTATTCACAGACCCAGACCCATGTGTATAGACACATTTGCAAACACAGAGACATATATAAATACACACAGACATGTACAATACACAGGTTACAAACTCCTGCAGAAACACATACGCAGACAAAGACATATACAGATGTATACATAGAATCAAAGGCATGCATGTATGTACATAAACACACAGATTCAATGACACAGACATACATACACAGAGACACAGACATATAGACAGATACACAAATATACACAGACACACCCAGTGCACACACAGATACACAGGCATATACCAAGACACACATGCACTCAGAGAAACAGACACATTCAGTGATACACAAATACACACAGACATGTACACTGATACACAAGCATATACCAAGGAACAAATACACTCCGAGAAAAACAGACACATTCAGTGACACACAGAAACACACAGACATATACACAGGTGCATACATATGCGGACACATATACATACAGACTATATACACATACATGCTCAGACACGGCAACACACAAAATCACACAGACATATATACAAAGATACAAAGACACACATACATAGACGCACAGACACAATGACACATACATATGCACATATCCACACAGGCATAAACACAAATACATATAGACAGACACAGACATGCAAATATATAAACACAGACACACCCAATGCACATACAGATATACAGGCAGATACCAAGACACACACAGACTCACAGACACCTGCTGAGATAAACACATACACACATATACATAGGTGCACACATGCACACTGATACATGCATACACATATACTTTCAGACTATATATACACACATGCTCACAGACAGAGCAACACACAAAGTCACACAGACATATACAAAGATACAAAGACACATACACATAGACACAGAGATACAATGACACAGATGTATACACAGACATGCACAGACATAGAGACAGACATGCAAGTAGACATACACAAACATACCCAAAGCATACACACAGATACACACAGGCATATCACAAGACACAAATAATCACTCACAGAGATTTACACAGACTCACATAGACATATATACACAGACACACATGCAGCACAGCCACAACACGGACATAGACAGAATCACAACATGGACACTCGAGACACAAAGAGACATAGACACATACAGACATATAAACAGCCGCACATATGCGCATAGGCACATTTGCACACACACATATATACGACATGTGTGCACACACATTGACACATAGAGACTTTGACAGACAGTGATACATATACAAAGACACAGGCTATACACAGACACACAAACATGCGCACATACAGAAGAACACAGATATACACAGTCACAGACTTAGACATACAATCTATGCACAGACACACCCAATGCAAACAGATACACACACAGACATATACGGAGACACACATAGTACACACAGATACAGACTCACATAGACATATACACAGACGCATTCATATGCAACACAGTAACAGCATGAACTTATACCTCGATCACAACATTCACACACAAAGACACACAAGACATATACACAGCCACACACATGTGCAAAGACACATGTGCATACACAGACATATACACTGACTAAATACACATGCACAAACAATAGTCATGTAGACACACATACTTAGACACACATATACCTAAATACAACCAGAATGACACATTCACACTGGCATGTACACAGACACACATATGCAAACTCACAAGCACACTTAGACCTATACACAGATATAGACAGACACACAGACATAAAATATATACACACAGAAACACCCAGTGCACACAGATACACACAGTCAGATATGAAGACACACACATATAGGCTACATGTGCACACAGACAGAAACAGACATATACACAGACACACAGACATATACATAACCACACACAGACAAATATGCAAACAGACATATACAGACACATGCGTACACAGACACACATATTCACATACACATATCCACACACTAACACAGAGACACAGACAAAAAGACACACAAAGCCATGTACACAGACACACATATATGCTCATACATAAGCATACATATACACAGATATACACGGACACACTGGTATATATAAAGACACGTATGTAGGCACACCCACATGCAGCACCATCACAACACAAACTTTGACACATTCACAACATTCGCACACATAAAAATTGGCATACACAGACAAACATAGGCATACACACATGTGCTCACTTACACAGGCATATACAGACACACTTATACACAGACATAGATGCACACATAAAAACACTGACACAGAACATATACAGACACACAAATACACAGAATTATACGCAGATGCCTACACTTACACACAAAAAGACAGACACAGAGCTATATCAACAGACACAAACACAACAGACATATACAGACACATGTACATGCAGACACAGAACAGACATACACACAGATTCAGACACAGACATATATCCAAACACACATGCATGCACACACAAAAACACTGACACACAGACACACAGTTATGTATATATACACATGTATGTATATATGTATTACATACAGACATAGACACACATACACACAAACATGCACAGACAAGAACATGTACACAGGCACAGATAGACATACAGAAACACACCCAGAGACACACGAATATATATACAGACACAGTGACAGGCACACACAGACACATACATGTGCACAAATATACCAGACATATAGACACAAAAGACATATACTCAGCCACATACATGCACACGCAGACACACGACATATACAGATACAAGTGCGCCCACACACAACATATCCACAGACTGACAGAGGCATATCAAGAGCACACATTACACACAGATACATACATAGACACACAGACTCAGTCACACAGTTACACACAGACATATACACAGACACACAGATATGTACACAGACACAGAAAAACAAACATTCACATACACAAGGACATATACATAGAGAATCAGACATGCACAGACATATACAACACATGCCCGTGCTCACCCATGGACGCTGGGAGGTACGCACAGACACAAAGATGCACAGACATATACAGAGACACACAGGTGTATGTATAGACACATTACACATGTGCACAGACACATGAACAAATAAACAAAACACACACATCACATACAGATATATACACAGATGCACACATATGCACCACACAGATTTACAGACATGCACCCAGAGACACACATAAAAAGACGTGCCCTTGTGCATACACATATACACAGACAGACACATGCTCACAGAGACATACAGACACACAGAAACGCACAACGCACCCGTGCACACACAGACATACCCATAGTCACACAGAAACATGCGCACACAAACAAACACACACAGAAGACACACAGACTTATAAACAGACACAAATGCTCACGCTCAGACATATAGACACAGAGACATATACACAGACATGTGTATACATGCATGCATACACAGACATGTACACAGATACAGAGACTTATATGTAGATAGACAGTTGTATACACATACACACAGACATACAGAAAGCTACACACATTCCCCACTGTACTTTGACTCTGTCCCTGGTCCCAATCTGTACTCTTGATTGCGTCTTCTAAGCTGCTCTGTAAGCTGTGTGCTGAGTGTCCCTTCCTTGCAGCGGGGTTTGTGCGCCAGAGTCTCTGTGCATTCTCCTGCGACTGCAGGCTCACTCGTGCCGGAGTGTTTAGAAAAGAGGTAGCCGTTTCCTTGTCAGGGGAGCCCCGATCCTTTGGATCCCCTGGATGAATCTCTCTTCTCCTGCCTTGACTCAGTAGGTAAGAAGAAATATCCCTTTTTCCCCAAGAGGTGGACACACAGAAATAGACACATACATACACACAAATACAAACACAGACATATCCACAGAAACACAGGTACAAACACATGCACACACAGACATATACAGAGACATAGAGATATATATACACACACATGCATAGACACACACATGCGTACACACAAATACAAAGTCACACACAAGTACACAAACACACACAGACATATAGACAGACACATCTACTTACACATTACAGAGATGGATACAGACACAAACACATGTGCTTGCACTCAGACATATACAGACACAAGCACATGCTCACACAGACATACACAGATACTCAGACATATACAAGTGGAACACACACATGCGCACACATAGACATAGACAGTCAAATACAGACATATGCAGTCACACACAGACACACACGTACATCACGGGTAACTTGCCAGGCTGCTGTATGGGTGGGATATCCTCGGTAGCTTGCCAGGCTCTCTGAGAGGGGCAGAGGCTTTGAGCTTATACAGCTAAGCCAAGGTGGCTTGTGGGTGTGTCTCCCACAGACCTAACTTTTGGCCATTTGATCTCTTGGTAAACTTGGCCCCAAGTTGCTGGGGTCTGGCCAAAGGCGCCATCAGGTCAGCCTATACCTGCGGGGCGAGTGCATCAGCAGCCTGATGGTGCCTTCGACTTCCAGATACCCCCAAATTGCTGCTGTGCCTTTGGCCAGACACAAACACACACACAGACATATTTAGAGATACACGTAGATACACACAGCTGTGTGCACAGACACAGACCTGTACACTGACACAAATGCACCCACAGACACAAACATGTACACACATAGACATACAGAGACACAAACATGCACACACAGACACAGACATGCACAATCTAAGAGTCACACAGACATATACACAGAACCATACAGCATGTAGACCCACAGATAACACAGAAATATACAGACTCACACATGTGGGCACACACAGACACACATAGAAACACACAGACACACAGAGAAACAGACATATATACTGAAATATGCACACACAGACACAGATATAGACAGAGACAATCACAATGGACACAGACATATATACAAACACACATACATATGAAGAGAGATACAGTTATGTAAGTAGACACAATCACAAGACACACTGACACACATGTGCCACATGTGTGCACACAGAAAGTTATTTACAAACAGAGAGGTATGTGCACATACACATAGACATGTATACAGACGCAAATATGCACACAGAGACAAGATATATACACAAACAAATGCATAGACACACATAAATGTATACATTGACATACATTCTCACAGACGTGAACACACAAACATACATAGAAATATAGACATATAGATATTTAAGTAGATACACAGCCAAATGCATAGAGTGGCACTGACATACACAGACACACATATGTTTACACACAGACATTATTACACACACATATACAGTCACACAGCTACCACACAAACAACACATTATATTTATATAGAAACACACAGGCATTCACACAGACCCACATGCATACATGGAAATCCAACATATACACACAGACACATGCATAGACACACAGACACATGCACAGACAAACAGATATATACATAGGCACATGCACACAGATGCATACACACATTTACACAGAATCAAGCGTAGAGATATACAGACACACATTCATATACACTGACAAATGCACACGCAGACACACACATGCACACATAGACATACAGAAACACAGAGACATATAGATCAAGACAGAAATAGACACAGACACATACATATAGACAGCATATGTACACACAGGGATAGAGACGTACACATAGATGCACACTTGCACACACACGAGAACACAGACACATATATACACAACATACAGAGACTCACAGATACAGAGGCACAAAGGTACATGCATAGTCACAAGACACAATTAACACATAGACACACACACATGCACAAACACAGAGACTTATGCAGACATACACAGACACAAACTGAAATGCAGATACAACAAAGACATGTAACACAGACACATATTCATGTACACACATGTAAAGACACAAATGCACACAGAGAAATATAAACAGAGACACACACCCCCCCATGCACACACACGCCCTGACATATAGACACACACATATGTACACACACAAAAATAGACACACACAGACATATACATAGACACACATACACACATAGACGTATACACAGACACAGACATACAAACATGCATGCACAAACATGCACACAGACATTTACACAGACAAAAACAGATACACACATCCAACACATCAGAAAACAGACATATACACACACGCATGCGCAGACACACATGCACACACAGACATAAACTGACACATAGACATAAACCCTGAAATGTACAATAGAGACACAGAGATATATGCACATTGAGGGGCTAACATGCAAATACACACAGGCATATACACAGACATAAACCCACATATACACATACACACAACAAACATCCACAGAGTCTCAGAGACGCATAGACATTAGACTTACACACGTGCCCACCCACAGAAACACAAAGACATGCAGATATATCCGTGGACACACAGACAAATGCACGCACACAGATACACACTGACAGATATAGACATAGACACATGCATATACAGACATACAAATGTAAAATCACACACGTGTATACTCATAGACACACATTCACACAGACACAACATGAGCAAAGGTAAATGAACGCAGATATATACACACAAGGGAATGTCCTACATGCCGCACCAGCACTTCAGGCCACAAAGGAGAGGTAAAGGTAAAGGTAAAGGCCCTCCCGTTGATCGTCGATTTGCTCGAGCGGGCCCAGTAACGTCTCCATTGGAGACTTTGTTGTTACTGTGTCTGGCATATCGAATACTCTCGGTAGCTTGCCGGGCTCTCCGAGAGGGGCGGAGGAATCGAACTCGGGTTGGCCATGTTGGCCGTGTGTAAGGTGAACGCCCTACCCGCTGTGCTATCGCTCCAGCCCACAAAGGAGAGAAGATAAATAAAAAGCAATTGAATTACTGACCCTCCCTATACCATGGGACTTCTTGGCCTAGCTACAACAGAGTGGATGATCCCTGCAGATTGGGAATAATCTGCATGTCTCCCCTGCCAAATCTTTACAACTTAAAACATACTAGGGGTGATGAGGCTTTAGGTGGGGGATTAGAAATGAAAAAGCTAACACCTAGATGGGTATCTCTATGGATCAACTGACAGGAACTGTGATTTGGGCAGATGGAAATCTACAATCTACTTATGGCAACAGGTTATTCCTCAAGTTCATGACTCTTACCCAAAAGCTTTGGGGGAAAGTTTCCCAAGATTCACAGTTCAGCTCTTTGTTAATGGTTAGAAAGGCTGAAGTAACCTTATGTGGAATTCACTGCCCGATTAAAAGACAATTTGACTAAGACTGCTCCCACTTGTGGGACTCGTGATATGCTGCTGCGTATCTTCTCCTTCAACAATGCTAAGGCAGACTGTCAGAGGGGCTTAATAGCAGTAAAAGCAGCAAGGTGGATTATATCAAGGCTTGCGGTGATGTAGGGTACTGCACACAGCAGAAACAGCATTATGCATAGCAAAAATGCACACACCTAAATTGTGGGGATATTACTTAGAACACATGGTAATACAATCTGAAGAACTGTGAGTAATGAGGTGGACTTCACAATCAGAGTCCTCTGCAATGGTTAGAAAATGTATAGTCTTAGTATGCAACAGCAGACTGCAGCCATTCAGATGGATGGCTTAATAAACAAATATAGAATCCAGTCAGGCAATGAATCTTACAAAAGGATTGTAAGTCATATCCATAATTTCTAACAGCAAACTGAGCCTCAGAACAATTTCAAAGTAAGTCAATGAATGACAAATATTTGTTACAGTGCCTGTTTTGTTTAATTGATTTGTGACCCATCAGGCAGCACCCAGGGCTTACTCCTGGCTCAGAGCTCAGGAATCACTATTGCATGGCTGAGGGGACCCTATGGAATGCCAGGGATCAAACCTATTATGGACTTGTGAAATCCAGGTGCTTAGCTGCTATACCCTTGCTCCAGGTCCTAATAACAGCACCTTTAATACCAAATGAAACTATCACTGTACTGGACTAGGTAGAGAAACCTAGAGGACAAGGAGAAGAAAATGGTGCATGAAGCACATGTGTATAAATTAATGAAAATGACCAAGGACAAGGTCAGGTTCTAATAATTCAAATGAAGTGTGTGACACTACGGGAGAATGGAAACTGCATCCAAAAGCATGACTACAGTTCGGGGCTTATAAATCCAAACAAGTGACGTGAGTCTAGGACCACCTGACCACCTAGGAGCTCCAAAGTAATCTATAGGGGATGATTAAAGACATGCATGTATTTCTAGAGCAGGAACCCAAAAGATCTAGTTCTGAATATCAATGTACACATTTCCTACTTACTACAAAAGACACACACTCCCCTCCCACCCAGAATAAAAAGCCACCCTTCATCACAACTATGAGTTCCATGAATAACAAATGGGCTTTTGAATCTAGTAAAATTAATTGTACACAGCTCCGAAATGACACAAGGAACCACCACGGTATGTGAGTCTGAGCCTAAAATCTAAAAGTGAGCCAATATAATTTTCATTACTTTTTATTAGCAGTGCTATACAGCCTCTCAGCATCACTTTGGTGATACTCCTGGTTTTGTCAAGCTCTACCGTGCTCTACCAAAAACACCTGAAATAAGATTGTACACCAACAGAAGGCTGCAGTATGCAAAGCAAATATAGCAATGCTGCTGAAGGAAGCGTAGACAGACCCTCTACCTCAAATCACTTCACCATGAGTCTCAAGTTCTCCACGTTGGACAGAATCAAACAGTGGGCAAAGAGCGGCACATGGCTATTTAGCACTCACTTGGCAATATGATAAGTAAACTGAAGTACTACCATTATGGCGGGGATCAATTAAAAGGAAAAGAAATGAATCATTTATGTCTGTTGGTTTTCGCATTGAACACACACACACTAGCACTCAGATATAACACCAGGATCTGGGCTCGGGATCATGAAGTTACCAGTGGAAACGAAATCTGGCCCTTCTGTAAGCTGCAGCACATGTTCTATCTGGACCATCCCTCATTTAAAACCAGCAAGTGGTAAAAATACAAAGAAAAACACTTCAGCATGGGGGGTCACAACCCTTGCACACACAAGACCCAGAGCTAAGTAACTGGCACTTCGGCCCCAACCACAGCAATGTAATGTGAAGCCTGGTGGTCCCCGACCATCACACTTAGTGTTCCCAGTGGCGCACAGTGATCTGGCAAGCCAAGCATGCCCTAGGGGCTACCATGGGCCCATCTGCAGCCACAGGAGGGAACAGAATTCTATAATCCTGCCTTATGATGCGCTTCTGGACAACACCACAGGTGTTCATTGCCTGTTTATGCTCAGAATTGAACCCAAATGCTGCTCAGAGGACATACAAAGGATGAAACTGGGTGGGTGATCTGGTGGCCTAAGAAACAGCATCCCCCTAAAATGTATGTCTTGTTCCAAAGAACCAGGACTTTGTGGAAGGGGGGAGAATTAGGGCTGGTAATTGTGCCCCCCGCTATTCAGGTCTCCCAAAGAAGAATAGAAAGAGCTATGCTTGGAATATCACGTTTCACTCAAATGAGAGAAAGAATCCAGAGTTCTTGACATCCGTCAACGATCAAGAATCAGGGACGAATAAGAGAAGGAAGACATGGAGGGTGCGGGATCCCGGAGGAAAAGAAAAAAGAAAAAACAGGTTCCAAAAAGAGCCGAGAGCACCGGGAAGTTCCAGATGGAGTAGGCGCCGCATCCCGCCTCCCCCAGATGGAACCCTGGTGACCAGAAGCCTCTACAAACACAGCTCGAGTATGCGGGAACGAGGACTTTTTCTCAAATCTGCCGGACTACACCTCCCAGGTAACCTCTGATCCCGGAAGTCATGCCCACAGCCCGCCCCCCAGCGCCATCTTTGAAACGTTCAGAATAAGAGAAGGAAGACATGGAGGGTGCGGGATCCCGGAGGAAAAGAAAAAAGAAAAAACAGGTTCCAAAAAGAGCCGAGAGCACCGGGAAGTTCCAGATGGAGTAGGCGCCGCATCCCGCCTCCCCCAGATGGAACCCTGGTGACCAGAAGCCTCTACAAACACAGCTCGAGTATGCGGGAACGAGGACTTTTTTCAAAACGACATCTCTCTATATACAAAGTGATCAATGAGAAGTAAACC
The DNA here is from genome assembly GCF_029834395.1 of Sorex fumeus. NCBI lineage: Eukaryota > Metazoa > Chordata > Mammalia > Eulipotyphla > Soricidae > Sorex > Sorex fumeus. The sequence goes on from NW_026606082.1 coordinate 408,248, forward strand.
ACCCAATCTTTCTCCCTGAAAATCAGAGTTAAGTTTGGAGCATGGCCACAGCCCCAGAAACACAAGGACTTAATGCAGAACACAGCAGCTTGGAGCAGAAAAGTGAACGGACTATGCGTTGATCCAGCCCATCAAGTCTGCTGGAGGGGAAAGGGTGTTGCCCCATTCGCCCTCTCTTCTCTGGAAAGAAGGATGGCGGCCGCATGGGAGCCTTGTGGACAGCAGGTATGAGCCGGGGGTGTGGGGGCGACTAAAACCTCATGGGAAGGGGGGCGTTCCAGTCCGTCCTTCACGCCCTACCGAGGTCACCAGTCACCCCTCACGAGCGGCTCTCCAGCACGGCCACAGCCCCAGAAGCACAAGGGCTTAATGCAGAACCCAGCAGCTTGGAGCAGAAAAGTGAAAGGATTATGCATTAATCCAGGCAATCATTTCTGCCCAGAGGGGAAAGGGTGTTGCTCCCTTCCGCCCTCCTCCCTCTGGAAAGAAAGATGGCGGCCACATGGGGGCCTTGTGGACAGCAGATATGAGCCGGGGGTGTGGGGGCGACTAAAACCTCATGGGAAGGGGGGCGTTCTGGTCCGTCCTTCACGCCCTACCGAGGTCACCAGTTGCCCCCCACGAGCGGCTCTCCAGCACAGCCACGGCCCCAGAAGCACAAGGACTTAATGCAGAACCCAGCAGCTTGGAGCAGAAAAGTGAACGGACTATGCGTTGATCCAGCCCATCAAGTCTGCTGGAGGGGAAAGGGTGTTGCCCCATTCGCCCTCTCTTCTCTGGAAAGAAGGATGGCGGCCGCATGGGAGCCTTGTGGACAGCAGGTATGAGCCGGGGGTGTGGGGGCGACTAAAACCTCATGGGAAGGGGGGCGTTCCAGTCCGTCCTTCACGCCCTACCGAGGTCACCAGTCACCCCTCACGAGCGGCTCTCCAGCACGGCCACAGCCCCAGAAGCACAAGGGCTTAATGCAGAACCCAGCAGCTTGGAGCAGAAAAGTGAAAGGATTATGCATTAATCCAGGCAATCATTTCTGCCCAGAGGGGAAAGGGTGTTGCTCCCTTCCGCCCTCCTCCCTCTGGAAAGAAAGATGGCGGCCACATGGGGGCCTTGTGGACAGCAGATATGAGCCGGGGGTGTGGGGGCGACTAAAACCTCATGGGAAGGGGGGCGTTCTGGTCCGTCCTTCACGCCCTACCGAGGTCACCAGTTGCCCCCCACGAGCGGCTCTCCAGCACAGCCACGGCCCCAGAAGCACAAGGACTTAATGCAGAACCCAGCAGCTTGGAGCAGAAAAGTGAACGGACTATGCATTGATCCAGGCCATCAAGTCTGCCGGAGGGGAAAGGGTGTTGCCCCATTCGCCCTCTCCTCTCTGGAAAGAAAGATGGCGGCCACATGGGAGCCTTGTGGACAGCAGGTATGAGCCGGGAGTGTGGGGGCGACTAAAACCTCATGGGAAGGGGGGCGTTTCGGTCCGCCCTTCACGCCCTACCGAGGCCACCAGTTGCCCCCACGAGCGGCTCTCCAGCACGGCCACAGCCCCAGAAGCACAATGACCTAATGCAGAACCCAGCAGCTTGGAGCAGAAAAGTGAACGGACTATGCGTTGATCCAGGCAATCATTTCTGCCCAGAGGGGAAAGGGTGTTGCTCCCTTCCGCCCTCCTCCCTCTGGAAAGAAAGATGGCGGCCACATGGGAGCCTTGTGGACAGCAGGTATGAGCCGGGGGTGTGGGGGCGACTAAAACCTCATGGGAAGGGGGGCGTTTCGGTCCGCCCTTCACACCCTACCGAGGCCACCGGTTGCCCCCCGCGAGCGGCTCTCCAGCACGGCCACGGCCCCAGAAGCACAAGGACTTAATGCAGAACCCAGCAGCTTGGAGCAGAAAAGTGAACGGACTCTGCATTGATCCAGGCCATCAAGTCTGCCGGAGGGGAAAGGGTGTTGCCCCATTTGCCCTCTCCTCTTTGGAAAGAAAGATGGCGGCCACATGGGAGCCTTGTGGACAGCAGGTATGAGCCGGGAGTGTGGGGGCGACTAAAACCTCATGGGAAGGGGGGCGTTTCGGTCCGCCCTTCACACCCTACCGAGGCCACCGGTTGCCCCCCGCGAGCGGCTCTCCAGCACGGCCAGGACTCCAGAACACAGAAACCAATTTCTTAACTATCTGACTTTCAGTAGAAATACTTCCAGGGTCAATAGGTAAAAGAGCAGAAATCCAAAACCAACATTTAATTCTTGAACCCAGCCGTAGAAAGCAAATCACTTCACAATGCTTTTTCAGCATGTCTGATTTGGGGGGGGGGGGGTAAACTCTAAATAATAGTGGTGAATCTTTTATTGAAACAATGAATCTAATCAAAGCAGATAGAGTGTTAACTAGAATTCATCTGCTTCACAGGGACGGGGAGGGGTGGGGGGGTGGGGTTTTATTGGGGTTCTTCATGGTAAAAAATAAGTATTGGTAAAGGGAAATGTGTTTGATATTTGCATGACTGAGACATAAACCTGAAAGCTTTGTAACCTTTCCCACAGTGATTCAATAAATAAATTAAAAAATAAAAAATAAAAAAAAAAAAAAAGAATCAGGGACGCTGTCTCATTTGCCAAGGTGTCGAAAATCAGATGGGCTGGTCACGTAATGAGATTTAAAGACGACCACTGGACTAGAGCTGTTACCGACTGGATTCCACGGGATGTGAAAAGACCGCGTGGCCGCCCACCTACCAGATGGTCAGACTTCTTCGTCAAGATCATGAACGATCGGTTTGAGGCCCTTCATGTTCCCAGAGCAAATAGATGCCATTGGGCTACACCAGCACGTGACAGGGACAATGGAGACGTTACTGGCGCCCGCTCGAGCAAATCGATGACTAACGGGAAGTTAAGTGATTAAGTGATTAAGTGAATTGTGCCCCCGCAACAATGCCCTTGCTTTGCATATGGAAGGTCAGAGATCAATGATGGAGCAGCAGAAACTAGTCAGAAGAGATGAAATACTTCTTAGTGCTGCAAACTGTGGATTTCTTAAAGTATAATCCCCTTATCATGTTTATAGTGATGTGAATGAACACAGCCAGGAAATAGCTGTATGATGTAAATGAACGCACACAGAAAGTATGCAACAAGGATTCTGTATGTTACAGGCTTTACACCTTCTAAAAAGTGAGGAACTTAATTCATGAATCATAGAGTTAGTCTTTGTAAAAGCTGAAAAATATTAAACACAGTTAAATGCCACAAAGCCTGGCAGAGGGACAAAGCCACGCGGGTTCCGGGGCCAAGATCTCCAAGCCTATTCGGATTGGAGTTGAGCATCCTCCACCCAGATCCTCCAAATTCCAGTAGGCGGGGGTCACACCCACCACCTCGCCCCCTGGCGCTGTGTAATCCCATCAGCGGCCAAGACTCAGAGACTATAAAATCCAGCTCCCTGAACTGCGCGGCCGCGAATGACATCTTATCAGGACATCTTTTTATGACATCTTATTATCTCATTCCTACTTTGGACAAACTTGCAGGCTATCGAATGTAGCCTGCCCACATGGCAGAGTCTGGCGAACTCCCCGTGGCGTACCAAATATGCCAAATACCAGTAACAATGATGGGTCTCATTCTCCTAAAGAGCCTTGAATATAATCTCAGGGCTAGGATGAAAGAGACATTACTGGGGCCTGCTCGAGGCAATCGACGAATAACAGGATGATGAATGAATGAATGAAAAAATGCCACAAAAACTTTTACACATGATGTGGAAAATGTGCATATGACACGACACACGTGTGTTGTGTGTGGTCGGCGACGACTCACCTTTGCACAGCACCTCAGGCAACTCTGGAGCTGGAAGCTAACACTGTTGTGGCAGAAGCAGGAGCAGTCACATGGGTCTCCAGTGGAAAACGATGAGCACCCACTTATAAACGCGTTCTGAGGCTGTGGAGGTTGACAGTGAAACTTAGAAAAGAGGCACACACTGGTGACTGAAAAGCCATAGATATGGTCAGGGACACAATATGAGTGAAAAGGCTAGAGTGACATTTATAAGTGGTCACTGGCATGATGCCCAGCACACTCCATTTCTATGGATTTCTCCTTTAGACCTTTCTGGGGGTGGTGGTCACCCAGTGTTCTCAGATCTGTAGGCTCCTATGACTAAGTCTATCACTGTACAGAGGCAGAGCGGTGTGTGAGGACATGCCACCCTCCATCTGACAGTGAGCACTAGTCGTTGTCTCCGACAAGGGGAAGCCAACCTGTTATGCTACAATCCCCTAGCCCATCACACAGGCCTTCACACATGCCAAGCTTGTTGCCTTCCTACTGATCCTCATTGTAATGCCTTGTCTTGACTGCACAGGAGCAACTGTGAATTCTTAGCTCATTCACACTCAAAATGAATGCAGTCTTAGAAGTAGTGCTGCCTTCGGACACTACATGATCTTTTAGAACTTCTCCCTTGGGACACTTATGCTAAGAAAGGGGAGTAATGAACTTCTTATAGTAACGTAAGCCACTCCCCTGAAGGGAATCACAGTCCCCACACCAACAGGCAATCAATCAATCAGTTCTACCTCTAAAGCTCAGGAGCTCTGACCCATTCCGTAAAACTTATAAAATCTCTTACAAAGATGTTTGTCCCATTATACTAAAGCCCAGAGATGTGTAAAGGGCTAGCTTGAAGAGATTAATATAGTGAGGCATTTGACATATGAATGCTGTTCTCCTTCTGATAATCACTTAGTCTAAGAAATAAATGTTCTATGTGGAGGGAGATTAGTCAATGCTTTCAGTCTGTGAGGATGTTATCCCCCTGATCCCACACTTTTTTCTTCCCATATTTCCATATCTTAATCCTCGCAGTGTCCTTATTTCAAGCCTGTTCAGCTCGATCTGGCCACAGGCAATAGGTGATTTTCAAAAAAAATGTGTGTGCCAGTTACATGAGAAGTGTTCCCAGTGTATGAATGCAGACGACTCAGCTGTGTGTAGTACCTCTGCTCAAAACAGCTTGTGAACGCACAGTGACCACTGTTATGGCAAGAAGGAATAGGAAACAACGGGTCTCTGGTGTCATGAGATGAGTGGCTAGCAGGTGGGGCAAAGAAGCCATATTGCCTGGATTATGGAGGTTGTCAGGAAAACCTAGAAATCGGTTAAGACTGTGTAAACTCAAAAAAGGGGCACAGCTGTGGCGGCGGTTCTATCTCTCCTGCCACCCGCGTTCGGAAGTCTCACCCTTCTTCCCCCACCCCGGGGAGGTCGATGGTGATGGGCAGGTGAAGGAAGGAAATGAGGGCCAAGCTGGTTGGTCTTAGTCGCAGTTTATTCCAATCCTCTCTCCATCCACACCAGTCTCTCTTCTCTGCCTCTGCCTCCTGCTTCTTCCTCCCCCATGCTACTTCATTCTTCTTCTCCATGCCCCTTCCTCCTCCTTCTCTGGATTCTGGATTCTGATTCTCATCTCCTTTCTCCTCCTTCTGATCCCCCAGCCCACTCTTACAGTCTAGTTAAATCCCAACGCATGAGGGGTTGGGGTAATAATTACACATTGGTGTGGTCACAAACAATAGGGGTAGAATTCTTTCCCTCAGGGAAAGCCGCTCCTGGGACAGATCCTCTCTCAGCAGGATGACCCACCCTAGAGTAGAATCCTATGGGTGTATCTCTCCTCTCCTTGTCCAACAAGCATATAAGCATATATAATATAAATCATTTTGTATGGATACAGTAAGGTAAAGGTAAAGGTAAAGGCCCTCCCGTTGTTCGTCAATTTGGTCGAGCGGGCCCAGTAACGTCTCCATTGGAGACTTTGTTGTTACTGTGTTTGGCATATCGAATACATCACGGGTGACTTGCCAGGCTCTGCCGTGCGGGCGAGATACTCTCGGTAGCTTGCCGGGCTCTCTGAGAGGGGCGGAAGAATCGAACTCAGGTTGGCCATGTTGGCTGCGTGCAAGGCAAATGCCCTACCACTGTGCTATCGCTCCAGCTGCCCTCCTAGGGCCATCCCGATCTCAGACTATAGTGCTCAGGCCAGATAGTCTTTCCCACCCCTAACAGGATCCTAGTCTCGTCGTTACTTTTGGATCATGACAGCATTTGTATATGATCAAACTCTTAACCTATAGTTAAGAATCGTGGCACTTTGGCCTGGCCCATTTCGAAGCCAGGGTAGCTCACCACTTGCCCTGGGTCCATTCAGTCCCTCGTCGGGACCCTGCTTTGGGGTGTTAGGAACTAAGGGCAACTGAGCCTTAAGTCGAGAAAGCAGATGCCCGGGAGTGAATAATATTCAAAGTCAATTAAATCCTAAGTTACGAAGCATAATTTTAACGGTCTTCCTGTATCCACACAAAAAGGGCATTGCTTTAAAGTAAACTGGTCATAAGGCATAAGGAGAGGAGAAAGGCAATATTTCACTCATCATATAAAATCATAAATTTTTGAGGAATCTAACCTTACAAATTAACAGAGTCTGATTAGGGGGAAAACTGATTAATTAGTTGGGGAGAAGAGCATAGGGAAGAATTTACAGATAAACACAATGGAATGGAAATGCCTCAGGAGCACTGTGATGGGTGTAACCAGATAAACCTAAGCTCCTTGTGGAGAAAGGACAAAGCAATGTCATCCTACATAAGACCTTTCAAAAATCATGCTTAAGATAAACCGAATACAGGTAAGGATATGCTGCCACGAGCAGGAGACTATCATTTAATAAGGACTCCCTGGATGATCCCCAGGACACCGACAGACCCAAAGTCACAAGGTGCGCAGCCCCAAACAAACAAGTACAAAAGAAATGCACTGAAAAGGACCACACTCCTATGAATAAGCCCATCACCGTTGGGGATCTCAAGTGAGAACCAGGAAACTTGAACCTCGAGGTCACGTTCAGCGACAGTCAAGGCAGTATTCAGGGAAAAGGCAGCCTCTGAAAATCTGCTCAACGTTCTAAAACACTTATTTGTAAGTCACTGTGGATTCATACACACGTGCACCTCCCCAGCAAATTCCAAAGAGGCCATGAAATAAAAGCTTTATGATTGCAGTGCAACCCACAGGCAAGACACAATGTTTTGGCTTCAGAACTATGGACAGAACCCAGAGCCTCAGCGCCAGGTACCACGCGGCAGCATCTTCAAGAAGAAACCAGTGAGGTCCGCCGCCTACAGCCACTGCGGGTACCGTGCCCGGCAGGGTGTCGAGACACCGCCCCACGGCCGAGCGCGACTCTGCCCAGGGTGCTGAAAGGCGACTCGGGCGGTCCCATGCCCGGGGGCGCGCACGGCACCCCAGGGCGCCCGCCCCTTCCGCCGCGGAAACCCGGTGTCTGCAGGGTCCAGACGCAGGGACAACACAGGGACGGCCGTCGGCAGGGTCAGACAAACGGCCTGGCCCGGGTCCCAGCCTGCATCCCTGGGGAAGTCGGCGGACGCGGCGCCGAGCAGGAAGGCGGAGTCGGGTCCGGGCGGGCGGCCCCGGGGCGCGGGCGGCGCTGGAGCCGCGGCTCGGGTCGCCCCCGCGGCTGTTTCCCCCGAGCTGTCCCCAGGCTGGTCCCCGGCCCCGAGCTCTTCCCTAGGACCCTTCCCGCTCCCCTCAAACTCCTCCGCAGAGAAGAGCGTTTCGCCTCGGCGAGGAGCAAAGGAACCAACACGCGGGGACTCGGGCCCAGGGAGCCCCCTCGGCCGGCGGAACACCCAGGCGGACCCGCTCACCTGCGCGCCCCCGGGAGCCGGCAGCGCCCGGCGCCCAGGGGGGCGCGCGTGGGGGAGGGCGCACGCGGGGGGCGGGGAAGCCCCAGGGAACCGGCTCCCTCGGACCACTGAGACGCAGCGGCTGAGCCCGGACCCCCACGGAGAGAACCCCGCCGCCCCACTGCGCGGACCCCCTGGGACCGAGAGGCCCGTCCACGCCCGGTTCTCCCGTCCGCGCCCACGCACCTGTGTCGCGGGGCCCCGCAGGACCGAGCCCTGCCCTGAAACCGCGCCCGAAGCGGCCCCGAGGCTGGGGCAGGTCGAGGTCCTCCCAGCGGTGGGGCTGTGGCAGGAATCAACTGAAGGAAACCGGGACCCGGATCTCAGGCAAGCGGGCGCAGGTGTCGTGCAGGTGAGGCCACGCCCCCAGGCATCACGCAGGTGAGGCCACGCCCCCAGCCGGCACACAGGTGAGGCCACGCCCCCCTCCCCGGTATCCTGCAGGTGAGACCACATTGGGAAATGTGCACTGGGAAAAGGAGGGGTGTTGGAACGCTGAACAATTAAAACTCAATCATGAACAACCTTGTAACTGTATCTCATGGTGATTCACTTTTTTTTAAGCTGGAGAAAAAAAAGAATAGAAAGCACAAGTATTTCAAGAAGGCCTCAAATAAAATTAACCTTCAGGAAGAATGCACGAGCAGACATCCCACACTCTGGCTTTGCAACAACTGGTGAGGAGAGGATATGACAATCTCTACTCTAAGGATGCACTCAGCACCAAGATGTTGTGTGGAAACAAAACCAATCATGCCAGCGGTCAGAGAGATTACAGCCGGTAGGGTGCTTGACTTGTACACTGCTGATCTGGATTGGATTTGATTCTCCGCATTCCATATGACCCTGGAGCACCGTCAGGAGTGCTCCCTGAGCACAGCACCAGGAGTATTTATTTTTTTAAGAATAATGCCACTGTACATAAACAATGTGGGAAATCCATGTGAGCAAGTAAACTAGGAAAGGCAGCCCAGTAAGAACCATGACCTGGTGCTTGAGCGATTGCACAGTCAATAGGGCATTTGCCTTGCATGCGGCTGACCTGGGTTCGATTCCCAGCATCCCATATGGTCCCCCAGCACTGCCAGGAGTAATTCCTGAGTGCATGAGCCAGGAGAAACCCCTGCGCAACACCGGGTGTGACCCAAAAAGTCAAAAAAAAGAGAGAGAGAGAGAGAGAGAGAGAATCATGACCTGAGGAATCACTACAAGTATATGTGAAAATGGCAATCCAAAACAAATCACAAATCTTGCACATGAGCAATCATGTGGAAGTTCTACAAATGTTCACAGTATGCTGTAAAAATTTACTTGATGATGTAGTTGTTCACCTATGCTATTCAGAAGACTCACTACCAAGGCATACAAATGGTACTTCCCAGGAAGGCTCCTATAGAAAAGATGATATGTTTTCAATAACTGTTAAAATATCTCAGGGCATCAGTAGATATTCCACACATGAAGAAAACAGTACTGAATCCCTGAAACATAGTGTGTCCACACTATGTTTGTATATATACAGATGTGGTTCTAGTGGACCGGGATAAAAAACCACTGGGCCTGAGTAGCATTCAACCCATCTTCCCAAACAAGAACCTAACTATCCATCAAGTTGGAAAAATATCACAAGTAACAGCTACCATGTACCTGAGCATCAATGAGAACACTAACAGTGAAAGAAAGGGAAAAGACCTGAGAACAATCAACCACTTGGATCCAGCTGGGTCCCTCATGGCTTGCACATGATCACCTGTGAAAGTGCAAAAGACTATTTGAAGTAGTGTTGTGTACAGGAGACTGAAGGCATAAACAAAGCCAAAGGTGACCAATGGGAATGGTGATAACATTGGTCAGGAAAGGAAACTGGCAAAGAATTCAGTGACATCAGAACTGAAGATAAAATGGTCCAATTTATGGAATAGTGGACAGCATACACAAAAGCAGGAGTCACTGTGTATGTGTGTGGGTAGAGATACAAGACAGCTATGCCTGGTGTGGTCAACATAGCAGTACTCCACATGTAAATTGTGATGCTTCTATTTGGAGAGAATGGCACTCATAATAGTACACAACATAGTGAATGTATAGTAATAGTGCAGGCTGCACCATTCAAATCAATGTTTCATAAGCAAATATCAAGTCTGGAAAGGTAATAAACATTATGAAAGGACTGCAAGTCAGATTAATAATTGCATAACAGCAACCCCATCATCAGAATAATTCCAAAGTAAGTCTTTGAACAGCAAGCTTTAATGATAACAACATAATCTTTCGGGTTTTTATGATACACCCAGGGGCACTCAGAGCCTACTCAGAGATCACTTCTGGAAGGCTCAAGGAACCCTCGGGAGTACCAGGAACTGAACACAGATCACCATGCAAGGAAAATTCCCAACCTACTACACCAACATTTCAGCCCATCACAATTAAAGTTGTACTATTAAGTAAAAAACAATTGCTGTGCACTCAGCTCAGTAGAAAGCCACTCTAGAAATGGTGAGGAATAAAGGGTATATGACTTGGTATTCTATGTAACAACAGGCATATCAATCAAAAAGAACTTCATCTATGTATACATATATGTATATATAGATACATATTATACATATATGTGTTAACTTATTATACATTTTATGGCACTTAGTCTGCCCGTGTTTGATGCCAGGGTAGCTTGTGGATTGTCCTGAGTCCATCCAAGTCCCTGACCAGGACTCTCCTTTAGGGGTGTTAGGAAATAAAAGAAGACAAGATTAGGTCAGAATTAATTAAAATGCATGAGATGAAGGAAGAAGAAAGTGTGCACCAAAAGCTAGCTATCCTGACAGAGTAAAATAAGCACTGCACCTGGCAAAAGAGCAAGATACAAGCCAATCTGTAAGGAACAAAGATCTGCATACATTTCAAGGATCTGAACCCAAGGAAATCAGGCAGGTTCTGAGCACCAATGCACATATCCCACGCTAACTACTAACTCCCCAAGCCCACCAATCCCCCCAAAAATGTATCACAACTGCTGCGATCTATGCATGTGATACCATACAATATCTGACAAATACCTTAACAACAGGAACTAATGGGTTGCTGACTTAGTAACCAAGTTGTTCCCTGCCCTAAAAATAATGTGATAAACCACCACGGTATGCAAGTCAAAGCATAAAATCTACCAATGGAGCCAAGCAATCATTCTTGGTTTTTTTTTTTATTAACTTGCCTGAGTAACACCAAGCAGTGTAAAACTAAAATCCCTCAACATTCAGGATACTCATGACTTTGCCAAGTTCTATCAGCCCCTCTGGAAACACTTGAACTATGATAAATGCTTACTGCGGTAAACAAAACGAAAAGCAAATATGTCAAGACTGCCTGAAGAAAGGTACAGTGACACTATGTCTGATATCACTTTGCATAATCTCCCAGTATTCACTTAAACAGTCATCTTAAATTTACTTAATACTTCTTGTCATTTTGTATGGGTGACTCTTCCTGGGGACACCTCGCTATATGTCCCAGACTACAGTCCTCAGGACAGGTTAGTCTTTCCTAACCCAGCAGGGCCCTTATTCAGTTACTTCTTTTTGGGTCATGACAGAGTTTGTTCCATAGTCGTGCTCTTAACTTATTATATATGTATATATACAGACCAGGCACAAAGGCAGTGGTCCTGAGAACTGCAGTGTTGGAAGGGTGTAGTAATTTTATATCTCAATAATATAAAGTTAATATTTTATTTATCTTAAATATGGGCTGGAGCAATAGCGCAGCGGTAGGGCATTTGCCTTGCGTGCAGCCAGCCAGGCCGAGCCGGGCTCAATTCCTCCGCCCCTCTCGGAGAGCCCGGCAAGTTACCGAGAATATCTCGCCCGCACGGCAAAGCCTGGCAAGCTCCCCGTGACGTATTCGATATGCCAAACACAGTAACAAGAAGTCTTGCAATGGAGACGTTACTGGGCCTGCTCCAGCAAATCGATGAACAATGGGAGGACAGTCCCACAGTGCTACATCTTAAATATATTAAAATGAAATTACCTTGTGTTTTCTGAATGATGATCTTGTGGATTAATTATAAATGATATTGCGGAGTACTGGGAACTGAAGCAATAGAAGTAAAAGAATTACCTAAGTGAAAAAGTTAGGTTTTGTACACAGGCATACTGGGTCAGTGCTTAACTTCTATAGAAGTCATTCTCTCTTGAAAAGTCATTATGCAGCTCTAGGGGATTTTATTTTTTTAATTTTTTTATTTTTATTAGTGAGACACCATGAAGTAAAGTTGAAGAGTTACAAATTTTTGTGCTTGGGTTTCAGTTATACAATGATAAAATACCTATCCCTCCACCAGTGCCCATTTCCCACCACCACGGATCCCAGTATCCCTCCCAACCCCCATCCCCCATCCCACCCTGCCTCTGTGGCAGGACATTCCCTTTTGTTCTCTCTCTCCTATTGGGTGTTGTGGTTTGCAAAAGAAGCAATGGACGGAAACATGTTTGGCCTATAGTCTACTTTCAGCATGATTAAAAAAAACTGGGCGAAACAAATATTAGATCCTGGACTATCTATGCAAGTGAAAAAGAAAATGCTAGGGGGAAACGTTTCTCCTTGGTAACAGCATTGTTAGATAATTGTACATCACTGCTGAATAGTACACTTTGTGTAATCTTCAGCACCTAAATTCTGATAAAAGAGAATTAGTGATGAGCAATAAGTTACCAACAACGGGAAATAGTAATGAGATAAGAAGGCTATAATTTTCATACATCTTCACTCTCCTGTTTGCTTATCTTCGGGGCCCAAACTGTTTCCTCGCCTATGTACATGAGTGCTTCAGTAATGGATCTGGAGCTAAATGTATGAAGGATGCTACCCTAAATACTTTTTTTCAGTTTTGAGTCTAGTCAGGTGGTGCTCAGAGCTTACTTTTGACTCTGCACTCAGATTTCACTCCTGGTAGGACTTAGTTCCTTGGACTAATTCCACATAGGCCATGTGCAAAGCAAGAGCCCTACCCACTGTATGTTCTCTCCAGTCCCCAAATTCTATTTTTGTTGGCATGGTGAGCAAGGTACCACTAATAGTGGCTGGTGATAAGTATCATGTCTGTCTCCTTCACTTTTCTGTACTAGTTAGTTTAAGAATTATCAAAATTATCCCTGAGAAGGGCTGGAGCAATAGCACAGCGGGTCGGACGTTTGCCTTACACGCTGCCGACTGGGCCAACCTGGATTCGATTCCTCCACCCCTCTCGGAGAGCCCAGCAAGCTACTGAGAGTATCTCACCCACACAGCAAAGCTTGACAAGCTCCCCGTGACATATTCAATATACCAAACACAGTAACAAGTTTCACAATGGAGACATAATGAAGAGCCTTGGCAGCCAATCACCCTCCCTGGAAATTCTAAATACAACCATTCTACTGAGGATTTTTTCTTTTATTTGGGGATCCGGTGTGTAGCCGTAGGGTTCTGGGGACCATGAGGAATGCCTGGGATTGAATCTCACCTGCCACAAGCAAGGTAAGTTTCATTAATTTTTTTTTCTTTTTTGGGTCATACCCGGCGATGCTCAAGGGTTACTCTTGGCTTTGCACGCAGGAATCACTCCTGGAGGTGCTCAGGGAGCATCTGAAAAATTCTGAGGGACCTAGGGAGCTATAGCGAGTTCTGGAGAGAGATTAGGACCAGGGGTGACATTTCCTAGAGAAACAGAGACACCCCACAGAGCCCTCTCACAGTGCGTTGGCGGAAGAGCCCTGGCCCGACTTTCCTGCCTAAAGATTTCCAGCCCTTGGGTTCGCTTCCATGGGAACCTGCGGGTCACTAGGATGCAGCAGGCCGCCCCAGGCTGTGCGCGGTCCCGAGCATCGAGGGCGCTGGCCTCGCATGGGTGTTGGGACTGAACCCAGCAGCATGGCAAAGTGCTTTGCCCGCAGTCAAGCCCCGGTTCCTGTCCCGGTCACCCCACACCTTCGCCTTCCGTGGGGGAAGGTGGAGGAAGGAAGACTCAGCTCGGCATGCCCCGTTTGGCGTGAAGGAATCCTCCGCCAAAGGCTTTTGTTTGTTTGTGTTCCGGGAACCACACCCAGCGAGATTTGGGATCATCCCTGCCCCTGCATTCAGGGATCCCTCCTGAAGGTCACCCCATACAAGGCAAGCAAGCGCCTTCCCGGCCCAGGATTCGATCCGTGGCTGCCCCTAGGCTGCCTGCTTTGATCCTTAATGACCCTATTTTTTTTAATTCATTTATTTATTTAGATTTTGGGGTCATACCCAGCGATGCACAGGGCTTTCCTCCTGGCTGTGCACTCAGGAATTATCCCTGCCGGTGCTCAGGGCACCATATGGGATGCTGGGAATTGAACCCGGGTCAGCTGCATGCAAGGCCAACAACCTACCCGCTGTGCTAGGGCTCCAGCCCCAAGGGCTGGGAATCTTAAGCGTGGCAAAGTCGGCCGCGGTAGTTCCGCCAAAACGCCACGCGATGGCGCTGTGAGGCGTTTCCGTTGCTCCCCAGGGATGTTTCTTTACAAATTTCCTCCCTTGGGCTTGCTCCAATGTTAGGTATGTGATAATCAAGGATCAAGCACGCAGCTTCGGCCTTGCCTTGCCTTCACAGGACCCTCATCTGTCCATCAGCTCCCCATCTGGTAGGCCAGTCATGCCCGGTGGGATTCCTGCGGAGCCAGGAGAGTCCCCTGAGCATCTCTGGGTGTGGCCCCAACCATAAACAAACAAGAAAATTAAAACAAAGCAGCCACAGTCCCTTGATGGCTAGTTCCATCGTCCGAAACTTGGGGGTTCCAAGTTGTATCTTCTTCCATGCCCCCCTCCTCCTTGTAGAAGAGGTTGGGGTACCCTCCGAATGTGGGGTGATGGGGGTTGGGTTGCCCATAACAGAAAACATTTGTAATTGTCTTGGTCACAGTCACAACAAAATGGTTTCAGAACTTTTTTTTTTTTTTTTTTTTTGCCTTTTGGGTCACACCCGGCAATGCACAGGGATTACTCCTGGCTCTGTACTCAGGAGTTACTTCTGGCGGTGCTCAGGGGACGATATGGGACGCTGGGAATCGAACCCGGACTGGCTGCGTGCAAGGCAAACACCCTACCCTCTGTGCTATCGCTCCAGCCTCTTCAGAACGTTTCTTCCTCAGAGCGAAGAGAACAAAAAATAAAAGGAAAATAACCCTTCCTTACTCTTTCCAGACCCGACTCAGACCCCTGCACCCCTCGTTGTCCAGAGATCAAGCCGGGGCAACCCACCCCAACTCCCAGAGGAGATTCAGCTATGTACCCCACAGAGGTCTGAAGGCGGGAATTGGACCCGGGTCACGCGCGTGAAAGACAAGCAACCACAGGGCTCTCCTACCGCTGCACCTGTGCAAGCTGCGTGCTGGATCCTTAATGGCCCCATACCTAACATTGAAGCAAACCCAAGGGTGGAAAATTCTTAGAGAAACGGGTCTGGAGAGGGAGGGAAACGTCCACACCGCCACCTCGTGGAGTTTTACCGGAATTTCCTCCGACCCGAATTTTCCCACGCTTCAGCTTTCCAGCCCTTTTCTTTGTTTGATTCCGTGTGAAGTATAGGGTCATTAAGGATCAAGCAAGCTGCTGGGGCCTAGGCAGCGGGAGCAGAGAGGTTGGGGCTCTTGACTTGCATTCATGGGACCCGGGTCCATTCGTAGCTCCCCACAGGGTTCTCCAGTCATGCCCGAATGATTTCTGAGTCACGTCTGAGTGATTTCAAGTTAGGTCTAGGGTCATTAAGAATCAAGCACATAGTTTGGGCCTATGCGGCACGAGCAGAGAGGCTAGTGCTCTTGCCTGCAGTCACAGGACCCTGGTTCTTTCTCTGGCTCTCCACACAGCCCCACCGTCATGCGGAAGTGATCCCTGAGTCAGAGCCAAGAGAGGCCCTGAGTCAAAGGAACTGGGGGTGGGTTAAGAAGAATTTTAACTAACACACAAATAATGAGCCCAAGACCAAGCAATCTCCCTCTCTGGAAATTCTAAATAAACTTCTACTGAGGATTTTTTTCCTTAACTTTTTGGGTCACACCCAGCAATGCTCAGGGGTTCCTCCAGGCTCTGCACTCAGGAATTACTTCCGGCTGTGCTCGGGGGACCATAGGGGATGCTGGGGATTGAACCCAGGTTGGCTGCGTACAAGGCAAATGCCCTACCCACTGTGCTATAGCTCTAGCCTCAAGGATTTTGCGGGGGAGGGGGGGGCTTTGATGTGGGCCCACAGGGTTCTGGGGACCACTGAGTACCTGGTATTGAACCTTGTCGGCCACAAGCAGGGCAAGATTGTTTTGTTGTTCTTCTCTTCGCTTTGAACAAGAAGAGTTCTGAACCCACTTTGCTCTGTCTGACCCCGCCCTTTGGAAAGGTTTCCTGTTATGGCCAACCCCACTTGCCAACACCCCACGTTCTGCGGGTGACCCAACCCTCTTCTACAAGGAAGAGGGGCCATGGATACAGCAAGATACAGCTCAGAAACCCCACGATGGGGTGAGGGAGTCCGCCATCGAGGCTCTGAGGCTGTTTTGGTTTTATTTATTTTGTTCTTGGTTTGGAGGACGCCGACCCAGCAACACTCAGGGGCTCTCATCGCTCTGACTCAGGCATCACTTCGGCATGACGGTGGGGCTGTATGGAGAGCCAGAGAAAGAACCAGGCTCCTGTGATGCCAGGCAAGAGCACCAGCATATCTGGTCCCGCTGCACAGGCCCAAACTGTGTGCTTGGTTCTTAATGACCCTAGACCTCATGTTGAAGCGAAGAAAAGGGCTGGAAATCTTAAGCGTGGAAAATTCAGGTCGCGGTAGTTCCAGTAGATCACCACGAGATGGCGCGGTGGGAGTTTCGGTCTCTCCCCAGACCCGTTTCTCTAGAATCGTCCACCCTAGGGTTAGCTTCAACGTTAAGTACCGGGCAATTAAGGATCCGGCAGGCAGCTTGCACAGGTGCAGCGGTAGGAGAGCCGTGCGGATGCTTCTCGTTCACGCGGGTGACCCAGGTTCGATTCCCGCCTTCAGACCTCCGTGGGGCACATAGCTGAATCTCCTCTGGGGGTTGGGGTGGGTTGCTCCGGTGTGATGTCTGGACTACGAGGGGTGCAGGGTTTGCTCCCGGTCTGGAAAGAACAAGGCAAGGTTGTTTTCATTTTATTTTATTTTGTTGTTGTTGTTGTTTTACTCTTCGCTCCGAGCAAGAAAATTTCTGAAACCACCTTGCGCTGTCTGTGACCGAGCCCTTGAATGTTTCCTGTGATGGGCAACCCACACCCGGTCACCCCACACTCTGAGGGTGCCCAGCCCTTTTCTAGATAAGCCGTGGGGGGTGGAAGAATATACAGCTGAGAACCCCTCGAGTCGGGGCGAGGGAATTCGCCATCAAGGAACTAAAGCTGCTTGGTTTTCATTTTCTTGTTTGTTTGTCTATGGTTGGGGACAAACCCGGCTATGCTCAGGGGGTTCTCCTTGGCCCTGACTCAGAAATCACTCGGGCATGACTGGAGAACCCTGTGGGGAGCTACGAATGGACCCGGGTCCTATGAATGCAAGTCAAGAGCCCCAACCTCTCTGCTCCCGCTGCCTAGGCCCCAGCAGCTTGCTTGATCCTCAATGACCCTGTACTTCACACGGAATCAAAGAAAAGGGATGGAAAGCTCAAGCATGGGAAAATTTGGGTCGCGGCAGTTCCGGTAAAACGCCACGAGGTGGCAGTGTGGACGTTTCCCTCCTTCCCCAGACCCGTTTCTCTAAGAATCTTCCACCCTTGGGTTTGCTTCAGTGTTAAGTATGGGGCCATTAAGGATCCAGCACGCAGCTTGCACAGGTGCAGTGGTAGGAGAGCCCTGTGGTTGCTTGTCTTTCACGCGGGTGACCCTATTCGATTCCTGCCTTCAGACCTCGGTGGGGTACATAGCTGAATCTCCTCTGGGGGTCGGGGTGGGTTGCCCCAGCTTGATCTCTGGACAACGACGGGTGCAGGGGTTTGAGCTGGGTCTGGGAAGAGCAAGGAAAGGTTATTTTTCCTTTTATTTTTTTGTTCCCTTCGCTCTGAGAAAGAAAAGTTCTGAAGGGGCTGGTGAGAAAGCACAGAGGGTAGGGCGTTTGCCTTGCACGCAGCCAATCCGGGTTCGATTCCCAGCATCCCATAGGGTCCCCTGAACCCCGCCAGGAGTGATTCCTGCGTGCAAAGCCAGGAGTAACCTCTGAGCATCGCCGGGTGTGACCCCAAAGAGAAAAAAAACATAATGAAAACTTGCCTTGCTTGTGGCAGGTGAGATTCAATCCCAGGCATTCCTCATGGTCCCCAGAACCCCACGGGCCCACACCGAATCCCCAAATACAATTAAAAGTCCTCAGTAGAATGGTTGTATTTAGAATTTCCAGGGAGGGAGATTGACTGCCAAGGCTCTTTATTACCGTGTTGAGTAAAGTTCTTCCCAACGCACCCCCAGTTCCTCTGACGGCCGGTACCTCCACCCCCAAACTTCTAGAGATGTTGGAGTTCAAACTGGCTTCTGCCATTCTCCTCCACGGAAAACAGAGGATCTTGGGACTTTTCATTTGTATAGGAATCCCAAGGTTCTCTCAAGGAGGGTGGAAGAAACACTGTCAGAAAGGTGGGGTGTTGGGGGGTGGGATGAAGGGGCCGGAGACCTGTAAGAACAGGTCGGTTCAAAGAGATCGTTCTGCGGGAAGGCACAATCGTCTTCTGAGCTCACGTCTCAGGAACCATACATATAATTGCCGTGAGCCCCCCAAGAAATTATTGCAGCCACCCGGAGCCCAAATCCCAAAATCAAGAAGCCAGAGCCACTTGGCCTGTCAGCGCTGTAGGCTATGCAGTGGGATGAGGATTCGGCTTCTCTGTACAGAAACTGTTATATATATATTTTTTTCCTGCAGAAATTCTGAGGGTCCTGGGGAGCTATAGCGAGTTCTGGAGAGAGATTAGGACCAGGGGTGACATTTCCTAGAGAAACAGAGACACCCCACAGAGCCCTCTCACAGTGCGTTGGCGGAAGAGCCCTGGCCCGACTTTCCTGCCTAAAGATTTCCAGCCCTTGGGTTCGCTTCCATGGGAACCTGTGGGTCACTAGGATCCAGCAGGCCGCCCCAGGCTGTGCAGCGGTCCCGAGCTTTGAGGGCGCTGGCCTCGCATGGGGCGACCTGGGTGTCGGGAGTGAACCCAGCAGCATGGCAAAGTGCCTTGCCCGCAGTGGAGCCCCCTTTTGCGAAGGGTTCCACCTTCGCGGTCTTCCGTGGGGGAAGGTGGTGGAAGGAAGACTCAGCTCGGCATGCCCCCGTTTGGCGTGAAGGAATCCTCCGCCAAAGGCTTTTGTTTGTTTGTGTTTTGGGGACCACACCTGGCGAGATTCGGGATCATCCCCGCCCCTGCATTCAGGAATCACTCCCGACGGTTCTTAGGGGAACGTTTGGGGTCATACCATATGGGACCACATGGGTCATAGCATATGGGACCCTATGGGACGCTGGGAATCGAACCCGGCTGCCACTGCGCGCAGAAGGCACACACCCTGCCTCTTTGCTAGCTCTTCAGCCTCCAAATCCTGCAAACCCTGCAGATCCTTTTTGTGTTCTTATTCCGTCACGGAAGGGAGGGAATAAGGACACGAAAAGGATTTGGAGATTCACTGCTGGTGAGAATTATGTCCGTTTCAGCCTGGTGGAGCCAGTATGGAGAGTTCTCAGTCCATTGAAAGGTGAGCAGCTTCGGGGTCTGGAACCCCCAGGAGGGAAAAATATTCCCTCAAAAGGCTGTCAGCACACCACTCTTCATGGAAAGACTAAGGAAAAGAGCTAAGCTACATAATCAACCTGGAGATTCAACAGCCGTTCAGCGGATCCTGAAGATGGATCAGAAAAACGGTGTCTCCGTGTACATCTATATCCTACTCAGCTATCAGGAATAATGAAGTCCTGCAACTTGTTGCAGCATGGTAGAGAACTGGACCAGATCGTGTTCACTGGAGGACGGGAGGAGAAGGAGCAACAGCAGAGGAGATTGCTTAGAAGTGGGATTTCAGGGAACTTGAGATGTTTAGACCCTTGGACCCAGACCATAGAGACTGAGGAAGGAAAGTGTGAGGAGAGAGGGGGGGGCAGAGGTGAAGGGAACTCAGACACATCTGTGGGAGTGACAAAATGCTAGAGCTAAATATTCAAACCAATATTCGGTTCATAACACTGCAATTCCAAGACTCAGACTTTCCTGACAAGCATTTTAAGGTGCCTGTCAAGAGGACATGTTCAAACTGGGGGAGGTGTAGAGGAGAGAGTGTCCAGAAACACTGGTGGAGGGATTGGGGATGGAACATTGGACGCCAAAAGCCACAGTCTGAAGAACTTTGGGATTCCCGTTGCTTTAGCACTGCACCGTCCTCCCGTGGTTCCTCGATTTGCACGAGCAGACCCATTAACGCCTCCATTTTGGAACTTGGGTTGTTGTGTGTTTGGCCTAGGCAATACATGGAATCCGGCACGGGGAGCTTGCCAGGCGTTGCCAAGCTGGCCAGCAACTCTGGGGAGCTTGCTAGACTCTCCAGAGAGGGGCGGAGGAATTGAAGCTGGCAAGGCTGGGCAGGCTGCACCTGCGCGGAAGGCAAACGCCCTGCCGCTGTGCTAGCGCTCCAGCCTCCAAATCCTGCAAACCCTCCAAGTCCCTTCATATACTTCTTCCTAAGGACAGGAAAAGGATTTGGAGAATTCACTGCTGGTCATAATTATGTCCGTGGTGGGACCAGTATGGAGAGTTCTCAATCCATTGAAAGGTGAGCCCTTTGGGGTCTGGAACCCCCAGGAGAGAAAAATATTCCTTCGAAAGGCTGTCAACACACCACAATTCATGGAAAGACTAAGGAAAAGAGCTAAGCTATATTATCGACCTAGAGATTCAACAGCAGTTCAGTGCATCCTGGAGATATATCAGATCAACGGTATCAGATCCACATCCCTACAGAAAGTATCATCCTCAATGGGTAAAAACCTGAGAGCCTTCTCTCTAAGATCAGGGATGAGACATGGATGCCACTCTCTCCACTGCTTTTCAATATAGTACTGGATGTTCTTACAATAGCAGTTAGGCAAAAAAAGAAATTAAGGGCACTTAGGTAGGAAAGGAAGAAATCAAGATCTCACTACTGGCAGATGATATGATACTATACTTAGAGAACCCTAAAGCCTCTACCAAGAAACTCCTAGAAACAATAGACTTGTATTGTAAAGTTGCAGGCTATAAAATCAATACCCAAAAGTCTATGGCATTCGTATACGCAAACAGTGAGAGAGAAGAAATTGACATAAAAAACAATCCCGTTCACAATTGTACCCCAGAAATCAAGTACCTAGGAATTAGCTTAGCTAAGGAAGTAAAGGACCTGTACAAAGAAAACTACAAAATGCTACTTCAGGAAATAAAAGAGGACATGAGGAAATGGAAAGATATCCTCTGCTCATGGATCAAGAGAATTAACATTGTCAAAATGACAATTCTTCCCAAAGCATTGTACAAATTCAATGCGATCCCTATAAGGATACCCATGACATTCTTCAAAGAAATGGAGCAAACACTCCTGATTTCATATGGAACATTAAGCCCCCATGAATAGGTAAAGCAATTCTTTTTTTTGTAGGAGTACTGGTATTTATTCAGCCACTGATTAGCTTATTGAATTGGGCATGAATTCCACCTTAATTTTTTTATTTTTATATTTATTTATTGAATCACTGTGGGAAAAGTTACTAAGCGTTCAGGTTTAAGTCTCGGTCATACAATGATCAAACACCCCTCCCTTCACCAGAACTCATTTTTCACCACCAAGAACCCCAATATACCCCCCCTCCCACCCCTCCAAATGCCTGTGAGGCAGATGATTTCTACTTAACTCTTCTCTACATTGATTACATGCATTGTTTTGACAAAAGATGCACCATTATTGTTTAGAATTTCCCCCTAAACAATCAGAATTGCTGAAAAGGAATTGTGAACTATTTTGTTTTCTCATAGCTGGTTATGAGAATCATATAATGTCACGTGGCCACGATTTTGGATTTCTGCAAAGAGCCAGATAATTACGAGATTGGTTTCTGTGTGTCTGGTGTTATGGCCGTGCCGGAGAGCTGCTCCTGGGGGGTAACTTGTGACCTCGGTAGGGCGTGAAGAACGTGCCGGTACCGCCCCCCTTCCCATGAGACTGCAGTTGCCCCATCGCCATCAGCTCATATCTGGCTTTCCTATAAGCTCTGAGGAGGCGGCCACCTTGCTGCCGGGGGGGAAAAGCGGAAGGGAACAACACCCTTTCCCTCCTGGGGAGGCATGGCACCGTAGTTTAATGCATGGTCAATTCACTTTTCTTCTGTAAGCTGTTGGGCTCTGGAATAAGTCCTTTTGCCTCTGGAGCCATGGCCATGCCAGAGCGCCGCTTGTGGGGGCAACTCATGACCTCGGTAGCGCGTGAAGGACGAGCCAGTACTGTCCCCCTTCCCATGAGACTGCAGTTGCCCCTTCACTGCCGGTTCATACCTGGCTTTCCAATAAGCTCTGAGGTGGCGGCTATCTTGCTGCCAGGGGGGAAAATGGTGGAAGGGAGCAACACCCTTTCCCTCCTGGGGAGGCATGGTGCCATAGTTTAATGCATGGTCCATTCACTTTTCTGCTGCAAGCTGCCGGGTTCTGGATTAAGTCCTTTTGCCTTTGGAGCCATGACCATGCCAGAGAGCCGCTTGTGGGGGGCAACTCGTGACCTCGGTAGGGCGTGAATGACAAGCCGGTACTGCCCTCCTTCCCATGAGACTGCAGTTGCCTCGTCACTGCCAGCTCATACCTGGCTGGTAAAGCAATTCTTGAGAAAAGAAAATGGGAGGAATCAACCTCTCTAACTTCAAACTCGAGGAAAATGGGAGGAAAATGGGAGGAATCAACCTCCCTAACTTCAAACTCCCTAACTTCAAACCCTAACTATTGCCCGATCTGCATATTGTCTGTACCTAGCCCTAGCCCTAACCCTAACCCTAACCAACATTACAACATGCCTTCAAGTATCCCATTATGTCCTCCTCCTCCTTAAGGGGGCTCAGGATGTCCTGGCAATCCTTGTCAGCATTTTCAAAAGTCTGGACAAAATTTCCTGAGTTTCCTTACCCTTAACCTGCCTTCCATCAACCTCCCTATGAAATCTGCATGTTTCTGAGGCACCCTGAATAATCTTTGTGTAGCCCCCCTTAAATTCAGCATCTGCATCAATCCTCTCTTAGTCCCACAGGGCGGCGTCAAGGACATGAGCAAAAACAGCACGAGGCAAGGTGACTTGCTTTTTAGGGTCGTGCCACTTCCCTTCACCTATTAACATCTCGTAAGTCAATTTAATCCCTGAAAATTTCCATCCAGCATGGCCCAGGCTATGAAGTTTTGTCTTGGCCTCATCACTGAACCACATCCTCCACTGCATGTACTGAGAAGGGCTTAAGCACGTCTTAGCAACTACATGAAAATCTTGAGGTACCCAGTGAGCCCTTTTACTTCAGCCTGTAAGATACTCCCTACAGTACGGAGACGTAGGTTCGTACAAGGCACAGGCCTTTTTGAAACTACTGAGTGAATCCATTCTTAACCCTTCATAAGACAGAGACTGATTCTCCTCCAGTTGCATGGGAAAAAAGAGA
Organism: Sorex fumeus; assembly: GCF_029834395.1. Classification (NCBI taxonomy): domain Eukaryota; kingdom Metazoa; phylum Chordata; class Mammalia; order Eulipotyphla; family Soricidae; genus Sorex; species Sorex fumeus. Next base: position 431,702 of record NW_026606082.1, read on the forward strand.
CGGAGCTCATGGGATCTGGGTGGGATTGACCACTTATGGTCGAGAGGTCTCAGCTGTAAGCTTCTATCCGGAGCATGTCCTGAGCGGCCTGGATGCCTCTTGGCTGAGTGGCGGCCCTGTGAGAAGCCTTCTGTACCAAGCCGTTCTCAGACTCAGAATCTGAGGAAGTGGTAGCTGGCTCATCATATGCATCATTTTCCTCTGTCGTACTAGAAGCGGAGTCATATAGAGGAGGTGGGGGTCTCTCTGGATTGATATCAGTAGTGAACGTTAATTAATTAGTGGCAGAGAAATTTTTGCTCTGAGAACATGTTTCTACGGGAAATGCCTTGAGCTGCTTTCGGGGCTTGGGTACAGGAGCAGTCAAGCATTGAGCATCAGGCTTCTTTCCAGGCTTGGGCATGGGAGGAGCCAAAGGTAAGGCTCTCTTAGTAGTAGGAACTTTCTTAATTTCATCCTTGATTTTAAAATCCTCTCTGTTTAACTCCTGAGGAAAACCTTCCATACTATACCTAACATCCTCCTCCTTGGAGGTATCTTCCAAAGCCTTAAGAATGGAGTTGACAATTTCCCAAGTTACCCAGAATTGTCTAGGAATCTGAGCTCCTTCTTTAAATTCCCTGAAAACATTACCTTTAATCTTTTCCCAAACCTCAGGCGCCAAAGTACCCTTATCTGGAAACCAGGGGTGAAATTTATAAACAGTTTTTAGGCAGGACCGGAGTTCGTCCTGAGAAACATGATGTCCAGTTCTCTTTGCAAAACGCTTAATCAATTCAATGAAAAACTGGCCACGTTCAATTTGGCGCGAAACGTTTTGAAAGGACTTCAGTCGGCACTGTTTTTGTCCCATCTTAGTGGGGAGTATGGCTAGTATTTTGATTCACTTCACCAGAAAATCTTAGTTGTCCCACTAAACTTTTCTAGAGTGGGGGTCTACCGAACGCTGTTCTTACCTTTATTTGTGCACTGGTTGGAGGCTCGACGCCAGATGTGTAAACACCCAAAAAAGAATGGGCAAAAGGACGGCAGCGGCCAATCTCTCCCACCGCCCGCGTTCGGTAGTCTCAGGCCGTTTCCCCACTCCAGGGAGGTCGATGGTGATGGCCAGGCGAAGGAAGGAAATGAGGGCCAGGCTGGTTGGTCTTAGTTGCAATTTATTACATGGAAGAGATGTATGTCATGGAGGCCCCAGGATCTCTCAAGCACATGCTCCCCCAGAGAGCCCCGAAAATCTCCTTATATAGATCATAGTACCTCTAAAGGGCGCAATATAGTGATGTCATCAAAAGGAGTTACAGAAAGAACACTGAGGTGGCAAAACATACATTGTTTCTTTACATCTGCAGGCCAGTAATCTTGGCCTCCGGAAAGAAGATACAAAACCAAGACCTTTCACAAGCTATAGCCACTTGGATTTGCATCAAAAGACCAGTCTGCTAGAGCTTGGAATCTACATCTCAAAGACTAGCCTGCCTAGAGCCAGGCATCTACAACCCAAAGATCAGGCCTGGCTAGCACCTGAGATCTGCATATCTAAGACCAGTTAGGTTTCTGTGAGTTAAGAGAAGCTGCCTCTTACAATATACTGAAATTATTTACTGAAGGCAGATGAAGGGAAGAAATGTTCAGTCTCATCCAAGCTTGTCAGGACACACGGAAAAACTGCTTCTAGGACAGATTCTCATTTAGCAGATCAACCCACACTAGAACAGAATTCCCTGGGTGTGTTTCTCCTCTCCTTGTCTGGCCAACATATAAGCATACATAATATAAATCTTTTTGTATGGACACAGTAAGAAATACTTTAAGCATATAGAATTGATCTCCTAGGGCTATCTCGATCTCAGACTGCAGTGCTCAGGACAGATATCTTTCCTATTCTTAGCAGCAGAGTCCTAGTCTCGTCGTTACTTTTGGATCATGACAGCATTTGCCTATGATCAAACTCTTAACCTATAGTTAAGAATCGTGGCACCTTGGCCTGGCCCATCGCGATGCCAGGGTGGCACATAACGTACCGGCTTGCCCTGGTTCCATCCAGTTCCTCGTCAGGACCCTGCCCTTGGGGTGCTAGGAAGTGAGGGCAACTGAGGCTTAAGTTGAGAAAGCAGATGCCCGGGAGTGAATAATATTCAAGGCCAATTAAATCCTAAGTTATAAAGCATAATTTTAATCGTCTGCCTGTATCTATACAAAAAGGACATTGCATTAAAGTAAACTGCTCAAAAGACATAAGGATAGGAGAAGGGCAATATTAACTTGCAGTACAAGTTCAGCGTCCTACAAGGATGAGACGTTGGAAATTGGTTGGGGAAGAGAGCACAAAGAAGTAGTTATAGACAAACAAGTAATGGGAGTAACTCGGGAGCATTGTGATGGGTGCAGCCTGATAAACCTAAGATCCTTGTACTCCAACATAGAGGTATTTAAGAGACATAACTTCTGCTTTCTGACGATAATTTCCAAATGGCTGCGACCATAGTCTGATGCCTCCAAAGAGTGATAATAACTTAGGACAGGGAGGGTGTGTGAAGCAGTGAAGAGGCTGGGGGAGAGGGAATGTGCCCTGATTCATCCTAAGTAAGGACAATGGAGGGGGCCTGGGCATAGCTCCATGGCAAAAAAGGAAAAGAAAAATTGTTCTAAAAGCTCCCTCCTTGCAAGAGTGAGGCCTGATCTCAGGAACAAACATATCCTGAACCTCAAAAGCTCATGTTTCCCTCCCCGCCCCAAGGGACCCAGCCCCGGCAGCCAAAAACCTCCAGCACCCAAGCACCATCCTGCTCACGGCCGCTCTCCACGTGCTCGGGCTGAGCCTCACCCATGAGTGAACCTTTTCCTGTACCACGAGGTCGAGAACTCCATAGGACACACCCGACCAAGAGTACCGCACTACATTTGATGGGATTCAAAGTAGGAGGCAACCAACCTTAGAGGGAAATATTACATTACTTTGGTTCTGCTTTGGGGCAGGGATTGGAGTTCGGGATGGAAGCACCCAAAATGTGGTGGGATTGGGCTGGAGCGATAGCAAGGCTGGAGCGATAGCACAGTGGTAGGGCGTTTGTCTTGCACGCAGCCAACATGGCCGACCTGAGTTCGATTCCTCCGCCCCTCTCAGAGAGCCCGGCAAGCTACCGAGAGTATCTTGCCCGCACGGCAGAGCCTGGCAAGCCACCCGTGATGTATTCGATATGCCAAACACAGTAACAACAAAATCTCCAATGGAGACGTTACTGGGCACGCTTGAGCAAATTGATGAACAACGGGAGGGTCTTTACCTTTACCGTTTGAATATTAAATGTAATAAAATATTGTGAACTACTCTCGCCCACACAGCAAAGCCTGGCAAGTTCCCCGTGACGTAGTCAATATGCCAAACACAGTAACAAGAAGTCTCATGATGGAGACGTTACTTGACTCACTCGAGCAAATCGATGAACAACGGGAGGACCGTGACCGGACCGTTTATAAAATTTAAAAAAAGTTTAAAAAGGTCATGTTGAGAGAACAAAAGGGAATGCTCTGCCACAGAGGCAGGGTGGGATGGGGGGTTGTGGGGTGGGACGGATACTGGGATCATTGGTGGTGGAGAGTGGGCACTGGTGGAGGGCTGGGTACTCGATCGTTATATAACTGAAACCCAAGCACAAAAATTTGTAAGTCTACAACTGTACCTCATGGAGTTTCACTAATAAAAATAAAAAATTTAAAAAAGCTCATGTTTCACATGTAGGAGATGAGGTTTAATAAACATTTTCCACTTATGTAAATGAGAATAGACTTTTTTTTCTTTTGGGGCCACACCCAGAGAGGCACAGGGGTTACTCCTGGCTCATGCACTCAGGAATTACTCCTGGTGGTGCTCCGGGGACCATATCATATGCTGGAATTGAACCCAGGTTGGCCGCGTGCAAGGTAAACGCCCTACCTGCTGTGCTATCGCTCCAGCCCCGAGAATATGCATTTTATTATATTGTATTAAATGGTATTCATTTCCTTATTTACATAGGTGAAAATCATATAACAATCACAAGTTGGCTTCACTGATTTGTTTCCTGAGCATTCTTTTGCCATTTCTTTAAGTTTTATTGCACAAACAATCAAAAGTAAATTTGGAGGCAGTTGGGATTGGTGGGGAAACTGGGGACACTGATGGAGGGAAGTCACACCAGTGGTGCTGGAACACTGAATGACTGAAACAACTGTATTTTGAGCAACTTTATAAGTCATGGTGTTTTAATAATAATAATAAAAATAAAAATTTAAAAAGTGAAAAAATAAATAAATAAATATTTTCCCCCTCCCCAGGAGGGTGTGGTGTCCATCCCAGGCTTGCAGTGGGTCACAGAGCTCACACACTTAGTCGTGTTGCTTGCCAGGGGTTGGACACGGGCTCTGATCTGTGCACATGCTTGTGGCCCCGGAAATTCCCGAGAGCAGTGCCTCCAGGACCACACTCAGCATGTGTGGTGATCATGCTAGCAATGATGTCTGCAGGGCCGGTATCCTACTGCTGCGCCATGTCCCGGGCTACTACATACCTGTTCCTGGAATCCAGAGAGTCTTTTCCAGACACTGGGGAAGGTGGCAACTCAATAAATGATGCTGTCACTCCTGGTGGGCTAGGGGGACCCTATGGGTGCTGGGGATCCAACCCAGGTCAGCCACGTGCAATGCAAGTGCCCTGCTTGCTGTATTAGCACTCTGGCCCCATGTTGTTACTATCAGGATTTGTGTTGTGTTTGTTGTTGAGAATTCTCAGCAAGCTCTATGTGGTACATGTGGCTTCTATGTCTTTTTTGAAGTGAGGAGAGCAAGACCCTGGGACTTTCAGTGCATCTGCCAAGGTCTTCTAAATGACAGAACCGGATCCAAACCCACTCAGTCACCAGGTGGTACCCTTGTGCTCTGCCCAGTTCATTGTCACAGTAGCTGGGTCCACCCCAGAGCTCAGAGCAGCATGCCATTTGGGCTTCTTTGATTCCAGAAGTCTCTTTTAGTCAAACTGGGTTGTCTGCAGGCAACTGGGGAGTCCCCAGAGGGCTTGGGTGGGAAGCCTGACTAGGTAACGGGCTGGCTAGGGAAATCATCATGGCTCCCCTGCCAGACCAGATCTGGGGTGAAGCAAGCAGGAACCCACCTCAGAAATGTGTAAGGAGAAGCTGAAAAACCTCCATAGTCCAGACGAATAAAGGTCGTCTCGGAAGGGGAGCACGCTAGCGCCTTCTGCCTCCGACATCCGTGCGATTCCGCAATGCGCTGTTCCTAATTCCATCTTTATTTACAATTTGCATGTTTTGCTCATCATCAATTACTTTGCAGTCATGAATAAAACATGGCATAAAAATGAAAATATTGGTATCCAGGGCTGGAGAGGCAGTCCAGGGGTTAAGGTGCTTGCCTGGCATCCCAGGATCCCTGCCTTGACTCCCAGATGCCTCCGGAGTCAATCCTAAGCACAGAGCCAGGAATAGCCCCTGAGCGGTGCTGGCTGTGGCCCAACCCTCCCCCCAAATTAGGATTCATAACAATAGAATGGATCCTACCAAAAGAAAAAATATGTATATAAAATATTGTTGCCCTTGATGGCTGAGGGACTTGGGTACCAGGTCTCAGATTTTCCATCTGTGGAATAGGCATCTCTCCGCCTGCGAGCTGAGGGTGGGGATTGGTCCTGCAGCGACAACAAACCCTGCCTTGTGGCTGATGAGCAAAAGACTGACGGAGGTTTCCGTTTCAAGGAAACGAGCAAGGGGTGGGGGGCAGCTCTGAGTCACCCTCTTTCCCACCCCACCACCTACCCCAAAAGACAATCACCCAGGGGTTGCTTGTTCCTAAGGAAGTTCTGGGCACCTGAAAAATGAGTTCACTGCCAAATCTCATCTTGTTCTTGGGTACGATCCATTCCAAGTCAGGCAGCTGAAAACAAACACAGCTCCCTCAGCTGGGGCAGGGAAACTATGTTTTTCTGGGGGCCTCCTAGAGAGGCTGAAATATTCTCCTCACCACCCCCCAGCCCCCCAGCCCCGGGGAGATGCGGCCTCCAAGCCCGCTGGAGACCTTCCAGCTCTACCTTCAGTACATTCGCTTCGCTGATTGTACGCACCCGCCACCGGTACACATGCTGGGGTTTCTGAATATATTTACAAGGAAATCAGCATAATGCACCGTTAATATTCAGCCTTTGATTAATCCAAAAGCCCCACTCCATATTCCAATTACTTGCACGGCTCCCCTAGTTGGGCCAGGCTGTGGTTAAATGCATATGGAGACCGTTGGTGCAGATTTATGCAGGCTGCTGCAAGTCTGGCACTCCGATGGTAATAAGTTATATTCCTATTATGTGGTGGGCAGTGAAGAATCTGATATTTATTCTGCTGGATTTTTGAGAAACTCTTGGAAAGAATCTAGGCTGCTGGAAAAACACCGACAAGTTTCACAAACAGTGCCCCCGCTGTGATTTGACGGTTTGGCGCGTGTGTGTGTGTGGGGGGGGGTGAGTGTGAATGTTCCTGTTTTTTTGCATCTGTGTGGTATGTACATGCATGTGTGGTCCTGTGTGCAATGCTCCTGAGCAGGGTTTTGGAAAAACGTCCACTGAATTCATCAGATGAGGGGCTATTTCAGAGTGCCAAAGCTTTCTGCAACTTTGTCCCCTCTCTGTCCCCCCAAACAGGTTTAGACGGGCTCTCTGGGGCTGGAACAAGCTAACACGGACACAGACAGGCCTGAGACCTGCAGCTTGATGGGTGTGGCAGCCCCTCCTCTGGAGATGCTGCCGAGTTGCACTCTTGAGCTCTGACTGGGCCAAAGCTGAACTCTGAGAGCATGTTGGCACCAGGCACCCAGACAGTAAAGCCAGTGGACTGTGCAGGTAGAGCCCTCCCCGGCCTCCACTCACCTCCCTCTTCACCCCCACACAGAAAGACACACCCGAGGACATTTCTCCGTCATCTGCAGTGGGATGAGGGGGGGCACAGGCCATGCCGTGTTCCCTGTGAATCCCCCCCACCAACCACTCCCCATTCTCCCTCAGGAACGCGCAGGGATTTCCTGAAACACTTCCATAATACACATTCGCTCCACAGTCTACTTCTGCAGGCGGAGAGAGGGGAGGGCAGAAGGCTCGTCAGCTTATTAACAGAAACTTTCTTTTCCTGACAGCCTTCCCGCAGTATGTGGAGTGAGGATAAAAGGGGCCGACACAGCTGCACTGCTGTCCACTCATCTCAGTTCCCCTTGGGCTCCGCAAAGGCCTGGACAATGGGAGCTGCTGCCAGTAGGTCAGTAGGGAGTGGGCAGCAGGAGGGGGCGGGAGGAATGGGAGGAGGGAGGCAACCAGACTGGCAGGTCACCACCCACGAGGCACATCTCTCTTTAAAAGGAGAATTCTGGGGTCAGAGAGAGTGCCGGGGTTAAGGCATTTGCCTTGCATGCATCTGACTCCAGCCAGACCTCCGGCACCCCGTAGGTTCCCCGAGCACAGCCAGGGACCACTCATAAGCAGAGCCAGGAAGAGCCTCTGGGTGCTGCCAGGCATCCCCCATCCCCCAAATAAATACGCAAATACATGCAGATCCAGAGGTGTCCTTTTCCTGCTCCCGCCCCACCCCGGAGTCCAGTGGGGAGGGAACTTGGCAGATGCCTCAGACACCTCAAGCCAGGCGGTGGCTCTCCCGTGAGCAACAGCTCTTCCAGCCCCCACACAGATGCACCTTGCCACTCTCTGTAAGATCTTAGCATCCTGAGAGCCCGAACTTTCTTCCCCCAACTCCTCGGTGGCTCATTTCTCCAAAAGCATCAGGTCCCAATTGCCGTGGAAAACTCAATTTCAAATCCAGGAAACCCCTGATGAATCATCAGGCCCAAGAATTAGAGATGCTGATTAATTGAATGTTCTGGTCAATTGAGTGCTAATCAGAAAATCCTCTGTATTCTTAACCCCTCAGGCTGTCCATCCCTCGATGTGTGTGGTGGCTCCCTCTCTCTCTGAGTCCCGGGGCTCTCTCTGAGTTGCTCTTATCCTTCAGCAAGTTACTTAATATCTTTGTTTTCTGTGGCCACATGACATGTTAGCTCAGACTTCAAACCACACGCAAGTCACAGTTGGTGGCTTGCGTGAACCAGAGGCCATGCACGATTCAGCTGAGTCTTCTCTTTTTTTTGGGGGGGGGGCTCCTACCCCACTTGCAATCAGGTTGTCAGTGGGCTCCTTGCTGGAGCTCAGAAGCTCTTGCAAGCTCTCGGGGTTCTTAGAATACAGTTCCTGGATGTTGAGGAGCCCACACTCCGATTTTCTCCCTGGCTGTCTTCTGCAGTACTCTCAGTTTCTTAAAGACATCTGCAGTTCTCCACCATGTAGCCTATGCGTGCCACCGTCTCACGGTAAGTAAACATTCTTAATACCGGCACAAGTTTCAACTCTAAAGTTGCTACAACGACTATCCCTGCATGGTAGATGAGGAAACTAAGGCTTGGAATAAAGTGCTGCAATGGGTATGTGGACATACACCCAACAAGGGACAGACCACAGGCTCGTTGGTCTCTCTTCAGAACCACGTGGTGTCTGTTGGGGAGGGGATGTGTTTGGGAGGGAGTGGTATTGGGATCCTTGGGGGAGTTAGGTGGGTATATTGGTGTTGGAATTAATGTACGTAAAAGCTAGCATCCACAGCATTGAAAATGGCAGATTCTCAATCAATAAAAAATAAAAATTAAATTAAAAACCAAGCTGCATCATCACCATGAGAAGATACCTGCGCTTTGCTATTTATTCTTAAAAATCAGAATTTGGGCAATCACAAATGAATCTCAGAACTGAAGAGCTCACTGCAGAGATTCCTCCAGACCTTGCACCAGGCCGAGTTCATTGGGTACCTCAGACGGGAGCAAGCATAGTCCCACCAACTGTCCCCTATGAATCCCAGCGGCTGCAACCTTCCAGAAACCAATGAAAACCCCAAGTACATGGACCAATGACTGCGAACTCCAGACTCACGGGACTGGGAAGGGTCACTCTTCCCATCTCCCTGCCCCTATGGGGTCATGGCTGTCATGACCACAAAGTGCCTCTGGGTGCCATTTAAGCACATCAATGGTCTAGATCCAGAGACTCTACCCCTAGCCCTAGCCCTAGCCCTAACCCTAGCCCTAACCCTAGTCCTAACCCTAGCCCTAACCCTAGCCCTAGCCCTAACCCTAACCCTAGCCCTAACCCTAACCCTAGCCCTAACCCTAACCCTAACCCTAACCCTACCCTAACCCTAACCGTAACCCTAACCCTAACCCATGGGGCCAAAACCTGGAAGGTGTGGGTTTTCATCCTTGCAACATTTCTTTGGACGCTCTCAAGCAGTGCTCAGAAGGACCTAGGTCCCTACTGGTGGTTCTTTTTTTTAGGAGAATATATATATTTTTAAGTTTTTATTAGTGAAACACCATGAGGTACAGTTGTAGACTTACAAATTTTTGTGCTTGGGTTTCAGTTATACAATGATCGAGTACCCATCCCTCCACCAGTGCCCATTCTCCACCACCGCTGATTCCAGTATCCGTCCCACCCCCCATCCCCCCATCCCACCCTGCCTCTGTGGCAGGGGATTTCTTTTTGTTCTCTCTTTTCAGGTGCTGTGGTTTGCACAAAAGAGGCACTGAGTGGCAATCATGTTCAGTCTATAGTCTACTTTCAGCATGCTTCTCCCATCCTAGGAGGATCCTCCCAACACTCTTTATTTGGTGCTCCCTTCTCTATCTGGGCTGCCTTTTCCCTAGCGTGTACAGTTGGTCTCCAAGTCATGGAGTAAACCTCCTGGTACTTATCTTGGCTAAACTTGGGTGTTAGTCTTCTATTTTGTTTCTTTGTGTTCCCCAGATGAATGCAATCTTTCTATGTCCATCCCTCTCTTTCTGACTCATTTCGCTTAGCATGATACTTTCCATGTAGTACCACTTGTATGTGAATTTCATGACTTCATCTTTTCTAACAGCTAAATAGTACTCCATCGTGTAGATGTACCAAAGTTTCTTTAACCAGTCATCTGTTCTTGGGCACTCAGGTTTTTTCCAGATTCTGGCTATTGTAAACAGACAGCACTTCTAAAGCATTGGCTTGCTTTGCTATTTTTTTGAATTTTGTAATTATACACCTGGACATGAATAAAATATTTATATATTATTGGCATTAATATGTATCATAAATGGAAACAAATGAAATGAAATATAACATAATGGAATGGAATCTTATAAAGAGCATGATTGGGGCTGAAAGATAGTAGTGGGTAGGGGATGGTATGTGCCTGACCCAGGTTCCATCTCTGGCAGCACATGGTCCCCTGTGCATCACTGAGTACAGCCTTGGAGGACTATGAGCACTGCAGGGTGTACCCCTGGAGAATCCCATACCTCTGGGGTGGCCAGAGAATTCCTGGCCATGCAGAGCCTGAACACTGCATATTTGGGTTTTTGTACTGAATCTCTGGTGTGTGTGTGTGTGTGTGTGTGTGTGTGTGTGTGTGTTGGGGGGAGGGGTCTCCCGAGTCTCTTGAGTTCCGCTAGAAAGGATTCCCTACCCCATCTCTCCTCCTCCGCCAAGTACTCTCTTTGCCTCTGGCTTCTTTTGTTCAGCATTTTGAGTGTGAGGTAAGAGCATGTTTACAGATGTAGCTGTAAGTTCATTCTCTTGCCGATGAAATATTCCATGGTGTGAATGTACCACAGTTTATCCATTCAACTGTTGTTAGCCATTTGCTTCCACTTTTCAGGAAATACAAATAGGGATCCTGCGAGTGTTCTTGTATGCAGTTATTGGTGAGTGGTTATGTGTTTCTTTTGGCTAGATGATGTCTATGGTTGAATTTGGCAGGTACTATGAAGCATTTATACCATAAAGCAATTATGCCAATTTGCACTGCCACCATTAACACATGAATTTTCAATTGCATCAATGTGTGGTTTAGTCTGTCTTATTTTAACCTTGGATGGCAGGAGCAAGAGGTGCTCCACTGTAGTTTTATTTTGCTTTCCTTATATCTGAGAATATTTTCATGCATTTGCTGACTGGTTAAATACTGTGTTTCACCAAAGACTTCCTGTTCTTTGTTCACTTTTTCTTTGGGGTTGTTTGTCCTTTTTCTTACTAATTTTCAGGCATTTTCTTATGCTTTGGATAACATTTATTTTTGTCTGGGAAAACATCAAGCTCTCTCTTGTTTTCTATCAATGGTTTCAATTAGTGTAGTTCAATTTATCAATATTTTCCTGTAGTTAATACTTTAGGGACCAGTGTAAGAGATACTTGCATACTCCAAGGTCATGAAGACTTTCTCCTGCTTTTTTAGCACAAATGTTTCTTTTACCTTTCATATTATATGGTCCATCTGGAGTTGATTTTGTTCTATAGCGTGAGGTAAAATTGAAGGTGGTGTTTGACCAACATCCATTCTCACTGCCTCCAGTCAACCTTTGTTCCACGTCAGTTGATGATAGACACGTGAGTCTATTTTTGCTTAATCACTCCCACTTACTCCCTGTGCATAACCTTTATGATTATTTCCTAGGAGAGAAATTTGTGTAGAAGGAGGGATCTTGAGACAGGCCATTTTGGGTAATGGTCAGGGGAGAGGCCGCAAAAAAATCCACTAAGTTTCTGGATGTGCTGTGGCAGCGTTCTGGAGCCCTGGCCATATGAATTTTATGGACTTAGTGGCACTCTTTGTAGGATCTACTGCAGAGCAGTCCAGCGGGGGATAATGCAGGCATTACTCTTGGCAGTGCAGGCGTGAATGTCCAGGTCTCTGTTCTTGCCCTAGGCTGGGTGCAAAGAACCTGACTCCTCTGTGTCTGCCTTCCCCTGCAACCAGTTTGCCCCTGTGTGCCCCCATGCTGACAAGCAATGGAATACAAGGTCTCCTTGTAATCCTTTTAGACACTGTTCGCTGGAGTTTAATATATGAGACACTGCATCATCGTCGGGAGGTTCAAAATTACCTCGAAGTAATCATTTCCTAGAGGGCTGGTAGTAAACATTCTGTCACCGCGCTATAGATTGTTGCCTGTCGCCATCCATCAGCCCCCAGGGAGATATTAGGGGGAATGAGAGGGGAATGGATTGAGAACTAGTACATGGCCCTGTCAGGTTCTGCAGAGCAAAATGGGCCTGGTGGCCTGTGGCTGCTTAGTGGGGGGTAGGCTTGATCTACAGCGTGGCCAGGGTGGGGTGGGGTGGAAATCCTAAGTGCCTGGTTGGCAAAACTCAACTCCAAGGGGACTGTGGATCCTTCAGCCCAAATCTTGGCCCTCTGTGGTTTCCTGCATGCACAGACCGAAGCTGTGACCTTAGGGTTGCAAAATCATTGTGATCATTGAGGAACACCCGCTCTGTGTCCAGCACCTGCTCATCTGTTCTCTGTTCTCTGCACTGACTTACTCAGCTTCAGAATAGCCCCGCATGGAGCTACTCTACTAGCATCACTACTAGAGAAATGGAGGTTCAGGGATATTGGGGAACATCCACCGTCGTGACAAGATGCAGAGTCCAGATTTGAATCTGGACATTCTGCTTCCATAGCCAAGGCTTAGATCATTCCATAGTGCCTTTGCCGAATACCCAGCTCTGAACAGAGTTCATTTCCTTTTCTTTCCCTTCCCCCCAAAATGTCAGGGATCACAATCACAGGATGGGGAGCTGAGCTTGGCATGTGGGCCAGTGTGGGGATCAAACTCACGTCTCCATACGTGTGGATGGGGCAGGTGCTCTGCCACTGTGCACTAGCCCCAGCCTACTGTCACTTCTTTGGTAGTATCTTTTGGTGCAAAAGAATTAATGAGCTTGATGAACTCTTATTCCACCCCCCTCCCTTTCCTTTTTTCCTTTTTGTGTCACACCCGGCAAAGCTCAGGGGTTACTCCTGACTCTGCACTCAAAAATTACTCCTGGCGGTGCTCGGGGGACCATATGGGATGCTAGAAATCGAACCCGGGTTGGCTGTGTGCAAGGCAAACACCCTAAGCACTGTGCTATCGCTCCAGCCCTCTCCCTTTCTTGCTAATGCTTTTGCTTGTTTATGAGATTGTGGCCAGATCCAATGCCATGTTGATCTTCTTTAAGGTTTTGTTCTGAATTTTATAGTTTTACCTCCTAGGATGAGTTCTCAGATCCATTTGGAGTGAATTTTTTTGTTAGTTTTTTGTTGTTGTTGTTGGGGGGCTATGGTAGCTTGCCAGTCTTTCCGAGAGGGATAGAGGCTTTTGGGGCAACCTCTAATCACCCTTGTAGGTGTTACCATATTTGAACCCTATCAAATATGGTACGACAATTCCGGAAGATGGGTATTTAGTGTCTTATGATGTGTCGCGCGGCCGCTTGCGGCCACGCAGGTCCAGAAAGCATCCTGGAGTGTGGCGACGGCTGGGTAGTGGAAGTAGTGTCCAGTTGTGGTTACTGGACCGAGAGTATTCCGCCCGCACGGAAGAGCCTGGCAAGCTATCCGCTGTGTATTCGATATGACAAACCAGTAACTACAACTGGTCTCATTCACCTGACCCTGAAGGCTTCACCGACATGGCAGCACTGAGAAGGATGAGAAAGGAGAGGCCGACAAAATCTCAAGGCCGACGTAGGCTGCTACAACGAAGGAAGACAAAAATGATTGTCTGTACTTTCAATGCACGTACGCTAGCATCAGATGCATCCATCGAGGACCTGATGGTACAAGTGCGAATGATCAAGTACGACATCATTGGTCTGACCGAGACAAGAAGGCACGAATTCACCATGCCGTTTTCGACACTGGAGAAGAATTGTTCCTCGGAACATGCGATAAAAGAGGTGTTGGAGGCGTCAGTGTCCTTGTCAACACAAACTTGGCCAAGAGCATTGATTCATTCGAATGCCTGACAACCCGAATCGGACGTTTACATTTGAATAGATGTGGCTCACTGCCTGCAGTTTCTATCTTCGTTGTCTACGCACCGACATCTCATTATGATGAAAGAGAAATCGAGAAGTTCTACGTGGAGCTAGAGAAATTCTATAAAGAAGACCACACCTTCTACAAGATCATTGTGGGTGATTTTAATGCCAAGATAGGACCGAGAAGATCAGCTGAAGAACTTCACATCGGGACCCATGGCCTAGAATGGAACGAACAGGGTGAGAGACTGTCTGAGTTCATCATGTCGACCAAGACCATTCATGGTAACTCACAGTTCCAGAAGGCAGAATCTAAACGATGGACATGGGAGTCTCCCGGTGGACGATTCCACAACGAAATAGACCACATCATATTCAATCGACGGTTTTGCCTGACTGATGTCACTGTTGTCCCAAAATTTCGAACGGGATCGGACCACCGTCTCCTTTGTGCAAAATTCTACTTCACAGAGCGGGGAGAAAGGGCTGCAAAGTTCAAAAAGAGAACTCCCAGAATGACCACCAACTGGGAACTCTTTGGTACTATTGCGGCAACATGGGGAGATGCCATTGTTGACAACATTGACGAGGAATACGATCGACTGGTTCAGCACCTCCATGAATGTGCGAGGAACTCCAAGAGAGAGACAGCCACAAAAAATCGCCTATCTTCGAAAACTCTTGAGCTAATTCGCCAGCGTGGTTTAGCACATGCCTCAGGCAACCGCAAGCTAACGTCCGAGCTTGCAAAGCAGTGCAGAGATGCGATCAAGGAAGACCTCAAAGAGAGAAGAGCAGAAGTACTGGTAGATGCGGCAGAAGCCGGGAAAAGTATTCGTAACGCCCGCCTATCCTTCGCCAACTACAAGACCAAGATGACTGCCCTCCAACGTCCTGATGGATCCATCACATCCTCCAGAATGGCAATGGAGAAGATTATCCATGACTTCTACTCAAATCTCTTCGATAGCCATGTCCACTTGCCGACATACCAAATTCCACAGGATGGATATGTCGTTCCCAACGTTCTCCCTTCCGAAATCCGACACGCCATTTCGTCGGTAAAGAAACAAACAGCACCCGGCCCTGACAAGGTCAGACCTGAACACCTGAAGAACCTGCCGTCAGTACTCATCAATACACTGGCTCAGCTCTTCACTCGCTACCTGTCTGAATGCAAGGTTCCGTCCCAGTGGAAAACCAGCAGGACCGTACTACTGTTCAAGAAGGGAGACATCCATGACATTGACAACTATCGCCCGATCTGCCTATTGTCTGTCATCTACAAGTTGTTCACTCGAGTCATTCTAAATAGGATTGGCAGAACACTAGATGAAGGACAACCATGCGAGCAAGCAGGGTTCCGCAAAGGATTCAGCACCATCGACCATATCCACACGATAACCAAGCTCATTGAGGTTTCTCGGGAGTTCAAGATGCCGCTCTGCTTAACGTTCATTGATTTAAAGAAGGCCTTTGATTCTGTTGAGACGGAAGCGGTCATTGAAGCCCTAGCCAATCAGGGCATTCAAGCCCAATACATCAGGATCCTCTGTGAGCTGTATTGCGGATTCACTACCAGGATCTCACCATTCCACAAAGAAGTGATCATTGATGTCAAGAGAGGGATGCGGCAGGGTGATACCATTTCACCAAAACTCTTCAGTGCCACCCTCGAGAACATCATGCGACGACTGGAATGGAAAGAAATGGGAGTGAAGATAGATGGTCGGCAACTACACCACCTCCGCTTTACTGATGACATTGTTTTAATAACACCAAACATCAGCCAAGCGGCACAAATGCTGGCCGACTTTGATCATGAGTGTGGAAAGTTAGGACTACAGCTGAATCTTACAAAGACAATATTTATGAGAAACAGCCTTGTTCCTGACGCCCCATTCACTCTCAACGGAACGACCATCTCCGAATGCAACAGCTATGTGTACCTAGGTCGAGAGGTCAACATGACAAATGACCTGGCACTCAAGCTGCGCAGGAGGAAGAGAGCGGCTTGGAACGCCTTGAAGAACGTCGAAGAAATAGCTAAGAGGATGAAGAACCTCTGGCTCCGGGCACATCTCTTTGATTCCACTGTTCTTCCTGCATTAACATATGCCTCAGAGACCTGGGCCCTACGCAAACAAGATGAGAACGCTATTCAGGTCTCCCAAAGAAGAATAGAAAGAGCTATGCTTGGAATATCACGTTTCACTCAAATGAGAGAATCCGGAGTTCTGACATCCATCGACAATCAAGAATCAGGGACGCTGTCTCATATGCCAAGGTGCCAAAAATCAGATGGGCTGGTCACGTAATGAGATTTAAAGACGACGGCTGGACTAGAGCTGTTACCGACTGGATTCCACGGGATGTCAAAAGACCGCGTGGCCGCCCACCTTCCAGATGGTCAGACTTCTTCGTCAAGATCATGAACAATCGGTTTGAGGCCCTTCATGTTCCCGGAGCGAACAGATGCCATTGGGCTACACTAGCACGCGACAGGGACAAATGGAGACGTTACTGGCGCCCGCTCGAACAAATCGACGACTAACGGGAAGTTAAGTGATTAAGTGGGGGGCTATACCTGGTGATGCTCAAGAATTCTTCCTGGCTCTTCTTTCAGGAATTTCTCCTGACAGCGCTTGGGGGACCATATGGGATGCTGGCGGTCAAACCCAAGTTGGCACAAGCAAGGCAAATACCCTACCCACTGTCCTATCACTCAGGCCTCAACTGGAGTGAATTTTTATGTGTAAGGTGAGGTGAGAGCCCGACTTTATTGTTTTGTATCTGAGAATTCAGTTTTGCCAAGCCCACTTGTTGAAAAGACTCTCTCCATTGAATGTTTTGGCAGCCTTATTGAAAACCAACTGACCGTATATTTGAGGATTTATCTTGTGCCCTCTGTTTTATTCCAAAGGCCAGGATGTATGTATGCCTCAGGCTAGCATCATGCTGTTTTAATTATTTTGGCTATTCAGGTTCCATTGCAGTTGCAAATGAATCAGAGGATAGGCTTTACATTTCTCTGGAAAAATATTGGAATTTTTATAGAAGCTGTGTTAAAAGCACAGATCATTTTGACTTGCACAGACAGCTTAATATTGTCTTCCTGTCCATGAACAAAGGGATATCTTTTCCATTCAGTTAAGTCGTTTTTAATTTCATTTCTAAGTGTTTCATCCTTTTCGGGGCATTTCTAAATGTTTCATTCTTTTCAGTGGAGTATAGATGGAATTCATAACTTCCCCCAGCAGATTGCTTAGTACTAACATACAGACACACGAAATTGTGCTTCTATGTTCCTCATGTACCCAGCAATGCTGCTGAATGAACCCATTGGTTCCTTGGGACTGAAGTTCTCAGCCTCTGGTATTCTCTCCAACCTCTTCAATCGTTGACTCTAATTGTCCTTTCAAGGACTCACCTGCTTAACTCAGGCTCACACAGCATGATCTCCCCTTTGGTGGAAGTGTTTGATTTTGTGTACATATAGCTCCCAAGGTCTGTTAAGCCTTCTTGGGACAGCAGGGTTCAAAAATGGAAGAACCTGAAGAAGCTCCATCCTAATGCACCAAAGTCTTTGAGTTCTTTGGAAGAAAGATCCCAATTGGAGGTGGCAGGACCTAATACCCACTGCTTAAATATCCATTTGCCTATCCACTGCTCACGGAGTGTTCTATTTATTTGCACACTCACAGTTAATGGAGAGTGGAGGGAGATTTCATTAAGGCAAAATTGTGAGGGTGGCTTTTATCCCTCCCCTCCCACTAAATTCATCTCTCTGTTTTATGCAGTACATAGTTCCCTGTGTAATGAGAACCCTGCAAGTCCATTTCCCTTAAGGGTTTAATAAAAGTATAATTTAAAAAATTAAGACAGATGGGGCAAGAGTGGAGGGAAGTAATTTCTCCCATTAACTCACAGGCTAGCCCTTCTCCATCCTGTGAGATGAGCGGGGAGGAGAGAGACTCCGGAAGCATCGGGAGTTCTTTTGGGTTACATAAAACTTCAGCCTGGCTTTATGTGGCCCAGGGATTCCTGCCGAACCGAGAAGAATCAGATTTATTAGTTGAGTAATGGGACTGTTCACTGGCTGGCATTTTAATTAATGCTGATATAGGAGCTTTGCTTTCGCTTAGACTTTGAACTGCCGAGCACAGAGAGGGAGAGAGATTTACATTTCCGAAAACTTCCCCAATAATCTCCCATTGCTCTTGGAGGGGAGAGGAGAGTGGGGATTTCTGGAGGAAGCTGAGTCTTGTGGTGTTGGTGGCCAGTGCTCGGCTGCCTGCCTGGGACACAGCTGGGCGAGTTGTCTCCTGCAGTCCAGCTTCCTTCCATCCTGCTGCCATACCCTGCCCCCTTTCTTGGAGCAGGGTAGAACCCACCATAGAAGAAGCATTTAATAATAGAACAGCAACATCAGTTATAATTACGGCACTCAACTTACTCAGGGATCCCAGAATGAGGATGCCTCTCATTTCTCCCATTTCTCAGGGGTTTTTGGATTCACCCCTCCCCACCCCTGCAGGAGGGAGCTGGTGACGGGCTTGTTCCCATTGTTCACATTGGGAAGCCCAGGCTGGGTCACCCAGAAAAATGTAGAGCAGGATTTTGGACTCTGTGTCTTAGCCATTAGGCCTCCTGTTTCCCCTTTGGATGTGACCAGTGCACCACCTCACGCTCAGAGAAGGGGGGCTAATTGCTCCCAAGTCTAGATTGCCTGTTTAGTAATGTTGGAGTCTAGAATTTGTGGCTAGTAGCTTTCCCCAGGGCACTCTCAGATTGAATAGGGGGAGTTCTAACCCCCTGGGCTCTAAGTTTGCATGTCCCACGTGGAGAAAGGGAAATACTACTACAGTAAATAGTGGATGACGGGAGGGTTGGCTGACGCCTTGGTTGTTGGTACTTGGCATGTTGAAGAACTTGCCTATTCTTTAGTGTATCCATTCCTCTGCATACGTCCAGGAGGAAGGTAGTTAACTCTTCCCACTTCCCAGATAAGGCATCAGAGACTGAGTCCCTATGGCAGGAAGTGACCCCCCCCCCAGGCTCAGCCTTTGCAACGCACCCCAAAGTGAAACAGAACCCAGAGGGATGGGGGTTTCCTCTGTTTTCCTTCCTTGGCCTCCCAGGTGGCCTGCTTTGGGGTAATTGAGAGGTGGCAGATGCAATGTTGCTGTCACACTGGGGAGTTATTTTTAGCAGGTGACTCTATAAATCCTCCTTCTTCCAAGGCACGAAGGAGTGTGCTTGTCTCGGTGTGTCCCCCAGCTGGCAGGTTGTTTTATGGTCTCCTTGCCATGTGGGTTGTAAATCAGGAGTGGCCTGGACCATGTTGGGGTGGACGGGTGCCTGAGTCAGCAGTTGGCGGGGTGGGGGAGGGGCACTCTTCCTCCCCGCACCCCTTCCCATGAAACAGTCCTTGAGAAAGCCAGGTTCCTTTCCAGGGCTGAAAGTGCCTTTGGCTTTCTTCTACATATAAGTCAAAGCAGTTCCAATAAATTATTTTTGTGTATTTCTTCACCATGGCAGAAAGTCATTTGAGTTTGTGAATAAAGTTGGAAAACTAGAGGGTGTATGCAGAATTGAAAGGATGGCTCTTCAATTGGGGCTCACCATCACAGTGTAGGCAACTGGCTTCAAGTAAGGAAAATCACTCTACCTTGACCAAAGGAAACAAGTGGACAGACTTTCATTTGGCAGGGATCTTTGAATTTTCTATTTATGGCTAGCAGATGGGAGCTTTTCCTTACATGGACCTCTGTGTTCCAATTCTCCACCCGTGCCAGACATCACTAATAGATCACAGCACCACAGCCTGCTCAGGCCAGTGATCTGCGCAGATGGCATTGTTTTACTTAGTCACACATTTCCGCTCACACGTAAAAACATTTCACCTGGATTTTAAAGCCTGTCCTATTAGAGAGTGCTAGGCAGCACTGTCACTTGTCACAACTGGATTAGAAAGAGAAAATCGATTTTCTGGGGCTGGCTGCATGCCTCTTGATGTCATTTGAAGTTCAAGTAGGTATTTCCCCTCCTCTTCCCTTTGTTGTAGTTGCGGTTGTGTTGCTCTGGGGCTGCCCACTTGATTGTGGTGCTGAAGGTCTCTCTCACGCAGATGTCTATTGCCCAGCCATGTCCCCCCACGGACCCCTTCAGGCCCTTCTGGGTTGAGGAATTTATGATTTCCTATCAGCTTCAGATACAGGTCAAAGTGGATTGAACTAAGATGCAAATCAAGGAACTGGCATTGTTTTTATTTTAATTTTTAAATTTTTATAAAATTGTTCACAATAATGGATTACATTCACTATTTCGGTACCAGTCCCACCACCATCACACCTTCCCTCCACCATTATTTTGAATTTCCCACCACCACTCAAACCTGCCAAACAGGCAGATGCTAGATAATTCATTTGTATTGCCCCCTCTAGGAATAACATAGGCTGCTGAGCAGCCGCTCTCAAGGCCGTACTCCTTTAAATCTAAAATTTTAGATAATTAGGGTCTGGAGAAATCTCTGCAGTGAGCTGCTTGGTTCCGTGATTCTTTTGTGTGTCTCTGGATTATGGCCACTGATGAGCTTAAATAGTTGCTGGAGGCAGTTCATGGGCATGACTTCCAGGGTCCCAAGGGGAGGGGGAGACGGGAAAGACTGGCCCATCCTCTATCCTATGAGGCCTGGAGTTTGACACCACTAATCCCGAGTACCTGGGATTTTCATTGGGTTCTGGAAGATGGTGGCCACTGAGATGGGGGCAGATGGAGATGCCTGCTCCCATCTGAGGCACCACAATGAAATTGGCCTGGTGCAAACTCCACGGGCATCTCTGCAGTGAGCTGCTTGGTTCCAAGATTCTTTTGTGCGACCAGAACTGGCATTCTTAAATAACTGGAAATAGAGACTTCGAATGGTGATTTGTCAAAGCCAATATAAGGGAGACGAGTTTAATAGAGCTGAGGGTCTGATAGACCCAGGTTCACGGCTGGCGATAACACTTCTTGTGATGTTGGGCAGGACACAATACAACCTTAAGCCACAGTTTTCTTCTGTCAAATGGGAATCGAGTGTGTGGGCTACAATGAGATCACATCTAAAAGAGGAGCAGGAGAGGATCTGGTAAGTAGAGGAAGAGCCTAATTAATGGTTGCCATTATCTACTTTCACGTTTAAAAAATTATTTTTTGTGTTCTTTGGGTGGGGTCTGAAGCGATAGCACAGTTAGTAGGGCATTTGCCTTGCACGTGGCCGACCCCGGTTCGATTCCTTCGTCCCTCTCAGAGAGCCCAGCAAGCTACTGAGAGTATCCTGCCCACATGGCAGAGCCTGGCAAGCTCCCCGTGGCGTATTTGATATGGCAAAAAAAAAAACTATAAAACACCACTAAAAAAACACCACTATAACAACATGTCTCACAATGGAGACTTTACTGGTGCCCACTCAAGCAAATTGATGAACAACAGGATGACAGTGCTACAGTGGTTTGGGTGGAGGTTGGGTCCCATGTGATGGTGTTCAGGGTCTGCTTCTGGTTCACTGCTCAGGAATGATCCTTGGCAGTGCTCCAGGGACCATAAACGGTGCCAGGGATTTGAACCAGAGTCATGGCTGACAGAGCTGCAGGCAAGACCTTACCTCCTATACCATCCCTCTGGCCCTACTTCCTGGCCTCCTCTGGTTGTGAGGAAGACCATTCGTCACACAACCGTCTTGCCCTCCCCCTCCCCTGAGCGAAACATCTAGCTGGAAGGGGCACACACATTGGCATCACACCAAACTAGACAAAACACCTGCCCTTGCCATTCGCACCCCTGCGTGTGAAACAGCAATTTACAGAACCTGCAGGGCAGGAGAATAATCGTCATACGACGAAAAGAGCTCTCTAACTTTGGTGTTGCTTTTATCAAAGAGAGAAGCGAGAGGTTCAGAGATACAAAAACAACTCACTTAAAACCGCCAAGCTAGTAAGAGGCAAGGAGCAGAACCCCCACATCTCTTCTGGGATTGTAATGTTTTTTTGTTTGTTTGTTTTTCTTTTTGGGTCACATCCGGCAATGCGGCAATGCACAGGGGTTACTTCTGGCTCTGCACTCAGGAATTACTCTTGGTGGTGCTTGGGGGACCATATGGGAATTGAACCCTGGTCAGCCACGTGCAAGGCAATCGCCCTACCTGCTGTACTATCGCTCCAGCCCTGGGATTGTAGTGTTTGCTGGTCTGTGTTTTCTGGCTCTCCTAGAGCAAGGGGGCTCTAGCACTCACAGGGAAATAGTAGAAAGGCTTAGAGGGCCAGGAAAGGTGCCATCCACCCGGGACCCCAGCACACATCGACCACTGGGCCCCCAAACACCAAGAGACCTGCCCCCTTCTCCGCCAGTGACACTATTTTTAGACTTACTTGATTTCCAGGGAGTCTATAGCAAGTTCTCCAACCCCCAGGAAATCAGGATTGTCGCCGGGAGGGGGCCCGCTGCTCTCTAATCTCGCCAGGCCCAGGGACAGTGTGGGAGACACGGAAGGCGGCCGTTATTTATTCCACGAATAGATAACGGCGAGCCATTTAGGGGAGCCGTGGCAGGAAGATGGAGAAGCTATTAATAAGGTTGGAAGCTCATTTCTTGCCGAGTGGTCAGCAGCAGCCCGAGAGGACTCAAACAAGAAAATATTGGCCGTGGGAGCTCCTGACAACACAAATTATTCGGGAGATATTAAAGTGCATTGTTCGCCATCGTAAACATTTTTTTTCTTTTACGTTTATGAGATCTGTTCAAAGGCATCTTGATGGATAAAACCCAGTAACACTTCTAGGAATGTGAGTGTATGTGTGTGTGCGTGTGTGTATGTGTGTGTGTGAGTGTGTGGATGTGTGTGCGTGTGGGCACCCTAGCGTTTCTTTTGTTCTAGCGTCCTTTGTAAATCATGCCTTTGAGCGGATGGGTCCATGCTGGCTTGGCAGGGTCTGCCTGATGCATAGGGAGGCCCGTTTGCTGGATCTGCTGGGATGCACATGGGTCTGTGGGAAGCTGGGGGCTGGGCTGATGGGGGCGTAAGAAACGCTCCAGTTCTGGAAAGAAACTGGGAGGAAACACAGTGGGGAGAACAGTGGAGCAGCACTTCCTAGGGTCTGTGGGAACTGCATAGTCCCACACAAATGAAAGGCCCAGAAAACGGGATTTGGGATGTCGTGTCATGCCTGACCCTTATCCCAAATGCAGGCAATTCTGCTCAAGGCTGCATAATTCTTGAGGTGAAGTGGCTTCTTTGCTGTGACTTCGCTCCACTTTCTCTCGTGGCTGATCGGTCTGTGGCACCTGCCACGCTCAGATTTGCCCTGTCTGTCTATGGATGAGAGCAGAAAGAAGCAGTTCTCCAGATTGAATGAAATATTAATGCAGAAGATGGCCGGAGTGATAGTCCAGCAGGAATGGCTCTTGCCTTGCCTAAGACCCACCTGGTATTCCATTTGGTCCCCTCCCCTCTCACACCCCGAGAAATACCCAAAGTGAGCCCAGAGCACCACTGGGTGTGGCCAAAACCAAGTAAAAAAACATGCAGAAGAAACCAGGATCTCAGGGATAATATGAACTGGACTTGAGGCAATTATGCTAAGTGAAATAAGGAAGAAGTGAAAGGCAAATTACCAAATGCCTCCTTCACCCAAGTGTTGAATGTGAATGAGAAAAACCAACCAACTGTCCTGAAACAGTAAGAACTACTGGCCTCCAATCTAACCTCTCAGTACCTGTATTGCAAACCATAATGACCAAAAGGAGGGAAGGAGGAAAGGAGGGAGGGAGGAAGGGAGGGAGGAGGATGGAAGAGAGAGAGAGAGAGAGAGAGAGAGAGAGTGCCATAGAGCATAGAGGCTGGCTGGGGGGTGGCAGGAGGGATACTGGGAACATTGATGGTGGGGAATGTACTGGTGGAGGAATGGGTGATGGCACATTGTGTGACTGGAACCTGATCTTGAACAGCTTTGTAACTAATTTTTAAGGTGATTCAATTTTTTGAAAGAAAGAAAGAAAGAAAGAAAGAAAGAAAGAAAGAAAAGAAAAGAAAAAGAGCTCCCTGCTTCAGTAAGAATGTGATGGGGACCAGATGGGAAGGGGAGAAGGTGGGAGGAACTACGAGAGGGGTCTTTTATTTTTATTTTAAATTTTTTTATTGAATCACCATGAGATAGAACATTACAAAATTGTTCATGATTGTGTTTCAGTCATACAATGTTCCAACACCCATCCATCCATCAGTGTAATTTCCCAGCACCAGGGTCCCCAGTTTCCCTGGGGAAGGGTCTTTTTGGTGATGGGAGTGACATATACACATGTATAGAGGTCTGCAGTGAAACCTCTGAATTTCCATGTCCTTGTAAATCATAAGCCAATGAAAATATAAAAATCGGAAAAACTCATATTCCTTAAAGAATGCTTTAAGGAATCTAACCATTAAGTGATAAAAATTGAGCCAGATCTGTTCGGTGTAACTCAGTCATGATTTCATCTATATACATGCTCAGCACCTCAATTATTTTGAATGAAATGACCTGTCATTTATTTATCAACGATTTACCTGTAAAATCCTGACCAAATAAATGATAGATGTTTAATGGATGTTTTTCTCCTACTTGTTTTAGTGTTTAATTTAGGACATATGCTCACAACTAATTCAACACTAAGTGGTGCATGTATTTGACTCAGTTGAATGTATAATTCTCTACCCAGTTTTGTAGATGGAATAAAAACACCAGTTTGGGAGTTGCCAGAAACATAGGAGTAAATCCTGTCACCTTCACGCACTTTCTTCCTTTCTCTCTTTTTCTTTCTTCCTTCCTTCCTTCCTTCCTTCCTTCCTTCCTTCCTTCCTTCCTTTCTTTCTTTCTTTCTTTCTTTCTTCTCCCTTCCTTCCTTCCTTCCTTCCTTCCTTCCTTCCTTCCTTTTTGCTTTTTTTGGGGGGTCACACCCAGCGATACACAGGGATTACTCCTGGCTCTGCACTCAGGAATCACTCCTGGCAGTGCTCGGGGGACCATATGGGATGCTGGAGATCGAACCCGGGTCGGCCTTGTGCAAGGAATATGCCCCATATAGTTCCACCCCCCTTCACTTTCTAAATGACTTTGGGACAGTTACTGAAACTCTCTTCCAGGGCTCCGATTTCCTTATGAAGAGAATGGGAACAATAATAGTTGGGCCCATCACCGTAGGTTGTGGAGATTGATTGAAACAGTACAGATAAAATGCGTAAGACAGGGCTGTCACAGAGTGATTTCTCAATGAATGTTGATTATCGTATCATCTTTATCAGTGTTAGAGACAAGGCGACTGGGAGAAGCAGGAGAACAGCAAATCTTCCGCTCTCAAGGCTGCCAGAGTGAAGCTAGACTCTTGATGCAGCAGACGATCTCCCTGAGAGATAAATGATGGCCTTGCTGGAGAGTTGTGAAGCTCATCCCTGACCCCACAGTGTCCCTGAACATATTGCACTTGGCTGTTGCCTGACTTCTGGTTTATGGGGTGAATCTGTGTTGATGGATGGGAAGGTGACATGTGCTCCTCCAAGTACGAAATCCCCAGCGAGGTATTCACAGGAAGGCACTGAGACGCCACAGCACGTCCCAGTGGAACCCATAGTCACACCAGTTCCTGTTCATAAAACCAGAGTGGGAGTTGGGATGTTCGATGTTGAGTCATGTTGACTCCGAAGTCCAAAGATTTATCAGGCTCTCAGCCAACTCTCAGCTGCTTTCTCCCACCTTCACCACCCCCGCCCCGCACGCACCTTTATTTTTAATTTTTTTATTTATTATTATTTTTTATAAATCTGTGAGACTTGTTGCTGCTGTTCTGGGAATATCGAATATGTCATGGGTAGCTTGCTTTTCCATGCGGGCAAGATACTCTCGGTAGCTTGCCGGTGTCTCCAAGAGGGACGGCGGAATTGAAGACGGAGGAATTGAACTTAGGTCGGCCAGGTCGGCCGTGTTCAAGGCAAACGCCCTACCCGCTGTGCTATCACTCCAGCCCAGAATATCTACTACCTTTAAAAACTCACAAAGAGGGGCTGGAGCTAAAGTACCCGGGTTCGATTCCTCCATCCCTCTCGGAGAGCCCGGCAAGCTCCCTATGGTGTATTTAATATGCCAAAAACAGTAACAACAAGTCTCACAATGGAGACATTACTGGTGCCCAGTCGAGCAAATCGATGAACAATGGGAGGACAGGGCTACAGTGTTTATACATTTATTTATTGAATCGTGAGAACATTTACAAAGCTTTCGGGTTTAAGCCTCGGTCATACAATGATGAAGCACCCATCCCTTCACCAGTGCACATTTTCCACCACCAAAACCCCCAGTATCCACCCCATTTCACCTCCTCCCCCTACCTGTGTGGCAGGTGATTTCCACATTACTCTCTCTCTCTACTTTAGTTACATTCAATATTTTGAAACCAGACCCACCATTATTATTCGGGATTTCCCCCAACACTCAGACCTTCCGAAAACACAACATTAGACAATTTGTTTCCTATTGCTGATTATGACTAGCATATGATTTTGGAATTCTGAAATTTTAATAATTAATTCTGAAGGGATTTCTGCCCAAAACTGCTGGGTTCCGAGTTTTGCTTGTGTGTCTCTGGGATCATGGTTCTTAAGCAGCTTGATCAGTAGCCAGAGGGACCATTCATGGGCGGTCCCCCTATCTCCCCCCCCCCCGCACCTTTAATCTGTTTCTTGCACCTGGGAAGCCCCAGGTGTCTTGTGATTATATACCTGGAAGTCAGTCCAGTGATGGTGGAAATATCACGAGATTCCAAGTTCAGATTATCTGGACTTGGTCTGATATGGCCACTTAAGTCACTGAGTAACTTCTGGAAGTCCACTCCATCTCCCCAAGCCTCAGGCTCCTCTTCTGAAAAACGGGCACAAAAGGATACACGCAGAGAGCTGTGATTCATGAAGTCGATGCCAGATGCCTAGAGAAGTGTGTGGCCCCAGCCCAGTGATGGCTGTGCAGAGTTTGGAGTGTTTCCTGCTCCGGGTACCCCCCAGGAGGCCCTCCTGACTCCTCCTCTCCTGCTCTTTAGGGACCATCTGTGCCAGGAATCAAATCTGTGTTATGAAGTTGTCCCTTGTCCAGCTTTTAGTTTTTGCTGAACTTTCATTAAAACACTCAAACTGTCAAACACTGGCCTCCCCTTGTTCATCGATTTGCTCGAGTGGGCCTAGTAGCGTCTCCATGGTGACACTTTTTGTTACTGTGTTTGGCATATTGAACACGTCATGGGTAGCTTGCCAGGCTTTGCCGTGCGGATGAGATACTCTCGGTAGCTGGGCTCTCCCAGAGGGGTGGAGGAATCGAACCCGGCTCGGCTGGGCTGGCTGCGCGCAAGGCAAACGCCCTACCACTGTGCTATCGCTCCAGCATTAGGGGTGTCTTATTCCAACAGATCAGTCTTTTTATAGGGTCAATGTCTAATTCCTTCCCTATTCTTTTGACAGTCTGCTCTCAACACTTAGAGAATTGTATGGTTCATAGGGGATGGGTTAGAGACCCGAAGACAGTAAGTCTGGACAGTTTGATGAGGGCATGGAGTGAACAGAGTGAGGTGAAGTGTGTATTCTCCTCTGGGTGCCAGGCAACCTGGCAGCCACTGGAGCAGGGGGATGGCACCATCAGCTCCTTCACTGTACTATAGTAATGGTGATGATGTCATTGGCAGATGGCAGTGTATCGATCAGGGGACATTTAAATTCTTCCTATGGGCCAGAAATCATTCTCAGTTCCCCCTATGGCCCTCTGGGTTTAGAATATTGGATAACTGGTTGTGCATTGGATGGGTTGAAGGGCAGATGATTGGAGTCCTTTGAGACTCAATACAATGAAGGGAGAACAATAAAAAAATGGAATTGAAGCCCCCAAAGCATTCTGGCACCTACTGGTCAGCCACACACCTCCTTAGTTCAGGGAAATGTTCCATCGAGTCAGTTCATCCTGTTCTGTTGGAACACCACGGTCAGCGTGGTTCCTTCAGGGAGGGGACGGCGTGACAGACACGGAGTTGTTCAGAGTGTACCAGAGAGGCTGTGCTGTGTGCGTAGCCCTGTAGTTTGAATGAGTTTCTCCTCCCCGGAAGCTGAGCCCTCTCGGCTTAATTTTCCCTTTTCTCTTGCGCCTCCGGGATGGATTAGAAATTTCCGGCGGCCTTCGATGCTGCTGTTTCTCTTCCCTAGTCTCATTTCTACCCATTGTCACCACAGAGCTCTTCCTGGGGGCACTTATGGACCTAGAAACCAGAATCCAGTTTATGGGAATGGCAGGCTTTTTCAAAGGAAACTTGAATTCCTTTGATTTTTTCAAAGGAATCCCGAGTGCCCTCGGGGACTTCCCTGGGCTCTTCTCGGATGGAGACAGGTGCCCAGGGGAGCAGAACAAGTGTCTGCTCAGGGTTCATTGACACCCAGGGGCTTGCTCTTTGCAAGACCAAGGAGATCTTTGCATTTGAACATCTCCACCATCGGTTTATTTCACAGAAGGTGCTGCTGTGCTTTGAATTCCTCCCGCCCCCAACCCCCACTCCCACCCGTTGGATGTTTGGATTGGATTCGGAACTCTCGGATTTGGGAGCAGGTCTCACGTGAATTCCTCTCAGCAGCCGTGTCTCTCGTTGTATGGGTTGTGTGCTGTGTAAGGGATGCCTGGATAAGCAGACCCCGTTTGCAGCGACTGTGAAAAGACTCAGTATCCCTTCCTTTTTATTTGAAAATATGATATTTTTGCTTTTTTTTGCAAGGGTGATTAGAGGCCTCCCTAAAAGTTTTTTATTTTTTTAAATTTTTTAAAAAATTTTATACATTTTTTTATTTTAAAAAAATTTATTAGTGAAACACCATGAGGTACAGTTGTAGACTTACAAATTTTTGTGCTTGGGTTTCAATTATACATTGATCAAACACCCATCCCTCCACCAGTGCCCATCCTCCACCGCCACGGGTCCCAGTATCCCTCCCACCCCCATCTCCCCATCCCACCCTGTCTCTGTGGTTTGTTCTGGGCCACACCCAGGGTGCTCAGGAGCTGGGCCTGGCTCTGTGCTTGGGAGTGGCTCCCAGGGGGGCTTGGGAGTGGCTCCCAGGGGGGCTTGGGAGTGGCTCCCAGGGGGGCTTGGGGCAGGAGCATACAAAGCCTGCCCTCAGCCCATTGAGCTTTCTCCCTGGGCCCTTCCCTGCCCTTTACAACTGACACTCCAGTTGCGTTCTGTTTCCTATGGGCAGTCTCCCCTAGCTTTGTTCTTCAGCCCTCCCAGAACACATTAAATTCAGTGTGGGGAGAAGGAACTTCCCTTCCTTCACTTACAGGCCCATCGAGGCTTGCAGGAGCCAGGACGGCTGTTTCCCAGCATACAGCGCCTCCTGCTGGCCGGAGGCCAGGCCATCATCTGTCCCAGTGGATGTTGAGAGCAAGTAACTCACAGCTTTTAAACCCGAACGACAGCTGCCCAGACCTGGTGGAAATTCTGCCTTCAACAGACTGCTCCTAAACTCCCGAGTCCATCTGTGGAGTCATTTAGCTGAGGAATAAACAGCCCCGGCTGTCGTGTGCCTTTAAATAAACCTGAAAACCGACAGCCGCGGCTGGCTCAACGCTGACTTTCAGACATAAAGGAAGTGCTTAGGGAGTATTGAAAAGTCACATTAAAAATACACACAACAGCAGCAACTGTCGCGTATAGCTCAGCCGATTGCCAGTGTTTATGCTGAGTACCCTCACCCTCGACGGCGATGACTGTGTGGGCCTGGAAAAGCACAGTGAGGTGGGCCCGTGGATCATTCGCACCCAGTCCACAGAAGCTCTTGATCCAAGTGCACGTTTTCCTGCCAGCACCCAGGACCTACCGAATGCTGACATTTAGGAGCAAGAGGCCCAAGAAGTTGAGTTGATAAGAATCAGGCAGGCAAGAAAGGAATGCCGACAGGAGACCACCACGGGCTCCCAAGTGATCTTTCAGCAACCACCCTAGCAGCGGACTCATAGGTAGAAAGCCCCAGGGTGTGTGTGGGGGGGCAGCTTGGGGAAAAATCCTATAAAAGCCAATTTGGAACAAAAGAGGCACGCTCGTGTGCTACCAAGGCATATGTGTCGCCTGGGCATATGTGTGTCACCAGTGCCGCCTACATCTCCCATCTCGAGATGGAAACTTGGCTCTCTCTGCTCTGGAGAAGCCCTCGTTTTCTCTTGAGTGCATTACTTTCTCTCTCTCTCTCTCTCTCTCTCTCTCTCTCTCTCTCTCTCTCTCTCTCTCTCTCTCTCTCTCTCTCCCCTCCTTCCCCCTTCCTCCTCTTTGCAGAATTTCTGAATAGAAGTTTATTTTTACGTCACTGCTGCTTGTGTTCTACTGAACATTCTTTTTCTCTAAGGGAAAGACAACAGCCCTAGAAGCCGTGGATAAGATCTAGGACTGACTCTCCCTTCCCACAAGGAGCAAGGCTCACAGCAAACTCTTATCAATCTTAGATTTCCCCCGCTGTTCCCAGGGTGGCAGAGGGGGATGGAGAGAGAGCAGCAGTTTCCCTTCTCGGCGTCGCCTTCCATCTCCTTCCCACTTCGTCTAAGTCATCCAGGGAACCCCCCTTCACCTCCAACAGCATTACTCTCAAGCCCCCGGGTGGCTTTAATGCCGGGGCCATAAGAGAACGTGGCCCCGCCACCCCCTGGTGATGCATCCCCCTTGCTGAACATCCTTCTTGGTTTTTAATTTGGGGGGTCATACCCTAAGGGGCTTGGGGGTTACTTCTGGTTACTACCACTGCTCAGGGATCAGTCCTGGTGGTGCTTGGGTTGATGTGGTTCTGGGGATCAGACCTGGGCCTCCACATGCCCGGCCTGTGGCCCAGCTCTCGGGGCATGGTCCCGGACCTGGCTCCCTGCTGCTGAGCGATGCCACCATTGGCACGGAGGCTCTGCAGCTGGGGGCTCCCAGGAAGCAGAAGATCACTGCCTCCTCCTGGGAATGCACATTCAGGTTTTTTTTCCTTGCTTTTTGGGTCCCACCCGGCAAGACACAGGGTTTCCTCCTGGCTCATGCACTCAGGAATCACTCCTGGTGGTGCTCGGGTGACCCTATGGGATGCTGGGAATCGAACCTGGGTTGGCTGTGTGCAAGGCAAACACCCTTCCCACTGTGTTATCGCTTCAGCTCCACATGCGTTCAGTTTTCACAAACATCGTGGTGCAGGCCCAGAGGGCTGGCAAAGGGGTTAAGCCCCTGTGTGGTCTCTGATGCCAGACAGGGTCACTTGAGCACCACCAGCAGTGATCCCTGAGCACAGAGCCAGGCATCAGTCCTGAGCACTGCTGGGGTGTGGCCCCAACACCCCCCGCTTCAAAAACAAACCAAGAAACTCACGATGCTGCCCTGTGTTGCAGGTTCTAAACACAACACGTGGAGTGGGTGCCGGCGGTCTGAGAGGGCGCTCCCGCTGGTCTGTGGGCAGGTGCAGGCAGGCTGGAAACCACTCTTCTGCAGGTGTGAGATGGTCACAGAACTGATGTCCCTATGAGAGCATGGGAATGGAGAGAACTTGGCCATGTACTCTGGGGATAGCACCCCACAGAGGCTGGCAGAGAGTGTGGGTTCTTGGGTGCAGACACACATGGGCTGGAGTCCAGGCATGAGCCCTCAGGGCTGTGTGGTGTGGAAAAGCCTGTTCATGTTCCGAGCGTTGGGAGAGACTTGGATCTTGCCACATCACCCCGGAAAATTGAGCTTGTGATGCTGAGTGAGGGACATGGGTAGAATCCAGCCTCTTGAACTTGCTGGGGCAAGGGTTCGACCACACTCAACCTCAGTTTCCCCGCTTTCAAAGGGGGTGAAGAGATGATCGTGGGGGCCCTCTCTCCGAGACCCCTCTCCCCATACCCCCTAGCTGGGTGTGAACTAGGTGGTCTCACACAGGGTGGTTGGAAGGATTAAAATCAATTAAAGTATTCCATTGTGTAGATGGACCAAAGTTTCTTTAACCAGTCATCTGTTCTCAGGCACTTGGGTTGTTTCCAGATTCTGGCTATTGTGAACAGTGCTGCAATGAATGTACAGATGCAGATGTCATTTCTACTGTGCTTTTTTTTTGCACCCTCGGGATATATTCCCAGAAGTGGTATTGCTGGGTCAAAAGGGAGCTCAATTTCTAGTTTTTGAGAAATGTCCATATTGTGTATTGCAAATCATAATACCCAGAGAGAGAGAGAGGAGAGAGAGAGAGAGGGAGAGAGAGAGGGAGAGAGGGAAATTGTCAGCCATAGAGGCAGGGGAAGGGGTGGGAAAGGAGTGAGGGGGGATACCGGGCACATTGGTGGTGGAAAATGTGCATTGGTGGAGTGATGGGTGTTCAATCATTATATGACTGAAACTCAAACATGAAAGCTTTGTAACTGTATCTCATAGTGATTCAGTAAAGAAAGAAAGAAAAAGAAAGAGAAATAAATAAATAAATAAAAGTAACATAATTAGCACTTGCCAGGAGCACATAAAACAGATGAGACTAATTGGCACGACACGATGAGAATGTTGTTAGTGACATGGAGTGTGGGGTGGCGGAGGCATTTGGTGCCCCCACCCCCGAATAGATACGTAGATGGAAGGGAGGAAAAAAGGGAAGGGAGGGCATGAGGGAGGAAGGGAAGGGAGAGATTAAGTCCAGACAGCAGAATACATGCAGGTTATTACTGATTTGTTAAGATTGTTCTGTTTTGGGGTTGAACAGATAGTACAACAGGTAGGGTGCTTGCCTTGCACATGGCCGGTCCCGGCCAGCCTAGGTCCGTTACCTGGCATCCCATCTGGTTCCCCAAGCATCTCCAGGACTGATTCCTGAGCACAGAGCCAGGACTGAGCCCTGAGTAGCACCGGTGTGGCCCAAAAAGTCAGGGCTGGGATTAGTCACAGAGAAGAAGGAAAAAGCCTTGCCGTCACAGAGTTTATGCTCTAGTGCTGGGGAAAAGTTGAATGCCCCAGTGAGAGTGGAGCACTGAGACTGAGAGTACTCTCATGGGTACTGGCACTCCAGTGAGATCCACGTAGTGGACAGGAAGGGGAAGTACCACAGAGCGGATGGTGCCATCCTCCCCGGTCCGGGGATCAGGGAGGGAAACCGTCAACTCTGAAGTCAAGTCCTAAGAAGAAAGGAAATAACTGGGTGATGGAGGTAGGCAGTGGGGAGACTGTCCCAGGCCAGGAGAATTGCAAAGAGTTTCAGGAAAGGTGTTGTATGTGGCAGTGGTGTCTGTGTGTGTGTGTGTGCGTGCACGTGCGTGCATCTCTGTGCGTGCTTGTGTGTGCACATGTATGTTCGTGTGTGCATGTGCATCATGTGTGCATGTGTATGCATGTGCACGTGTGTGTGCTTGCGTGTGTGTGCACATGTGTGTTTGTGTGTGCATGTGTGGGTTCGTGTGTGCGTGTGCATGTGTGTGCACATGTATGTGTGTTGTGTGTGTGTGCACATGCGTGGAGGGACAAAGAGCCTAAGAAGCCTTGTTGGGGAATCTGATTCCAGGGGCAGTGGGGGCCACTGGAAGCTGGCGGGGAGGCTCACACAGAGAGGGGCTTTGGTGGGAGAAGCAAGGCAGATCCTGGAATGTTGCTTCATTCCACGTTGTCATCACACTCATGTTGAAGAGAGAGAGCCGTCCCTGCTGAGGTTGAATGAAGTGATGTTTGTCAAGAGCCCGCTCTTACTTCGCATCGTTTTTTGAATCTTGCCGTTTCTGTGAATGCGTTGAGGGCGCCGTAGGACTTGTTGCAGTTAAGAGGCCCGTTTAGGAGGCTGATGGGATCCGATGGGTCTAAAATAGACTGGAGCAGGAAGTGAGAAGACTCCAATGTATTTGAGAGACGTGGACTGCAGGGTGTGGGAGTGAATGAAGCAAAGGAGGGTTGCAGTATCAATTCTGCCATGGGGTTACTGGTGACTGGGCAGGTGGTGGATGCGGTGTTTGGGGGAAATGGGGTTTTGGTTTTGTTGCTGCATCCACTGGGCTCAGGGGGCTATCCCTGGCTCTATAGTCAAGAGTTGGCTCAGGGGTGCTTGAAGTCAAACTGGGGTCAACTTCATTGCAAGGCAAGTGCAGCCCTGTGGATGGAGCAGTTTTATGAGACGGGGGACTGGGCGTGGTAGAGACAGAGAACTTAGGTGGCTTTCCTCAATCAGGCCATGGACAGTTTTAGATAAAATTCAATTGATACATTCCTGTCATTCTTACTGAGGCTTGAACCAGGGTAAATATTACTCTAGGATGCAAGTTGGGGAAATTCTCTGGAGGGCATCTTATTTAAGATGCTCTCACTTTTCTGCATAACCTTCAGACTTAATGCAATAAGGTTTATTCATCACTCAATCTGGATTACTCGATTTGAATCATGAAGACATGGATTTTCCTCTCACGGGACTTAAATTCTAACCTATGATTTGATTCTAACCTTAAATTCTAACCTCTGATCTGCTTCTTTAAGTCCTAAACCCACCTCTCCTCTTGAAGTGCCTGAAGAGGAGAGTATTGGCCCGCTATTTCTCCATAACAAAAATGTCCCCAAGTCCCTATGGCATAGCAACAGCAGGTAAGGTATCTATCTGCCTTGCACACGACCAACCCAGGTTCAATTCCTTGTATCTTGCATGGTCCCCTGCACACTGCCAGGAGAAATACCTGAATGTAGAGCCAGGTATAATCCCTGAGCATTGCCAGGTGTGATTCCCCAAAAGCCAAAAAGTAAAATAAAATAGCAACTGTTTTCATGGACTTAAAATTCCGTCGCTAGCACTTTGGCCAGTGTCAGCTGGGCACTGCTGCTTGGGTTGGGCCTGTTTGGGCATGCACGTTCAGAGAGAGGTTGCACAGACAATTTTACTACCCCTGGCCAAACTCTCGCCTGTCAGAGGTCTCAGTGGGGATGGTGGTTCAGGACTGATTCTGGTCCTCATGTCCCTCCTCTTTCCGCAGGCTCTCCCAGTCTGTCAGAGTCAGCCAGGACAGGCCTGGGGAAAGAAAATTGTGCCCAGGCTCCTGATATCTAGAACCAACTCCAAACCATACCCTCTGTGTTGTATCAGGTCGAGCCAGTCCCGAGTTCCAGTCCTGTTTCTGGGAGTGGAACGCCTGGGTTCCTGCATGTCCCTGTGTGTTCATTCAGTCCAGCATTTGGATGGAGAGAGGGGGCGGAAGGGAGAAAGCCAGAAACATCGCTGGTGACTGATGACTCTCAAAATCCTTGGAGAAAATATCCTTCCCTTCTCAGTGGGTACACGGGGTATCATTGCAAAAGGCCTGGGCTCAGGGAGAAGGAGAGTTGAGGTACAGTTTCACCACCTAGACTAGTAACTCACACACCCTTCATTTTCACTCAATGTAGAAGTCAGTGCAATAGAGTGTTCCGGTGAGCAGATGACACAATAGATCCATTTCTTCTCTTTCCAAAACCAAATAGGAGACTGACCAAGACCCATCCTTTCCCAAGAGTCCACTAATTGTGGTCCCTTTCAGCTGCTAGATTGGTCCATTTCTTTCCATTTCAGTTCCTTTGACAATGACCCTCCTCTCCCTTTCATCTCCCTTGCTCATCCCCTGGAAAATAGCCCGGGCATCTCTGCAGAGCTGTCAAAGAAATGAAACACTGGCAGAGGTCATGGGGATCTGGGAGACCCACGCTCTCCCCCTTGTTTTCTGTCCCCTCCTCCTGGCCGCCTGTGGCAGGGTCGGTCTGTTATTAATCAGTGCCCCTCCCCCACTTCCAGCATTTTCTCCCAAGGGGACCGCATTCAATCTAGCAGAGAGGCTCCTTCTCTCTCCCAGCCTCACTCCCACCAGGCGGGAGAGAAGGTCTCCTGTCACAGAGATAAGAACTCCTAACCACTGGCCACCGTATAGAGGAAGCTTGGGGCTCCACATCCCAGACGAAAGGTCAGATGGCTCCATAGGCAGCTTTGTGCAAGGAAAAAGCCAGCATCACATGCTTCCGAAATGCCAGCAGACTGGCCATCCCTGATAAGGAGAGGCAGGGTGGCGAGAACAGGCCGGGCGGAGCTCTGACTTCTGAACGCTGGCAGGAGAGGTGCAGCATCTTTGATGAATGCTGCTGAAGGCTTCGTTGGCTCCTGGGTTAGGCCAATGCAGCCATGGCTGCTTCTGAGACCGCTGCCTCTCTGCGCTAGATACACATGACAGTTTGCACACCCTCTCCCGGGCTTAAAAGGCAGCATGCTCCCAGCACAAATGGGCCTTCTTTTCTTAAAATTTAATTTAAAAATGTTATTTTATTGAATCACTGTTGAGATGGAGCATTACAAAGCTGTTCATGGTTGGGTTTCAGTCAAACAGTGTTCCACCACCCGTCCCTCCATCCCTCCTCCAGCATAATTTCCCAGCCCCGGTGCCCCCAGTTTCCCTCCCAACCCCTCCAAACCGCTCCCCACCCCTGCTAGCCTCTATGGCAGGCACCTCTCTTCTCTCTCTCTTTCTCATTTTAGGCATTATGGTTTACAATATGGAAGAGCCTGGCAAACTACCCATGGCGTATTTGATATACCAAGAGCAGAAACAATAATGGGCCTCATTCCTCTGACCCTCAGAGAGCCTCCAATATGGCAGCATTGGGAAAGAAGAGGAAGGAGAGGCTACTAAAATCTCAGGACGGGACAAATGGAGACATTATTGGCTCTTGCTCGAGTAAATCGAGGAACAATGGGAGAGCAGTGATACAGTGATACTGTGATGGTTTACAGTACAGATGTTGGAAGCTTATCATGTATATCCCTTTACCTGTTTTCAACTCTCAGTTCCTGTTCAGAGTAACCATTTCCAACTAATATTGTCACAATGAACCCTTTTTTATCTTAACTACACTCTACACCTGCCCCCCAAACCTTTGTGGTAATTTCCAAACATTGACCAGTCCTCCTGGCACAAATGGGATTTCTTGCATTTATTCACCCTCTAGCTGTTGAGTAGCCACTCCGCCGGCCACTGCCTGTGGGGGCATGGAGAAGAGGTGAACAGGACAATGTCCTGCTCTTAGGAACTCACAGGGCCATCATCAAGCATGTCAAGGCAGCAGCCAGCAGCCGAGAGAGGGAGAGTGTGATCGCCAGGGCCTCATGGAAGGCAGTGAAGCTCCCAGTCCAGTGGAACACCAGCCTTCAGGCATCTGCCAAGGAGCAAGCACGGGCAGCCACAGTGGACAGCAAAGTCGTGCATCCTTGTAAATTAGGATGCAGGTCCCCCCTTTAAAAAGACTCCTTTAAAATCCAACTAAGATGCCCAGGGTCATTTTGAACTGTGTCACTGAGTCCCACTGCAGAGGGAAGGATTGGTGGTGGAAGAATGGAGCCCAGAGGCTGTTCAGCACCACGGATAGCAACAGACACCTGCAGGGCCCCAATCAGCCTAGGTCTGGTTCCTTCCGGGTGGTCAGGAACCATAGTAAAGCAGAAGCAATGGAACTACCAGTCCCCGCCAAAAACACCTGGGTTCCCATGTCCCTGTGTATTCATTCAGTCCATTATTTGGATGGAGAGAGGGGGCAGGAGGGAGAAAGCCAGAAACATCACTGATGACTGATGACTCTCAAAAACCTTGGTGGTTCTCTCCACCATCGAGGTCCACAGGCTCGGACCTTCTCCATTCAGTCAACTGCCCTGTACCGGCACAGTTAAAAGGCGATTCCCATCCTTGAGACCATGTGAGTCTGAAAAAGACAGTGCTGGTGGATTAGGAACCCTCACTCCCAATGTGAGCACTCTTGTCTTTCTGCCTTCCACGGAGCTTGGGGCATGGCAGGCTCCATGAGATGTACAGATGCTGAGGGCACAGACGAAGCACAGAGCTTGGCCCTTGTGAGTGGTGGGTCAGGGCTGTGGCTAGATAAGGCTCAGGTCCCTTTGCTGAGGTGGGAGGCAGCCTGCCCCTCACTTTGGGGAGGTAGATGCAAGGCAGCACCAATAAATTAGACCCCAGTGGTGCTCGCTTTCCCGAAACATTTTGTTTAATGAGTTCTTTCTCCGACACACACGTTCACATTGCTCCATCAGCAAATGTGACTTTTTTGATGTGAATAATTCAGTGTGTTGCAGGGGTTCTGACTTCCATGGAGATTGCGGCACTGTCAGAGATTGTTAACTGAGCCTACGGAGCAGAACCGAGCTCCGGTTCGCTGCGGAGTCAGAAGACACTTGGGAAAACTGTGAACGGAGAATGAAAAAGAAAAAAGAGTTTTCCCAGCTAGCAACAGAAACCACTCCCCCAAAACACTACCCACACGCAGACCTTCCCTCTTCAAAGCCTCAAGCTTCGTCTGGGGAGAATTGGGGTTCAAAAGAAATTTTTGAGGATGCCTTTCCAAGGCCAAAAGAGAATTTTTAAGGGAAAAAGTTTATCTCTGGAGGAATGTGCTGGCTGCCTCAGCCCAGAAGAAGATTTGGAAAATGATAAAGTCCTACCACATCCTATCCAGAGAAGAGGAGCCAGTACTTCTCTTTCTGGCTTGTGGCCTTGAGCAAATCACTTCCTCCCTCTGGGCACACTTGTAAAGTAGACCCTTGGATTAGAGATCTTAAATTTTTTCGGTGGGGGAGGTGGTTTGGGTCATGCTTCATGGTGCTTCGTGTCATTCCCAGGAATCAGTGGTGCCAGGCATTGAACCCAGACCTCCCACATGCAAAGCATAGATTCCAGCACTTTTCACTCTCTCCCCTGCCTGAGAGATCAGAAATTCCCTTTTTTAAAAAATAGATTTTTGGATCTCACCCAGTGGTGCTCAGGGCTTACTTCTGGCAAGCAAACACTATACTCACTGTATACTATTGCTCTGGCCCCATATCAGAAATCAAGAATTCTGGTGGTCAATGTGTGGTCAGTGAAGTCTCTGAAATATTGTGCAAAATTCATTTGCATGTATATTTGTGGAAGACAGTTCTGAAGTGTCACAAAGTGTTGGGGTGAGACATCGTAAAAGGTGACCTTTCCCTTCACCTATATGTCCATCAATTCCATGAGCGGGGAGCTCTAAAAGTAATCACCTCGGGCTGCAGTTGTAGTACGGTGGGGAGGGCATCTGCCTTGCACATGACCAACCTGGGTTTGATGCCCGCGATTCCATATGGTTCCCTCAAGCCCGCCAGGAGTGATTCCCAAGTGCAGAACCAGGACTGAGCCCTGAGCACATCCAGGTGTGATTCCCCCCAAACAGAAAATTCACCTCTCCTGATCTCCTTTGCCTTCATCTTGTCCTGATTTACCTCCCATCTGAACCCCATCACCCTCTTTCTGTGGTTTCTGTCTTTACTCACCAGTGGAAATAAAGAGCCCCGCTGATGGGGAGGAGCAAGCTGAGACATGCAGCACTCATCCTTGCTGCGGGACCCCCAGGCAGACATGCTGCCAGGGCTCCAGGTTCAAGACGGGGCAAGGAAGCATTGAGCCCCCCACCCCCCACCCCAGGGGAGAGCTATGATGGACAGGGCTCTCTTGGAAGCCTAACCTGCAGCCTTGGAAAAGAACATGAGCATGCTTCCTCTCATCTTACTCCCAGTATCGCCCAAAACAGAACAGGGAGTCTGTGCCCTTCCTTCAGCTGCGGCTGGTGATTCTCAGTTCACAGGGGGATTCAACCACAGTCTCAGTAAATCAAGCAAATCCAAATCCACAAACCAGGCAAATTAGGGAGTGATTACAGCTATTTGTGTTTCAGAAGCTCTTTTTGATTTCCAAAGGGGTGTCTTTAAGTAGCATCTTTGGAGTGTTGACAGATCTGTGTTTGCTGGAAGGGCTCTGTGTGTGTGTGAGAGAGAGAGAGAGAGAGAGAGAGAGAGAGAGAGACAGAGAGAGAGAAAAAGAGAGAGATAGATGCAGATCCTCAGCCATTGAAGGCCATTCAAAGGAAGGGGGCTGGTTTAGAACTCTGGAAATGGAGGGGATCGACTGATGATGGGTCCAGTGGAACCATCAAGGCTGGGATCGAGGAATGTTTTTCAATGCACATAACAAGTGTTCAATTAACGCCATCATGAATATTCTTGAAATTTGCACAGCAGTGTTCCCCACCAGCTGGATATGTTCCAGTTGCAGTCCAGCGCTGACACCCCCAGAGTTTAGGGCACTCTTGGGGGTGGTGGCTGAGCCTCTCAAGGCTGCCTCAACTTCAGACACCAGCTAGGAGTCATGTATGTCCCCTGCCCACCCCTGCTTCTGGAAATTCACCAGAACAGCCCATGGGATTCATGGAACACGCGGTACTTAGGATTCTCGTCTTGTAGAAAGAGCATCATTCAAGAACAGCTGAGCATGACAGAGGGCTAAATGCACGTGGCAAAGTGATGTGGGGTGGGGAGAGGAGTTGGAGCTTCTTTGCCCTTTCCCCAGGAAATCAGGTAGTGTGGTCCTCCCCCCTACATCCTTGTGTACCCCCATCTGCAATCTCCCCATATCTTGGGGTCCAAAACTTTTCACACATTTTTATTTATTTATTTAATTTATTTTGCTTTTTGGGTCACACCCGGCGATGCTCAGGGGTTCCTCCTGGCTCTGCACTCAGGAGTTACTCCTGGCGGTGCTCAGGGGACCCTATGGGATGCTGGGACTCGAACCTGGGTTGGCCGCGTGCAAGGCAAATGCCCTACCCGCTGTGCTATCTCTCCAG
This sequence comes from Sorex fumeus, assembly GCF_029834395.1. Classification (NCBI taxonomy): domain Eukaryota; kingdom Metazoa; phylum Chordata; class Mammalia; order Eulipotyphla; family Soricidae; genus Sorex; species Sorex fumeus. Next base: position 472,320 of record NW_026606082.1, read on the forward strand.
CCCCCTTCACACCTTTTTTTAAAAAAGATGTTTTTAATTGAACCACTGTGAGATAGACCCTTGCAAAGCCGTTCATGGTTGGGTTTCAGTCACACAGTGTTCTAACACCCAAACTCCACCAGTGTCCATTTCCCAGAATTAGTGTCTCCAGGTTCCCTCCCATCACACCTCACCCCCAGCCTGCACTTTTCTTCTCTCTCTCTCTCTCTCTCTCTCTCTCTCTCTCTCTCTCTCCCTTCCTTTTGGGCATTTTGATTTGCAAGGTAGACAATGAAAGGTTATCATGTATATCCCTTCGCCTATTTTTAACACTCAGTTCTTGTCCAGCGTGATCATTTCCAACGACTATTGTCCTACTGGCCCCTTCTCTATCTCACCTACCGTCTGCCCCACACACCCTTGAGGTAGAAACCAACCATTGACCAGTCCTTCTAGTCCCTGTTTTCCTTTTTTATTCTGTAGGTACAATTGATTGAACCGTGGATCATGTGCTTGAACTCAGTATCCAGCCCCCACTTCCCTCCCTTGAAATGGATTGAAGGCCACTTTGTTGAGAGCCAGAGAGACAGCATGTGATTAGAGCACAAACCTTGCAAGCGGCCAACCTCGGTTCCATCCTTGACATGGTTCCCTACGCACTGCCAGGGCGACTCAGGATAAGTCCCAGCCACACAGGGCCTGAGCGGCTCTGCACTGCATCCTTGGACCGTTGCGTCGAACTGCCGGCCAACTGATCAAAAATCACTGGGGACCCCTCCCCCACCCCACCCCACAGGCCTCTTACGCGCTGCGTGGGAGACACCCCATCCCTAAGGAAGCTCCCTTGTTGGTTCTTTAGGAAGGCAACTCCTCTCCCGAGTCCCTCCCTCAACACCCCGTTGTGCATTGTCTCCCGAAGAGTCTCACTGCAGAGAACGAAAGACTTACAGCCAGTTCCAAAGCGTTTTGAAGCAGGAACCTGGAGCCCGGCAGCTTCCTCTCTGTCGCCCTCCCCCTGCAAGGGTGACCTGTCAGTCCCACCCTCCCGGGGAGCCTACATTTCAGTCGCTGGAGATGGCTGACAGGCATTTCAGAAAAAAACAAAACTCAGGCACAAAATACGACAGGCCAGACAAGCCGTACCAAGCGCATCGTGGCTGCTCTTGTCCACATTCCCAGGGAGCCAGGACCGTCGGCCTGGGCCCCATCAGGAATCGCTGTCTTTGTCACCCAAGTTTTTCCCATTTGCTTTTCTCCAGAAAAAAAAAAAACCTCTCCAATTCACCTCTCTGCCACCAACTCCAGTCAGAGAGCACACTGGCCACTGTAGAGTTAATCATTTGCCGAGATCCAGTGGGACGAAACCGGCTCCCAGACTGTTCCCCATTTTTTTTGCTTTTTTCTGGGTCACACCTGGCAGTGCACATGGCTTACACCTGGCTCTGCTCTCAGGAATTACCCCTGGCAGTGCTCAGGGGACCATATGGGATGCTGGGAATTGAACCTGGGTTGGCCGTGTGCAAGGCAAATGCCCTCCCTGCTGTGCCATGGCTCCAGCCCCACTGTTCTCCATTTTGGATGCACTGCACCATTGTCGTGCTTTTGGACAGTTCCTAGATGCTTCACCTGCTAAAAGCCTGCAAGTGGGCACGTCTGCAGATTTATCGCCTCCACCGCGGGAGTCTTCCTCTCCTTAAATGCACTTCATTTTCTTTGCCCGCAATTTGCCTGAAGTTATACTTTCAGTCATGCATGTAACCAGAGGCATTGTAATTCAGACTCTGCCCAGCACTCCCAGAGGCCGTCCAGGCCCGGACCACACAGAGTCGACACTCCAGGCATGCTCCCCCCAGATTATCTTCCCATTTTGCTTTCTGTTTGTGTATTCACTCGGTAGCTTGTTCTTTGATTTCTGCCTTCTCCTGGCTTGCTCTCTTCCTGTTGTTCTTTTTGTTGGTGGTGGTGGTGTTGGTTTGTACAGTTCTGGTTTTTGTTTTTGGGCCTCACCCAGTGACACTCAGGGCCTGCTCCCAGCTCTGCACTCCAGGATCACTCCTGGTGGTGCTGAGGGGCCGGCTCTATGGGAGGCTGGAGATCAGACTGGGTTGGCCGCGTGCAAGACAAACTCACTGTGTTGTCTCTCTGGACCTTGCCAGGTTGTCTTACCTGGCGAACTACTCCTCCTTCAAGGTTCAGCAGAAATGTCATTTCTTCTTAAAAGCCTTCCGGGATTGCCTTCAAGCTTATCCATCCTCCCAGCATCCAGATGTAATCTAGACATTGATTTGTGCCCTGGCCCAATCTGTCACGATCACTTAATCATAGCTATTTAATCTCTGGGTAGGAGCCATGTCCAATTCCTCTCTGACTATCATGCTCATCATAGTGATATGCAATGCTGAGCTGTCACTCAAAAAACATTTAGGGTCAAAGCAAAATGAAGATGAAATATGGGAGGCATTGCATTCCCAGACCGGGGGCACCCTCCTGGGTTGGCCCGGGTTTGATTCCCAGCATCCCATATGGTCCCCTAAAAGTACTGCCAGGAGTAGTTCCTGAGTGCAGAGCCAGCAGTTCCCCTGCTAATCCTTGTGCATTGCCGGGTGTGACCCAAAAGTCAGGAAAACTGGGAATCAGGTCTCTTCATGAGGGGTTATGTTCTTTTTTTGCTTCATACATTTGTTTCTAGAACTTTCCATCTCATTTCCCACAAAAGAGAATTCTCATTTTTCTTTTTTTTTTTTTTTTAGATTTTGGATTTGGACCACACTTGCTGGTGGTTAAGGCTTACTCCTGGCCCTGGTCACTCCTGCTGGGGCTTATGTATGGGGTATGGGGATTGAACCTGGGTCAGCCACATCCAGGGAAAACACTCTACCTACTGTACTATTGCTCCAGCCTCAAGAATCTTCTTTTCTTCAGGAGGGCCAACAGTGTTCTTTCTATCTCTGCCCTAATGATTTTTACCCCTCAAAAATCATCCTGTTGTGAATTTTATGCCTCACTTTTTTTGGTAATTGATTTTATACAATTACATAGCAAGCCACAACATTTGTCCTATATTTGCACAAATGAAATTATATCACACAGGCAATTACAGAAAGAAATATTCTGATTTTTTGACTTACAGTGTTATGAACATCTTTCCACGCCATTAAACATTCTCCTACAACATCCACTTTAATGCCTGCCTAGAATCCTAACATCTGGATACATCTCCATTTATTTGACAAATCCCCTTGCTGCTGGACATTTAGGATGTTTCCAATTTTTTGTACTAAAAAATGTCCTACTAGATAATCTTTGCCTGTATCCAATATTATTTCTTTAGAATGCATCCCCAGAGAGGATTTCTCCAAAGTTTGTACCTCCCCCTTCCCCCAAATGTCCAACTTCTGATTCATTGCCTTTCTAAAAAAGACTGGAAAGATCCTACTCAGCCTCTGCCATCCTATAATGACCTTAAAGGCCAGCAGGCAGAAGAGGACAGGGGACACTCTACTGCTTGCCACGTCCTTGGCCTTTGAATCTTACAATCAGGGCTTGTGTTGCATCTTTTTTCTTCACTGTATCCAATGCAAGTAGCTTCATGGCCACTTTGACTTCTTGTCATTCTTTTTTTTTTTTTTTTTGCTTTTTGGGTCACACCTAGCGATGCACAGGGGTTACTCCTGGCTCTGTACTCAGGAGTTACTCCTGGCGGTGCTCAGGGGACCATATGGGATGCTGGGAATCGAACCCGGGTCGGCCGCGTGCAAGGCAAACGCCCTCCCCACTGTGCTATCTCTCCAGCCCCGTCATTCATTTTTGTACGTGTCTTTTGAGGTCACACACCTGGCATTGCTCAGGGCCTATTCCTGACTCTGTGCTCATGAGTGAGCCCTGGAAGAGCTTGAGGGGGCCCTTTTGGGGTGCCGGGGAACAAACCGAGATCAGCTCCAAGCAAGGCAAGTGCTTTCACGTCATGTATCATCCCTCTGGCCTCTCATGGCAACAAGAATCCTGTCCTGTCTCTATTTCCTCAGGCTTGAATTGCTTCATTGGTTGTCTCTTCTGCTCCTGGGGGTTTGTTTTCCTCACATGCCCTGTAATTTTATTTTATTTTGCTTTTTGGATCATACCCGGTGTTGCTTAGGCCTGGCTCTGCACTCAGGAATGACTTCTAGCAGTGTATGGGGGACCATATGGGATGCCAGGGATCGAACCTGTGTTGGCCACAGGCAAGGCAAATGCCCGACCTGCTGTACTACCGCTCTGGCCCCTGCTCTGAAATTTTTAACCGGGAGCTCATCTTCAGTGGATTTATTTTTCCTAGAGACTACTAGGGGTCAAGATAGGGCCTGCTGGGGCTGGAGCAACAGCACAGCAGGTAGGGTGTTTGCCTTGTACATGGCCGGTTGGCCCGGGTTTGATTCCCAGCATCCCATATGGTCCCCTAAAAGTACTGCCAGGAGTAGTTCCTGAGTGCAGAGCCAGCAGTTCCCCTGCTAATCCTTGTGCATTGCCGGGTGTGACCCAAAAAGAAAAAAGAACGACATAGGGCCTGCTAATCCGCTCATGGCTGGGTAGCCTTGATGTTTATATTTCTCCATGGAACTCTTGGACCACCCACAATTTTACAATTTTGGCGGGGGTGCGGGCAGGGCGGAGGGCAGCCAGTGCGTAGGACCCTCCAGACCCCTTCAGTGGCTGAAAAGTGCTTCAAGGCTCTTGACTCTCGGGCACTCTTGAGAATCTGCAATTCTGCTTCCACGTGGACCATTCGGCTCATCGACCGCTGCTTTTTCTTTCTGATGCCTGGTATTGGGTTTGTCTTTATTTTCATTTTTGCTCCCAGGGATGTTTGTGAGGGTTCTGTTGTTATCTCGCGTCCAGACTTTCCACACACGGAGTCAGAATGTCAGCTCGGAGGCTCTGTGGGCTGGACTCGCAGACGCCTTCCCGAGCCCTCCCCTCCCCCCCAGGTCTGGGGTGCTGCCTTGGATGATGACCAGGGCAGAGAACACTGCAGCTGTGAGGAAGTCAGCCCCTGGGGGAGCACCAGGACCACAGGGGGTCATGTCCACAGGGCTTATTTGAAAGAGGCACAGCCAGAGAAATTAGAAAGGAGGAGAGAAGCCTGCTCTCGGGCAGGCAAGAGGGCCTTGCACTCCTGGTCGCTGCGCCCCTTTGAGCCCCCAGCCCTATATCACACTCAGCAACAACAGTGGAAACAGCCGCCCTCCGTTCAGTGCCAAAACACCCACTGTTTACTCATCACAAAGGCCTTTCGAGATCGAAATTAGTGTTGGAACCTCCCCAGCTCCCCACCCCCTTGATCCTTGCAAATAATGGGGCAGGTTCAGAGAGACTGAGAAACATGCTTGAGGTCACACAGCTGTGAAATGGTGGCGATGGGCTTGGAATCTAATTAGTCCAATTTGGATCTCATCTGTCCCCAGATGCAGGTGCAATCTCTTTTGTGTTCATCCCCTTACCTCCAATGAAGGACTCTTTCTCCCGAGATCAGTGGTTAACTTCTTTTCCCTGTATTTTTGAGCCTTTTCATATAATTTTGCTGATCCAATACATGTCTATTTCTAGCAAAACAAGATAGAGCTTAAACAATCACATGATTCTACCTCCCTTCTTACACACACACACACACACACACACTCACACACTCACACACTCTATACAGTACATTAACCACACCTAATTAACTCAGTACATTCCCTCCCTCTCCTGAGCAGTACCACCATCAGCCTCCCCATGGCTGCGGCTGCATCAACCCCAGAAGGCTGCACGGTCAGACAGAAGTTCTGGGGCAGCTGGCTGGGCCCTGGCTTTTCCTTGCTGTCTAGTCTACAAAGGCACAGATCCAGTGCTTTGAGACCAGACCTGCACCAAGATTTTTTTTTTTGCTTTTTTGGGGTCACCCTGGTGATGCTCAGGGATCACTCCTGGCTCTGCACTTAGAAGTTATTCCTGGTGGTGCTCAGGGGACCATATGGGATGCTGGGGATTGATCTCGGCTCGGCTACATGCAAGACAAATGACAAATGCCTCCCTGCTGGACTATCACCCTGGCCCCCCTGCACTAAGGTTTTAAACCATTACCAAACACCTTGTTCCTGCTCCTAGTGTTTCTGTTTTAGCTGTGAGAGATAGAGAAGCAAATGCAGCGCCATGACAGGCTCATAGAGGAGCCAGAAGCCAGGCCTGGGTTTCGGTTCCAGAATTCCTAGAATTGAGCACAGATACCTGGAATTGAGTCATGATTTCCCCAAAGTGAGATAGCCATGGTGAGGTCACTAAGGGTCACCAATCGGATGCAGGTAGGGAAGCCCCCCATATGACCCTTATTCAACTCTTATGCAACCCTTATGTAACTCCAATTTAGAACCAACCAACTAAGTACAAATAGGGGAAAGCCCCCCAGACTGTGGCCAAAAGGGGTCAGCAGAAAGTCCCTGTTACACAATGTTATGGTATAAAAGCCCCTTACTTTTGCTCGTTCCAAGAAGGCTGCCACTGCTGGTGAGCTGGACGAGGGTCCTAGCTCGAGCTTGCCAATAAGGACCCTTTTCTTATTTCATCGCAGCTTGTCCTCGTGTGACTCCTCTGGGGAGTCTCGGCCCATTTTAATGCCTGGTCTGCCCGTCACTGGGGCATTAAGAGCTTGAGAAGCTCTTCAGGTGATTTAACCTTGAGAAGTACTTGGGTGAAGCAAGTGACTCCCCCTACCCTGGGGGTCTGTCATATTTGCCCTCTGTCTGGGTTCGGGTGCCATCTTGTCCTGATAGCCTTGCCCTTCTAACCTCAGCACTTGAGAATGCCCAGCACACCCACCCCCTGGGGAATGTACATTTTCACCATCTTAGAATGATTCTTCTCTCCTGGTGTCTCCTCTCAGGACGTTCTCTGTCATGGCTGGGCACGCCGTGCCTCTCTGGTCTTGTCTCCTGACTGGGCCTTCACGATGCTGTTCAGAATCTCCCTTCAGGTCTCTCATGTACCTGGCAGTGTGGTGCCTCCTCCCTCCTGTTGGGGGCACCTTCCCTGTGATGTTTGGTTACAGGCCATAGGCTTTAGAGCTGCCAAGATGCTCAGTTGGACGGTTCAGTGCAGTTTACAACAGGTTAAGGGGTTTGCCTTTCATGTGGCCAACCCCAGTTCAATCCCTGGCACCCCATATGGCCCCCCAAAGACCACCAGGAATAAACCTTGAGTACTTATGGGTATGGCCCCCAAACAAACAAAATGACCTGGAGTGATAGATTGTATATCTGGTTAGACATTTGCCTGGCAAGTGGCTGACCTGGGGGTTTGATCCCTGGTACCCAATATGGTTCTCGGAGCCCAGCAGGAGTGATCCCTGAGCACAGAGTCAAGGGTCAATACTGAGAACTGCTGGGCCCAACCCCTCCATGTTCCCCTGATAAAAACTGGCGACGTCTTTTTCATCCAGGTGAGATCACGCTTGAAGTGACAATGTGTCAGTACCTCAGGTGGGGTGGAGAGAGGGATCCGAGAACAGGCCTGCTGTGGGGGTATGGCACGCGGCGCTGGGGATCGAGTCTCGCACATGAGTGGCATGATCTTGACCACAGTCCTCTCTCCCTGGCCTCCCTTTGAGGTTTTGAGGGTCTCTGGGGAGGCACTTGGCTCCTGGAGACCATCACTTGGAAACTGAGTCTGTTCGCCAACTCTCCATTACCATCTCTGAAGACTCGAAGAGAATAAAGATCATGTCCTTTGACTTATTCAACAGGATTCATCACCCGCTCTGTGCCAGTCAGTGCCAGGCTCTGCGGATTTTGGACAGAATGGAGGAGACCCAACCCTCACATGCTTCCTGGTCTAGGTGGAGTGACAGTGGGCGAGCAAAGCCACAGGCAACCTCAGACTACAGTGGGAACTGAGAAGGAACCAGGGGTGAATGAGAGAGAGAGACCCCTGTATTTGGGGTGCATGTTTTTGCATGTGGAGGGCCTGGCTTTGATCCCCAACACTGCTTGCACTCTCTGACCTCTGTCTCTGGCCCCTGTGGTCATCCTGGTAGCTCCAGCACTACCAGGCTGGAGCAGTATTCTGTCACCAAGCCCAGGCATTGGCTGTCTGGACCATGTGGCTGAGAATCTCCAGGGATGTACCCCTAAGTACTGCTTGGGAGCCCCCTGTCCAAATAAATAAAGAAGAAATGCGCCAAAAAGAAGGAGCCCACCCCTACCTCTATTGCAAACCATAACACCCCAAAGGGGGGGGAGAGAGAGAGAGAGAGAGAGTAAAAGTAAATGTGCCTGTCACAGAGGCAGGGGGTGGGAAGGGGTGGAGATGGCAAGAGGGACAGTGGGCACATTGGTGGTGGAGAGTGGGCACTGGTGGAGAGATGGGTACTCGACCATTGTATGACTGAAACGTAATCACAAAAGTTTGTAAGTCTCTAACTGTATCTCATGGTGATTCATTAAAAAATATTTTTAAAAAATTAAAAAGGAAAGGAGGAGGAGGAAAGAAGAAAGAAGGAAGAAGAAGGGGAAGAAGAGGAGGAAGAAGAAGAGGAAGAGGAAGAGGAAGAAGAGGAGGAAGAAGAGGAGGAAGAAGAGGAGGAAGAAGAAGAGGAAGAGGAAGAAGAAGAGGAGGAAGAAGAAGAGGAAGAAGAAGAAGAAGAAGAAGAAGGAAGAAGAAGAAGAAGAAGAAGAAGAAGAAGAAGAAGAAGAAGAAGAAGAAGAAGAAGAAGAAGAAGAAGAAGAAGCAGCAGCAGCATCCCAATCTACATTAGGATGGAACGAGTTCCATTTTATTCCAGTGAGCTTCAGTGTGATTCCCGAAGGGAAAGGAGAAATCCTCGTGTGGAGAGCTGGCTGGGAAACTTCGCAGGCCACACCGAAAAGGCTGGGTTTGATTCAGTGACTGGAAAAACCAGGGGTGAAGTAAGAGCAGGGAACTGCCAAGATCCCATATCCATGTCTCCTTGAAGAGTCAGCACTGATCTTTGCATTTTGCCGAGTCGCCCGCCAGCACAAGTCCTGGAGATGTGCGCTGATGTCCGATTTTCTCAAGTCAGCACAGATGGGTAGGCCTCTTTGCCAACCGTTCCATCTACCCAGTGCTGCTCCTGCTTTTTCCCGCTCATCACCAGCTCTTACCAGAGAAATGCAACATGGGCCGGTGCTGCCAGAATCAGCTCAGGAGGTGGTTGAATGAGAGTTTGGTCCTCGGGGCAGATTTTTCACAACTCCCACTTTCAGGGCTGTGACTCTGCAGATAGGACCCACAGTTTGAGAAGCGAGGCTCTCTTGGGGCTGGAGTGAGAGTACAGCAGGTAGGATGCTTGTCTTACCCCATCTGGGTCGACCACGTGGCAAGGCAATCTCCATCCCTGATGTCCTTCGTTCCGGCCCCAGGTCATCTTTAAAACACCCAGACTCACTTCCTGCCTGGAAGGTGGATTGAGAACAAAGTGAGATCATGTCTAAAGGTGCTTGGCGCCCTGTAAATGAATTGCTCCTGCCCCCTTCCTTGGCAAGACAGAATCAAAGTCCTCAAGCTCTGAATCATACTCTTAAGAATCAGACCCCGGAGGTGGAGGGATGAGCTTTGAATCCTAATCTGTCTTTTACTCAGTTTCCTCATCTACAGAATGGGCATAAATATATACCGGCACTTATGCTAGTTATTGGGAGCCTGGCAAGAATCTGGACCATGAATTTCTGATGGTTTCCATAATGCGAACTATACACTGACCTCTGCTTTGCACCAGCTGCTTCTCCTGCTCGGGTGAGGACTAACAAGGCTCCAAATCAGGTTGGATTGGAAATACGAATGTGATACTAAGGAGATGATGAGACGTGGGGGGTGGGGTGGGAGGGGATGGAGATTGCTTGACCCTTCTAGAAACTGAGCGGAACACGGTCACTCCAGCCTGTGGTCCCCCAGGAAGCACCTGGACTGAAGACAGCCTGAAGCTCAGAGGATCCATAAGCCAGGGGAGCTCTGCCAACTTTTCAAACCCCCGAAAATTGGAGTAGAGAGAGGAGAGGCAGCCCGGGCGTGTGCACTGGAATGGTCAGGACGGTCTTCCCCTGGGAATTCTGGTAAAAAGAAGAGGCAGCAGCCCCAGGAGAGCGCATGAAAACCCACGAAGTGAAGCTGAGGCTGATGCATAATGCAAATGCCCGTCCCCCCGCCCAGCCCTCCCTCCCCCCCACACGCTTCATTCGATTTTGTTAAGTAATGATGGAGTAAAAATTCAGGAGGGTGCAGGGTGAGATGGGCAACTCTATTTGATAGAATGCCGATCCCTGTCACTTCCAGCCCAACGGGTCCTTTTGTCAACAGATAAATAGATCAGATGACAACGGGAAATGAAAAGTCACCAGCAGGGGCAGTGGCCGGGGACTCAGGGACTCGGGCACCTGGGCCTGCAGCAGGCTGCTGGCTGGTGGGGGGTTACTGGGGGATAGCACGATCCAATCGGGGGATATGATCTCTTTTCAGGAAGCACCTGAGCCAGTCTAAGCCCAGGCTGACCAGGGAACCGAGGAAGGCCAGCAACTGTCCGGCCTCTTTAAATGCTTCATTTTATGGGATTAACTGGGCTTTGTGGGGAGTAATTTATGGAGAATCATTAACCTAATGATATTGGGTCTCTCTAAACTGCTTAGTCTGTCCCAGAGAAGATGGGTTTCATAAATCTAGTGAGGGGAGGGGGAGAATTCTGGGTGACTCACGGAAAGTGCACCAGCTGGGTGCGGTGGGGTCATGGGCCAGGGGGGCTCTGGTCTTCACTCACCCAAGGGCACTGAAGGTCACCCCTGCCTTTGTTCTTATGCACCAGCCCAGACAGTGCGGCAGATGGAGCGGGGAGCTGTGGTGCTTGTGGGGAGGGGGTGATTGGTGGGTGGTGGCGGTGGTCCTGGGTTGAAACACTCAGGCCAGGAAAAAGCCGTGTTGATTTCCTTGGTGGTTTTGCTCCCCTCTGCAGATTCTGGCAATGGGGAAAAGGCAGTGGGCGCTGAAGGTCACTCTGCCTTTGTTTTTACGCAGTAGACCAGGCAGTGCCCCAGACTGGGTAGGGTTGATCGTGGGGAGAGACACAGTGCTGTGTGTGCATGTGTGCGTGTGTGTGTGTGTGTGTGTGTGTGTATTGGGGTGCGGGGAGGGGGCACTGGGTTGAGACACTCAGCCCAGGAAAAAGACATGTTGATTCTCTTGGTGATCTTGACGCACTGTGCAAATTCTGGCAGTGGGGGTAGGTAGCACCCCTGTGGACTTCAGAGCTCGTCCTCCCTCCTTGGACAAAGATGAGCCTCTTTTGCGCAGGCCCGGCTCTGTGTCTGCTCTGTGCCAGGTGGGAAGACTGACTCCTTGGGACACGAGGTTCCAGGGGAACCCCTGAGTGAGGAGTCCTTGGGGGAACAGACGGATGAGATGGAGCCGACAGGTAAGACAGGCCTGGGTAGAGAAGGGGAAGCCCAGGTGAGGGCCCCGGCCCCAGAGAGCACAAGCTTGGCCTGTCTGGGGAACAGAATTGATGCCTACAGCTGCAGGTGATTTCATCTGGGCCCTTTGGAGAGTGACCAGGTGATGCTAACCCCCACCCTAGAAGTCGGCGATGGCAGGGAGCATGCTCAGGTGCCAAGTGTCTCACATTACTCGGGGCAGGGGTCCGGGAACCTCAGCCTGGGGCCAGGTCAGGCCTTCACCTGTAGCTGTGAGTAGTGGGGCTCCCAAGCCAGGGGGACCGGCGGGGCTGTGACCTCTCCCTTCCCCATTCGGAGGGGCCTTACAAAACTTCCGGCCAGCCGGCCGGGTTGTCCCCCTCCTCTACCGCAACCCTTCCCGTTGCAAAGGACCCTTGGCGCTCACTCACCTCGGAGGGAGGAATGATTTGTTGGGGGAACGCCCTGTGCCCTGGCAGCAACCCAATCCCGACAGAGCCACTTACTCTGAATTCCTGTTTGAAATGCAGGGGGCCTGGGCGGATTCTGGCTTGCTGGTTTACACAGCCATGATGGATCTTTCAATCTAATTAAGGGAAGGCAGAAGATTTCCCCCTGGTGCTTTCAGCTGCAGAGAGCTCTGGTTCTTAAGCAGAGCGTCCTGGCCCAGAGCTTTTGTTTTAGGGGCAGGAGACCCCTCGTGGGAGGGGGGGCACATTGCAGAGCTGGGGGGGGGGGGCGTGCACTAACTGCTGACCATGTCTCTGGACAAATCACTTAATCTCCTAGAAGTGTCAGTTTTGACCTCTGGGAGCCTGACTTTGGGCCTGGCTTGTTGCAGGTAGAGAAAACACCCATGGCACCCTTCCCCACACCCATTGCACCCTCCCATGCACCCATGTGTCTGCATTGTTCCCATTTCACAGATGAAAAAGTTGATGCTGGCTAAAGTGTCCAGATTGCACAGCATGTGAGTGGTGTGAATTTGAGCAGTCAGTACTGTGGCGGGGGCTGTTGGCAGGAGGGAACAGAGGAGCGACTTATCACTCTAGCCATGAGCTGCTGGTGGAACTAGCTAGAATGAGGCCCCAACAGTAGGCTCTGTTAGGCCCAGGCGCACGGGCCATCCGTGACCAGCAGGGCTCCTAAGAGAGGTCAAGAACCTTCTGTCCCACCCAGATGTGGGCTATCGTCTTATCAGATGCTGTCTCAGCACTCTCCAGGCCTTAGTGGTAGAAAGGCTGGTGTTTCGGCAACTACCTCAATGACCCTATCCACACCAGATCCCCCACGGTGCCCGGACAGAAAGTGACCATGCTATCTTTGGGGTTATTTCCTTCTTATTTCGGAGGCCACAGGAGAGAAGAGAAGCAGGGCGCCACCTCCAGAAGCTACCATTAGCCTCTGACTGAACTTACTCGGTTTTGTTTTGACTTTTTTTGGGGGGGGGCATACCCGTCAAATATTTAGGGCTTACTCCTGCATTTGTGTTCAGGGGTCACTCCTGATGGTGCTTGGGTGACCATATGTAGTGTCTTGGTCGGCTGTACTATGGCCCCCTTTCTGGTTTTTCCTATATGCAACTTTGTATCCAAAACGCTTCAGACGCCCAGTGGTGAAGACAGAAGAGAGAAGTCTGAACAGGAAGTCAGAGAGGATAATAAGATGCAAACAATCAACTATTCAGATTTCTCTCTCCCTCCAGTCTATTTACCTTTCTGGCTTTTCTATTTTTGGACCAAGTACCTTTCAGGAATTGTGTACCATCTGGCAGTCCTGTAGCTGGGCATGAGTGGCAGAATCCATTCTGAATGTGCAGGAACTTGAGATGGATGTGTGAGAACTGGGGAAGGAATTGTGGAAAAAAGTCCAAGGTTAGTGGTTTCCATCATAGTCACTGGCTTCCAGAGAGGCAAAAAGAGCCCCAACCACTGCTCTCACCTTTCTTTTTCCTTCTTTCCTTCCTTCCTTCCTTCCTTCCTTCCTTCCTTCCTTCCTTCCCCCTTCTCTCCTCCTCCCTCCCTCCCTCCTTTCCTCCTTCCCTCCCTCCTTCCCTCCCTCCTTTCCTTCCTTCCTTCCCTCCCTCCTTCCTTCCTTCCTTCCTTCCTTCCTTCCTTCCTTCCTTCCTTCCTTCCTTCCTTCCTTCCTTCCCCCTTCTCTCCTCCCTCCCTCCCTCCTTTCCTCCTTCCCTCCCTCCCTCCCTCCCTCCCTTCCTCCCTCCCTCCCTCCCTCCCTTCCTTTCTTCCTTCCTTCCCTCCCCCTCCCCTCCCCTGATCTTCCCCCTCCCCTCTTCCTTTCCCTCCTCCCTGCAGGGAGTCCAGCCCTGGCCACACTCTGTCCTTGTGCCGCCTCCTCCTCCCGCGCTGGAACACCCCTTGACTCATGACCAGGGCTCTGTTTCAGCCTGGGTAGCTCTCCTTTCTCATGGTCAGAGTTCATCCCTCCAGGCTTCCCTTGGGGGTTCATTCAGACATGGGGACCAAGATGCCTCCGTCCAGGCCGCCATCTGCCATCTGCAGCTTCCAAACAGCAGGAGGGCCTGGCCCTGCCCAGCCCAGCCCAGCGGCTCTGACTTCCCTTCGGTGCAGCCTCAACAGAGACTGGGAGGCTGATGTCAGGGTGGAGAGGAGGGTGGGGTGACGGCACAGCAGGGAGGTGCACAGCCAGGCCCGGGACAGCTGCCAGGGACCATGGGTGCCTGGGATGTGGCTCCCCTCCTGGCAGTGACGCTGCTGGAAAACGGGAGGGTGGGCGGCGGGGGTGTGAGCAGAGCTGGGGATGAGGGGAGAAGGCGCCCCCAACTCTCCGTGAAAGGCCTCCCCCAGCCCTGCCCCCCGCCCTCCACCCCTGTGACCATTCTCACTTCTCCGTGGGGAGGAGGTGAGGGCACACTGTTGGCGGCTATGCTGTGGGCACGGAGGGCTATGGAAGCGCCATGGGGTCCCGGAGCGCGTGGCTGAGAAGGATGCTCCATTCTTCTCACCTTCTGTACTGCACGTCCCCCCCATCAAACGCTGATGAGGTCACGATGCTCTTTGTGGCGTTGTGCCACCAAGTGTGTCCTGGGGCCACTGGACCGCTGCCACATTCCCAACGGTTCAGAAAATGAAGGGCATCCTACAAACCAACCGCCAGGACCCGGGACTTAATGGAACAGACTGACCCACCTCTCCCCCGCCCCCGCCCTGCTTTTTGGTTTGGGGGCCACATCTGGCAGTGCTCGGGGCTTACTCCTGACTCTGCGCTCAGGGACCACCGCCATCGTGGCTCGGGAGACCCTGCGGGGTGTCGGGGATCCAACCTGGGTCCACTACACGTGAGGCGAGAGCCCTGCTGGCTGCACGATGGCTTCGTTCCTTCACCTTGAACATTTTTGAGAAGTTCATCTGCCCAGTCAAGGCTGAGTGAATCATCAGGGTTCTCGGAGGGGGGAATTATTCGCTGTGAATGAGAGACGAATAAATCTACCTCCTGATTTCGCGGCGTTTACGGTCTCACAGTATGTAAAACGTTTGCATTTTGTCATCCAATTAAAACCTCATTTCAAATGCACTAGGAAGCTCTGTTGATCAATAAATGCTGGATGACACCTTCCCACACCCAGGGCGACAACTGGCAGCCTGCCTGACACACACAGAGCAGGAGACGCCCCACAGGGCTGGCGGGGGTCGGGGGATGCTCATTTCAGAACAGGGACCAGTTTCTGCCTCGCAGTGCTGGGGGTTTAGACACACTTTGGAGCGAGCCATTCCTTAGGAGAAAAACACCAGGATGGGCCCTTTGGCTGCACCCCCGTTCCTGGGAGAGTGGGTTATCCAGAAGGCGGGTGGTGAGAGGGAAAACTGCTCCAGACTCACTGGAGGCTTGCTTTCTTCTGTTTGATGCAGAGAGGGGATACGTCTTCATCTTTTTCTTCCTATGTGGGTTTGGCCAGCCCTGTGCTGGAGGACTGGTGCCCACTCCTGGTCTGGAGAGAACTGGGAAAGTGGGGAGAAAAACTAGGGGCCAGGGGAAGGAGAGAAAATCCCATCTTCTGAACAGGGGAGTCAGGCAGAAAGCGAGTCCAGGGGTGAGGGCATCTGCCTGGCATGCAGCAGACCCGGGCTCAATCCCTACCACCACATGGTCCCCCAAGCACCACCAGCAGTGTCCACAAGGAGTATGTCCTAAGCACTGCTGGGTGTGGTCCCCAACCCCAGTGCCCCCCGCCCCAATAAGGAACCTGGGTTGGGTGGGGAGGATGTCGTTCAAATGCCGCACAAATGTGCCTTGTGGTGTGTCCAGCCCCATCGGTGGGGTATGTCTCAGTCCTCCACGGCACTCCCGGGTGAGGACCAGAGCATGGGAGCCATGAGACTGGAACCTGGTTCAGCTCCAGGCGTACAGCCTGTGTTTGACTCCACATCTGTGGTCACTCAGCCCCCAAAGGTCGTGAGTGCTGGAAAGGGATCTGGGAGGTGGGCGTCCTGAGAACAGAGAGGCTGGGCAGAGACAGGCCTGGACCCTGCACGCAGACCTGAGGATCAGGAAAGAGACTCCAGAATGGCCCGTGAAGCCTCGCTCAGGGACCCCCAGAGCCCGGGTTCCGCCATTGTCTCCAGCTGGTCCTGGCTCTTGCCCTAAGCCAGCGGTCAGAGCGAGCGTTTCTCAGGCTACCGCCGACATCACCTGCCATTTGTTTTTCTGTTTTGTTTTGTTTTTCCTTTTTGGGTCACACCTGGTGATGCTCAGGGGTTATTCCTGACTCTACACTCAGGAATCCCTCCTGGCGGTGCTCAGGGGACCCTATGGGATGCTGGGAGTCGAACCCGGGTCGGCCGCGTGCAAGGCAAACGCTCTCCCCGCTGTGCTGTTGCTCTGGCCCCTGCTACTTGTTTTTCTTCCAGAATTCCTGAAGCCTGAATGACTCAGCCTTTGGGAAAGGTCCCTCGGGGGGTTGGGGGGCAGGGGGGTGATTTTATTCTGTTGTGATGGTCTTGGCTGGGGGGCAGCCCAGGCTCTGCCTGTTGGTAGCTTCTGGGGATTCTCATAAAGGGCCTGGACAGGTCCATGGGGGACAGAGCGAGTCAGGACCCATGACCTCTGCAGCCCAGGAAGCGAAACTGCAGCCTCAGCAACTATTCTCTGAAAAGGGGGGACCTGGTCAACCCCTGCAGCTTCGCTACCCTCACCCCTCATTCCTGAGGACGGGCCAGAGGAGGGGGGAGGATACCCCTGGGGACACTCTCCTCGTGGACTGGCCTCCAGCTTCCAGGGCCACTAGCATCCAGAAGGCACCCCCTCCTCTCCCTCTAGACGCTTCCACTCCGCCACCCGCCCTTGTGTCTTGACAGAGCCGGGTCTGCCCTGTGTCCATGATGGTCGCGGACAGCTGGGTCATAGGCAGGTGAGTAGGAGCCTAAGCAGACAGACCCCACCCACCAGGCAATGGGGCAATGTCATGGCAAGTTCTCTGTGGCCCAGAAAGGCCACTTCCAGAAGGTTAAGCCACCACACACGTTCTCATCCACGGATACGGTCACCCGGTGTGCCAGATTATTCCTCGCGGCCCGATCTGGGAGAGCAAATGTTGGGAAACCATCCAAAGGCTCAAGGGGACATGGGACAGAGAAAACAAAGGACATTGGGACTGCGAAGAACATAGCCCGTAACTGTGCCGAAAGATGGGAAAGATGACATAGACCCAAGCTCAAGAAAGCCATAGGCAGTGTGCAAGTGATTTCACTGTGTCCTCAAGGAGAGGAGAGCTCATGTGTACTGCATCTTCCTGCAGCCTGTTCCCAATGTACCAGAGGCTTGTTCTGCAGTTGGAGGGACTTGCCGTCTGCAAGGGGTGTGTGTTGGTGGAGACATAACCAGGCTCCCTTGCCTCAGCAGAAATGGCTGACCGACCTTCCAGAGGCCCCACAGGTTGGGGTCCCCGTGCCTCCCACTAAGCCTCTCACTTCCGCACATCTGAGACGTGTGGGGTCCCTCCCTGTTCTCACTTCCCCACGCCTCCACCCAGCCATCAGCTCCTGAATACACTGCACCCACACACGGACTGCCTGCTCTGCTTTTGAGCAAACCCAAAGGAAGGCAAGGTCATTGCTTGTGCACAGACTGACCGCCTCCAGGGCACTGAGTGGGCAGCTGGGGGCCAAAGTAGCAAAGGGGTATTAATTTTTTTTGCCATTTTTTTACTAATCACGAGATACACAGTTACCAAGTTGTTCATGGGTGGGTTTCTATCATACAATGTTCTCATCCCTTCCCCAGTGTATATATCCCACCACCAATGTGGAAAGGGGCATTTTTATCTCAGAGGCCTGGGTAGCTTTCAAAGTTGTTGAGTCCTATTGGAAATGTGGAAAGTGGTTTTCCAGGGATGCCCCCATGGAGCACGGTGGCAGCTGGGGACACATAGGGAGCCTTGGGCTCATGGAGCCTCGCTAGGTAGGTTCAGGGCCTGACTCGGCCATGTCCAAGGAACGTGATGGCCACGTTTCCAGCACTCGCAGCCTCGACCTGCTTGTCTGCCAGAGGACAGTGACAAGGATGTGCCCACCTCGGAGAGCAGTTGGGAGGGTCTGATGCATTAAGACGCATGTCTTGGTCTTTCCAACTGCTTGGTGGAAATGCCCTGGTTTGTCCAGGGCAGACAATCGGTGTCACTGAGGTGGTGGTGGGGTAGGGTGGGGTGGGGTAGGTGAGAGGTCAGGGTGTCAGCAGGGTGGGAGGAACCTTCTGAGTTGCAGACATCTTGTCTTCTCACAAGCTGGGTGGGCTCAGGAACTCCCTGGAGGCCCTTTGAGGGGGTTGCGGGGTCCACTTAGAATGACCCATTGCCTCTCTTGGTCCCCACTGTGTTTCATACCGTCACTTTCGGGGATGAGGACGTCAATCTTTATGTTTGGAGTGTGGAGCCCAGACATTTGGATGGAAACAACATACAGAACCCCAAGGGTAGATCAGTTGAGAATGTTCTTTGTGTATGAGTGTGCGTGTGTGTGTATGAATGTGTGTGAGTGCGTGTGAGTGCTTGTGTGTGTGAGTGTATGTGTGTGTGTTTGTATGTGTGTGAGTATGTGTGTGAGTGTGTGTGTGTTTGAGAGAGAGAAAAGAGCGAGAGAGAAAGAGAGAGAGAGAGATAAAATTTCTGCTTTATTTTCACTGTCTACACTGATCAGAGTCCAGGCTCCTGGAGAGGAATTTCTGCATTTCTGCACTGGGCATGCCACCGCCCACGGCTCCTGTCTGTGCATCTGCTCTTCCCAGGAGGGGCAGGCAAACCGTCGCTGGGAGCTGGGTTTGCTCCACCATCAGCTCTGCTGGGGAGCTTGGGCAGAGCCACTGAGGACAGTGAGAGCCCCACCCCCACCCAGGAGCCAGTCAGCAGCCAAGGCTGGTGGAGGAGAGGAAAAAAAGAAAACTCCACATTTGGACTCAAAATTGTAGCAGGCAGCAGTTTTGTCAAGAAGCTGAGGATGTGCAATGGAGAGAAAAACGCAGTTGGCTCTGGCGTATTTCTTGGTGCCATCTTTGTGTCTGCGTTGCCATGAAGCTCCTTTCCTCTTCCCTCGAGCCTGAAGAGAGCTTAACTGTGGCCATTAGGGCCCGAGTGAGCTGGTTGGCATCCACTGAGTCCCAGACATTTGTCTCTAGTTTTTGTTTCTATTACTCAAAGCAGCACAATTGCTCACTACACATGGCCTTCTACTTTGTTGATCTTGTGCAGCTTGAAACCCTAAGTGTGTGTGTGAGTGTGTGTGTGTGTGTGTGTGTGTGTGTGTGTGGTTGAGGAGTGATTTAATAAAGATGTGCATAGTCCTTAAATCTGGGAGGGCTTGTAGATGGAAGGGGTTTCGGATGTTTTAATAAATGAATCACTGCTAATATTTCTCTTTCTTGCTACACGTATGATTAGCAAATGTTGTCTGCTCACTGATGAACTTTGTTTATTTCCCCATTAGGTTCAGGATCAGCTGTCTTACAGTTATAGAAATAATTGTTTGATTAATGTGTGGGAATTTACATTTTCATTACACTGCCGAATAAGTTCTGTTCCAATTAGCTGCAACGCCCCGTGCTGATCTAGGCCACCGGAATGGCAATTTTCACCCATTAAGTAATAACTGTTATATTGATTGGTGATAATTGGGTGCAGATAGTAAATACACATTAGCAGAATTTAAATTATATACCAACTGGCTCCGTTTGCTTCCAGAGTAGTAAAGTTCCAGAGATGAGTCCCCACCTGATTGGGATGAGCTCAGTTAGACAACCCTGCCAACCTCATTTTGATCTGTAAAGGCCAGAGAGTTGCAAGAACTCTGAGTCGACACGCAACTGTCTCTTTGTATTGCCCCCACAGGCCTCACCTGCCTCCCTGCCTCTGTCTCTCAAGAGCCCTCAATCTCTCCCCATGGCCGGTTCTTATGGATTTCAATGTGCAGGCTGGTGCCCAAGAATCTTCAAAACACAGCTTCTTCCAGACATCCATTTATGTTTTGGCTTTTTGATGCGAACACAGACCCACTCAAGGTAGCTCTGGAAAAAACGTTTTCACTGTAAGGACGCGTAGAGTGGAGAGACTCAGGGACAAATACTTAGGGAACTGTAGCTCACATTCTTTTGTTTGATCTTTTGGTCTCTCTAACTCTACTGTTGTTTACACTGCTCTCCCTCTCTCCCTCCTTCTTTTTCCCTCTCCTTTCTTTCTTTTCTCTTTTCTTGAGATCCAAAAGGCCCTTTATCACAGCATTGTTTATGAAAGCCAAGATATGAAAACAAGCAGTATGCCGTATACATGTGGATAAAAAATATGGGGTATGAATTGGCAACAGAATGGTATTTGGCACGACAAAGGATAGTACAGCCATCCAGTTGTGATGACACAGTAAGAGGTTAAGTCCTGTAAGAACTCACTTATCCAGGCATAGGGCTAGTACAGGTGGGGTTTAGGCCACATGTCTTGCACATGACTGGCACCTGTGCAATCGCTGGCACTGCCTATGTAGAGCAGTGTAAGCGCAAAAGCAGGAGTCAACAGACTGGGTGTGACCCAAACGCCCCCCAACCTAAAGACAAGGCTTATTTCCATTCTCTAAACAACTTATATTGTAAAACCAAAGTAAAATAGTTGTCAGATATGAGTTAAGGGGCAGAGAATCTATCCAGTGGTTTTTATGGGTACAGATAGTATAATATGTCAGAAATATCATGTACAGCTTATGAATACAGTTCTAAATCCTCTCCTCTCTATCCCCTCTCTGGCAATTTTGCCATAGACTTACCCGCTGGGAAAAACTTGGTTTGCATGTTAAAAAATATTCCTCGTTGGGGCCGAAGTGAGAGTACAGTGGGGTAGGGCGTTTGTTCTGCATACAGCCAGCTGGGTTTCAATCCCCGACACCCTATATGGTCCCCTGATTTTTGCCCGGAGTGATCCCTGAGTGCAGAGCCAGGATAAGCCCTAAGCAACTCTGGGGATGGTCCCACCCACCAATATTCCTTGTGAATAATTTCAGTATGGTGATTTTCAAATAATTTTAGTATTATGTATCATTAAGAGAGTTTAAAAATCAGTCCCATAAATGGGAATCCACTCATTTCTGGGTGTACAGTGAAACAGAAAATTCAATTGATTAAAACAAAATTATCCCTTACCAACGACAGTAGTTTCCCATCCCACCAGCCATGTCACTTCTGACCTCTTGATACCACAGGACACTCCCATGGCCTCAACACCAGTGCTGGGGTCTCTTGGTAGTCCTGTGCAATAAGCAGGGACCACACAGTGCCTACTCGGTAGGTCCCCAACACCCACCCAGAGCCGATGGGACGGCTAAGCCAAACCCACTTGCCAGTAACTCAGTAGTTCCCCCGCCAGCGTCCAACACTATAAACAGGCGCCCACCATTTATCCTCACTGCCACCATGGACTTTAGTTGCACCATTTCTCTGTCCTTTACAGCCAAAGGTGAAACCAGGGAGACAGCTCAGGGGCCAGGGGTGCATGGGACCTGCACCAGAGCATCTCGGCGATATAGGCAGGGAGACAGGGAAGGGCCCCCACGGCAATGGAATCCTGGGGGAGTAATCAAACCAGTAGCCCAGGGCTACAAAGAGCCCACCTTGTGAGCTTAGGAGCCTGACAAAACTTCACCTGGCACTGAGACCCTCCAGGACCAAACCGCAGCCATGCTCAAGGCCTCTCTCTCTCCATAAGCTCAGATGAGCCTCGCCTATGAAGGAACCTGCAGAGGAGCCCAGGTATGCGGTGCCCATAACTGAGATCTCCAAGCTCGCTTGGAAAGGGACTGGGCCTTCTACTCCCAGCTCCGAGTTTTCCAGTAGATTGACAGCCACATCCACAAACTACCCCTGGCACCATGTAATCCCATCAGTGCCCAAGATCCAGAGACTATGAAATAAAGCTCCCAGAAGAGAGCAACACAGAATGAACTCTAGGCTCTAGCCCATTGATGTAGCAAAAGTAGGACACATTCATTTGGTTTTAGCATACATGCTTGTAATTGCTTGTAAGCGTCAATGGCTCTAGGATGAAATACAACAATCTTCACACACTTTCCTCTAAAGGTGTTGAGAAGGTGCACAGTGGTGAAATTAGTGCTTGGATATTATCCATAATGAACTACTGTGAACAACTTTATAAAAACAAAATTAAAAAAATAAACCAAAAGCTTCGCCTGGCGCCAGCAGACCCAGAGAAGGCTGGACCCCCTCTCCAAGAGAAACTCCAGCAGGAGCAAAGGCAAAGGAATTTCACAGATAAACGACCCCAACTCTATACACTTAGAACCACCCGAGCAGTGAACTCTTATCTAGCGAGAAGCCCCACAGTGGGGCAGCTTGGGGAAAACCCTATAAAAGCCACCTTGAGGCCTGGAAGGATAGCACAGCAGGGAGGGCATTTGCCTTGTACGAGGCCGACTGAGTTTGATTCCCAGCATCCCATATGATCCCCCGAGCACCTCCAGAAGTAATTCCTGAGCGCAGAGCCAGGAGTAACCCCTGTGCATCGCTGGGTGTGACCCAAAAGGCAAATAAATAAATAAATAAATAAATGCCACCTGGAACAAAGGCAGCACATGCATATGGTGTCTGAGCCCATGTGCTGCTTGTGCCCATGTGACCGAGCACATGTGATGCCTGAGCACATGTGTCACCCGCGTCTCCCTTCTTAAGATGTCCTGGGGCCCCTCCATTAGCGTCTGCACCAGGGAGTTGGATGGGAGCCTGGCAGGAATGGGGGAGACAGTGAGGAAGGAGTGGGCAAGAGCAGGGGTGGACGTAGGAGCAGGAGGTTTGAGTGGCAGGTAACGGCTTCTTCCTTTCCCGGGGCCTCTGGTGACCCAGCCTGCGCCTGGTTCCCAGGCTGGGCCCGCAGACGGGGGAGCATCTTTCTTGAATGCTGCCCAGAGCCTGGCACCGTGGCTAATGCCCCAGTCTGGCTCTTCTACCCAGGGAGGCAGAATCTGGGGAATGGCCGGGGCCTGACTGATCTTGTGCGGAGCTGCTGCCAGCTGGAAACGGACCTCCTCCCCCTCATGGCCCTCACTCAGCCCCTCCATCACGGAGGGGCCCCCAGGGGTGCTGTGGCCTGAGCCCATCTGGCGCATCCATCTCCCTGACATGGCCCCGGGGCTTCCCCAGGCAGAGTGAGCTTGACACGCCTCCCCATGGGAGCCCGGGCGGCTGGGCAGGAGGAGAGGAAAAGACAAATGCTGAGGAAACGGACCCATCCATCTTCTCTTTGCTTCTTCAGTCAACAAATATTTGCAGGGGCCTGGGGCAGTCTCTTTGGATCTGGAGAGGGTGGGGATACAGAGATGGATGGGCACTGGAGTGAGCAGCGCGTGGAGGGCGACAGTCGCGGGTCCATTGCTGGAATGGATGCGGGCGGGGCCACCTTGGGGCAGGGTCTCCCCAGAAGCTTCCCGGCCTGGGCATCAAGCCCGGTCTCCCTGACCCACCACAGCTCCTCGGCCTCCTGCTCTCACGCCCCCTTGGCCACTGTGGCCCAGGTCCCCAAGGGGTGACTGAACTGGACCAAGGCCCCCAAGGGGTGAACCCCTTGCCTGAACTGGACCCCCACCCCGAAGAGTTTGTTCCAAGTCCTGGAAGTTGGTCGCCGACCAAGGTGTCCACAACCCTGGTTTCTCGGGGCCCCTGGGCCTGTGTCGGGGCCTCAGCACCCCTCTCACCTATAACAGCACCCTCAGACTCACCCCTAGGGTCTACTCTTACTTTTTTTTTTTTTTTTGCTTTTTGGGTCACACCCGGTGATGCACAAGGGTTACTCCTGGCTCTGCATTCAGGAATTACCCCTGGCGGTGCTCAGGGGACCATATGGGTTGCTGGGAATCGAATCCAGGTCGGCCACGTGCAAGGCAAACGCCTTCCCCACTGTGCTATCACTCCAGCCCCCGGGTCTTCTCTTACCTTAACCTCCACTTTCAAGGTCGCTTTTCCAAGTGCAGTCACCTCACCCTGGGGTGGGGATGCGTGACTAAAGTCCCCAGTGACGGATGCTGGTGGGGGTGGGGAGGTTGGTCTTCAACCGATGCATTTCGGGGGGCGCATGACGCAGCCCATAACTTACCTGGTTCCGTACCTCCTCCTAAGCCAGAAACCATCTCATTCCTTAGCGATCATTTTATTCCTTTTGGGGGGAGCTGGGCATCAAGTCTCAGGCCTCACTCCTGCAAGGTAGGCACCCTTCCACCTCCCCGCCACCCTGTTTGCCGTGCGTATGTGTGTGCTGGGCAAATCAGGTTTACGCTGCTGCGAGGAAGCAGGTGTGGAGCAGGAAGAGGGGAAACCCACCTGGGGCCGGAGCGATAGCCCGGCGGGAAGGATGTTTACCTTGCACGCGGCCGATCCGGCTTGATCCCCAGCATCCCGTATGGTTCCCTGAGCACTGCCAGGAGAAATTTCTGAGTGCAAAGCCAGGAGTAACCCCTGAGCATCGCTGGGTGTGACCCAAAAAGAAAAAAAAATTAAGAAAAAAAAAAGAACACCCACCTGATTCCTCAGCCTGCAGCTGCTCTGGACTGTCGCTGTGGGATTCCCCCTTCCAGCCCCTTCTCCCTGGGACCCTCCCCGCAGTCTCCTCTTTTGCCCACCCACCCCACCTCATCCCACCATAGCGCCAACCCTGCCTCAGAGACTACCGGGCTCTCCCACGCTGGCCACCCCAGGCTGATCGATTCCGGCCCCCTTGGGAGCAGCTCACAAGGGAAGAAGCAGCTTGTCCAGTGCAGGGCAGCCTTAGAGATCACCGGGACATCTCTATTGTTCCCTGCCTACCGGGGCAGCTCCGGTGATGGTTTCCTAATGACTTCCCGGGAGCATGGCAGAGGAGTCATTCCTCTGGATGGCATTGATCCTCTTGCCAGCCGCCGTCACTTTTTAATTATGTCCCCCCACAGCCTTGCTGACAAATAGACAATAATGATCTGTGATTAAACGGGGATGTGCACCGGGGAAGCAGCTCTCAGATAAGGAGAGCAGAGGCAGGGGGCTGGCTGCAGGCAGACAGGCATCCGCATCCCGGCAGGGGCGGCAGGAGCTGCACTTTCCAGACTGCCCGGCCCAGCCCCAGAGCCTCCCCTCAGCAGTGGGCCAGGAGGGCAGAAGGATGGATTCCACCTGTTGGTAGGAGGAAATGCAGGTGCCGTGCCAAGGGTCAGAGAGCAGCCACCAGGAACGGCAGCCACTAGCTTCTTGTGGCTATGGAGTCCTCGGTGGGCGGTGAGTCTGGCTGAGAAACCCAACTGGCTCACTCATTGGAAATCTCGCTAATTTCCATCTCAACAGCCACATGCTACCGGGGACTGCCTTTCTGGAGCTTGTGACTTTAGAGGTTGGTCGGGTCATTTCTCTGATCCCCTGTCAGTGAAGAAGAAGATTCCAAGGGTATTGGAGCAACACTGGCTGCTCTAAGGAGCAGGCCCCATGGCACAGCAGCTCCAAGTCAGAGGTTTATTTCTTTCTCATAAAAGTCTGCGGGGTATGCTTGTGTGTGTGTGTGTGTGTGTGTGTGTGTGTGTGTGTGTGTGTGTGTGTGTTCCAAGGGAAGTCAGGAATTTAGGATGACAGGTTCTGCTGTTTTCAACATATATCCCTAGCTTAGTCAGGAAGCGGGGAAGAGAAATAAGGAATAAGAAATCATTTTCTTTTAAGAGTGGAGGCAGATGTTACAACACGATCTTTGAAACCTTGCCCAAAACTCATTCTTCTCACTCCATATTTCTCAGCAGGAGGAGATGAGGACTCCAGCCTCTAGCTAAGTAGCTGTGTCTTCACCAAAATCCTCATGCACTAAGTATCTATCGGGTAGACTTTGGAGGGTTGTTGTGTAAGAGTTAAATAAAATTATGTCGTTAACACACTGCTTAGGTACTGGTCAGCTGTGGCCATGTCACAACTGAAACAAAAAGATAGACCCTACATGTGGTGTCTAAGAACAGTACTTAGAACAACCAATTTAGTTATCAGTTTGGGTTGAGTTCATCTGTGTGGTTCTAAATCTCAACTGATCTCAGCTTCTGTGTGTGCCTTTTGGATCAATTGCTGGCTGACTTAGTTGTTGGTGGTGGGGTAAAGGGATCTGCCTGATCAAAAATGAGCCCACTTAGATAACCACAGCGCTGATCTACTTAATTATAGGTTCCAAGATTGACTGTTCTTTTTTTTTTTAAGGGAGGCACACCCAGTGTTGCTCAGGGGTAACTCCTGGCTCTGCACTCAGGAGTTACTCCTGGCAGTGTTCAGAGGACCATATGGGATGCTGGGATGGAACCAGTGTCCCCCGACCGTTAGGACTGGTACCCAATCCATTTGGCCACATCCTGTAGACCAAAACAAGTCACAAGGCCAATCAAGTTTCAGGGGCAGGCGGATGATTCCGCCTGAAGGTAGGAGGAAGTGCAGGTACAATGGCAAGGGCTGTCGAGCATCATTCTCCAACCTTGTGGACCAGCACCTGTCCTGCGTACTGGCCCATGGACAGGCCCTTAGAGCCGACGTGGTAGACCAGTTGTTTTCATCCTTTCTGCACCTGCAAGCAAGCACAAGCCCACAGCCCGGTGGTTTCAACCACTGGTACAGATAGAGGAAGAGGAATGATTAGAGTTATTTTTGCAAGCCCTCTACCATAGCTTGGCACTCAGTTTATCCAGAAAGCAATGCCTACTATCACGTTATTAACCCATGAATAAGTGGATCTATTTATTAACTTGGAAATTATTGGGTGTTCACTGTGACTTTAAGCTCTCTGCTTAAAGATAGTGGCTGAGGGGCTGGAGCGATAGCACGGCGGGTAGGGCGTTTGCCTTGCACATGGTCGACTTGGGTTCGATTCCCAGCATCCCATATGGCTCCCCAAGCACTGCAAGGAGCGATTCCTGAGTGCTGAGTCAGGAGTAACCCCTGGGCATCGCTGGGGTGTGACCCCCCCAATGAAAAAACAAAGAAAAAAAAAACCAAAAAAAAGATCGTGGCTGGACTTTCTATGCTGGATATTAAACTGCTACCAAGTTGAGTTAATTTTTATATCATAAAAATGGTACCAGCACACTTCAGACTGTCTGCTGGCTCCCCACCACTCCCCTCTGAGACAGATGTCTGGCCTCCTCTTGTTTTCTGGGGACCTCCTTGTGACAAGGTACCTCATTAACTGTGACCCCTGTTGTTTTGACTATGGTGTGACCTTCTCTCTGGGTCTGGGTGAATTACTAATGAGGTTTGGAGCCGCTGGCTTGTGGATCTGCTCCTTGGAGGAAGTTAGGATGACTGGGCAGCCCCAACCTGAACTGACAGCAGCCT
Source organism: Sorex fumeus (assembly GCF_029834395.1). Lineage (NCBI taxonomy): Eukaryota > Metazoa > Chordata > Mammalia > Eulipotyphla > Soricidae > Sorex > Sorex fumeus. The sequence continues at coordinate 499,559 of NW_026606082.1, forward strand.
TTGGAGAGAGAGAAAACAAACAGCTCACTGATCCAGAAGGCGAGAAAAGGAATCCTTTTTCACGTCAGCGTAAAACGACTTGTCTTGCCTGCAAGATGAATCCGAAGCATAATGGGTGATGAATGGGAGTGATTTCCCAAGCCCTGGGAAATATCTGGGAAATATCCGGGCCCCACAGCAAAGTCACATCAGCTGGTGGCAAGATACATCTTGCGCCCGATGCCATCCGTCTCTGTCCCACCCCATACCTGGAGCCCTGCACCTACTGCCTCACTGTCAAAACCAGCCTGGGGGAGGTGGGGTGAAGCATTACTCCCTGGGACACGCTCCCCCGGCCAGTGCCTCCCGAGCAAAAGGAGAATGCAAAGTGCCCAGGAGAGGGAATCAGTGCCGGAGGGGGGGGTATTCCAGGCTGTTGCCTCTTCCTGCCTGCCCGGACTTTGATCTGGGCTTTGAAAGGACATTGAAAAGCAGGTTCAAGCGACACCTTATCTGTCCTGGGCCAGCCCCTCCAGGTCACAGATGGGAGTGGGGGACATCTGTATTTTCAACCTCAATGGTCCTTTTCTGTCTGAATCCCCCAAGAGCATCAGGCCTTGCAGGGGCGCCCTTTAAGCTACTCTCACACAGGGTTCATAAGCTCCATCTTTGGGGAGCACTTTAGATGGAGCTTATGAACCTGCTCCTGCTGTCCCATGTCAGACCGACCCCGCTGCTAAGTACTGAGAACCCTGACGTCTTGCTATTTCTCCTCCTCAGCGGGCACCCCGGGGTGAGCGGGTGCAGATTCCTGCAGTTTTAGGCTGTCCCAGGTTCCTCAGAATCAACCCAGGGTGAGGAGCACTGTTCTCTGAGTCCTAATACAGCCCGAGCCCTTCCCTGGCTTCTCCTGGGAACTGCCAGTGTGGAGTCGGAAAGATCATTCGTAAGATAAGGCACTTGCCTTGGCGCCACTACCTGGGCTCAAGTCCCCTCCAGAGTGGAAATAAACAGGGACGGGGGGTACTCACCTGTTTGCGGGGCTGCCCCAGCTTCCCTGAGGCCAGGCACGGGGAGGGGGGCATCCCGCGGGAATCTGACCAAGCTGCAGCTTCCTACCTGCCACAGGCCCAGAGATTCAGATTCAGGAGCAAAGGCACCAGGTTCCCAGGCGGGAACCTGCCTCCCTCTTCTCGGAGTGTACGGAGCCTCTCGAAGAGTCATTCCAACTCGTTGTCCTCCTTTCGGTCTGTGTCCTCATTATAAAGATCCCCCGCTGTGAGTTTTGTAATTAGGTGCAAATTTCACACCCATTCCTGCAACCTCCATGTGGCCGATTCTTCCCTCTGGACTGTGTTTTTTTCACTTTTGTTGATAAATGGGGTGTTAGACAAAAATCCACCTGACCCGTCAACCCCCTCCCCGCCACCAAGATCCCTATAATTCTTTATGAAATTCATACAGATTGGTGGGTGGGTCTAAAGGAGACGTTGGCCTTGAGTGGAGCACTGCCCTCAAGAATGTGGATTCTGGGTCTGACAGCCAGGGCAGGGCAGGGCAATTCTCTTGGCTATGATTATTGCAACTGGGAAAGGGTTGTGATAATACAACCGCCACAGGGGGGCGCTGTGAAGACTTCTGTGAGCAGGAAAGGGTGGATGGTACCAGTATCTGTGTCAACAGCAGGCATTTAACGTCAGGTCTTTGATTGAAGCTTCTTCAGAGGGTTGTGGGGGGTTCCAGGTCTTTATAAATATTCCATTTGGGTATTCTTCATTCCCAGTTGGCTCCGGATGGGTAAAGATGAGATGGCCTGGATTGGGGAAGACCAGGTGGGGGTTTGGAAAATGTCTGTCAAGGACAAGGGGCCAGAGAGAGAGAGAGAAAGAGAGAGAGAGAGGAAGGGGGGAGGGAGGGAGGGATTTGGGCCAAACCTAGAAATGCTCAAGGGACCTATGTGATGCCAGGGATCAAACCCAGGTCATTGGCCAGCGAGGCAAGCTCCCTACCTGCTGTGCTATGACTCTGGCCCCTGAGGTGCCATTTTAATAGACGCCGGCACAATGGGGAGACCTGGCTGCGGCTCTGGAAACCAACAAACCTACATCCACATCTGCCACTTGGCAAACAGCCCCTGACTTGCACTCAGGTCCCCGCATCTTCTGGTGCTTCACTGAGTGGCATCCTCTGAAAGGCAACTCCCCCCCGCACCCCATTTTCCTCCTTTCAAGCAGCCCCGTAAAGCAGCGTGTCTTTGAGAAATAGTGACACTCGACCTCTTGCTGGAAATCACAGCGGAGGTTAGAACTCCCGAAGCCAAGCTAGGTTCCCCCAGGTGTTCCCCCAGGTTTCTCAGATGTCTCCTCGCCCCCAGGGTGGCTAGAGCCTGGCTTACAGGTCGATACTCTCACACAACGTTGCCACCCTCTTGACCTCTCCAAGCCTCCCTTCCTCCGTGCTGGAGAAGATGCTTCCACCTCCTTTAGGGCTTCTGGGATACACTGAGATGTGACCTAGGATTGTTCCGGTGCATTACTATGAGAACGAGTTTTCCAATAAGGATCTGTTCTCATACTTTTATTTTTTTAGTGCTTTATTTTTAAATTTTTTGACCATCGTAGTGGCTGGAGCGATAGCACAGCGGTAGGGCGTTTGCCTTGCACGCAGCCAACATGGCCGACCCGAGTTCGATTCCTCCGCCCCTCTCGGAGAGCCCGGCAAGCTACCGAGAGTACCTCGCCCGCACGGCAGAGCCTGGCAAGCTCCCCGTGACGTATTCGATATGCCAGACACAGTAACAACAAGTCTCACGATGGAGACGTTACTGGGCCCGCTCGAGCAAATCGACAAACAACGGGAGGGCCTTTACCTTTACCTTTTTAGTGTCTTTATTCCTTCCTTCCTTCCTTCCTTCCTTCCTTCCTTCCTTCCTTCCTTCCTTCTCTCTCTCTCTTTCTTTCTTCTTTCTTTCTCTTTCTTTCTTTCTCTCTTTTTATATCATTACAAAGCTGTTTATGATTGAATTTTGTCATACAGTATTCCAACACCCATCCCTCCAGCAGTTCCCAGCACTAGTGTCACCAGGTTCCCTCCCACCACGCCCCACCCCTCACCTCCTGCTGCCTCTATAGAAGGCTTTCTCTCTCTCTCTCTCTCTCTCTCTCTCTCTCTCTCTCTCTCTCTCTCTCTCTCCTTCTCTCTCTCTCCTCCTTTTGGGCATTGTGGTTCTCTCTCTCTCTTCTTTTGGGCATCGTGGTTTATAATATTGATACTGAAAAGTTATCAAGAATGTCCCTTACCGGGGCTGGAGCGATAGCACAGTGGGTAGGGCGTTTGCCTTGCATGCAGCTGACCCAGATGCGATCTCCAGCATCCCATATGGTCCCCCGAGCACCGCCAGGAGTGATTCCTGAGTGCATGAGCCAGGAGTAACCCCTGTGCATCGCCGGGTGTGACCCAAAAAAGCAAAAAAAAAAAATTTAAAAAAAGAATGTCTCTTACCTATTTTTAACCCTCAGATTTTTGTCCAGCATAATCACTATCACTGTCACTGTCCTCCTGTTGTTCATTGATTTGTTCAAGCGGGCCCAGTAATGTCTCCATTGTGACAATTGTTACTTTGTTTGGCAAATCGAATACGTCAGGCATTGTCATGCGGGCGAGATACTCTCGGTAGCTTGCCGGGCTCTCCAAAAGGGGTGGAGGAATCGAACTCGGGTCGGCCATATTGGCTGCGTGCAAGGCAAATGCCTTACCTGCTGTGCTATCGCTCCAGCCCATTGTCATAGCAGTCTCTTCTCTATCTTACCTATGCTCAGCTATCTTACCCACACACACTTGTGGTTAGTTCCAACCATTGACCAGTCCTTCTAATCCCTGTTTTCTCTGGCCATGGATATTATTCTTCTGCTATATATATTTTATATATATACATATATTTATATACCACAAATGAAGGCTGGAGCGATAGCACAGCAGTTAGGGCATTTGCCTTGCACGCAGCCAACCCGGGTTCAATTCCTCCATCCCTCTCAGAGAGCCCGGCAAGCTACTGAGAGTATCCCTGCCACACGGTAGAGCCTGGCAAGTTCCCCGTGGTGTATTTGGTATGCCAAAACAGTAACAACAAGTCTCACAATGGAGACGTTACTTGAGCAAATTGATGAACAATGGGAGGACAGTGCTACAGTGCTACAGTGCGGTGCTACTACCAATGAATGCGGCCATTCTATGTCTGTCCCTTTCCTTCTGACTCATTTCACTCAGCATGATACTCTCCATGCCCATCCATTTATAGACAAATTTCATGACCTGATCTTTCCTAACAGCTGCATACTAGTCCATTGTGTAGACGTGCCATAGTTTCTTCTTCCATTTGTCTGTTCTTGGGCACTCAAGTTGTTTCCAGATTCTGGCTATGGTGAATAGTGCTGCAATGCTCTCGTATTTTTATCACTGTTAAGCCACACGCGGGCTGGAGTGACAGCACAGCGGGTAGGGTGTTTGCCTTGTACGTGGCCAACCCAGGTTCGATTCCTCTGTCCCTCTCCGAGAGCCTGGCAAGCTACCAAGAGTATCCCGCCCGCCTGGCAGAGCCTGGCAAGCTCCCTGTGGCATATTAGCTATGCCAAAAACAGTAACAACAAGTCTCACAATGGAGACGTTACTGGTACCTGCTCGAGCAAGTCGATGAACAACAGGAGGAGAGTGCTGCTTCAAGCCACACACAACAGCAGCCCTATTTTTTTTTCAGATTTTTATTAGTGAAACACCATGAGGTACAGTTGTAGACTTACAAATTTTTGTGCTTGGGCTTCAGTTATACAATGATCGAATACCCATCCCTCCACCAGTGCCCATTTTCCACCACCACGGGTCCCAGTATCCCTCCCACCCCGCGTCCCCCCGCCATCCCACCCTGCCTCTATGGCAGGGCATTCCCCTTTGTTCTCTCTCTCCTTTTGGGTGCTGTGGTTTGCAAAAGAGGCATTGAGCGGCAAACGTGTTCGGTCTAAAGTCTACTCTCAGCACGCATCTCCCATCCTGGGAGGATCCTCCCAACACCCTTTATTTGGTAACTGCAGCCCTATTGCTCTCGCCTTGTATTTTTCATCCCATTTCCCCCTTCAATATGCATCTCACGTCTTCAGCAAGGCAGCAAGTTCTGGTGGGAACAGCTTAGACAACTTGGGGCCCTTCCCTAGTTGCGTGGACCTCTAGCAAGTCCCTCCTACCTCCTGACTCTCAGTATCCCGTCCTGTAAAATGGGGGCTAAAACTCGCACCCAACCCCGCAGGATTGCTGGTCTAGAAGCGGCATGCTTGGGCCCTGCCCAGCACATACAAGAAGGGTGGAACTACTGCTCCTTCTTGTTCGTGGCGATCATAAAGGGGGGCATCGTGATCCGGAGAGGATCTGCTGCAGACTGAGCGAGCAGACAGAGCTCAGTGGATGCTGGCTAGTTTGACAGGCGACCCCTGCGGGTGAGAGAAATCCATCCTGTGGGCTTCCTCTTCCTGGGCCGCTGAGATACATGTGGTGGCAGAGGTCTTCAATCCACACCCCCGCCCCCCGCACCCCCAGCTGATGTGGGAACAAGAATCCTGGGCGGAAACTGGCACTGAACTGCGAAGCTCCTGCTCCGGTAAAATTGTCAGACAGGCCGCTCTGAGCAAGTGCCTGATTAAGCGAATCTAACTGTGGCTATAGGTTACTCCTGGGCTCCATTGACGGGCGGGGAAGCGATCGATCGTCTGGGCTAGAGGCAGAGACGGTACGGGGAGGTGAGGGCCGTCCGGGCAGGTCTCGGGCTGGCAGAAACAAATTAATTATGTCTCCAGGGCTGCCTGGCAGGAGGCTCATAAATCACGATGGTGATCGATGGTTTGGGGGTGGGGGTGGGGGCTGGACTATCTCCAGGTGGGTGCAGGGATGGGGGGTCTCCAGAGGAGAAGGAAGCGAGCTCTGCGCCCCACAGCAAGTCTGGGCTATCTGGGAAGGGGGTTGTCAGCTCCAAGCCGGCTCTGCTCTCCTTGGCCAAGTCCCTTCCCCTTGCAGGAGGCGTTTACTGCTGCACAAAAGAGGACTCTTCTTAAGAGGGGCTCTGGGAGGCTGCACTGACAGGCCGAGGGCCCCCCTGGAATGTCTCCACCCAGGGTGCGCATCCCCCGAAGGCCACTGGTCCAGGTGGAGATGGACGCCAAAGGACTCCCCAGATTCCCAAACCCCGCGTGCTGAAAGCTGTCTCAGTGGCGCCTTGGCCTGGCAATAACCCGTTGAAATAATGACCTTTTGGACACATGGGGTTAAATAAAGAGAAGTGAAATTGATTTTACTATCTTTTATTTTCTAAACACCAAACATGGTTACCAGCAAAGAAACCGAAGACCAAAAAAATTAAAAAAAAAAAAAAAGACTAACTTTTTACCTCAGTTGCCGGTTGAAAGGGTGCTATTTGAGTGAGATGGGTCAAGTGGAACATGATTAAAATTCATTTCACCTGTTTCTTTTTCACTTTCCATTACAAATGGGGCTCCAAGTTGCACCGGTCACTCTCATTATAGTTCTGCTGGAATCCTATCTATAATTAATTATCTAATAATTAAGTCTGAGCTGTTGAACGATTCTGGGCTAGTCCTTCCTTTTTCTCTCTGAGGATTTTCTTGCTTCAGGAAATCCGGCTACCAGCTAGCTGTGTGCGCTGGACAAGTGGCTTTTCTCCCAGATCCCCCATCGCATCCCTGCACCCTCGAGCGTCAGGAAGCAAGACTCGGCAAGGTGGCATGTCCCCTGACCTTAGAACAACACCACGCCATGGACGGCCATTTCAGTGGGGGAGACGGCGCGGCTACGTGGCCAAGCCTTTCCTGAAGTTAGGGACCCACTAAGAGCAAGAACGTCCAGAGAGAGAGAGCGCAGGTCTTGGCTAGCTTGCCCGCAGCCAGTCCCGGTTCAGTTCCTGCTGCGACCTGGTCCCCTGAGCCATGAGAGACCCCTGAGTTAAGAGTAGCCACTGAGCGCCGCTGGGGATCTGAGCCACTTCTCTGGCCTCCCAGCACCCCACTTGCCTGCCCTCACCCTGAACTTCCCACTGGCTCAAGGGTGTTGGGACACGGGGCTGGAGCAATAGTACAGAAGGCAGGGTGCCTGTCTTGCACGCGGCATGCAACTGACCTGGGTTCTATCCCTGGCTCTCCACATGCACCTCCAGGAGTGAGCCCTGAGCACTGCTTGATGTGGCCCCAAAAACTAAAAGAAAAAAGAAGGGTGTCAGGGGGCTGGTGTCAGAAGTCTGCATCCTGGGGAGAGCGTGCCCAGTCAGGAGAGCACCATGGCCACGGCGCCTCCCGGGCAGGACCCCTGGCAGCATCCCTGCCCCTGAGGAGACACAGGGACTGCCCAGTACTGAAGTGACAGGAGGGACCCACCTTCTCCGGGGGGCCATTCTGACCGGAGAGGCAGCGCCCCCACTCCCCACCCATTTCCTACTGGACATTCTCTGTGCCTGTGTTTCGATTTTCAGGGATGGGAGTGGTTGGCAGCGAAGTGGTAGAACAGAAAGCAAATGTGTGTAAGTGGAGGAGCGTGTGTCTACTTTCATGTGAGTATATGTGTGTATACATGTGTATATGAACGCATGTTTGAGTCGTATGTGTGTACATGTGTAAGATAATCTTGTATATAAACATGTGCATGTGTTTGTATGTGCATGTGCGTACGAGTGCATATGTCTGTAAGTTCAGGAGTGTGTAAGAAAGTTGAGTGCATGTGTGTGAATCTGTGCACAAGCACATATGCGGATGATTGTGTGTATGTATCTGAGTGTGCATGTATTAGTGTGCATGAGTGCTTATGTGTGTATCTATATGATTGTGTATGCATGAGCATATATGAATAGTGTAGAGGTGGGTATGAGTGCATGCATGTGTGTGTGTGTGTGTGTGCGCACACACTGGGGATGCTCTGTCCTTTTGGGGGGCCCTGACTCTGGAGCCGCCATCCACAGCCCAGAGCTCTGACTGGGAGGGTCACCTTGTCACCCAAAACAGGCTCTGGGGGACTGGACTCTCAAATGGCCGTGCACAGGGACACATAAAGAGAAGGAATGTTTTGTCCTTTGAGACACATTGAGGTCCCTGTGACAAAGCGGCTGCTCTGCCCTGGTTGCTTCCTGTCCGTGGACTCTGGTTTAGTGTCTGCTCTGATTTCGGCAGTGTCCAGTGACTTTCCAAGGTCCTCTCTCCTTGCCTTGAAGCTGACGGGCCCCATCTGTCTTTGGATTTTGCATGGAGACACTCCAAAGTGATCTGACAGTAGTCACCCAGAGAGGAAACACCCCAAATCAATCCTTTCTTCTTTCTTTTTCTTTCTTTCTTTCTTTCTTTCTTTCTTTCTTTCTTTCTTTCTTCCTTCCTTCCTTCCTTCCTTTCTTTCTTTCTTTCTTTCTTTCTTTCTTTCTTTCTTTCTTTCTTTCTTTCTTTGCCTGCCTCCCTGCTCGGGTCCCAACTCTTCAGTCTGTCTGTCCTGCAGGGGCACTCGGGGTGAGGTCAGGTGTGAGGGATTCCCCATGTCATGCTAGGTCAGAGCCCTGCCGATTCTCAGGAGGATGATGTTTTCATGGCTCCTTTGTCCATGCTGCTGGGCCCTACATCACTGAGACAGAAAGCCAGCTTCCTGTTTGAATGCTGTTGAAAAACTAGGAAGAAATCCAAGAGTACTGGGCCTTCCTGATGCTAGATTTTTCTGCACATTTCAGGGCGGGGGGGCGGAGGGGGTAGGAAGAGTTCCTGTTGCTTTCATGCAAATACCTGGTTTCAAAAGAGGAGCACTGGACCCCGAGGATTAAAGCTCCCCACCAGCTATACTGTATGGGGTGGCTTGACACCCCTTTCCTTCACTCAGCTCCACGCCCCATGCTACCCCTTCCTCTCTTCTTTCAGTGCTTCAAGCCTTGCTCACTTTTCTCTCTCACTCACCACCGTGTAAGTAAACAAATAAATTTTTCCTGTTGTCTAAGAGGAGTCATTCAGACTTCTCTAAAACTGCTGTCCCAGGGCGCCGGTGGCTGTCTGACCTTCTGTTCCCAGCTCTGCGGTCTAGGGAGCTTCCGGATAATGGTTAGGATAAAGCTTCCCCACCTAGCTGCAGTGATGAGTTTTGGCTACGACAGTGAATCTACATAGCACCCCCTTTCCTCGCCTCCCCGCCTTCTGGGACCTCAGCCCTAAGGCTAAAGAGGGCTGTGTCTGCAGTGTGTGACATCAGCTGGGACCAGGAGAGCTGGTGACAGTCAGGACGGGAAAGGGACAAATAGGCAGGAGGTGGACCCCAGTGGAGCGACCACTGCTGCGTGACCTCAAAGCCAGGTAACTGTGTTGCTTTGTGAAGACTTGTGAGGATCTGGGAAGTAGGGTATTAGGAGGACCCCCAGTTCAGGTCACTGCATGTGGAAACCAGGTTCATCTGCACCGCCGCCCCCCTCTGTTCTCTGACTGCAGGCAGACCAAGATTCTCTCTGCCCCTCAGTTCAGACCCCCACGCTCTCTCGGTGCCTCCTCTCTCCATGAGCGACTCTGCCTCTGTTCAATTCCACTCCGGGGTCCTTTTTGCCCTCCTGTTGGCCTGAGCTTGGCCACGGCCCACAGTCCTGTTCTTCACGCTCCAAATTGAATCCCATCAGTCAGCTCTGGCGCCAGCGCGATTGTTCCCAGGGCCTTCCCGGCTTTAATTAGAATATTTTTATTTTCCCTAGGAGAGGGAAGACAGCTGATCTCAGCTTTCGTAACCTTGCCAGGGGCCAGAACCTGGCACTGCAGGGCTCACTGGCCATCAGATGGAGCGGCCAGCAGGAGAGGGAGGAGAGGGCGAAGATCCCGTGTCCGCACAGGGCAGGGGGGCGGGGGGAGGAGCCTCTGCTTCTCTCGCCATGGAGAGCTGATGTGAGGCAGAGGAAGGGTGTAGAGGAAGCCCAGCAGGAAATGCCTTTGAGGAGAGGACACAGACACGCACATACACGTGCCCATGCACACATGTGCACACATGTACACAGGCACACGCACACATGCATGCACATATGCACACACATGCACATGTACATACATACATGCACACATGTACACATGCACATGCACACATGCACATGCACACAATACATACATGCACACACGCACATGCACCATGCACACACATACATACACACATGTACACACGCACATGCATGCACGCATACATGCACACACATGCACATGCACATACATACATGTGGACACACATAAACATGTACACGCACACATGCACACACATACATCACACATGTACACACGCAATGCTTACATGCATGCATGCACACACATGCACGTGCACATACATGCACACATGTACGCACACATGCATACACACATGCACATACACATACATGCATGCACACACATACACATGCACACTCACACATGCACATGCACACACATGCACATACACATACATACATGTGGACACACATAAACACGTACACGCACACATGCACACCCATACATACATGCATACACATGTACACATGCACACACGCACGCACACGTGCACCTACATACATACACGTACACATACATGCGCATGTGCACACAGTCCCTAAGGCAGGAAGGACAAGGGCCTCAAGGCATCCACACCAAGACTGAGGTCCAAGCACAACAGACCCTGAGGGGTAAGTGCACAGGCCCAGAGACCAGCATCCAGGTCCACCCCACATGCTGGATGCAGGGCAGCTCGGGGCTTAAGGCAGCGCTGTCCAGTTGGAAGAAAAATGCCCGCTGCCCTCCCACCCCGTGTGGTTCAAAAGGTTCTGGTAGCAGGTCACGGAATGACAATGGAAAAGGGAGCTTTGGGCCATTTCCTTCCTGTGACCCAGTACAGCCTGGTGCGATCCTGGCCATGCTGGGCTGGGCAGTCCCCGTGAGGATGTGGCGGGCAGTCCTGGTGCTCGGGCTCCCGTATAGGAACCGTTCATTTGTTCCCTTGGATCAGTCACAGATTTTGCTTCCCTCCTGCTCTCTCCGTGATGCTCACAGCACCTAACCTACAGGTGGCCACACATACAAAATGAGGGGTCTCGGCACCCCAGCACCCAGCAACGGCTCCTGGCCTGGTTTTGCTCTTCCGTCCTGGTGGCGGGAGCGTAACGACCGCAGGTCTGGAGGCTGGGGCTGGGCAACCAGACCTTTGGCTACCGGCTTTACACTCTTCATCTGCTCAGGAAGGCCTGCGGAGCTTCCAGGCAGGAACTGTTTCTATCTGTGTTTTATCTATGACAAGGGCGGGCCGAGGATGGTCTGTGGCAAGACTATTAGCCTCGCAAGGGTGACGCTGCAAGTCGATGGAGGTGCTCTGTCCTAAACTTCAGGGGGCTGACACAGGGCGTGTAGAGTCCGAGCTGCAGGAGGCGCTTTTCCATCACAAGATGGTCCTAAGAAGGTTACTGTGTCTGTCAGGAACCCCTCTTTCTGCCTTGCAGTCGCATTGCAGTGTGAGGATCCGCTGCTTTAGAAAAAATCCATTCTAATGATCGCTTTGGACAGAAACTGAGTGTTGAAAGCAGGTAGAGGATTATACCTGATGATCTGAGGTAAACAATAATGCCCAAGGGCCAGAGCAATATTGCAGCGGGGAGGGCGTTTGCCTTGCACATGGCTGACCCGGGTTTGATCCCCAGCACCCCATATGGTCCCCCAAGCACCACCGGGAGTGATTCCTGAGTGCAGAGCCAGGAGTCAGCCCTGAGCATCTCTGGGTGTGACCCAAAAAGAAAAACAGAACAAAACAACAATAATGTCCAAAAGGAAACAGAGAGAGAGAAAGAGAGAGAGAAGTGCTTGCTATAGAGGCAGGGAGCAGTGGGGGGCAGGAAGAAACTTGGGACGTTGGTAGTGGGAAATAAACACTGGTGAAAGACGGGCAGTGGAAAACTGTGTGACTGAAACCCAGTCACGAACAAGTTTGTGACTGTATATGTGACTGTGATTCAATTAAAAAATAATTTATAAAATCCATTCTCCTGGCACAGAGAGAGCACAGCATGAAGGGCATTTGCCTTACATGCAGCTGACCTGGGTTTCATCCCTGGCATCCCATATGGTCGCCCAAGCACTGTTAGGAGTGATCCCTGAGCACAGACCTAGGGGTAAGTCCAGAGCACCTCTGGTAGGACCCAAAAAACAAACAAACAAAATTCATTCTCGGGGTTGGAGCAATAGTACAGCGAGTAGGGCATTTGCCTTGCACACGGCCGACCTGGGTTCGATTCCCAGTATCCCGTATGGTCCCCCAAGCACCACCAGGAGTGATTCCTGAGTGCAGAGCCAGGAGTCAGCCCTGAGCATCACTGGGTGTGACGCAAAAAGTGAAACAAATAATTCATTCTTGTGGGCCAGAGCGATTGTTCAGCAGGTAGGGCATTTGGTCAACCCGTTTTCAATCCCCAGCAGCAGATATGACCCTCTGAGTGCCACCAGGAGTGACCCCTGGGACAGAGAGCCAATATCAGGTGTTAACCCCCAAATAAACCAATTCCTTCTCTGGCTGGAGAGACGGTCCAGGGGTGAAGGAACTTGGTTCGCATGCAGCCAACCCTGGTTGGATCCCAAGCACCACCAGGAACAACTTTGAACACTAAGCCAGGAGCAGCCTCTGAGTACTGTGGGGCCGTCTCCAGCCCTTCGGATAACATTTGACCATTTGGGTTGGTTTCTGGGCAAACCTTTGTGTTTGTCTTCTCCTGGCAGGTACTCAGAATGGGACTGCAGACAGGTGCCATGTAAGAGGACAAGCCTGGCCAACGTGGTGGACCGTTAACAGACAGATTTCCACAGTGTCTCCATTCGACACTGACGCTTGACGCTTCTCCTTCCTCTTTTCCAGGGCAGGAACTCCCAAGCAGTGCTCCTGAGATCTGGGAGTGACCTCTGGGTCGGACACTCAGCTGGTGGCAGATACTTGTATTGTCATTTTAGGTGTGGCATTGGGCACCATCCCTGTATTGTTTTTATTATCATTATTTTGAGGGGGGCATATCCAGCTGTGCTCAGGGCTTACTCCTGACTGTGCCCAGGTATCACTCTTGGTGGAGTTCAGCCACCTTAGGCAGTGCTGAGGCTCGAATGCCGACCAGTGCCTCACTGACAGTCCTTCCTCTCTGGCCCTGAGAATCCCTTCTCTTTTCCCTAGTGCATGGGGCGCCGCCCTAACAAAATTAACCCCACTGACCCTTGATTGCCTGTTCTGAGGTGGACAAGCCAGTGGTGCTAAGGATCGGATTGGACTCCCACATGCAAACTGTGTGCTTTAAGCCCTTTGAGCCATCGCCCGGTTCTGTCACCTATTGAGTCTAAAAAAAGAAAGAATCTAGAATTGAGGGTTCCCTGGCCTGGCTCTGGAGGTGGCTGGGGAGGGACAAGGAACCTGCTGCCCAGCTGTGTGCGCCCTTCAGAGCTGAGGGCAGTGGGGTCCTGCGGCTGAGACAGAGGCGCTTCCCCCGCGGGTGGGGCGGGGTGCGCCCTAACACTTCACTGCATTCTGCTTCCCCTTAGGCTCCGATTTTGCAGAGACCCAGGGAGGTCAGAGAGGGCGCCCCACAGGCATCCCCTGCTAGCCCAGTGTCCCCGATGCTGCTGGACTGCTACCCATAGCCCCTCCTCTCCACAGCCCCCTTTCCCTGGGGACCCCGTCATGCGTCAGGCTAGAGACTCAGCTCCTCCATGCTCGTTGTGAAGTGCTCAAACCTCTCCCTTCCAAGCAGAAGCGCTTCCCAGTGCCTGTCTGCGGGTGGAAGAGCCTTGCTCTGCTGAGATTCCTTGGACGCTCCTGTGGCGGGGGCATGAGGGGTGGGGGGCGGCCCGTCGCCTGCAGACCCCTTCCCCCATCCCCCCAAACTCTCAGCTCGGCAGTTACAGCCTGTTTCCTATGCGAAGTCACGCAACATACAGTCTTAGAAAGAATGGGCTCATCTGGTAAAAATTGTCACAATTTTCCCTCTTTGTAGCATTCAGTGTCTTCCCACTCCCATGCGACAAAAACGGACTTGCTGAGTGTGGCCCTCCCAGGGCCATCTGAGAGCAAAGGGGATGGACATTTGGGTTTGGGATGCCTCAGGTGAGAAGGGGTGGGGCCTGCCAAGGCATAGCCCCGCCCACAGTCCCTGGCCCCGCCCACAGCCCTGGCCCCCTATCAAGGCCCCCAACCGCATCCCCCTGCATCTTTCTTGTTGACAAAGACAGAAGGGTCGCCTCTCCTGTTGGCAGTAAAGGAGACAATGCAGGTCTGGCGCCAAGCCTGATGCGCAGTGGGTGCCCCAGGCCCTGCTGAACTCCTTCCCTTGCAGTTTGATGTTTCTCTGGAGCCCGGCACAATGAGTTGGGTTTGGTTGCTTTTGCTTCTGCGCATTCGGGGGACTGAGGCTGGAAGTCTTCACATTCCCTGGCTCACATTCCTTTCGCGGTGTTGCCCACGAATGTGGCATTAATCACTCCATCTCCGTGACCTTGTCGCACTACCATTTTCAACCCCTACTGCCAGATTTCCATTCACACACAGCAGTCCTACGGATTTGATGGTTTATTTATGTTTTAATTAACTTTATTGCTGTTGTTGTTGTTGTTGTTGTTGTTTTGGGGGTCGCACCCAATTACTCCTGGCTGTGCACTCAGGAATTACTCCTGGTGGGCTCCAGGGACCATTTAGGGTTGGGGGATCAGACCTGGGTTGACTGCATGTACAGGCAAATAACTTGCCCGCTGTACTAGCTCTCCAGACTCTGGATGTTTTTTTGCTTTGCTTTGTTTTGTTTTATTTTGTTTTTAAAAACTTGTATTTGTTCCTGGAAAATGTTCCTGTTTTCCCTACATCTAACTGGTACTGTTCTCTGGGTTTGTCCTGTTGATTGCTTTCTTCCTGGCCTGTACTAAGGAGATCGCCCTGTACTATCAAGCCCAAGACTGCTGCATGGGGCTCATCTGTTTATTTAAGGCCAGACACCAGATGGGTCCTATTTGCTGACCCCTCAGTCCACATGCGGGTCCCCTGCCCTGACACCCCACACCCTGTGGGATCTTGTGGGATCACAGAGCAGTGGACCAGTGGGTCATCAGTCACATCCATTCCACCTCCCAGAAATCACTTCCCCTGCTGCCTCCCTCCCCCACTGGCACTTCTGTGAGATGCAACTGTGAGCAAGTATCACCTTAATTGATCCCATCAAGACCAACCCCATCTTCTCTCTACGGTCATTTCTGAGAAGCTAAAGGTTTGCTAAGTGCAAGGAAGCTGTTAGGTACCTTCTCCCACCTCAGTAGCTGCTCAGAGCTTTCTTAGCCTCCCGGGTATGGGGAGGGGCATTGATGACATCACGAGAAAATTGGCAGAGCACTAACTAGCTCAGGAGACCTGTTCAAGACTCAGCACCCCTGCACCAGCAACGTGCCCTTCCTGAGTAAGATCATGACCGCTCTGAGCTCCAGCTCCCCTGGCTGGAAAATGGGTCTTGCCTGAACCTCTCTCCGGGATGTCATATGAGGACATGCAGGACTGTCTCTTAGCAGGCTGCCCGGGGAAGGCTCATTCTCACTGTGTCGACGTGACTAGTGGTGATGATTTTAGTAGCAACAGCATCAGCACCAACAACAGATTTTTTTAACTGCATTACCATGATGCAGTTACAAGCTTTAATGTTTGAGCTTCAGTCAATTGAAGACCCATCCATCCACCAATGCACATTCTCCACCACCAATGTCTCCAGTATACTCCCCCTTTCCAACCCTACCCCTGCCTCTATGGCAGACAATTTCCCCCATACTCTCTCTCTACTTTTGGGCATTATGGTTTGCAATATAGATACTGAGAGGCACTCATGTCTGGTCCTTTATCTCTTTCAGCACACATCTCCCATCCCGAATGATTCCTACAACCATTATTGGCTTAGTGATCCCTTCTCTATTCCAGCCGCCTTCTCCCCCAGCTCATGAGTCAGGCTTCCAACTCTGAAGCAATATTCCTGGCCCTTGTGTCTATCTCTGTCTGTCCCTCTCTTTCTGACTCACTTCACCGACCATGATACTCTCCATGTCCATCCACTTATAAGCAAATGTCATAACTTCATCTTTCCTAACAGCTGCATGGATCCTAACAGTATTCCATTGTGTAGATGTACCAAAGTTTCTTCAACAAGTCGTCTGCTCTCAGGCACTCAGGTTATTTCCAGATTCTGGCTATCCATCAACAGATCGTATCTCCATGCTCTAGACCATGAACGAGCCTATGATCATTCTTACGGAAGTACTGACAGATTGCAACTTCGTTTATCCCTGCATTTTGTTGTTGCACCATAAGGAGGCAGTAATGATTCATGGGGATTAACAGTGAGCCTAGAGAATCAGAAAGAGATACCTGACCTACTCCGACGGGTTCCTCACCATAAATCTTGCTCTTCAATTTCTTTTCTCTGCTTCCTCTCCCGTCCCCCCCCCCCTCAGCTACCAACTCATTCCTTTATTTTTTTAACTAAGACTTGCATATTTAGTTTTTTATTTTATTATAATAATTTTTAACTTTGTTATTAGACATTAAAATTGCCACAGGAAGAAGACAGCCACTTGGAATTTGAATCATGAGTCATTCTGAGTTATCAGATTTTCCAGGTAGATGAATAATTGTACTCTTTGGAGGGTGGCAATGTGTTTGGAAAAATACCTCCTGTATAACCAGAATCCATGATGAGAGAGAGAGAGAGAGGAAAGAGAGGGAGAGAGGGAGAGACGGAGAGAGAGAACTGAACAAAAGCAAAACCAGTAATTCCTTACTACCACTTATTACCAACTCTTTCCTTTTAAAGGCAGATGAGTTGAACAGCACATTCTCCTCAATGAGTCCAAATGTTCCATCCTAAATGCCAGGTTTCGCTAACTTGCCATTTCCATTCTAATTTAGGTGCTCTTTTTATTGATTGCTGTGCATATGGCCCCACTCAGGCAGGAAGCTTGTCTCATTTGTAGGAGAAGCTGTGCGTCTAACTACAGACTTCACTCACTGGATTCTGCATTTTAGCACACGTCTGTGTTGGCATAGTCCCTGGTATGAGGGACTTACCATGGCCTGGCACCATGTTTAGAAAACAACCCTGCTCTCCTGAAACTTTCAGTCCATAAGAGAAAGTATCGAACAAGAAATTACACAAATGAGGGGTCAAATTAAAATGTCATAAACTACATTTTCTTAATAGCATTCCATTAATTATAGTATATTAATGATATCCATCATACATTACATTATGCTGCTCTATACTTAGTTGATTATACAAATAAATACACCAGAAAAATAAGTATGGGAGGAAATGTGCCAGTGTGTGAGTATTGATTTTCTTTGGATGCTGGGTGTATTGGATGGGATGCAATAGATTTATGAAACCCTTTAAGGAATGGGCATTTGTTGCCTCTTATATTTAAGCTGCATAATATGAACTTGTCATTTTAGGTCCCAATAAATGCTGGCAATTGGGTATGGCTGAATCTTGCAGCTGGTGAATTTGTGGTGGGTTGACTTCAGGAGCAGTTGGATCCAGGCGCCCACTATCCAGGTGTCACTATTCCTCATTAAGCTGGCCTTATTCTCGGGAAGACTCTCCACAGATGGGTGTAGGAATGGCCCCTCTCTGCTCCCTTTGCCGCTTAGACCAAGAGACCGGGGAGCTGCCTTCCCAGTGATCCCAGGACGAGTCCGGGCAGGGCTTAGTTGGACTGCACTGGGGTGTGCTTCCTCTGTGAGCCAACCCCTGCCTGTGATCCTGACTGGGTTGCTCTGATTTTTTCTGGGTCACATGACTGCTCCCCCACCAGTCTGGAGATGGAGCCAAGCTCCAATCAGCTGTGTAGAGAGTGAGGTGGATGCCATTTTCCAGAGAGAACCCTGAGCACTGCTACTGAACGGAACAAAGAAACTGCAGCCCCAGGGAGCACTCAGCCAATCCACCTCCCACCCCCTTTTCTAAACGCTTTGCCTCTCTGCATATCCTAAATGCATGCAGTGGACATGAACCACACACACACACACACACACACACACACACACACACACTTAAATTGTTAGAAATAAACGCAAAGGTATGGAAAATGGAATTTGAACATGATGTGACCTGGCTTTATGCCAGGCTGATAATGGCTTTTCTCTGTGGTCCCTCACAGGTACGATTTGCATTTTAACTAGAGTCAAAAATGCCGAGACTCCGTGGAGAGTGTAATGAAGGCATGGAGGGCACTAGAAAGCCCTCAAGACCTCAGGTCCATTGTCTGCCTCCGCTGGGTCGGCTAGCCCAGAAATCCAGTTGACCTTGGCAAGCTTTCCACCAGATTAAATCAATAGCCTCCCCAGTGGTATTTGGCTCCCAAACTCCGAACCCACCTGCTCGATGGGGCAATAGTGGGCACTTCCTACAGGGTCACTGTGGGATGAATGAGCTGACACAGCCCAGTCCTTACCCAAAGGTCACCCCATTCCTTCCCTTCACTCACCCTTCTCTCCGGGCAGCCGTGTGGCAATGCAGGAACTGCCCAGAGTGGGGGGAAAACGCCCTGCCTGATGTGCCATCGCTCCAGCCCTGGCTCTGAACTTCTGAAAGCGTGCCCACGCCACCACCAGCCATCCACAGGAGGCCGATGCTGGTAGGTTGGGATCTAGAACCAGAGACTCCCCATGGTGGACAGGGACTCGGCAGAGGGTTTGGGGAAGGGGGTTTGCTGTGCTGCTCGGCCTCCGTCCTGCCTGCTCTGTGCCTCACTTTCCTCCTTAAAAGCAGCTGTTGTTGGGCTGGGGCGCTCTGCTTGTACAGCAAGGAGGGTGCTTGCCTTGCATATGGCCAACTTGGGCTCGATCCCCAGCACCCCATGTGGTCCACCACCCACCAGGAGTGATTCCTGAGAGCAGAGCCAGGAGTCAGCCCTGAGTATTGCTGGGTGTGACCCAAAAATAGACCAAAAAAAAACCCAGGTGTGGTTTTTTGTTTTGCTTTATTTCCATTTGAGGCACCTGTGATTTACAGTACTGTTAATAAGAGGCATTCGTGCACCCTAGGTTCCAGCTCCACCCCGTCACTCAGAGCTGCCCCACACGGGCACTGCCAAGTGCCCTTCTGTCGGGCAGTTCTCAGCTTCTATTACTGGTTTATTTTGTTTCTGTTGTTTGGCTTAGGGGAGCCATACCCAGAGGTACTCAGGGCTTATTCCTGGCCCTGTGCTTAGGGATCAGTTCTGGTGGGCTTAGGTGACCAGCTGAGGTGCCTGGGTCAAACTTGGGTCAGCTGCATGCAAGACAAGCATCCTACCTGCTGGACTATCTCTCCGGACCCGATTTGTTAGTTTGGGTTGGGTTGGGTTGGGTTTGGGGACCACATCCAGCAGTGCTCAGGGCTTACTTACTCCCCCCTCTGTACCCAGGAATCACTCCTGGTGGTGTTTGGAGTTCCATATGTGGTGCCAGGGATGGAACCCGGGTGAGCCATGTGCCAGGCAGATGCCCTCCCCACTGTACTGTCTCGCTGGCTCCTGACCATTTGTTATTCAATCTCACTGTGTTTCTTCTCCTTAACAAATCCAGTTTATCAATGAACTGGGAGGTCTGGAGCTGGAAATCGTAACCTGTTTTCTGTTCAGCACTGCTTCCCCTTCCCCATCAGCCTCTTTTCTCAAGATCTGGGGCTTCCTACCACAATGGAAATGTCAATTCACAGAAATACTGTGTGGGAGCTGGAGCAACAGTACAGCGGGGAGGGTGTTTGCCTTGCACGCAGCTGACCCAGGTTTGATCCCTGGCACTCCAGATGGTCCCTAGAGTCTGCCAACAGCAATCCCTGAGAGCAGAGTCTGGAGTAATCCCGGAGCAACATTGGGTGTGAACCAAAAACAAGAACAAAAGGAAGGAAGGAAGGAAGGAAGGAAGGAAGGAAGGAAGGAAGGAAGGGAGGGAGGGAGGGAGGGAGGGAGGGAGGGAGGGAGGGAAGGACGGAAGGAAGGAAGGAAGGGAAAGAAGGAAGGAAGGGAAAGAAAGAAGGAAGGAAAAGAAAGAAGGGAGAGAAAGAAGGGAGGAAGGGAAGGAAAGAGATGCCCAGAAACACGAATCCAATCCAAGACCAGCTCTTTGCCCATCAGACTCGTGTCCCCTGGTCTCCAGCGCCTACCTACAGAGAGACAAAGATGCTGCTTCTCGGACTGAGCATATCAGGAATGGTTGGAGGGTGTAGTCTGAGTGTCGAAGCTTGGCGGAGGAAGGAAAAGACAGGAGATGGGCACGTGGGCATCTGCGCTCCCAGGCCTTTGACCTCCACCTGCAGAACAAGCAGATCACAGAGAATCCTAATAGGAAATTAATGAGGTGGCTGTGGCCAGCCGGGGCACCTCTGTGCCTTCGTGTATGACTTGGCCTCTGCAAGGAAATTCTGCTTTATCTCTAGAGAACCTGAGAATGTTTATACTCTGGGGTCAAGCAGTTTCACTGTAGGGCAAAAATCAGACAAGCATCAATGACAGGGTTTGTGATGATCACAGAGCTCAGTGATAACAGGGAAAACTTGGAAATAACCAAAAAGTCAGGTTAATCCAACTGGTTAAGGAAACCGATGCCCAAGTCCCATGATTGGTGCTTGTTTATTTATTTATTTGCTTTTTCAGTCACACTCAGTGATGCACAGGGGTTACTCCTGGCTCTGCACTTAGTAATTACTCCTGGTGGTGCTTGGGGGACCATATGGGATGCTGGGAACTGAGCCCGGGGTCTGCCACATGCAAGGCAAACAAAGGCCCTACCCACTATGCTATTGCTCCAGTCCCTTGTGTTTATGTGTTTTTTGGGACAACTCCGGGCAGTGCTCAGGGCTTACTCTGGCTCTGTGCCCATAACTCCTGGCAGTGTTCAGGGGACCAGATGGGATACCAGAGATAGAACCTGGGTTCGCCATACCCAGGACAAGGCAAGTGCCTACCTACTGTACTATTGCTCTGGCCATGTTTGTTTTTTAGTTCGTAGTGAGCCCAACATCCTGTGCCAGTTATAGAAAGGATCAGGCTATTTCTGTTTGAAAAGTGGGATCAAATGGTACCCGAGAGCAAGTCTCTCCTTCCAGGCTGGCTCCTCACTGCCCCAGCCCCTGGGATGCTGGCCCACTGGGCTAGATCTTCTTCTCAGTTTCCTGGATCTGCCTGTCCCAAGAGTCCCCCCACATTCCTGGGGCTTCCAGCCTGGCAGGAAGCTCAGGATCTGTTTTCTGAAGGGAACCTTTGTCTTGTGTTGCCTTGCTGGCCTGGTAATACGGGGAGAGCCGACATACAATCCTGAACACGGCAGGGTTTATGGCCCTGAGTCCCCCAGGTCAGGGCTGAGGGAGTGTGTTGGAGGGGAGGTGTGGGAGGAGGGGAGTCGGAGTGAGCAAGAGGGGCGTGAGGCACCAAGGCCCAGGCCTACACCGAAAGGAGATATCTGCAACGACTTATATTTCGTGTCGTGTGATATCGCGTACCCTCCCCATATATACCCCACTCCACATGGGGCCTTGTGCTCACTCCATGTACCCCTACATGCTTGGGGCAGGCCGCCTCCTAATGCCAGCGTCAGGAAGGAAAGCAGCTCCTTGCTGGAGTTTGAAGAACAGGGCTGAGAGGGCCTGGAAATGCTCTTGGGATGCAGATGAAGGCCCCTTCTTGCCTAGAAGAAAGTCCTGAGCCTGGTCGGAGCCTTACCACCCTCCTCTGCACAGCAGGGGATTCGGCCAGGCGAGAGAGGAGAAGTGGGGCTGAGGTCATTGACCATTCTTGTGAAAGGCCTAGAGGACAGACAGTGAAATGAGTGGCCAGTACTAGGGGTTTGGGGAGAAATGGAGGGATGAACACGTGGAGGGTATAGGAGTTTGGGGGGGTTAAGAAAAATATTAGCCAAATACTGTGCAGGATGGAGTCAAGATCCTTATGCACCAGTCAAAACCCACAGAACTTTTAAGCACCAAGAGTGAATTTGGGGGGTATGGTGCCGCCAGCAGGTCAATCTGTACCTATGAGGCAAGTGCATCAGCAGCCTGATGGCACCGTCAGACTTTCAGATACTCTTAAATTACTGCTGTGCCTTTGGCCAGATCCCAAAAACTTGGGGCAAACTTTACCTAGAAAGTAAACGGCCAGAAGTTAGGTATGTGGGAGACACACCCACGGACCACCTCTGGCCCAGCTATATAATTGGAGGCATGGCCTCTCTGGTTCCTGATTGAACTGCTTAATGGCCATGATCCCAGAGACTCAGAAACGAATCTCAGAACTCAACAGCTTTTGGCAGAAATGCGTCCTGTTCCTGCAGTAGTTTACTGGCGCTGGGCCACTCCAGGTGGGAATAGGTTTTGTGCCTTGGCCTGTTCCCCAAGGCGGCCCAGTGACCGCCATCCTCCAGAGACCACTGGACATTCAGGTTTGGGCCTGCAGTGACAAGACACGTGGGGCCTCACCAGATGGGGGTGGAATCGGCCCTTTCCTCCCCATCCCAATGAGATCCCGAGTCACCACCTACAAACGGCCTCCCTGGCTCCTGATCAAGCTGCTTAACAGCCATGTTCCCAGAGACTCAGAAACAAATCTTGAAACTTAGCGGCTTTTGGCAGAAATGCATCCGGACTGCATACAAGGTGACAGCCGCCTCAGAACTTATTGGAAAGCCAGGTATGAGCTGGTGGTGAAGGGGCAACTGCAGTCTCATGGGAAGGAGGAGGCGGTACCGGCTCATCCTTCACGCCCTACCAAGGTCACGAGTTGCCCCCCATGAGCAGCTCTCCGGCACGGCCATGGCTCCAGAGGCAAAAGGACTTAGTCCTGAGCCCAGCAGCTTGCGGCAGAAAAGTGAAAGGACCATGCATTAAACTATGGCACCATGCCTCCCCGGGAGGGAAAGGGTGTTGCTCCCTTCTGCCTTTCCCCCCCCGCCCCCCCAGCAGCAAGGTGGCTGCTGCCTCAGAGCTTATTGGAAAGCCAGGTATGAGCTTTCCAATAAGCTCATACCTGGCAGGTGACGGGGCAACTGCAGTCTTATGGGAAGGGGGGCAGTACTGGCTCGTCGTTCACACCCTACCGAGGTCACGAACTGCCCCCCACGAGAATCTCTCCAGCACAGCCATAACACCAGATGCACAGAAACCAATCTCGAAATTACTGGCTCTTTGCAGAAATCTAAAATCATTATATGATTCTCATAACCAACTATAGAAAACAAAGTATTTCACAATGCCTTTTCAGTAATTCTGATTGTTGGGGGGGAGGGAATTCTGAACAATAATGGTGCATCTTTTTCAAAATAATGTAATCAATATAGAGAAGAGTTAAGTATAAATCATCTGCCTCACAGGCATTGGGGGGGAGGGGCGTATATTGGGGTTCTTGGTGGTGAAAAATGAGTACTGGTGAAGGGAAAGGTGTTTGATCATTGTATGACCGAGACTTAAACCTGAAAGCTTTGTAACTTTTCCCACAGTTATTCAATAGATAAATATAAGAAGAAAAATAAATAAAATTATGAAAAAAGTAAGATGGAGTTCATGCCCAATTCAATCAGCTAATCAGTGGCTGAATAAATAGCAGTACTTCTACATAAAAAAGAGAGAGAGAGAGAGTGAATCTTAATGAATGCAGTGAAGTCGGCCAGTTCCCAGGAGGGGTCAAAGACTGGTGAGTCCATACTGCATACCCGTCAGGGTCAGCCACTCTCAGGTGATTGTGGGGAGAAGCGGAAATGACCGCCTGGCTCCTGAAATGAGTATCATTTGGGAGACCCAAGGCAAAAAGCCATCGCACGTAGCACTGTCCTCCAGCTTACAAAAGCTTATTCCCAGTGACCACCGATGCAACTCCGGGGCAGGTATGCTGGGCTGGGAGGATGAAGTCTCTGGACCGTACTTGGCAAAAGGCTGAGGTCTCACAGTTGGAGTGGGAATTTACACACAGGCAGGCTGGAGGTCACCTGTAGGGGTGGCCTCAAGCTGGGGCATGAGTCTGAGCTCATGTTTCCCTTCATATCAATCCAGAGTCCCACAGAGATGGTCTGGAGACCTGTGCGTTCTTGAAGGTTCTTAGATTCTCTTGGCGGATAGGGCCTAGAAGTGGTACAACCCAGGGAGTGGGAAGTCCCCCGACCCCCCACCCCAGATCTTGGTTCAGGAGCTCACTCTCCAACCACAGGATGCGGGGTTCCATGAGGAAAAGACGCTGTCGGTGATTGTCACTGTCACTGTTCTCCCGTGGTTGATCAATTTGTTCGAGCGGGTTCAGTAATGTCTCCGCTGTGACAATTGTTACTGTGTTTGGCATATCATACGTCACGGGTAGCTTGCCAGGCTTTGCTGTGCGGGCAAGATACTCTCAGTAGCTTGCCGGGCTCTCCAAGAGGGACGGAGGAATCGAACTCGAGTCGGCCATGTTGGCTGTGTGCAAGGCAAACGCCCTACCTGCTGTGCTATCACTCCAGCCCTGTCGGTGACAGGCCGTAAATAAGGCAGGTGAGCCTGGAGCATCTTCACACTGACAGATCGCAAGGACACGCTCTAAAAATAATTGATGGGAAGATGTCGAAGGAGCACAGAAGCCCAGCAAGAACTGCCCAGGGCCAAAGCGACAATGGTTCGAACAAGACAAAGCGTGTTGTGGAGCCATAGAGAGACTTGCTGGTGGGGTCACTCCACCAAGGAGGCGAGGGCGGACCCCAGGTGGAAGAATTTCAGTGTTCTGTGCCTTGGGGGCAGGGGATGCTCTGCGGGTAGGCTGTAAGGGTCTTCTTTCCTAGGGGTACGGAGGGAAAGGGAAGCTCAACCAGTGGAGAAACCTGACGACCTCAACCCTGGCAGGGTTCAAGGTCAACATCACCATCAGACATGGGGGTGATCCTCTCTATGCACCTTGCCATGGGGGGACCGGAAGTTGCCGTTTATCTCTCAGGCTTCTTCCCCAAGTCCATAACTTGCCAACTCAGGATCCCTAAATCAGCAAAGTACTGATACACTGGTTACTGAACCCCTGATGTGTGCCCCGCAAATAAGGTCAAGGGTATAAAAAGGAAACAAAAGTCCTGTGAAGCCTTCAGGGCTATGAGGACTCCGTGACTTTATGTGTATTCTGCTTGGGGTTCTGAACCCCCAAAAGGGCTATAGGCTAAAAAAAAAATCTCTAAGGATATTTGAATAAATATGGACTCCAGTGAATCACAAAGTGAATCATAAAGGACCAGAGCAGGGAAAAACTCTGTGGGATGGAGCACAGGCTTTGCCGGCAGGAGTCTTGGGGTTCGATTCCTGATGCCACATGGTCCCTGAGCACCACCAGGAGTGCTTCTGTAGCACTGAGCTAGAAGTAGCCCCCATGCACCCCTGGGTGTAACCCCCCAAAACAAAACAGAACAAAAGTCGGGGGTCAGTGGTAGGGTATGATGGTACTCACAGGGCAGATGGGGAACTCTGTATTGTCGCCTCAAAGTTCAGGTTCTATCAATCTAAGGTTGTTTTCAGAAGCAGAGTCTGTCTTTTATTTTTATTTTTTTAATGTCCAAAAGACCATTTTAAGACCATTTTTCGAGATGCTGTATTTAGGTATTACCATTTGCTAGTGATAGCACAGCAGTAGGGCGTTTGCCTTGCACGCAGCCAACATGGCCGACCCGAGTTCGATTCCTCCGCCCCTCTCGGAGAGCCCTGCAAGCTACGAAGAGTCTCTTGCCCGCGCGGCAGAGCCTGGCAAGCTCCCCGTGACGTATTCGATATGCCAAACACAGTAACAACAAGTCTCATGATGGAGACGTTACTGGGCCCGCTCGAGCAAATCGATGAACAACGGGAGGACTGTGACCGTGAATGTCCAATTAGATGTGCTGGAGAAATGAAACGCTGGGTTTTGATGATGATGATGAATGATGATGATGATGGTGGTGGTGGTGGTTATTATTGGGTTTTTGGGCCAGGCTTTTGCTTGGGGCTCAGTCCTGGCTCTCTCCCGGGGCTCACTCCTGGTGGTGCTCAGGGACCACATGGGTCAGGGATTGATCCCAAGACTCCTGCACACAAGCCCTGTGTTCTAATCTGTGGTCCCGAGGATTGAACCCAGGTCAACCATGTGCAGAGCAAACATTCAAGGTTATAAAAACACACACTCTCTCTCTCTCTGCACTTAATGGGTCTTCCTAGGTCTGAGGATGCAGTGAGGCAGCCTCTGCAAGCTGTGTATGTGTGTGTTGGTGACAGATGTCTCTCCTGGCCTGCTGATCGCCCAGTGCCACTAAGGCCTCAGTCACACCTGATTCGGCCCTGTGGTCCTTAGAGCAAAGAGGGCCCCTCCTGGATGATCAGAGTGTTCCATCTCTTCCCATTACCCAAATATGAGACATGGCGACTCAGAGAGGCCAAAGGATTGACTCCAATTCACAGTCGGAGCCACAGCCATGCTCGGAAGCCAGTCCTTCTGCCTCCACAGCCCTTCCCAGCGCACCCCCTGGACGTCCACATTGCATCATGTGTGTGTTTGGGGAGCGCTGACCACTAGCCGGGCATCCAGTAAGGATTATCTTAAACTCTGAGCTTCCAAGGGTCTGATGACAGCAGTTCCGGGAGGAGGCAGCTAGGTGGGCACCAGCTTCCAGTGCCAGCAGGAAGAAAGGGCAGGGGCAGGCACTCCGGCTTCCGCAGAGCACAGCAAGTTGTGCCTTTTGGGTTCCTGCCCAGAGGAAAACCTCGTTGTCGGGCCCCTCTCCACGTCGTTCGTTCTCATTCATGTGGAGGCTCTGAACGCCAAAGCCTGGAAGGAGAAACTCCTGCCCTCAGAAGGCCCCGCAGCTCCCAAGCTGGCACTGGCATGCTTCAGAATTTGCGCGAAAGGAGCCTCATGCAAAGGCCGTGGTGGTCACCAGTGGACTCGGGCCTCTGGTTCAGCTGCTCGGAAGACACGGTTGAGTCTGCTCCTCGCTGGGGCACTTGACCTGCTCAGAACCAAATCAGAACCGTGATTCTTGGGTAGGGACTTTGGAGAATTTTCTAGCCACCTGTGCCCCTGGCCTCCAGTGCCTGCACATGCTGCAGACCCACATTTTGTGGGGGCGGGGTTGTTTTTGGTTTGGAGGCCACACCTGGCAATGCTCGGGACTTACTCCAGGCTCTGGACTCAGGGATCATTCCTGGCAGAGCTTGGGGGATTCTCGGGGACTCAAACCCTGGCTAGACAGACGCACGTTTTGCACTTGTTTAATGCTTGCCGCAATCTCTGTGGGCATGCACTCCTGCGACCGACATCCCTCTCAGAGACCAGCGCAGGTCCGCAGCGGGGAAGCCACGGCTTGAAGCTGCATTTTAGAATGCCCCACATTCACCCCTCAAATGAGGTCACCAACTGCGTTCTGATGTGAGGCCAAAAGAAGAGAATGTGGGTAGGCCCTGCGGAGTCCTGGAGGAAAAGGTCAGGGCTGGCTGGAGAAGGGGGAGCCGGGGTAGGTGGGGGGGAATAGCTTGGGAGCTGCCATTTGCCAATGTGGGTGTGCGACGGTGGATTTGGGTGGGCAAGGTAAGAGAGATGCTCGCTGGGCTGGAGTGAGCTGGCAGAGCGGGAGAGGTGTGGCAACGTTGGGGGCTGGAGTGATAGCACAGCAGGGAGGGCGTTTGCCTTGCACGCAGCCGACCCGGGTTCGATTCCCAGCATCCCATATGGTCCCCCGAGCACCGCCAGGAGTAATTCCTGAGTGCAGAACCAGGAGTAACCCCCGGGCATCGCTGGGTGTGACCCAAAAAGCAAAAAAATGTGGCAGTGGAAAGGGGGAGGCACAGGAATGGACATTTGAGAGAGCGTTGTTCTCAGACGGGCTTTGCGATCTCGGGTCACCCACAAACCTTCCGTCAAAGCCCTGTTCGCTCTGTCAGTGCCTTTCAGAGGCGAATCTGGTGCTCTGGTGTCAGATGGCCTGAGACTGGTCCCAGGGCCGGGCTGGGTCGGGCCGGGCACATCAGCTCCAGGCCCAGCCCCTTCCTTCTGCTGAAATCAGGTCCAGTGGGCAGGGGCTCGAGGGTGTTGAGCAGTGGTGGGAGGGGGCTCCTGCGGGCTGCAGCTTCCAGGGCTCAGGCTCTGGGGTCTGCTGAGGACAGCTGCTCCCCAGGGAGTTGTTTCAGAGGGAGGATCCTGGCTGGATCCTGGCGGAGCGATTCCAAGGCTTTGTGAGTTCAGTGGAGATCGGATACTCTTCCTCCTCCCCACTTTTATTTCTCTTTCCTTAATTTCTCATTTTCTTCCTCTCTCTCTCTCTCTCTCTCTCTCTCTCTCTCTCTCTCTCTCTCTCTCTCTCTCCCTCTCTCTTTCCTCCTTCCACCTGCCTTCTCTTTCACCCAAGCCAACCTTCCCTCAAGGTCCAGACTCCCCCATTTTTTGGGGGGGAGAGGGAGCATATCTGGTGATCAGCAATTTGTGTTAGGAATTAAACCCGGAACTCCTGTGCAAAGCGTGCGCTCACCAATCTCTTTTCCAGTCTTGATCTTGCTTGCTTGCTTCCCCTCTTCCTTCCTTCCTTCCTTCCTTCCTTCCTTCCTTCCTTCCTTCCTTCCTTCTTTCCTTCCTTCTTTCCTTCCTTGCTCTTTCTCTTTCTTCCTTTCTTTCTCTTTCTCTTTCTTTCCTTCTTTCTTTCTTTCTTCCTCTCTTTCTCTTCTTTTTTTCTCTTCCTTCCTTTCTTTTTTTCCTCTTCTTTCTCTTCCTTCCTTCTCTCTCTTTTTTTTAAAAGAAATCACTATCTCTGTTCCCCCCCAACAATGTCATTTTTTATTTTGACTTTCCCTTCCTGCCCGTTTTGTTCTGTGATGACAGTGGGTAGCCCCCGTGCCTGGCTGCAGGGCTGGTCGCGACACTCACACATTCTCGACCCTGTATCTGGGGGCCCTGTTTTGGCTCCCCATGCACACAGGTGCTCTCCAGGGGCCACACCTCCTGGCCCTGGTGTTAGCGCATCATTTCTAGCTGGTGGGGGCTGGGCGGGCGTTATGCTTTTTGGTTGTGGGGCTCTTGCACGCCAGGTAACGTGCATCAGGGACTTGCTCGGGGCTCTGGGGATCAGAGAGCAGAGCTGCAGGAGTGCGCTCAGCATGGGTGGCCACCCCAGGGACCGAACAGTCACCTGACACTCGCAGTCCACTGCTCTGAGTGCCCCGAGTTGGCTCCTGTGGCCCCGATACTGAATTTTCCTCTTTATTTTCTTCAGAGGCCGTACCTGACAGTACCCAGGTTTTCCTCTTGGCTCTGTGTTCCAGGGATCAGTCCTGGTGGGGCTGGGGGGATACCATGCCATGCCGGGCACCTAACCCAGGTCGGTTATGTGCAAGGCAAGGGCTTACTCCCTGGACTACCTGTCCAGCCCCATTTTGAGCCTTCGTGCTTCGTGCAAGATGCTCTGCCTTGCTCTGCTCCCCGTGTCTCTCTGCTATCGGGACTTGTGATGGGAGCTGATCATAATTATATATGAATATATTTCAAGACAAATATGAATCTCACACATGTGATCATAAATAGAGAGTTTGGGGAGGAGTGGGGGGCTCCCAAGTGGTAATTAGGGGGGTTGGGACCCCATGAGCAATCTGTGGCCAACCAGCTGCTGGCCAAGAGTCCATGCAGAGGTCAGGATGCAGTGCTCAGGCCCTCCGGAGCTGCGGGCTTCCAGGTCACCCCCCAGGCATTGGAGGCCTCCAGGGTCACACCCAGAAGTGCTGGGGGGAGGGGGCTGCACGGGGCTCCACCCTGTGGTGCTCAGGGGCCCTGCGGTGCCAGGAATTGAACCCACGTCGGACGCATGTGCAATCTTCCAGCCCCTCCAGTGACAGACCGTGCTATGGTCACTGTCCTCGGGCGTCAGACCCGGCGATAAGGGGAGACAGGCTCCTCTTGGGGGCAGGACATTCTCCTCCTGCGCCTGCTCTGGGGACCATCAGATCCAGGGAAGTTCTCCTGTTTTCTCATTTAGCAAATGAGGTTCTCGGCCATTCCCTCCTGGCAGTATTTTGTGAGTGATTTTCCCTCGTGGCTACACAATCTTCGTCTTTATTACCTTAACGGTCGGCCCTGTGAAGGCCTCCAAGGAACTCAATTTGCATAACTGGCTCCTGTCTTTGGACTTTACATTGGTTCTAGGGTTTTATTTTTTTAATCGCCTTTATGGATCAGAATTTGAGCTGTATAGGGCCTGGCTTTTCTGGGGGCTTGGTTCCAATTAAATGGGGGCACGGGGGAGGGTCTGTCCATCCTTTTCCTGTCCCTGGTGCCCAGAACTGGGAAGCACCAACCCTCCCCCCACCAACCCTCCTCTGCATCCCCAACCCCAACAATTCAGGGAAGGAAACGGAGAAAGGAAAAGAGGGAGAGAAGCTTTTCCTCTCCCGGCAGCCCCCTCACCCTCACAGGCAGAGCCCCCGACTGCCGGGGGCGCTAATGCCTGGGCCTGTTGACGTGAGGTAATTTATTAGCCTGAACTGTACAAATTATCCCTGTCCCCCAGGACTCACCCACGATGCGGAACTGCTTTTCATGAGTTTTTCCTGGGGACCTGAATAAATAAGCCGAGGAACAAAAACCTCATGCATTTTTCAAAGAGCTTATTGGAATCAGGGGAGGACCTGGGGTTCTGAGGATAAAAGTCTCTGATGGACCAGAATTCTGCTCTCTTCCCCTCTTTAGGGTTTAAATTCTCTGGCTCTCCGGTGTTAATACGGCTCCCGTGAGTTGTGAGTGTGGGTTTGGGGGCGGGGGCCTTGCTCTCCACTTTGGACCAGCAGGAAAATGGTCCCCAACCCCCTCAACCCACGACAGCATTTTCCACCTGCTTCTCCCCTCAGTCCCCGCACTGGGTTCTCAGATCCTGACAAAGGTTGGGCCCTGGAGTCCTAGAGAAGCTGTGAATTCATTTTGGAGTGAAGTTAGAGGCATGAGGGCGGCCACACTGAGACCCCCTGGCGTCCTCTCCAAAGCTGCTTGGCTCCGAGCAACACCCGAGCTTCTCATCCCCCAGATGTCAGCCTGGTTGGAAGTTAAGTGGGTTACAAGGCCTTGCTGAGACGCTCCATGCACCAGGCCTTCAGAGAAGGTCGGCATTTGTGTTTTTCCCCTTCTTGCTGCCCTGAGGACTGCCCCCTTTATTATTATTATTATTATTATTATTAGCACTGTTAACACTGTCCTCCCATTGTTCATGGATTTACTTGAGCGGGCCCAGTAATGTCACCATCATAAGACTTTGTTGTTACTGTGTTTGGCATATCGAATACGTCATGGGTAGCTTGCCAGGCTTTGCCATGCAGGCGAGATACTCTCGGTAGCTTGCCGGGCTCTCTGTTGGGCAGAGGAATCAAACTCGGGTTGGCCGGGTCAGTCGCATGCAAGGCAAATGCCCTACCTGCTGTGCTATTGCTCCAGTGTATTTTCCTAATATGACTTAATTCTGTCTCAAGTAATCAATCTTCATATTCATTAGCACAAACAACTATTTATTTTTTAAAATTCTATATTTATTCTATTAGTAATTATTTTTAGGAAAATAATTGTGCATCTCTCTATAACCTTCTATTCTTCCTTCTTAAATCTCCATGATGAGTTCAAAAATGCATTAGTTAGCCTAGGGTTTAAGTTCCTATAAATAAACTAAAATTACTATATTATTTATAGTGATAAGGCTTTAAAAATTATTTCTAAGTGGCATTAATAGGACATAACAATATTGAAAAAATAGAAAATTAAAAACGCAGTTAAAGTAAATATCAGTACCAGTAATATTTACATTATAAGTATATAATTTATAAATTTTAGGTCCTGTCAATTTGTTAAATTCGATGAACATATCAATGATTATGTTCCATATTAAATAATTTGAAGGGTCTAAAATAAGAAATTTCTAATTGTTATTATTATTATTATTATTATTATTTTGCTATTTGGATCATACCCAGCGATGCTCAGGCGTTACTCCTGGTTCTACACTGAGGAATCACTCCTGGCGGTGCTCAGGAGGCCCTATGGGTTGCTGCGGCCGGCTGCATGCAGAGCAAACACCCTGCCCACTGTCCTACTGCTCCAGCGGACTTTAGCATGTTGAAGACATGCCTACACATTCTAGCTGGGGACCCGACCTCTGGAGGAGACATTGCCTCCCCAACGCCAGTGGAATGTGGACGGTCATTTCCATCTTAGAGATGTAGAGAGGAGGAGAGTGAGACTTGAACAGAAAGGGATCCCTTGCTCAGAGTACACACAGCAGAAGAGGGAGCTGGGCTCCATACCTGTGTTTATCTGGACCCAGAGTTTGTAATTTGATGCTTCATGTGTTCTTGGGTCAGTCAAGAATGCCCCCTGCCCAATGTCACGTCTCCCTTTACAGAGAATCCTTGAACTGATGTCAATAGCCTGAGATCCAAGAGGCAGAATGAATACAGTGTACAATGTACATCTCTGGTTACCTCTAGTGTCCAGAACTGAGGTCACAAACTACCTCCCAGGGTCCTAACCTGACTCCCAGGGTCCTAATCTGGCCCTTGTGATTTACATCAATAGAGTTTTATTGACACTTACACGTATGACAGCACTTCCTTTGGCTGTGGCGCTGAGCAATGTGAAGGTGTGACCCCCATAGCACTGGATTTCTGGGCTTGGAGAAAACACATGCTGTCTTCCAGAACCTGAAGCTGTCCTCTATTCTTCCCTAAGAGGGGACAGCAGGCCTCTAGTAGATTGCATTTCTTGAGTGCCGGCTGTGAGCCCAACATGGGAGCTGCTTTCCAGGGCGCTTTCCTGGAATCCTCCGACAATACTTAGGTGCTTAGAGAGGGGAGTCACTTCCCTTGGCCACAAGGCTTAGAAGGATGAAGGAGGGGAGGTGCAGCTCCACCCTGGGGCTGACTACAGCACTTGGTAAACACAGAACATTCTCTGAAGTGATATGACAGCTTTCCAAAGGACTATGTACCCGTGTCCAGTGTGTTGGCGGAAAAGTGAGCCCCACCCCCGACATTTCCCTCTTGAGGCAAGAGGCAGAGAGTAGGGAGTGGAAATACTGCTCCTTAGGCTTGACCTCAGAACCAACCCCACTTACTCCAGCCTGCTTGAGGGATCCGATGAAGTCACAGGTTCCAGCCCAATAGCAAAGGGGTCCCAAGGTCCCAACCAGTGAGAGCTATTGTAAGTGTGGAGAAAGGAGAAGAAATCATGAGCCAGTTGGAGCACCACCACGAGCGCCAAAATACGTAGCATGATAGGGGGCCTTAGGAGTCCCTCATCCACCCAGCATTGCCTCCTGTGTCTCACGACCCACACTCTCACCTCACTGATGGAGAAACTGAGGTTTGAGCCCTTTGCCATGGCTGCCTCCAGCTACAGAGGGTTCAGGCTGGAGGAAATTGCCTGTCTCCTCCAGCGAGGTTCTGATCTGTGGCCTCTAGTATGAATTCCCAGTAGTGGTCTCGGGGACCCCTAGGAAAGGCTCCCAGCCCCTACTATGGCTGCAATGTGAGGACAAAAAACCACAACAGTCCCCAAGCTGAGCAGTGACCACCCTAATTCTTTTGCTTTTTGGGTCACACCCGGAGATGCGCAGGGGTTACTCCTGGCTCTGCACTAAGGAATTACTACTGGTGGTACTTGGGGGACCATATGGGATGCTGAGAATTGAACCCAGGCTGGCCGTGTGGCAGGCAAACGCCCTAACCATTGTGCTATCGCTCCAGCCCTGACCACTCCAATCCTGATCATCAATGGTCAATACAATCCATTTGATTTCCCCTGGCAGAGGTCTTTGGGGGTTTTGCTGGCCAAGACCAGATTGACTCTCCGTGCCGGATGTCATGGTTGTTATTCACCAGATTGATAGATGAGGCTTCCCCAAGTCATCTCAAGACCAGAAACAGTTCATCTCAATCACAGCAGCAACAACATCAGCAAATCAGTCCAGAGGACCCGCCCGACCCCAAGGGAGCCCACTGAGGAGAATTTTTGGATATGGATGATTAAGACCCAGCCCAGATCCACTCATTCCCTCTATAGAGCTTTCCAGAGAGTCCAGATTGTTTCCTAATTTGTTCCAGATACACCATCTTTGGTTTGTTTTCCTTTGTGCTGCCAGAGGGGAGTTGAACCCAAGGTCTCGCAAATGCAAGGCAGATGCTCAGAGGTGGAGTCACACCTCCAGCAGAGCGATCTTTTGTGGTTTTGTTGGGGCACTGACGTAATCAAGAGATGGTTGGATTGGGCAAGACAGTAGAGTGAGGAAAGATACTGCATTCATTTATTCATTTATCCATTTACTCCCTGGCCAGTGGCGAAGCGCACGGGGCCCAGGGTGTGGGAATTGAAAGAAACAGGAGTTGTACTGAACTTGACATTTAGCGTGCCAGATGCTCTTCACTGTAGCTTTTCAAGAGAGATTTTGGCTTTTCCGTTGCCACATGTCCCTGATGATTGAGTGAACTAATCATGGTAATTCCCTCCCCTGGCCAACGATGACTTTAGAGGTTCACATGTGACTAAATGAGAGAACATCTACTAGGGACCAAGGAAGCGTCACGGGAAAGGAGAAAGACTTTTCTCCGGGGCTCGTAGTAACGCCTGCAGCCTTGACAGCCCTCTCTCCGAGAGACAGAGCCAGACCTGACTCACGACAGAGGGGCAAGATGAGAGGGAGTCCGTTCTCTGATGTCACTGAGCTGCCGTGTCTGTAACACCAAAGGCCACTCGACCTTTGGACTCTCTGCTGTGTAGAATAGGTTTCCTAGCTGCTTTAGCCAGCGTGGGCTGGGGTTTCTGTCCTGTGTATTCCAAGCATCCCCATCAACGGAGCATTGTTATCGTAGAACTCCGACTTAGCTCTAAATGAGTGGGTACAGAGACGTGGGTTCATTTCTCCAGCGTCGCACAGTTGGGAACTGAGAGCGTTCAATGGAACCCTTGACTCCCAGGCAGCCCTTACTCCCTGGTGTTTGGTGTTATTGAACCCTAAGAAGAATCCAGGAGTGAGTAGCATGGGGATAACAGCAGGGCTATTCAGAGCCTTTCGAGTCTGATGCAGCACAGAGTGATGAAACATGCAGACTCGGGTTCTAGCCCAGCGGAAATCCCGCCTCCCCGGGGCCATTCACTGCCCCCCCCCCACCACCCATCTGGGATTGAGCTTCACATGTTGTTTTCAAACTGCTCCAGGAGCTCCAGAGAGCCTTTGACTAACTGAGAGCTGGAGCCTCCAGCCGGCCCATCAGCACGTCATTCTGCCCTGGCACTGAGGTTCTTTGAAGAGAAGCTTATGGTTCTGATTTTTTTTTTTAAGATTATTTTTAAGACTTGAAAACCTCTCGATGAGGTCACTGTGTTCCTTCTAGATGGCGGGGAGCTTGTGTTCGTGGAGCTCAATGTTCCATAGTGGGGTGAAAATTCTGACATTTACTGTCTGAGTACATGGCCTCTGGGGTCAGTTTCTCCAGCTGCCAATCATTTGAGTTTCCTCCCTCTCATCTCCGTCTCTGCCAGCAGGAGGTGTCTAAGCTCTGGTTTTTTCTTTTCTTTTCTTTTCTTTTCTTTTTAATTAATTTATTTACTGTTCAATAGATCTGATCTGATACTTCATTGTTACATGATTTTTACTTGTCTAATTTCTAGAGAATTCCAGCATCTTCCATACCTATTTGTCCGCTACTCGTACATTTTTGAGTGTTCCCACCCCCATGAATCATTGCTCTTCACTCATTTTGGGGTTGGGTCATTTTTTTTCTTGTTAACTTGTGAGAGTTTTTTATGTGATCATGTGGGTGTGATTGCAGTCAAGTATGGATTTCATCTCTTATCTGCTTTTCAGCTATTTCTCCCCTCCACCTTGAACGAGATTTTGTTCCTTTAAAAAAAAATTCCTAGTAATCACTTTCTTGTCAGGACAAGAGCACTGGTGGAGCACAATGTCCCACATGATCAAGAAAGCACTCTAGAAGCTCCTGTGTGGACCCAGGCTCTGTGGAAAGTGTGTACTCAAACCCCATTGGCCAAAGCAAGTCACATGGTAGAGCCACATCCGAGAGCATGGCAGTCCCATGGCCGGAGCACAGGTCAGGGAAGCAGGGAGGTTTGAGCCAGCATTGCCACGCTCCACAGTGCCCTGGCATCGAAACCAGCTGACAGGTTACAGAAACAGGAAGCCCT
Organism: Sorex fumeus; assembly: GCF_029834395.1. Lineage (NCBI taxonomy): Eukaryota > Metazoa > Chordata > Mammalia > Eulipotyphla > Soricidae > Sorex > Sorex fumeus. Next base: position 535,756 of record NW_026606082.1, read on the forward strand.
GAATTGGGGTCCCTCTCACGAAGGGATTTTCCTATTCCCACATTGCCACCCCTCCGACCAGGTGCCATCCATCACCAAAGAAATTTCCCCATCGGGCTTTTTCTATATGCCAGGAATCTCTTTTCAATGCTGCCTTGAGTGCAAATGCTCTCTCTCTCTCTCTCTCTCTCTCTCTCTCTCTCTCTCTCTCTCTCCTTTGTCTCTCACTTGCTCACTCTCTTGCCCTCTCTCAAGGACATTTGCATGAGAAACTCTTCACTGCTTTTTCTGATCACAAGAGACCGCACGCTCAGCGCACTGGTTTGACCCATATAGGTTATCAGGGCGCAGCTCAGGACCCCACCGGGAGCTGGAGCGGGAGCTGGAGTGGGGGCCTACCCTGTGACTATGGTTTTGCAGATCTCCCCCGGGCCTCTCAGAGAGCGCTTTTCACGGGCAAGTTCTGACATTGTTTTCTGCAATGTCCAGGCAGCCCGAGGACTTCGAGGCCTGACTCCGGATCTTCGCAACGAAGCCGAGATTGCATTAGGGCAAGTTGCGTGATTGGGTTTCCCAGTGCCTGGGAATTAGGCGAACACAACACGGCCGCCAAGCGTGCCCCAGAGCGTGGTGCCCAGGGCCGGGAATGTGGTCACCTTGATTTCGAAATATTGGCTTGCTACAAGAGGAACCATGAAAAGCACGTGGGCTGCTGGAAATGTGGCGTCAGGGGGTCTGCAGGAGCTGTGGAGGCCGCGGTGTGTGTGAAGTATGGCAGTGCCAGCTCTGCTTCCTTCATTCACAGCCATAGAAGATTTCCCCATGCAACTGCTGGCCTGTCAGCACCCCTCAGAGAGGAGAAGGCCAAGCACAATTCCTCACCGCACACACTGGTTCCACCAAGTCCAAAGGCAGATGCAGAATTTTAATAGACCAAACATGATTGCCACTCAATGCCTCCCTTGCAAACCACAGCACCCAAAAGGAGAGAGAGAACAAAAGGGAATGCCCTGCCACAGAGGCAGGGTGGGATGGGGTGGGGTGGGGGGTGGGAGGGATGCTGGGACCCGTGGTGGTGGAGGATGGGCGCTGGTGGAGAGATGGGTACTTGATCATTGTATAACTGAAACCCAAGCACAATAATGTATAAGTCTATAATTGTACCTCATGATGTTTCACTAATAAAAAAATCAGATATTGAAGATCTTGGAGGCCATGTTAGTAAATTCTGTCTGCATCTTAAAATCAGATGATCTCATTCTCAAATAAAGTCATATCCTGTGGGGAAAAAATATTGTCATTATTATTTGGTTTGGGGGTCACACCCAGCAATGCTCAGGGGTTCCTCCTGGCTCAGCACTCAGGACTCACACCTGGCGGTGACCAGGGCACCATATAGGATGCCGGGGATTGAACCTGGGTTGACTGCATGCAGGCAAATACCTTGCCTGCTGTACTCTCTCTCCAGCCCAAGGGACATTGTGCTTTAAAATAACTAGACGGGGGTGCTCCATAGGGGGGCACGTGAGACCCCTTCCTCCCCAAGAGACCCATCCCCGGCAGGGGAAAACCTCCAGAACCCAGCCATCGCCCTGCTCACGGCCACTCTCCAAGGCTCAGGCTGAGCCTCACCCACACGTGAATCTATTCCTGGACTGTGTGGCCACAGATGCGACTGCACAATACTTCAAATCACACACCCCACCTGTACTCCAAGATTACCGCACCATGTTCTATAGGGTTCAAAGTAGGAAGCAACCAATCTTAGAGGGGGGAAATATACATTTTATATACATTGATCGGTCCTCCTGTTGTTCATTGATTTGCTCAAGTGGGCCCAGTAACGTCTCCATCATGAGACTTGTTGTGACTGTGTTTGGCATATCGAATACGCCACGGGTAGCTTGCCAGGCTCTGCCGTGCAGGCGAGATACTCTCGGTAGCTTGCCGGGCTCTCCGAGAGGGGCGGAGGACTCGAACTCGGGTCGGCATGTTGGCCACTTATAAGGCAAACGCCCTACCGCTGTGCTACATATATACCTGTAAAATATAAAGCACACAAGACTCAACCTCTAACAAGATGTTACCGATCTCTTATAGAAGGGTTTAATGGCCCCTGGGCGAAATAAAGCAATCTCCACAATCTTTCCTCTAAGGATAGTTTTTTGGTAGCATTTTCAGCGGTTTTTCATAACAAACAATACAAAATAGATGATTTCAGTTCTGCTTTAGGGCAGGGATGGAAACATCCGAAATATGGTGGTGGAAAGGTGTCATGGTGGTGGGATTGGTGTTTGAATATTAAACGCAATATAAATATTGTGAACTGCACTGCACTGCACTGTTCTCCCGTTGTTCATCGAGTTGCTCGAGCGGGCCCAGTAACGTCTCCATTGTGAGACTTGTTGTTACTGTGTTTGGCACATCGAATACGTCACGGGGAGCTTGCCAGGCTTTGCCATGTGGGATTGTGAACTACTTTATAAAATTTTAAAAAAATTAAAATAAAAAACCTGGCGCCTAAAAAAATCTAGACATGAGAGATAGCACAGCTTAGGGTGCATCCTCACAGGGTCGCCCGAGCACTGCTGCCCACAGCTTTGCCCCTGAGCACTCCGGGGATGACACTGGTTTCCCAGGCACTACAGAGCTCAAGAGAACCACACCCTCGGCTCCTTGGGTGCAACCACTGGCAGAAATCGATGCTGAAACCCTCAGGCCTGTGAGCACCTCCCTATTCAAAGAAGAAATTTAAAAACCTGCAGATTTGTAGCACTGCTTTTCAATCATTTATATATATGTATTTGGCAGGGGGGGTAGGGCACATCCAGCAATGCTCCAGGGTGACTCCTGGCTCTGCACTCAGAGGTCACTCCTGGCCGTGCCTGGGAGACCACATGAGGGTGTCGGGGACTGAACCCAGGTTGGCTGCATACAAGGCAAGCGCCCTCCCCACTGTACTATGGCTCCAGTCCTACCTTCTTCTGTTTGATAGAAGCCAAGCCCAGTGCTGCTGTAGGGGTTCTGGGGGCCACTCCTGGCGAGGCGTGCCGGTCTGCTGCTCTAGCCTGGAGGTACTCAGTGTGGTGCTGAGGCCCGCAGTGCTGGGGGCCAGGGCAAAGTCCTTGTGCAAGCAAAACACATGTTCTCCTACTTGAGGGAACTCTGGGTCCAGGACTGGAGTTTTAACAGGGCCTCCTTGCCCAGTGCTCACTTGGGGGTGTGGGCACTGCTGGAATTCCAGACAATGGAAAAGGCTGGGGACTCAGGGGGGCATCCCGGTCAGGATCTCTCACCCAGGCATGACTCAGAGATAGAACCTGTAGAGCCTTTGAGTCACACGCCTTTGGCCACCCACTGGTATGGCCCCCGCAGACCCAGGTAACCACTGACCCAGGTCCGTATCCTTGAACTGGCCCCCCAGTTCCACCGTCACCTCCTCTTATCATCTCTGGGGATTGGACCTGCGATGGCAGGGATGCTGGGCTGAGGACCCCCGTTTCTCTCGGGCTCCCTGCTGGCCTCAGCCCTCATGCCCCCCCCCCAGAAGAACAGCTTCATGCGAGAGAGGGCTGGGGGGTGGGGGTGAGCCGGAGGCCCCCTCCTAGACGGCACCACCTCAGGTGTCCTGACGAGTTAATTACGGAAAATTAGGGCAAGTCAGAGTCTCGCCTCCAGGAATCCAGGATTAAGGTCTTGCCCAGAGTGACGGCTTTTAATCATTCTCTGGGGAGCAGCGGCCAGAAAGGCTTTTCCTGCTGGGACCAGTGATAAGTAGGGGAACCAATCAAACTATGCAAATGCCGTGGGGACCCACCCTCCTGGATTCCTGCTGGCTGGGTCCCTAACCTGGGCCCAACCCGGGAGGAGGGGCGGGAGGGGCGGGGGAGGGGGTACACCTCAATCCAGGGTGTAGGCGGGGTGGGCACACTCTCCCCTGCCCTCTGTCCACCTCCTCTGACATCACAGCGGCTCCTGAGAGGGTGCTCTGTCTCTTACCGTGCTGGCCTGGGGGGGACCCTGTCTGGGTCCCCCAGTCTGGTGGCAGAGACTGCAAGAGCTCAGGCATGAGGGCCAGGGCACCCCTGCTCCCCGCTCGGGAATCTTGCCTGCGGTCAGGAGAGGACAGTGCGGGTTGGAGATGCGTCTTCCTGTCTGGAGCAGTGCCCCACAAGTCGGCCAAGGCCCCGAGGCCAAGCTCTGGAAACCAGCTCAGCCCAGCTCTGACTTCAGAGCCATCTCCCCAGTCCAGCTGCACTCAGGCACCTGAGGGGGCCCACAGGAGCTGAGAAGAACCAGCAGCTGACCAGTGGACAGACGGAACAAGGGAATGGCTGGTACTTTTAATTTTATTGATTTAATTGGTTTTGGGGGCTGGAGCGATTGCACAGTGGGTAGGGCGTTTGCCTTGCAAGCGTCCGATGTGGCAGACCTGAGTTCGATCCCTCCGCCCCTCTCAGAGAGCCCGGCAAGCTACCAAGAGTATCTCGCCCTCACGGCAAAGCCTGGCAAGCTCCCCGTGACGTATTCGATATGCCAGACACAGTAACAACAAAGTCTCCAATGGAGACGTTACTGGGCCCACTTGAGCAAATCGATGAACAAGGGAAGGACAGTGACCGTGACAATTGGGTTGGAGTTGGCCACACCTGGCAGTGCTCGAGAAGTCATTCCCGACTCTGCACTCAAGAATCACTCCTGACAGTGCTTCTTGGGGGGACCATCTAGGGAGCGGGGGGGGGGTGTCGAACCTGGGTTGGCTGTGTGCAAGGTCAGTGCCCTCCCTATTACACGCTGGCTCTGGCCCAATTGCTGGTACTTTTTAAGCGATAAGCAGTTTCTTGGGCAGCACGAGTAAGTACAGTGGACACACGTGTCCTGGCAATGCGTAGTGATAATCGGACTGTTGGACTGAAGAGGTGGCACAGGGGTTCAAGCATTTGCCAAGCATCCCGCTGACCCCCAACTGAATCCCTGGTCCCACGTATGGTTCCCCTGAGCACTGCCGGGAGTGACCCCTGAGCACAGAGCCAGGAGGCCGGAGGCAAAATCCAAAGCCACCCCGCGTTTCAGGGACAGCAGTCTCTCTGCCTTCCTGTTTGAGTGCCTCTCACGACGACAAGATGTACACGCAGCTCCAGATTTAACTCTGAGAGTGGCCTTGCAAGATGGGTGCTGTTTCCACGTCACGGAGCAGAAGGAAACGACATCAGAAAGACCTAGAAGGGCAGACCCAGGACAGGCCTCCCCGCTGACTGTAGCCTCTGCCTGTGCCACCAGAGAGAGTGCCAAGCTCTCCGGCCTGACGTGGCAGGCTCTCTCTCCACGGCCCCGGACATCCTGTCTTGCTCCTTTCTCTAAAGCATTCCTGCCTCTGCCCCTTCCTCCTTTCCTGGCTTGGCCTGGCCACCTTCACCCAGGAAGCCCATCTTCATCCTTCGAGCCCCAGTCTGGGGTCCCTGGGAGCTGCCCCAGCAGTGCTCAGCTGTCTGCCACGCAGTGAGGGGAGCGGGGCTGGGCCGGGGATGCCGCTTCTTCCAGCTGGTGTGGGTGGCGGGCTCTCCTGTGGGCACTGCCTTTATCTGGAGCACTACAAAGGGCACACACGCCACTCCTGCCCGTGTCTGGGGCAGCGGTACAAGGGATTCGCGGCTGTCCGTTCTCTGGACGAGGGAAGGGGCTCTGAGGGGCTCAACTACTTGCCCGTTGTCAAGCGGCCAGCGCCAGCGCTGACCTTGGCCCGGTGGCATCTCTCCAGCCACGGTGCCTTTTAACACCTCTGTAAAGCCATCAGCACCAGGTCGTCCTGACTCAGCGGCGGGTCAGGCCATCTGCGCGCTGGTTCCCCCAGTCTCCTCTCCGGGGGATGGGGGTGGGTGCCCTTTTCCAGATTCCAGCCGAGGACAGCAGGACAGCGGGAAACCACTTCGGTTCTAATGGATGCAGCACTTAGCTAGCAAATGCGCCATCGGATTCGCCGTGGAAATGGGCTTTCTCCGGGCCCGGGGAGCGGCTGATGAAACGCGCAGGGCTCCACCGCCCCGAGTCAGAGGCGATTTGAAGAGGCAGCAGGCGCTGAACTGGTGGGGGAGGGTTTGATTTGAGGTTCGAGGTTCGATGTGATCGGGCCGGGATCTCAGGGCCTGGTGCTGAGACCCGGGCCAGGGCCGGCCGCGGGTGGGGGAGGGGTGCAGGACCAGGCAGGCCTGAGCCCCCTCTGCTCTGGAGCCGGGAGTCAGGCCAACGGGAGGGAGGAGGAGTCTGGGCCCCCACATCTGCCCCTCCCCACAGCGGGCCGTGGGGGCACCCCGTGCAGGGCTGCCGACCATTTTTGGAGATGTTCAGTTTGCCTGTTGCTTGATGAGCTCAGCAGTTTCCTGCCCGTCGCTCCTTCTTTCTGCTTCTCCCGTTTTCTCTCTGTCTGGCCGCTCAGCGTGACTCGGGGAGGGGGAAGGTCTTTCTCCACTTGCTCGTTGGTTCGTTCCTGCCAGGAGCTCCCAGCCCCTGTTGTCCCTACCAGGCGCAGATGGGAGATGCGTCAGGCACACCCGGGAGCATCCCGTGGATTTGGAGTCCCCGGAGAGATAGCACAGTGGGGAGGGTGCTTGCCCAGCCAGGGGCCAACCCAGGTTTGATCCCCAGCACCTCCTATGGTTCCCGGGGCAGCACGAGCAAATAAATCATCCCTGAGCACAGAGCCAGGAGGAAGCCCAGAGCACAGCCAGTCCCCTACCTGGGGTCCCCCTTAAAAAAAGCAAAGCAGGCCCAAGAGACGGCACAGGAGGAAGGTGCTTGATCCCTCTGCCTCAGGCTCCATCCCCACCACTGAACACGGTCCTCTGAGCACAGAGCCAGGAGAAGCCCCTGAGAACCATCACCCCCCCCGGCCCCCCCGCAACACACCACATTACTAATAGGCCAGGCTAAATAGGACAGGAATTTCAAACGATTCTGCCTCCCCTGCTGCCTCTCCCTTTCTGAATGTGGTGATAGGAGCCAGTTCCCGATGACGACAGGGGTGGGGGCTGGGAGGGGTGAAGAGGGTTAGGCAACGTCTGCCGCCGGTGACATGGGTGGGTCTGGGTCTGCTCCTGGCCCAGCGCTTCACGCTTGGACACTCACATCCACTCGTGAATGATCTGACACTTTTTTGGGGGTGGGGAGGGGGCACACTCCCCAGTGCTCAGGCCTTACTCCTGGCTCTGTGCTCAGGGCTCAGTCCTGGCAGTGCTCAGGGGACCATGTGCGGTGCTGGGGACGGGAACCAGGGCTGGCCGCGTGCCCAGAAAGCTCCTTAACCTCTGTGTTATTTTTCTGGCCCCTCGTGAGTATTTTTTTTCATGTGACACTGCGAGGTTGACATTCCAGGTTGATAGTTGATGGCAAATAAATAAAGCGGAGAGGAATTAGCATTCCCTGGGTCCACTCGGGGCGGTATGATTCGTGTAGCGCAGGTTTCCTTAACTGCAGACTATTGACATTTTACAGAGATCATTCCATGTGGCGGGGGAGGGGTCACCCAGTGGAGCAGAGGGTCCCTCCATGCCTTGTCACGGGCCCTCAGTTACCTTTCCTAGGTGTCAGGTCCGTGACCGGTCATGACAAGAACATCTTCTGACATGCCAAGAGTCCCCCGGGGGGCAACTGAACCCCAGCAGAGTAAGTGAGGACACTCATGGAATGTTGGTTCTTCCTTCGCCTCCGTGCTCTGCTGGGGAGTTCCGGTTCTCCCCGAGCTGCCTGTCCAGAAGCCGGGGCTCAGAGAGGTCAGGATCTTACACAGAGGCACACAGCAGGTGGGCGACGGAGCGGGGAGGAGGGCTACGTCGCCAAAGACTGGAGGATAACCGGGAAGACCCAGGGCTCGCTCCCGTGCGACCACCGAGGAGTTGGCCTTCTAGATTCTCACCTCCTTTCAACGTCAGAGTCCCCGAGGGGTGGGGAACTGTGGAGTAGGGTTCTTCTGGAGTCTTGGGATGTTTTCCTTTGGTGGGACCTATACGCATTGTACAGCTCCAGGGGTCACAGTCTCCCCAGAGGGTGTCCCACAGGGGGGACGTCCTTCCTGGGCTTCAGGTGAATGACCACCAGGTCCGGTCTGCTCACCTGGCCTCAGACAGGTGCATGACCTGTGACCTGGAAACTCATGAGTATTGGGCTTGTCACCTGGGCTCAAGGACCGCATCCAGGTAGCCCAGATCACAAAGGGGAGAAAAGAGAGTCTTTGAGTAGGAGATGTGACCAACCACCTCTCACTCATTCACGCATTCATTAATTCACTCCTGGGTCCAGCAGGCCAATCACCCAAGTCCTTGTCGACACCCCCAGCACCCTATTTCACAGAGGAGCTTCCATGGTGGTTGGGCACCCTGTGGGTGGCCACTGAGGCCTGCTTGCACCCCACCCTCAGCTCTGCTGCTCTGTGACCTCACACCGTCATGTCACGTCTCCTGGTCCTCCTCTAATTCTGAACAGGGAGAATGAACTCAGCCCCGATTCACGCTGACACAGCAAGGAATGACACCAGACTGACCACAGACACTGAAGTCCCAATAAACAGACCATGTGGTGATGGTTATTAGCATGAGGGTTGCCCATGCTTATTTGGTTCTTTGTGTATTCATCACACGTTTATTGAACACCTACTAAGTGCCCAACCCCTTGCCCTACATGTTTGTGCCCTCGAAGGCTTGTGGGCTTTTCTAGAAGACCTTAGCATGGTGGGTCTCTCTCCAGGCAGCAAGGTAGAACCACCTGGAGAAGAATTTATATCTGCCAGTGCCCGTGTCACAGCCCCACCCACCCCAGACCTATCCAATCAGAATCTATAGGAATGGAGTCAAGGCAAATCTCTTCCAGGAAGGCTTCTTAGATTCCTGTTGGACCTCCTAACGGCCTCAGCGAGATGCCCCCAGAACCCTCACCTCCAGCTCTGAGGAGTCCTGCCTGGTGCCGGACATATAACTCACCCTCGGGGCCAATGTTAGGGCTAAAGGCGCCTCCACTCATGCAGGCTCTGGCACAGCTGATGGACCGTACTGGCCCCCGAATCCTTCAAAGGATCTGGGGCTGAAGATATGGGAGCTGGGCACCCTCCATCCTCCCACCAAGCAACAAAGAGCCCAGCCCCTCAGGGTACGAGCCTTTCTGCCCCTTGAAGAACCTCAGGTAGCTTCTACATTGGCTGTCCTCAGAGTGACGTGAGACAAGGGTCAGATCCTAGGAGGCAGCGGGAGAGGAGGGGAAAGAAGGGAGGGGAGCCAGGGAAAGGAGCAAACCAGAACCTCCCTGTGTGTAAATGTGTAGATAGGGCCCTGGGGGGGGGGGGGGGGGGGCGGGGAGAGAAACTATGATCCAAATTTTCTACCCAGGGACAAGAACCTGAGGGGTATGTTTCGCCAGTGTTCACTTGTTATTGGGAGATGTTCCTGGCAGAGGGGGTTGGGTAGGGCGAGGTCATGAAAAACCCCAGCTCCTGCCCCATGTGGACTGGGGGGGATCCCTGGTCTGAAATGTACCATCACAGTAGGAGACCTGGGCAAGGGTGTGCCACACACACACACACACACACACACACACACACACACACACACAGACACAAACGTTCACACACATACACACATGCTTATACAGATATATACATACACACACATACACCTGTATGCACACACACATACATGCACACACATGCACATATATACACATATGTGAGCATGCACAAACACACACATACACACATACATACACATACTCACATATGCACATATGCACATATATGCGGACATGTACACACACACACACACACACACACACACGGTCCAAAGCTCAGCTGTGGGGACAGAAACCAACCAGCCCAGGGTGTGCCCGGGAATGGCCGGGGCAGGGGCTGCTGGTGGCTCTCAGCAGTGGCCAGGGAGAAGAAGATGCTTGCATGTGGGGTCTACGTGCGGGTCTGGGCGTGTGGGTCTGCGTGTCGTCAGGCTGCACCTTCCTGCCCAGCCGCCAGACTACGCACGACAGGCCAAGCGCAGTCGGAAATTCTTTCCCCGCCGGGGCGTGGAGAATGTGGGGAATGTACAGTGGGCCTGGCCAGGCCCTGCAGAGCCCCTGCCCGGAAGGGCCTCAGCTCTGCTGGAACAGTAGAACGGGGCGACTCCGACAGCCGGCCCAGCCCGCGGGACCCCAGCCTCAGCGCTCCCCACCTCTGGACGCCCGGCCTGATCCTCCGAAGTTTTCCTCCGCTTTTCGTTTGTTTATTTATTCTGTTCTGGACCACACCCGGCAGTGCTCAGGGCTTCCCCTGGCTCTGCGCTCAGGGATCTTCCCTTGCAGTGCTGGGGGTCGGGGCTCTCGGGGGTGCCGGGGACTGAGCTCGGGCCAGCACCCTACCTGCAGGATCAACACCCCGGCCCTAGTGCTTCTTCCCGTTGCCGGAATGCTCTGATTCTCACAGGGGCAGGTCTGAGCACAGTGAGAAGAGGTGAAGAGTTCCAGGCAGGCGGTTGGCTGGACACGTGGTGAAGGCACAGATTCCAAAGGGTCAGGAAGAGCCAAACACCATGGGCTCAGTTTCCTTATCTGTGAAAGGGGCCTCTCGGAGCAGCTGCTTCGCTAAGTTGCACTAAGGATTGGATGAGTCAGTGACTAGGAACTGCGCAGCTCCGTTTCCCGCACGCGCGAAGCCTGCAATGCACTTTTCTTTTTCTTTTCTTTTTTATTTTGCTAGAATTATGCATCTCTCCACTCAGTCTTCAAGGGCTGAGTAGAACATCCTTGTTTCAAGCTGTGCCTCCCATTGAGAAATCGAATGTAGAGTCACCCACCTGTAGGGTAAGTCTGAGGATGTGGCTGTCCCCGCGGGAATGGGGGTTCATTTCCAGAGGGAAGATGGTGGTGGGAAGGCAGAAGTGATGACTTGGTTTGGGGTTGCCAGTGGGAGCTGGAGCCTGAGTTGGCACTTGCAAAGGACCAGGGGAGGGTGCCAGCGCGGTGGGCTGACCCACTCTGCCCTTTCTGCCCCTAAGTCTTTTTATTGTTGCTGTTCTTGTTTGTGCTTTTCTCTTTTGGGGGGTGGGGGTGGGGGAACCACCACACCCAGCGGTGTTCAGGGCTTCCTCCTGGCTCTGTGCTCAGGGATTACTCCTGGCAGTGCTCAGGGGACCATATGTGTGCTGGGGATTGAACCCAGGTCGGCTGTGTGGAAGCAAACACCCTCCCCCCCGAACTATTGCTCAGGCCTCCTGTGCCCTTGAGTCTTTTTTTAAAATTTTGTTATGGCTTTTTGGGTCCTACCCGGTGATTCTCAGGGGCACTTGGCTCCTGGCGGTGCTCAGGGGACCAGATGGGATGCCAGGGACTGAACCCAGGTTGGCTGCGTGCGAGGCAAACACCCTCTCCACTGTGCTATCACTCCAGGCCCTGCCCTCAAGTCTTGACCGTGCAGTTCTGGAAAATTGGACGGGACAGTGGGTGGAAGGGTCTGAGCATCAGACTGAGAGGCAAAGGCTACTTCCCAGCTTATGAATGTGGCGGGCCTGAGCGAGCAGCTCAACCGACTTGATGTTCTGATGCCTGGAATGCCAGGGCTGGGCGTAAGTGGCATGGTGTTCCCATGGCAACCAGAACCGGCAGCAGCTAGGGCTTGTGGACTACCATGTTTAGAGTGGGGGTGGGGGCGGTGTCATACCCAGCTTACTCCTGGCTCTGGGCTCAGGGATCACTCCTGGTGGAGCTCACCAAAGGTGGTGCCAGGGATTAAACCCAGTTTGGCCATGTGCAAGGCAAGTGCCCTACCTGCTGTACTCTCTCTCCGTGGCCTGAGAACGACCTTTTATACAACCCACCAGAGAGACTCACGCCTGCACTTGGATAGCCCAAGCCCAAGGAAGCGGAGAGATCTGCCTCCCTACCCCACCCGCAACCGTGTCCCCTCCGTCTCCCACCCCCAACCTTCCTGTTGCCCTTTTCAGGAACCTTTCCCTCCCGTTTCATCCGACCTTCTTCCCTGGTCACTTCATAAGCTTCTGGAACCATGTCTAGATGCATGCATGAATTATCTTTGGAACAAAGGTATCTCACAGCTGGAGACCAACTCAGCCGTTTTATTTTGTTTTGTTTTGTTTTTAATTAATTAATTTATTTATTTTGAATACCCATCCCTCCACCAGTGCCCATTCTCCACCACCACGGGTCCCAGTATCCCTCCCACCCCCCATCCCCCAATCCCACCCTGCCTCTGTGGCAGGGCATCCCTCTGTTCCCTCTCTCCTTTTGGGTGTTTTTTAAGCCTACCTCCCCCATGTCCTGACTGGGCAGAGCCCAGCCTTTTAGCCCAGTTTCTCCCACGGGATGGATGGTGCAGTGGGAGTGGAACAGAACGGCACCATCTCCAAGTTCTGCTGGAGGCAGTTTCAAATTGCCTGCACTCTCAGGAGAAACCAATTGGGGAGGGGGGCGGTGAGGCCCAGAAATGGGGGGGAATTCAGTGCATAACAACTACGATTTAAAAAAATAATAATAAAACCAACGTAGGAAAATAATTTGGAGGGTTACTGAAGTGCGGGAACCCCAAAGCTATAAACAGGATGTTTGAAATCATTTTGCCCGTAAAGGTCACAGTTTGCCATTTAGATGGCTAGCTTGTTGCCCTTTTCTCCCTTGGTTATGGTTGGGTGCCATCAATTAGGGGTGTGTGTGTGTGTGTGTGTGTGTGTGTGTGTGTGTGTGTGTGCAGCCAAGCACCTCCATGCATCAAGGTTTTGCAAAGAACTCACCGGCCTTCTCTACCAGGCTGTGTGGGCTGCTGGCCTCTTGCCCCATGGGGTGGGCACGCCTTCAAAGCCACAGACCAGGCGAGGACGCCCAGGCTGCACAGTAAGGCCTTTTTCCCCCCGTCTCTCAGGAAAGGCAAAAATATAAGGGAGCACAAACCCTCCATCCCTCCCGCTGCACAGTGGTTTTACCTTGAAGAAACGAACCATTGAGGAAAAAAAAAATAAGAAAGAAAAGAAAAAACGCCCCTAGGGTAGGATCGCTGCCCAGCGCCCAGCCTGTCCCCGTGATGGACACAGACCACAACTGGGTCACCGCCCGGGCCCAGGAGGGAGAGTGTCCTACAGAAACGCTGACCTTCCTGCGGCCTCGGCTCGAGCGCGGGCATCACAGAAAGGACTTTGTGGCGGGGAGGCCGTGAGCTGGCACCTTCTCCTTCAGGCGGAGACTCTGCGGCCCCATAGAAGGTGGTGGGACCGCTCGGCGGGGAGGCTGAAGCAGGAACGGCAGCCAAGTCACCTTCCTCAGCCACAGAGGCCCCATGGAGCCGCTCCCTCTGCTTGGAGTGGGATTCGGGGGCACAGGAACTGATGTAATCCTTCCTCCCCCCACCCCGGGCCACAGAGACACCTATGACCTCCGCTTGGGCCCCACAGCACAATGGAATCTCTCCCACCTCAGGGCCCTGGCGAAGACTTCCCCCAGCTTAGCCGCGGCGTCCTGCTCTCTGGGGTTGGCAATGGATCCACCCGGGAGCCCCAAATGCTGCTGGGCCCCCTAAAGCAGGCCTGTGCCCCAGATCCTGCGAGTGAAGCTTCTTTTTCACTTTGCCCGGAGGTCTGTTGTTTCATCTTGACCCCACACCTGACCCCCAGCACCGGACGTAATAAATGCTCATTGAACAAAGTCACCAGGATCTGGTTGAAACATGGCCCGACTCAGCAGGCACTAGGAGGGCTGCAGCTCCTGTGTTTTTTTCCCACTAGCTCCCAGGTGCCCTCGATGTGACAGTTTGGGGGGTTACTTCCTGTCTGGGTTGGGGGCGGGGGTAACCCTGAATCTGTGCTGTCTGGTAGAACGGCCTGCGTCCTGGGAGTGGTTTCTTGAGTTATCCTATAACGTAGCCATGAGTACTGGTCATTGGCCATCGAGACTCCAGAACTATTTTTATTTTTTGTTTGGCTTTTATTTTACATTTGAATTCATCCTAATCATTTCTTATTTAAATAGTCACAAATGGCTGGTTCAGGGCTGCTGCGTTAAACAGCACAGCTCCACACTGAAAACTGAGTATAGTAGAAAGGATAGTAGAAATAAAGGCCAGGAGGGTGGCCCACAGCTTGGAAGCCGATCTCACGTGTTGGGGGAAAAGGCAGGTGGGATGGAGAAGAGAACACTAAGTGAGTGGTGGTCGGAGGGCTCGCTTGGGACGGTAGATGCATGCTGAAAGTAGACTATGGACCCAACATGATGGCTGCTTGGTTACCTATATTGCAAATATAGGGGTGGGAAGGGGGTGGGAAGGGGTGGGGGGTGGCAGGAGGGACACTGGGAACATTGGTGGTGGAGAATGGGCACTGGCGGAAGGATGGCTACTCAAACATTGTTTGATTGAAACGTAGTCACAAAAATTTGTAAGTCTGTGACTAGCTCATGGTGATTCCTTAAAATAAAAAAAATTTTAATAAAATAAAAATAATAGCTGGGTATAAGCAGAGACCATATTTTTTATGTTGGGACTCTGTCATTTAGCAGTGTATCTTGTCCACACACACACACACACACACACACACACACACACACATATATATGTATTTTTTTTCTTACACTGTGACATGTAATTGGACAAGGAATTTTTAAGCCATAAGATTAGAACGCTAGGGCTATTCATCGTCAAAATTTACCTTGAACTTTAATCAACCAAGGACTACTGGCTTTTGTGATCCTGTTGTAGAAAGTTGGGGGTAGAGTTTGATCTTGGGGACGTTTGGAACCAAGAGTTAATTCAACAATATACTTTTCCTCTACCTTTTTTTCTGCATTTTGGTTGTATCTCTGAAGCTCACTGTCCTCAGTGTCCTCAAATCGATATTCAGAGGAACTTCAGACTTAGAAACTCAAGTCCACAGGAAATACTTCCCGTTGCCTAATCAGGGAAGGCCTCTGAATGGCTGAATTCAGGTCATGTGCTGATTCCTGGGCCCTGTGAGGGTAAGAAGTTCTCTGATTGGCTGAGACCAGCTCTTGTGCCAATTCCTGGACCAGTCACAGTGGCCAGAATCTTATTCCTTGGACTACCAACCTAAGACCCATCTAAAGTCAACCCAAGAATGTCTCCTCTCCATTCAGAGATGGGCAACAGGAGAAAGCTCTTCCCAGCAAATAAACAATGAACGTGGAGAGAGGGTGTCCAGCTCCTGCTAACGGTGGTTGAAAGGTGCTTCTCTGAGCTGGAGGAAAGACTGGGAACTGCCTTCTCTGGTGATATCAAAAGGCATCACGAGAATAATAAGATTCCAGGGCCAAACCGACTTCCTTTTACTCTCCTTGGGCCTGCTGCATCGGGGAGGACACGGGGTTCTGGAAACCAAGGTGGCGAGGGACGGCGCCATCTGGAATGGAGAGGGGAGCAGGAGTTTATTGGACAGAGCAGTGGGAGGAAGGAGAGAATGTTCCAGAGTGGAGAAATGGCATGGGCAAGGCAAAGTGGGCAGCGAGCAGGGCGTGTGGGGGCGGCACGAGGCTGGCGCTGGGGGTGAACAGAAGCTTGTGGGGGGGGAGCCGGGAGAGAGTGGGGCCACTCTGCCGGAGGTCCTGAGGGCTCAGAGGAGGGGGCGACAGGGAAATGGGGCGCTGTTTGGAGTCTGGGGGAGGGGCTGGTTAGTCAGAGCTGTGTGTGCTCTCGGGGATGGTGGTGGCTGGGCTTGGAGGATGGACAAGCTGGGGTGGGAGGCAGGGTGCCAAGGACGGGGCGGTCCCAATATGTTCGGAAAGGAGGGCCACCTCGGTTCCCTTCCTGCTCCGGCTGGTGCTCTCTTCCTGCTGCGCATTCTGACCGGGTCCAGGCTGGATCTGGGGTGCAGCCGCACCACTGGCCAGCATTGCTTTGCACCCTGCATTGGCCCAAGCTTCCGTTTTCCCCATCTGGAGAAGGCAGGGTAGGAAGAGCCACTTACAGTCATGGCAGTAGTGAAGCTGCCAGACAAAAATGGGTATATTAGTCTCAGGCCAGTGGACGGAGGGCCAGTACTGGGCAGGGGGCCACCACTATTGTGGCTGTTAGTTGGGGTGTTCCACAGGGACACTGGCAGGCCAGTCCCTCCAATGGGCAGCTCCAGCCCTGCCTCCGGGCTGATGTCTTCTGATGGGTCTCCCCCAGAGACAGAGCCATCATGGGCTGGAGGACTGGGGCGTTTGCTCCCGGGAGCCCAGGGACAGCCAGGTTGACTGATTTCAGAGCACTCCCAGAGAGTCCAGTGCTTCCAATGCCACTCTCCCCCGGGCCCGCAGTGTTCCCGGCTGGCATGGGATCCGGTAGAACACCGAGGGTATCTCTCTTTCTCTTATCTCTCTATCTCTGGGCAACACTGACCAGTTCAACGCATTCCTTGCTTCCCCCATCCCGGTACCCCAGACCCTATCTGTCTATGTCCTCCCTAGGCCCATTTTGCTGGAAGCCAGCTGGTATTCTGCGGCAAGGCTTGTGGGAGGTACTTTGAGGGTATCGCCCACGAGCAGGATCAGCGCCCTCCAGAAAGGGGCCCCAGAGGAATGCCTCCCCTGTCTGCAGTGGGCGAGCTCGGCAAGAAGTGGGGCATCCCCCCTCCCCCCTCCCAGACACTGTGGGTGCCTTGAATTACACTTCCCAGCCTCCTGAGTCGGGAGAAAGATGTGCCCGTGGTTCACAGGCTGTGCATTCAGCCCTGATCTTTTTGTGGTACAAACCCACGCGGCTTCCAAGACGGCTCAGGATGTGCCGAGCCCACATGGGCACGTTGGGGACCCTGGATGGAGGACAGACCCAGCTTAGGCTCAAGTACTGGCCGCTGTGAGTGGGAGGCAATGAAGGTGTCTGGGGACATAGGGGCTGGGTAGCAGAGCAGTTCCCGGAGGGGAGCCAGGAGCAGGGCTGCTAGGGGCATGGCCCGCCCACCAGGGTAGCCCTGTAGCACTGTCCTCCCGTTGTTCATCGATTGGCTCGAGCGGGCACCAGTAACATCTCCATTGTGAGACTTGTTGTTACTGTTTTTGGCATACCGAATACGCCATGGGTTGCTTGCCAGGCTCTGGCGTGTGGGCGAGATACTCTCGGTAGCTTGCCGGGCTCTCCAAGAGGGACGGAGGAATCGAACCCAGATATCAGGCCCAAACTCTATAATTCAAAGTTCTCCAGGGCTAGAGAAGGGAGCTCAAGCAGGAGCATAAGATATGCACGTATGTGACCTAGGCTCAATCCCTGGCACCGCATGGTCCCCCGAGCACCAGTGCGTACAAACCCTGAGCACAGAGCTGGAAGGAGTAGGTGTGACACCCCCACCCCCACCCCCACCGGCTCCTTCCCGGACAGAAAAAAAACAAAAAGCAAGAGAAGACAAGCAAGCCCTCCTCCGAGTGTATTATCTGCACCAGGCCAGCGTCCCTGGGACCCGAGCCATTTCTCCTTGTCACACGTTGAGGGCGATGTGAGTTGGTGGTTGTTTGGGATCTGATAAAGCCGGGCTTGAATTCCAGGGCTGGAATTCTGGCCAGGGCCCGGAATGACTCCTCGCCATCGCCTTCTCCGGCTGGAAATTAAAGCAAGAGGTCACGGCCATGTGCGCTGGCTCCTTCCCAGCCAGCTCGGTGGGAGGTGGGAGGCAGGGCCTGTCGCTGAGTCTGCACAGAAGCCTCCTAAGGTCAGAGCATCCTTTTCTTTTTTTTTTTTTTCAGAAGAGACAAGACTCACAGAGGTGAACAAGGGAAGCGGGAAGCAGGGACTCCCCAGCTAGGGGAGGCAGAGTGGAGGGGGGCACCAGCCCAGCTCCTGCAGACTCTTAACCCCCTGAGTTCTGGCAGCAAGACCTTCCTTCCCCCAAAGGGGAGCTCCCTGCCACCCGACACGGTCCACTCGCTCCTCTCACAGTTTCTATTTGCATCAGCTCCCCAGGAAATTAGAGCAAACCTTATTTTTAGAGGCTGCGGTTCCAATGACAGTGATGTATGGGTTCATGATTTGCGTTACGAACGGGACTCCGAGGTGTTACCTGATCTCATGCTCAGAGACGCTTCCCCTGACACCCCCCTGTACGGAGCTGGAGAACTGATTTCAACGCCGACCCTATGTCACTGCACTTCTCTATCTGTGGGTGCGGCGACAGATTTGGAGCCAGTAGCAGCTCGCAAGATTCTGAGCTGAGATGAAGGGTGTGGCGAGTGGCCGTGGTTCCTCTTGGAAGCCTGAAAACACCAGGGATGACGGGGAGCAGGCGGGGGCATGGAGAGAGGCCTCAGCAATAATAATTATGTCCGAAGAAACCCAAAGTGGAGAGGTCACTCATGTCACCCCTCTGTGTGTGTGTGTGTTTGCGTGTGTGTGTCTATGTGTGTGTGCGCTTAGAAAAAGGTTCTGCCACTTTACTACCTTTTGCTTGGGGCCACACCTACTGTGCTCAGGGCTGACTCCTCGCTCTGCACTCAGGGACCACTCCTGGCGGGCTGGGGGGTCATATGGGATGCCGGGGGTCAAACCTAGTTCGCCCATGTGCAAGGCAAGCTTCCTCCCCTCTGTACCGTCACTCTGGCCCTTGCTGCTTTCCTACTTTTTGCAGTGAACTGTCATAATCCCTTAGCTTCTAAGACCAGCAGTAGGGCTAGATAATGTTGGTGGAGGTCTGGTGGAACTGGGCTGGAAACCTCCAGAATTAGATCACTGTCAATGTCACGGTCCTCCCGTTGTTCATCAATTTGCTCGAGTGGGCCCAGTAACATTGTGAGACTTGTTGTTACTGTGTTTGGCATATCAAATACGTCATGGGTAGCTTGCCAGGCTTTGCCGTGCGGGCGAGATACTCTCGGTAGCTTGCCGGGCTCTCCGAGAGGGGCGGAGGGATTGAACTTGGGTCGGCCGTGTTGGCTGTGTGCAAGGCAAACGCCCTACCCACTGTGCTATCGCTCCTGCCCCAGAATTAGATAAGAATGAATGAATAAAAGAGAACCAGAGCAATAGTACAGCAGGTAAGGCACTAGCCTTGCATGTGACCAACCCAGTTTTGATCCCTAGCACCCCAGATGGTCCCCCAAGTCCTGCCAGGAGGGATTTCTGAGTGGAGAGCCAAGAGTCGGCCCTGAGCACCACTCGTGTGATGCTCCCACCAAAATAAATAACAGGAGCACAGAATAGAAAGGAGAAGGAAGAAATGCAGAGAGTGTAATGTGTGCTGGGAATATCTACCCACTTTCTTTCATGGCACTCATTGGTCCACACAAGCAAGGACCTTTATTCTCATTTTTATACACCAGGCAACTAAGCCCAGAGAGATCAAGCAGCTTAAACCAGGCAAACGGCTGCAGACCAGGAGATGGAGAATGCACGATAGCCAATAAAAAAGACAAGATACCCATTATTTTTTTTTCTTTTTGGGTCACACCCAGTGATGCACAGGGTTTACTCCTGGCTCTGCACTCAGGAATTACTCCTGTTGATGCTTCTTGGGGCACCATATGGGATGCTGGGAATCAAACCCGGGTCGGCCGCGTGCAAAGCAAATGCCGTACCCACTGTACTATCGCTCCAACCCCCGCCCAATTAAATGTTAAAGCTAGAAAAACAATTTAAAAAATTTCTACAAGCATGCCCCGCGTAAAATGAGAGACGTATGCTAATAATTTAACCAGGCATCTTGTACTTCACCAAGCAACTCTCGCTGAGGCTAATATTCAACTCTCTTCATGATTTCATGGTGTGGAAACAGATCATCTGAGATGGTGATTTTTGCTCCTCAGCAGCTGATCTAAATGCCCAGGCCCTGTGTGCTGTGTATGATGCAAGGTGTCTGTCTACACTCACAGGAGAGGGAATCTGACTCACTCCCAAATAGATCCCGGGGGAGAGGGCAGGGGAAAATACATGAAATGAGCGAACAGCCCGCAATGGTCTGGGAATTATAGTTCCTTCACGCTACCGTTCAAGAAGAGTGTTTTCAGTCCTTCGAGGTCCCACACACGAAGTCCGGGTCTTTGCTTCCTGTGCCCGATGCCCTGTGCGGGTCCCACACTGATGTTGTCTCAAGAGGTCCAGTGCCCTCGGCGAGCCTCTGCTCCGTTCCTGGCCTTTCGCTGTCTGCCTCTCCTTGCCAGGCCTTGGGCCTGTGGTCCTGCTGCTCTTTCCTCTGGTCTCAGCCTGTGCAAGGATATGAGAACTGTCACCTGCCTAGCCACCCACCTATGTCACAGGCACAAGATCAAAGAGGAAGGTCCCCTTTGTATATCAACTGTCTCTGGCTGTAGAAGTTCCCTTTCGAGAATTAAACATCTGTCTGGCCACACCCCATGCAGACAAGAATGATCAACGGGATCAGGGAGGCTGCCTGGTTCCCTTCCCTATTGCCCTCCTCTGCCAGAATGCTCCCCTCCTCCCTCTGCACGGATGCTAACACAGTCATATGTCACTTCATCTGTGTTCCTCTGTCCTGGGTTATCTCCACCATGGTGCTGGCAGTAGGCTCAGCTCAGTCTAAGGACATAATTCCACTCTATGGGATTGGCCCAATGGGGAATTCACTTAATGGTGCCTTCTCCGGAAGATATTCTCATTGCTAATAACACACAAATGTGTTATTCCCATTCAGTGGAGGAGAATATGAAGGCTCAGGCAAGTGGAATGGAATGACTGGATGCAACCAGAAAGTAGCAATGTCCAGATTGGATTTTTGTTTTGTTTTACTTCCATTCATAGGAAGCTTTTAGAAAGCTAAGCTTTAACACCTGGATAGAAATGATTCAACGATGTCTATAACACTGTTTTCCATTAAGCGAAACAAATTTGGATTTGTTTAAGAACTCTCTTTTTTAAAGACCCCCCATGTTATAAAGACTGTCTCCACTTTAGACTTCTGGAGGTTTTGTTGGTTTTCTCTTGAAATTTAGACCCACAACCCAACAAGGATGAATTTCTATGAATGGTATGAGATAGAGGGTTAGAAAATCCATTGTTGTAATAATGTCAAGTCTTCTCAAATTGGTTAGTACGCCCAAGGCAACCCAAACCAAACCTCACCAGGCCATTTATCCCAGTGTTTGGAGGGGGAATGATATATGGATCCCCAAAGTGTGGGGATACAGGAAGTTCAGGTATTACTCCTGGCTCTGCACTCAAGGATAACTCTTGGTGGGGCTTAGGGGACTGTATGGGATGCCAGGGACCTAACTTGGGTTGGCTGCATGCAAGAAAAAAGCCCTGCCCTGTGTACTATAAATCACTCAGGCCCCATTAGTTACAAAATGTTATATGCAAGTACAAAAGGCCAAGAATGTCCTCGATAATCTTATGGGGGAAAAAGAAGAGAACGTGCTGCATTGATCAAGACTGTCATACAGCTGGAGTGACGGAGACCCTGTGATGCTAGCCCATTGGTCACCCATCTGACCTACAAAACCAAACGGAGAACTTGGCAGCAGTCCCAGTCCCTTCAGAGGGCAAAGATTTTGTGACAAAGGTGACTTCCCAGAGCAAGGGAGGAAAGACAATTCTTTCGATCAATGACATTGGGTCAATAGGACATCCGTCGGGGGAGAGATCAAAGTCTCCAAGAGCTCCCACTTTGAACCACGCACAATGCCTTGACACATCATATACAATTGCAGTGACAAGAGAAGAGGTGCCTTACAGCCCTTTCCAGTTGACAAATCTTACCACACTTGAGAAATACTCTGTAGCCCCCTAATCCTAGAGGCAGGAAGGGAAGACACGTCTAAGCTTTTGAAGGGTGACGATGCAGACTCAAAGGGGTCAGTGACCAACTCTTGCCTCGTAGTTTAACTTCATATACTTGAGCCCAAGCTGGAGTCTCTTTCTACGGCCTGAGGAGCCCTTTCCCCAAATCGTACATAAGACTGACTTATCATCTTCTGCCGTTCGGAGGGAAAAGGTGGAGAGTTGCAGACAGAATCGCCGACTTATTTAGAGTCATCTCTTGTTAGCAGTGATTGCAGCAACTCTCACGCATAGGATCTATGCAGTCACTAGATGGTACCTCTAACCTTTCCCTCTTTGTTTCAATAAGCACCAGAGATAAATCAATCTTACACGCACCCTAAGGGGGATCAGGCCGGGGCAGGGAGAAGTGGGCTACAGTGAGGCTGCTGGAAGTAGTTAGCAGCCAACATCCCCGTCTCTGGTATCCCACACACTGCAGTGGACTCCTGGGCCAGAAGTAAGTCCCCAGGCTTCTCCCTCCAGGCTACTTGTCCCCAAGGCAGTGCAAGAGATTATGATTTACAGTGGGAAGAGTAGGACATGGAAAGCACAGAGTTTTCCACTTGGAATCATGCTAGGATTGAATGGGAGGGTGGAGGGAGAAAGTGATTTACTGGTTAGACACCTGTGGAAGGTGATTGGCTGGTTGGACATCTGTGGAAGGTCATTAGCTGATTAAACATCTGTGGAAGGTCATTGGCTGGTTGGACATTTGTGGAAGGTCATTGGCTGGTTAGACATCTGTGGAAGGCCATTGGCTGGTTGGACATCAGTGGAAGGTCTTTGGCTGGTTAGACAGCTAAACATTGCCATGAGCTTTCTGTGTGAACTTGGACAAATACCTTCCCCTCTCTCTGCCTCCAATTGCTCCTCTTGAAATGGATGAATTCCAATACCCATCACCTAAGGTGACTCTAAGGAATTAATAAGACCCATATCCCACAGCCATCACCATATTAACGGACCAGCTTCATGACTATTCTCGGAAGAGATGTCAAGCCAAGTTGACTGGTCTTTGGGCTGAAACTCTGGGGTACATCGGGAGAAGGGCAGGCTGAATCCCCACCCTCTTGTCAGCAGTGATTGCAGCAACTCTCACGCATAGGATCTAGACAGTCACGAGATGGTTCTTGGCAGCCACACCCACACCCCACAGCTGCTGCGAGACAAACAGCCCAACTTCACTGCTTCACAACTGATCTCTACTGAGACACCAACCCATGTGACTCCCAGGCACACAGGCCCTGGAGCTCCTGGAGTGCTCGGCCACGTATGCAGCCACGTGACACCTCCAAATTCCACAATCCTGACAGCCCAGAAGGAACACAGCAAATTAGATGGGAAAATATCACAGAAGCCCCTCAAGCTCAGCAAGCAAAAGCAGTCGCAGAGAAGACTCAGCTAACAAACAGCTCAGTAGACCCGCAGATAAGGACTGTAATCACCCCATTGTGAGAGTTAACACGATTTACACAAACCTTTGCACTGAATTTTTTTGTGTATGGATAATTGCACTTAGAGTAGCTCGCCCACATGGCAAAGCCTGGCAAGCTCCCCGTGACGTATTTGGTATGCCAAACACAGTAACAAGTATCACAAAGGAGACGTTACTGGGACTGCTCGAGCAAATCGATGAACAACGGGAGGACAGTGACAGTGACCATTTTGTTGTAACAAGCAACATAAAATAAATTATTTTGTGTCTGCTTGGGGGGTGAGTGGGAAACTGAGGTCAGTGGTGGAGGGAAGATCACACAGGTGGTGGGATTTGGTTGTGGAACACTGAATGACCAAAGTGACTGTATGATGAACAGCTCTGTAAACCAGGGTTTAAATAAAGTTTTAAAAAAATGGGACCAGGGGCCGGGGCAATAGTACAGTAGGTAAGGCGTTGGCCTTGTACACGGCTGACCCAGATTCAATCCCCAGCATCCCACATGGTCCCCTGAGCACCGCCAGGAGTAATTCCTGAGTGCAGAGTCAGGAGGAACCCCTGAGCACCGCTGGGTGTGACCCAAAAAGAAAAAAAATGGGATCAGCGCTTTCCCTGGGTATGGACTCAACAATGGCTGGTGATCGCTGTTCTCACCTGGGTGCCTCCTCCTCTCTGCTGGAAAGCCACGCACCGTTCGCCGAGTTCCGACTCGTCTTCATCCCTCTACTCCTCATCACGCCTGCACCACGGCGGATGATATCCACAATTAGAGAGAGAAGCTGGGGGGTGTGGCTCTGGAACAGGGTCGGGGCTCAGACTTGCTCCATCAGCCTTGAAGGCCGTTTTCTCCCGGGAGCCAGGCCCCTGGGCACTCGGGCCCTACAGGAGGAGGGGAGGGCTGGATGGGGAGTGGGGTGGGAGGTGGGTTAGCCATGCGTGTGTGTGGCATCAGCTGTCTTGAGTTTCCAGTCTGGATTTGGCCTTCTGATAGGAAGGCCCCTGATGAGGTGAGGAAGGAGAAGGCGCAGAGGTACCCAGAAGAATGAGTGTCTCTTTGTCTGTGAAGGTGACTCACTCGGGGACTAGGGACGGGGAAACGTTCGATCCAGAGAGATTGTCTGTAGACAGAGGTGTGTCTATTTTTCACATTTATCTTTGTTTTTTTGGAGGTCACCCCCGGTAGTGCTCAGGGCTTCCTCCTGGCTCTGTGCTCAGTGGACCAGGCTCAGAACTTGGTGCTCTGTGCTCCTGGTGGGAGCTCAGGGGACTAGGCATGGAACCCAGGCCAGCCACATGCAAGGCAAGCGACTGACCGCGGTCCTAGCTGAAGCAATGGCAGAAACTGCAGAAAATCCTAAGCACACGGGTGGAGGCAGTAGGGCCGCTCTGTCCTTCTTCACACTTTCCAGGAGTTTCTGAACTGTCTACCTTAGATAAGAATTAATTTTAAGGTCAGGGACACAACTGTGCTTCCTGGATGGAAATGCAGGCGTGAGTGCTGGCCCCCTGGACTCCAGGAAGACTGGACTGCGGATGGGATGGTCGAGGAAGCTGGAGAGAAACCGGTGTGGGTGTCGGTTTGGGGGCGGTCTGGGGTGCAAGACCCACCCACCTGTCTGCACGCAGTTCTGCAAGCAGAAGCTGAACTAACCGGAGCAATCTTACCTGTACCTTAGCTCCACCCGGTAGATGGACGAGGACACAGAGGTTCAGAGAGCCCCCCCACACACACACCTCCCCGTCCCCCAGCACCCAAGAGCGCTTCCCAGGCTCAGAGAGGCTGCGCCACCAGACAACGGTCCCCCAGCTTCCCCGGCTGCCTGTTAGAAACTCACGGGAGACCCGTGCCCAACCCTCGCCTCCTTTCCCCGGGCATCTATCTAGGGAAGAACAACAAAGACACTGCTGTTTGCCCAGTGCCCGCCGCCCCCGGGCCAGGGCGCCGGGCACCTCCCCGGGCCGGTTCCACGGGTTCTCCGAAGAAGCCCCCCAGCCACCCCCGGGCCTGCGGGTCTCCCGAGCCCATTCTGCAGATGAGGCCACCGAGGCGGGCGGCGGCGGCGCGAGCTGGGCGGCAGGCCCGGCTCCCGGAGGCGGTGGGAGGACCCGGCGGCGAGCAAGGGGTTAAGCGCAGGCCGTGCTGAGGCTCCGCGCGGGGCGCGCGCCGGGCTGAGCCGCGCTGCTGGCGGCGGCGGGGCGCGGGGCGCGGGGCGCGGGGCGCGGGGCGCGGGCGCGGGGCCGAGCCTCAAGTCCGGGGTGCCAGGCGGCGCCAGCCCGAGCCCGGCGGCCGCAGGAGCCGGCGCCCGCCGCAGCCCGTGCCCGGCGCGCCGCGGGCCCGCCCGGGCATCCCCGGGGCGCGCAGGCTGCGCGGGGGGCCTCGCCGCGGCGCGGGGCACCCGCAGTGCCGGGCACCGGCCAGCTCGCCCGCGGGAGCGCCGCGTCCACTCCCTCCTCCCGCCGCCGCCGCTGCCCGCCGCCCGCCGCCCGCGGGGACCGCGCACACGCGCGCCCCTGCCGCGGGGACCTCGCGCGCACCCGCTGGGCGCCCCGGGCGCGCGGAGACAGACCCCGGGCGCCGGCGGGGCGCCGTGGGCAGAGTTTGCGAGTGGCCGAGACCCCGCAGGTAAGGGCTGCGGAGGAGCCCGGGCGTGGGCCGAGGGTGTCCGCGGAGGGAGCGGGGTGCCGAAGGAATCCGGACCCCTCCCCCAAATCTGGGTGTCTCCGGCGGCGGCGTCCAGTGGCTTCCCCCGCGGGCGGTGGGGCAGGGGGTGCGGGGGTGCGGGCGCGCGACGCGGCGCCCAGAGCCAGGTGGGGGAGGAACCCACCGAGTGGCAACAGCCTGGCGCTGGGTAAATGACAAACTTTCTCTTCTGGGCCAGAGGGAGGGACACCCTGGGGCTGGTGTTCTTTCCCCCTGGCCGCCTGCGGGCGACTGAGACAGGCGCCCAGGGGGCTTCCGGGGAGCCTTTGGTTTGGTCCAGACAACCCCCCTCCCCATTGCCAGCCCCCCAGTTCAGAGTTCTGGGGCAGAGGGGCTGATGCCATTTCCAAGTTGGCTCTACTAGGTGCTTGCTGGGGTGAGACTCTGGCGAAGGAGGCGCCTGTCGTCAGCGTCCAGGGCTGCCTGGCTGTGGGCTGGCTTTGTGTCCAGCGGGCGTGCAGGGTTGCCGGTGTCCGTTCGGCCTGCGTGTGAAGAGAGAGAGCAAACCGGAGAGGGGGTGCCCCCGCCAGATCACCTGCATCTGAGCCCTTCCAGCAGCCTCGAGCATCGATCTCCCCCCAGGGCCGGCTTGGCAGAGACACAAGGAGAGGCCGCCGGCTCCAGTTCCTTGCAGCTCTTGAGAGGAGCACAAGATTGGAGGGTGGGGAGGGCAGTTTCCTGGGGTGCTCAATGGGGCCATTCAGATGGAAGCCTGGAGAGGTCTGAACTTCGCAGCAGGGCCTGGAGAGAGGCAGGCTTGGGGGGTGTGGGTGCGCCCAGCAGGGCCCCCCCGGAGCCCAGACGGGGCTCACTCAGACCAGGTTGTTTTTCCTCCTGGAAGGAAGCTGTGCTGAGGCTTCCCTGAGGCCCTGGAACCAGAGAGTCCGTCCGGCCCGAGTGGGTTTCCTTGCTGGAGCTGCAGCCGGCCTGCCCCGGAGTTCAGGGTTGGGGAGGCTTGGTTTTGCGACAAGTGTCCCTGTTGTTTTCCGAGAGGGTGGGCTAGCAGTTCACTGGCTTCCTTTCTCCCCGCATCCACGCCAGCACTGGTTGTTTTCGGTTTTCATTCTTTCGGATGTGGTCCCACTCATGTGAGGTGCTACCTTACTGTTGTTTCGATTTGCGTTTCCTTGAGGACCAGGGAAGGTCAGCACATGTCCCTTGCCTGGGAAGAATTGCATGACACTCCGGTTGTTGGACCTGTGAGAGTCTTCGGGCCTTCTGTCCTGACTGGGGTACCTGACCAAGGCTGAGGCTAGGAGCTTCTTTCCTCAGCTGGACGTCCTGAAAAAGACTAGTCTTGGGTATCGGGAGCTTGAATAGCGCATCTGCCCTCATTTTGCGGTGTCACTGTGGGCAAATCTCTAGCCCTCTCTGGTCTCCAGTCCAGTTGCTGCTTCTGCCAAAGAAGTGATTTCCTGGATCTTAAGCTGTTCAATCGCTCTCTGCTTGGGCAATCGAACCAGAGATGATCTTTCGGAAAATCCCTGGAGGTGGTAGAATTTAGTGTGGAAGAATCTGAAGACCCCGTGTGAGAGCCCCTCCAGCCTGTGCACTAGGTCCTGCCCCTGGAAAGGGGCATTTCTGGTCTTTCCTGCCCAGGGCCTGCCGGGGAGACGGAGACCGGAGCTCCAGGTTGCTGAGCTGTTCTGTGGGTCCTGGACCCGGGCAGTGGGGTGCCGTTTTCCCCGGGGAGGCTGCTGTGGACCGCTCCCCGCCCCCCTGAGCACCGGGGGGTGTCAGGGGTCCTCCCTCTCCGCGGCCCCCGGGCACCTGCAGCCCCGTCCCCTCGGGCCGCCTCAGAAGAGCTCTTCCAGACCCTCCACTCCGACTGGGGAGCCCAGACGGGCTGGTGGCAGGGCTGCTGCTGCTGCAGCGTCGCCATGGTGACGGAGGTGGAGGTAAGCCGTCTCCATGGCGCTAACTTAGCAGCTGTGTAGGCACCAGGGCGCAGCACTTCCCATGCCTGGTCCTGGGCACCCCATGACACCGGGGAAGGTGCACACCCTGTGCGTGCAGGGGCCGGGGCAGAGGGGAGGAGGGGGATGAAGTCACCGCGGACGGCTGTGTGCCTGCGGAGAGGCCGAGCTGGCAGGGAGCGGGGACAGACCCCACTGCGGCTCGCAGGGAAGAGGGGGACTCGGGGACATGGGCACGGGGTGGGGGGAGGGGACGGGGCTCCTGGGCACATGGCTGGGACTGGTGGGAGCAGGGTATTCTGGCCAGTGATTCTGCGGACGCGAATTCTGAGCACCAGAAGCCAAACAGTCGGTGGCTGGGCAAACACCTCGAAATGTGTGGCTTTGAGTGTGTCCATGAGTGTGCGTGTGTGCGTGCCAGGGTGCATGTGTGTGTGTCTGTGAGTATGTGTGTGTGTGTGTGAGTGGGCACTGCGTGAGAATGCATGTGTGGATGTGCGTGTGTGGGAGTGTATGTGCGCGTGAGCACGGCAAGTGTGTGTGTACGTGAGCGTCTGTGTGTATGTGCGCACGCGTGTGTGTGTGTATGCATGTGATCACAATGTCTGTCTGAATGTGTGCTGCTGGCACTGTGTGCCTGTGGATTTCTGCGTGGGTGCCTGTGTGTGTGCGTGCATGCCTGTGCGTATGTGTGTGCATATGTGTGTGTGCTCGTGGATTTCTGCGGCGTGCCTACGGGTGTGTGTGTGTGTGTGTGTGTGCGTATGTGTGTGCCAGTGGATTTCTGTGAATGTGCTTATGTGTGTGTTCCTGTGTGCCTGTGTTCCTGTGTGTGTGCCTCTGTGTGTGTGCCTGTGTGCGTGTGTGCTTGTGCATGTGTGTGCCTGTGTGTTTGTGTGGTGCTGCTGCATGCCCATCAGTTGTCTGCCCATACATATTGCGTGTACGTCTGTGACCGAGCAGGTGCTGGTCACTCCTGTTGCTTGAGGAGCCGGACGGGCCTCCCTAGGGTGCCGGCTTTCGGAGCTGCGGTGCGGTCTGCTCATGCGTGGGCATTTGTGGGTTCCCGTCACTGCGTCTCTGCACACACAGAGTGCAGCCGGGTGTGAAGTTGCGCGTCGACCACTGTGCTTCCCAGCGCTCTGCTGTGTGCCAGGGTGTGAACAGTGCCGTATCTGCCCGGCTTCTGGCTGTCGGGTGCAGGGGCACCTCAGCTCTGAGAGTCTGTGCCTGGGGGTGGGGGCCGAGCTGGAGGAAACATTTGATTGCAACTGCGTGTCCATGCCGGTGTGCGTACGGGGGTGTCTGTCTCTGGCCATGTCCTGGCCTGACGCTGGATCCGTCTCCGGGAACATGTGGGCTGGGCGGGCGGGCCCTCTGCCCGGCTCCGGAACTGTGTTTCTGGGTGTCGTGGTGCCTCTTCTGCATGGTGCCTTTCCTGGTCTGTCTCTGCTGCCAGCGGAACTCGTGTGCCGGAGGTGCGTGTGTCTCTGCAGGTGTGACTGAGTATCCTTAGGGGTGTCGAGATGCGTGTGTATGGGGGGTCTGTAAACACAGCTGGGAGCATCTCAGCTGCGAAGAACCCAGAGCCCTTCAGAGCGCTGCCGGCTCCCCACCCCTCGCTCAGACGAGAGCCGGCTTCCTGCTGAGCCCCTGTGGGTGCTGCTCAGCGTCCTGCCTGCTCCCTTTCCCAGGGGCCTCTGCCGCCCCCGGCCCCCGACCCCCGCCTGCTCGGTCCCCCGGGCAGCCCCGGCCGTTTCTGCCGGTCCCCGGGGTTGCTCGCAGCTGCGGGGAACACAGGTATAATTTTCGGCGGAAGGTCTGGAGGAGCGGGCCGGGCACGCACGGCGACAGCAGCCTAATGAGGAGCGACTTGTTTTCCTTAAATAAACAAATCAAGTGAGGAGAGAAATTGCCCGAGATTAATGGCTCCCCAGAGCAGGTCCAGATGCTGGGAAGACGGGCGGGGTCCCCGGGGACTGGCTTCCACTGGGACCGAGGGTGGTTCCCAGGGTTTCCCCAAGGGCCGAACTGTCAGGGGCCCGCGCGGGAGCCGCTGAGGACGGGCAGCCAGGGGCCCGTTCTGAGGCGTCGTTAGAGCCATCGCTGCCCACCCACAGGGGCCTGCTCCCCGCTCCCTGTGCCCTCAGCCTCCGGGGCCTTGCCCGACTCATCCACTCCAGGGTCCAGGCCAGGGAGAGGCCCTGTCCCTCCCCGGAGGGGACCACTTACCGTGGCTGGAGTGGGGTGGGAGGAGCCTTCCAAGCAGAGGCCCCGCTGGGCCCTTTGGCTCTGGATGTCGGGGACCCCCCCCCCCACTGCAACTCCTGCTCTCCCCACAGCTTAATCCCAGAACAAAGGCACGGCATGTCAGCCCTGAGCACATACCTCGGGGTGAGCCTTGCTCATCCAGGACCCAGACGGCCCCAAACTGGTGTGTTGAATGGGCACTACTCATTGGAAGCCCAGGGGCTTGGGGGTGGCCCCAGTCCATGGCCTGCCCTTGCCTCTCTGTTGGGCCTTGACGTGCATTCAGAGCTACCCAGTGAACTCCTGTACTTCTCACCAACCACCCCCCGCCCCGACACACACACATCTGTTCCTCGAGCACTTTTGACTCGTGTCAACATCATGGAATAATATCAAGGATAATGATAATAATGCCCACAAACAGGTGTGCTTTTGCCGTGTTTTCCACATATAGCCTGCTCTGCCAGGAGTCTGTCGGTATCCCAGCCACCCTCGGACCACTCTGCTCTCACCTGTGGGACTCTGCGAGGCTCGGGGAGGCGAAAGGGCCTCCCAGAGCGGCAGGCGCAACATTCGCGCTTAAATCCCTGGAGCAGTGGCACTGCCCCCACCCTCACCCCCAATGCCAGGAAGCGCGTCCCGTGTACCTTATGTGGAGACACACACTTGGCATTTCCCCGGTTGGGTAGGAGGTGTGAATCAACACAGAATCGGATGGGTGGACAGGAAGAGATGTGCTCATCCGTCCATCCATTCATTCATTTGTCCAGCATCATCCATTCGTTCATTCTTTCACTTGTTCAACATCAGAGACGGCCGTGGCTGCTTGGAAACAGCTCAGTGCCTGTCCTCGGTCCTGGGGGTTGGAGACACAGTGACACACCCGCCCCAGGGGAGCTCAGAGGCAGGAGAACCAGCCAGCGACCTGGGCAGGACTGGGCTCGAGTTTGCACTGACCCATTCTTGGAAGCGACTCCAGCAGCTGCCTCCATCTCAGACTGAAGTGGGATCAAAGGAAAACTAAGGACGTCACCGCAGGTTAACACCCAGAGAGCTCTGGGCAAGAGCCGCTTTGACCAGAGGTGTCGGCCCCGGTCTGGTGGCGGCTTAGAAGCTTGGAGCAACTTAGAACACGGCGTAGCACATGGCAGCTGTGGCCCAGGTCCAGCCCCCCGAGAGCCTCCTGAGAGTCAGGTTGTGTTGGGACACTGCCTTGCCCCCTTGCTTACAGATGACCCGCGGCCGCTGTGGTGTTGCTCTGTTTGGGGGCCACACCTGGCTGTGTTCAGAGGCTACGCCCCGCTCCGATCGCCCTTGGTCCATCCCTCGGAGCTGGCTCCCACTCTCCCCGGCCCTCCAAAGGCACCATCCAGCCAAAGATGCGCCGAGGTCCCTTTACATGTCCAGGGCCACGCCGCCGGTCAGCGGGAGGACCGTGACGTGACCCCGGGTGCACCCTTCCCGCCCCCGTGCCGCCCCCGCCTCCTCACACTCGTTGCCGGTGGACATGATGAGCTATTTCGGGAAGCCTCAGAGGGAAAATCTCCTCTTGCTCTCATTTTTTATTCACGCGCGAGTGACACGGAGCAGCCCGGCCAGTCCCCGCAGGCCTCGGGTGGCAATCCTGGGTGAGCAGGAACGGCCAGAGTGCGTCTCCCAGGGGGCGAGCGCACTCATCCCGCTGTGGTTTGTTTCGGTGGGCACACCAAGGGGGGCTGGAGGCTGTTCCGGCATGGGTTCTGGGAACCTGCTTATGGTGGTGTTCGGGGGACCCTGTGGTCCAGGGTCTCGAACCCCAGGCTCTCACATGCCAACCATGCACTTTAGCGGCTTTTTTTTTGTTTTTGAGCCACACTGGGCAGCGCTCAGGGCTCACTCCTGGCTCTTCGCCCAGAGGTCACCTCTGGTAGGTCCAGGGGACCATATGGGGTGCCAAGCATCGAACCCGCTCATCCAGGTTACTGGTGTGCAAAAGCAAGCGTCCTGCCTGCCGTTCTGTCGCTCCTGCCCTGCACCCTGACTCTTTAAGTCACCGTCTGGCCCCTCAGATGGACTTGGAGCACTGCAAGCCCATGAGCCCCCAGGAAACCGGGGCCCTGCTACATTTGCTGCAGATTTTGAACGTGGAAGTTTCTGGAGACGACCCATCACTCACTTTTCTCCCACTCTTGGGGGTTCCCCCATGTCAGCTCCACTTTGCTGGGGTGCCCTGATGTCTCCTTTACCGAGTGACCATGGACAGACGAACAGGTAGCTCTGCTGCCCCCCCCCACCCGAGTGACCCTGGGTGCACACACCGGTGACGGGGGCTCTTCGCAGCTGGAATCCACCTGAGGGGGCAGGGTGGGGGCAGGGAGCCGGCTGGGTGTCTCTGGCACAGTCAGACTGGCCCTTTAGTTTCTGTCTCGAGTGTTCGACTCTAATAGATGCCATTTGCCCCGATACTCATCTCTGTAAAGCCGAAAGAGAAGGGAGCGTCACTCGACAGCCACCATGCCCAGATGGGGAAAAAAGCGTCCATTTCTTCTCTTCCCAGAGGAATTCCTCCTGCCGGGCTCCAGTCTCTGAGTCCCCCGACCTGCTTTCCCAACCATCCAGCCAGTGGAAGGGATGACCGGGAGGGTGTAGGGACGAGGAAGCTGGAGCAGCAGCCGGGAACACTGCCCTCATGAAGAGAAGCGGCTTGCAAGGAAAGATCCCAGTGGGGCAGGGGCAGGGCACAGACGGAGCAAGCTCAGCCTCACTCTTACAGGACAGTTGGCAGCGTCAGACCCAGCTCCAGGGTGCTGGCCATACATGGCACAGCAGCGGCGTTGCTGGCCTCTGTGGTTGCTCAGCCAGACTCCTGCTTCCCTCCACGTGCCCAGGGCAGGGTCACCCACGCCACCAAGTATTTTGACGGAATAAACGAAGTGCTTCTATGTTTCCCACCTTAGGTGGCTGGGAAGTTTCCGCGGGAGGAACGTTTCCTCTGTCAGGGGCAACTGACTGATCTCACTGCGCCCTGAAGAGTGTGTGGCGCCCAGCGGTCACTCACTCGGGGAACAGTCTTGGGGATCAGGCAGGTCCAAGCTCTGATCTCAGCCCTTGAGCAGAGGTGGGGGAGGAGCACAGGGTGTCATAGTCAGAGTGGGGTGCAGGACAGGACTGGCGCTTCACAAGCACTTCCTGTGTGAAGGCTGGAGAAGATGGACAGACGGATGGATGGAAGGATGGATGGATGGGTGGGTGGATAAAATGTTTGGATGGATGGAAGGATGGATGGATGGATGGATGGATGGAAGGATGGATGGATGGATGGATGGATGGATGGGTGGATGGGTGGATGGGTGGATCAATAAAATGGATGGATGGATGGATGGAAGGATGGATGGATGGATGGGTGGATGGGTGGGTGGATGGATAAAATGGATGGATGGATGGATGGATGGATGGATGGATGGAAGGATGGTTGAATGGATGGATGGATGGATGGATGGATGGGTGGATGGATAAAATGGATAGATGGATAGATGGATGGGTGGGTGGGTGGATCAATAAAATGGATAGATGGATAGATGGATGGATGGATGGGTGGATGGATAAAGTGGATGGATGGATGGATGGATGGGTGGGTGGGTGGGTGGATCAATAAAATGGATGGATGGATGGAAGGATGGATGGATGGATGGATGGATGGGTGGATGGATGGAAGGATGGATGGATGGATGGATGGGTGGATGGGTGGATGGATGGAAGGATGGATGGATGGATGGATGGGTGGATGGGTGGATGGATAAAATGGATGGATGGATGGATGGGTGGATGGATGGATGGGTGGGTGGATAAAATGTTTGGATGGATGAATGGATGGATGGGTGGATCAATAAAATGGATAGATGGATAGATGGATGGATGGGTGGGTGGATGGATGGATGGATGGATGGATGGATGGGTGGATGGATAAAGTGGATAGATGGATGGATGGATGGGTGGGCGGGTGGATCAATAAAATGGATGGATGGATGGAAGGATAGATGGATGGATGGATGGGTGGATGGATGGAAGGATGGGTGGATGGATGGATGGATGGGTGGATGGATAAAATGGATGGATGGATGGATGGATGGGTGGATGGATGGGTGGGTGGATAAAATGTTTGGATGGATGGATGGATGGATGGATGGGTGGATGGATAAAATGGATGGATGGATGGATGGAAGGATGGATGGATGGATGGGTGGATGGATAAAGTGGATGGATGGATGGATGGATGGATGGATGGGTGAGTGGGTGGATCAATAAAATGGATGGATGGAAGGATGGATGGATGGATGGATGGGTGAGTGGGCGGATCAATAAAATGGATGGATGGAAGGATGGATGGATGGATGGATGGGTGGATGGGTGGGTGGATGGATAAAGTGGATGGATGGATGGATGGATGGATGGATGGATGGGTGGGTGGATGGATAAAGTGGATGGATGGATGGATGGATGGGTGGGTGGGTGGGTGGATCAATAAAATGGATGGATGGATGGATGGAAGGATGGATGGATGGATGGGTGGATGGAAGGATGGATGGATGGGTGGATGGATGGGTGGGTGGATAAAATGTTTGGATGGATGGATGGATGGGTGGATGGATAAAATGGATGGATGGATGGATGGATGGGTGGATGGATGGGTGGGTGGATAAAATGTTTGGATGGATGAATGGATGGGTGGATGGATGGATGGATGGATGGATGGATGGAAGGATGGGTGGGTGGGTGGATCAATAAAATGGATAGGTGGATGGATAGAAGGAAGGATGGGTGGACATAATGGGTATAGTGGATGGATGGGTAGGTGAATGGATGGGTGGATATAACGGATATAATGGATGAATGGACAAGTGAGTGGGTGGGTGGGTGAGTACAGCCTGCATCCTAACAAGCTCCGTGGATGAGACTTTGGTGATGAGTGGGCAGGTGGGTCCTGTTCCTGTTGGAGCCACACAGTCCTTGGGTGAGAATAACGGGCTCAGTTTGTGTGAAATAAATAGGGAGGGTGTGTGCCTCAGTTTGCTGGTTTGTTAAATGGGAATGATGTGGATAGTCTCCTTCTAGAGCTGCTCTGATTCCCTATAGGCACCAGGTGCAGGGGGACGTGGATGACAGTCTAAGGGCTTTGTGAGTCCCGGAAGTGTTCTCGTGTCATTCTCCTTCCAGCAGCGGGGAGGTGGAAGTGTGGGCATGGAACCCTGGACCACACCAGGACCCTGACTCAGGGGGAAGAAGGCGAGAGCCCCGGGCCCCACCCCCCCTCCCCAGAGCAGCAGGATTCCAGCCTCTGCAGAGGCACACAGCTGTCCCTGGGGTCAGGGGCAATGTCAACAAACCCGCTTTTTAATCTGCTTTAAATTGTGGAGACTTTCTTCCAGCCATTTGTCACTGGGGGGCGGGGGGGGGTGGCTGGGGGCTACTTGAACTTTCATCAGAGAAAATTTTTAATTAAAGGAGTCTGGGTGAGTGTGTGAGCCCATGGAGAAGCAAATCCCGCCCTGGTTTGATAAGGCAGAATTAAAATTGGCCCCGAGTGAGGGTGGGTGAGGGGGAATGCCCCGGAGGGCCGATCCTCTCTCCTCCCGCACCCGCTGGTCTCAGGAATAATTCTGTGTTTCATCTGGCAGCGGCCACTCACCCCCTGCCCCATGCGGCTCACGCACCTGCAGCTCTGCACAGAAGCTGCCTCGGGCGCCTGGGCTTAGTTCCCGGGGGAGCACGCGGGACCCAGGCCCAGCTCAGGATGGGGGGCAGGGGCGGCTCAGGGCCCCCCCCCCAGCTCCAGTTCCAAGCTGAGCGCCCCCGGCCCAGAAAGAATTAGGTCAGAGGGAAATCGAACTCGGGGTTAATATTTGGGGAAATCTTTGGGTTACTACGTGGGAAAACCACACGTGGGTCTAATACTCGCCAGGGCTCTTGGGTCCCGTGACAGAATCCAGCTGGGCCCTTCCTGCACCCCTGCCGCTGAGGGGGACCTAGCGGGTTACGGAAACTAGGGGTTCGGCGCCAGGCCCTGCTGATCCAGGGACTCATGTCGGATTGCCCCCTCGCCCCTACTTCCCTCTCCCCCTCCCTTTTTTCCTCCCTCCCTCCCCTCTCTCCTCCCTTCCCCTTCTCTCTCCTCCTCTCCTTTCTTCTTTTCCCTCTCTCCCTCCCTCCTCTCTCTCTCCTTCTCTCTCTCCCTCCCTCCCCCTCCCTCTCTGCCCCCCATGCTGTCTCCTTCTCCAGTCTCCCACCTCTCCTGAGCACAGACCTTCACCAGAGGCAGCAGTAAGCTGCCATCAGGACTCCGTGGTTGTGGTTGGGTGGTGGGGACAAAGCCCACGCAGGCCTGGCACAAGTGTCCAGAAGGTGGGAGCACCCTGGCCCAAGGTCCTGCCGAGATCAAAGAATTCAGCACCCCCCACCCAAACTGAAGCCCACTGGCTCCCCGTCCCTCCGGATCCCTTCCCTTCTCCCCACCGCTCACTTCCAGCCCCAAGGAGGTGGGAAGGGGGGGCCCAGGGTAGGCGGGGGCAGGAGACAGGACAGAAGGAAGGTGGGTGGTGACCCAGAGCACAGCCCCGGGCGTCCGGGAGCACGGGCACCCACACGATCGCTTCCCCAAGGGAACCCGGGAATTCTGTGTAGCACGGCAGGGGGCTGCTGCTGGCCACCGGTTCGGCGCCATTCAGACGCGGGACAGATGGGGGTCTGCAGCGGGCTCCGCGGACTCGGTGCAGATGGCACCCATGCCACCTGCATCCCGCGGGGCCGCCCACGGCACCGCAGACCAGACTTGGCGGGAATGGCCTCTCCTGGGTGGTTCACTTGGCTGCTGGAGCTGATGAGTGTCCCCTGGGGTTTCCTGCTCCACGTGATTGATTTCCCAGGGTGAAGCTTCCCCCACGGAAGCGGAGAGGGGAGTTCAGCCCTGTCCTTCCTCAGGGAGGGCCCTGCCAGGCTGTGCGATGGGGCCAAGATGCTGCCCCTCTCTGGGCCCCCATCACCGCAGCGTGGGGGAGCCCTGAGCACCAACACCAAGAGACAGGACAGCGGGTGGTCTCCGCCAAGTGCCGCCTCTCCTTACCCTGGCAGCCCTGGTGCTGGTGGGGTCACCCTCACTGCCCTTTTTTTTTTTTCCTTGGGTCACACCCGGTGATGCACAGGGTTTGCTCCTGGCTCATGCCCTCAGGAATTACTCCCGGCGGTGCTCAGGGGACCCTATGGGATGCTGGGAATCGAACCTGGGTCCGCTGCATGCAAGGCAGCGCCCTACCCACTGTGCTATCACTCCAGCCCTTTACTGCCCTTGTATACAGGTGAGGAACCAAGCTCTGGATGGAGGGATTGGAAGTGTCGCTGTCTGGGCCCAGAGCCCCGGCCTCTTGCTCAGAACCCGACCTCCTGTGGGGGAACCGTTGGCATTCACCAGTCGTCTCAGTGGAACCAGGGAATCAGTAACAACAGTCCAGATGTGCTCAGCTACTGGTTCGCTGTGTGACTGCTGACGACTCTCACAACCTCTCTGACCCATTCCTCCTCCCGCTCCCCGCCTCCCGGGTTTCCCTGAACTCCCAGGACTGGCCTCACAGCTCAGCATCCACCCACCCCAGCTCTGCATCCTTCCCACAGAATCTGCGCAGACGCACACGGCCTGGTGCGATGCTCCAACCCACGGTGTCTCCTTGGCGGAACTGTCTGCTCGGGGGTGCCGGGCGGACGGTGTCTGGGTGCCACCCGGCCTGGCAATCTGTCCTCGCCTGCATATCCGGAGCGTGCGGCAGCCCACATGCCGCTGGAAAGCCAGGTCGCAGGGGCGTGAGCCGTTCGAGGAGTTGGGGCTCCCCGCAGGGCTGGGGGTCTGGGGACTCGATCGGCGGCTGGGCCCCATGTCCCCAGGTGCCCGGCCCAGCCCCGCCTCTCCCTCCTTGGGATCTGCAACTGCAAGACACGAGGGCCGAACCCTTCCCCGAGAGGACTGTCATTGGGGAAAATGCAGAAAGGGCCCAGCTTCCCGGGAGGGCCGTCGAGACGGGGCGAACCGAGGTGAACCAAGTCCCCAGCCTGCCGAGACACAGCCCCGGCTGCCCGTGGGCCTGAGAGCGGCCACAGCTGCTGGCCACCGGGGCAGACGCAGATCAGAGGCACCGGAGGATGCAGCCAGCTCTTTCCAGAGGCCAGAAGGGACGGAGACAAGGGATGCTGCGAGCCACTGGGAGCCCAAGGAAGGAGCTGGGGGAGAGAGTGCAGTGGTGGTCGGGGGTCTGTGGAGGGCAGGAGGAGTGCTGGTTCCGGGGAGCAGAGAGGGGGCCTGGGACTACTGGCCTCGGTTGTCTGTGTGTGTGCCCACTGGCTCTCTTTGATCCGTCCGTCCTGGACTTTGTGGGGTTCCCAGGATGGGGTCCGCCATGGCTCTCCTCCCTCCCGAGAGTTATCTGGGGGGTTGGAAGAGTCAGATGCAGCCTTGCCCTTCTTGGTTCCAATCCCCAATGACCCCCCAAGGGTCTGGCAGAGGGGCTGCTTGTGGGGACCCCACTGGGTTGGCGCAGGACAGCGTGTTAGGGACCAGGGTGTTCCCCAGAGCCAGGGCCGAGCTGTGCTTTTACTCCCCTCTGTTTTGAGGGCCACATTCAGAGGCGCTCAGGGCTGGCTTCTGGTTTTGTGCTCAGGAGTCGCTCCCGGCAGTGCTCAGGGGACTTGTTTTGGTGCTGGGAATCGAGCCGAGGTTGGCCGTGAGCACTGTGAGTGCCCTGTCTCCTCTCCCCCAGCCAGTGGGGCACCTTGAGCTGGCAGGCTTGGCCTGAGTCCTTGACTGTTCCCTAGGAAGTTTCTTTGGGTTTTCTTTCAGAGGGTTTGCTGGGCCACACCCAGCAGTGCTCGGGGCTTACTCCTGGCTCTCCTGATGGTGCTCAGGGACCATACTTGGTGCCGCCGGGGATTCAACTGGGGTCAGCCGCATGCAAGGCAAGTGTCTTAACTAGTGCTCTCTCTCCCTCTCTCTCTGGTGCTGAGGACAGAGTCTGATGGAACCAAATGAATGAATATCCTAAGATAATAGGAAGAAGATGCGGGCCTGTGACAGGATCCGATGAATTAGGAAGACAGATGAAATAAATCGATCCTGTTTAGAAAAGAATCTTCCATCTTTGCTAGGAGG
This sequence comes from Sorex fumeus, assembly GCF_029834395.1. Taxonomy (NCBI): domain Eukaryota; kingdom Metazoa; phylum Chordata; class Mammalia; order Eulipotyphla; family Soricidae; genus Sorex; species Sorex fumeus. The sequence goes on from NW_026606082.1 coordinate 574,927, forward strand.
GCATCTGTGCCACACTAATTAGATTAGCACTGGAGCACTGTCCTCCCGTTGCTCATCGATTTGCTCGAGCGGGCCCAGTCGCCGCTGTGAGAATTGTTACTGTGTCTGGCATATCGAATACGTCACGGGGAGCTTGCCAGGCTCTGCCGTGCGGGCGAGATACTCTCGGTAGCTTACCGGGCTCTCCGAGAGGGGCGGAAGAATCAAACTCGGGTCGGCCAGGTCGGCCGCACGCAAGACGACCGCCCTACCCGCTGTGCTATGGCTCCAGCCCACACTGATTAGATTACCTTGGCTATTCTGGAGTTTCCAACAAACCCTTCCAGGTAGGGGAGCTCCCCTTTACCACCCCCCACCCCTGCAACCCACTCTTCGGCTGATTCTCCCTGTGTGAGAACAACAGCATTGATCTGGGCGCTGAGGCCGCCTGGGGCTAGCCCCCCCCCCCCCCGCCGCCCCCCTTCCCCGAACATGATAAGGCTGGCGGGCTGACTGCCCCAGAAAAATATAAAAAAGAAAAGACAAAGAAAGAAGAAGAAAACCGAGAAGTGTTTTCAAGTCTCTACTTTTGCAGCCAGGGAGACAGGGGAGATTGGCTGTCGGGGTGCAGGTTCAGATAACCGGCAAGGGCCCGGCGGGGGGGAATCCGACCGGGGAGACCCGGACCCCGAGGATGAGGTCAGAGCTCCCTGCTCTGTTCTCCCCACACAGCCCTGCGCCCTCAACCGGGTGCCTACAGGAGGCGGGTGCTGGGACCCGGCCCAGAAACTGAGCCCTGGCTGGACAGCAGACCGATTGCACAGGTTCTGGGAGGTTGGGTGAGGACGGGGCGGGAGGGGGGGGGTGTCCCTAATGCCGGCGTTACAGGCCTCTCTCTCCTGCTGATTGTTTGGAGAGAAGCATCCCTGGCCAGCGGCTATTCCTGACTCTGTGCTCTGAGGTGCTTGGCGGACTGTGTGGTGCTGGGGACCGGACCCCCGGGCCCCTGCATGTGAAGCCTGATGATGGTTTCCGGCAGTGAACCCCTGGAGGAGACACTTTGTCCCTCTGGTTACCAGCCGTTCGTTCAGCTAACACGCACCGGGCTTGCGTTGGGCTTGCATCGGGGGAACGGTCAGAGAGGCTCAGCTGCCCAGAACCGCCCAGTGTCAGCTCCGAAACCTAATACTCCTTGGATCCGCTTAGTGGTGGGCAAACCTGGATGGTGGGTTCGTGGGGCAAGATTGTTCTGATGCTCAAGCGCCCCCCACCCCCCACCCCAGCGCAGAACCCATTGCCCAGAGCAGACGGCAAGACTTTAGCCATGGCCAAACGGCGGGGCAGAGGGGACCTGGGGAGGTTTCCCGGGGGAGGGAGGTGGCCGCAGAACTGAGCAGGAGAAAGGCAGGACCGAGGGCCGAGGGCAAGCCCACATCATCCCCCACCCTGGCCTCCCACTCGGCCCTCCCTGAGCTGGCTCTGGGCTCGGAAGCAGCCCAGGACATGCCCGCCAGTGTGGGGGGCCTTTGGGGCCAGGTGTGGTCAGCAGGACGGCCCTCCGTGAAAAGTTCTGGAGGGAGAACACCCCCTCCCGCCTCAGGAAGCCCTGGGCGGCCGCTCCAGCCTCGCACACGTCCTGGTCCAGCGCTCCACTTTCACTGGACCTTCCCCTGAGAAGGGGGCACTTGGCTGCCCCCTGCTTCCCTGCCCCCATCCCGTCCCCCTGCCCCCATCCTGTCCCTGTCCCTTTTCTTCCTCTTTCCCTCCTCCTGCCCCTCTATTCCCTCCCCCCCCCACCCCCCCCCCGCCATCCGTCCCTCTGTCCCCTGGCCCCTTCACGGCTTCTGCTTCTCTGGGACACAGGACCCCTCCCAGGCTCTGCCATGGCCCTTCACTGCCCAGCTCCGGGGCCCAGCCGACGGCCTAGCTGCCGTGACAGCACCCAGCCGGCCACAGGGGCTGGCCTCGGGCTGCCCTGCTGTTGCTCGGGTGATGCCAGGCTCCTTTCACTCGTGCCCCTGGTGGAGCTCTCCAGACCTTGTCCCTTGCCCCCTGGTTGCAAAGTCGCTGGTTTGTTTTGCTTTGGGGTCACACCCAGCAGTGCTCAGGGCTTCCTCCTGGCCTTGTGCCCATGGATCACTCCTGGTGGGGCTCAAGGGCCCGTATGTGGTTCTGGGGGTTGAGCCCAGTGGGCCACGAGCCAGGCAGGTGCCCTCCTTGCGGTACGGCCTCTTCAGCCTCCCCCAAAACATTGATCAAGACCAATCGTGATGCATTTCCTGGGAGAAGGGGCTTCTTTTCCTCTGCATCCCCAGGTGGGGGCTCAGCTTCGAGGGTGGGGGACGAGCCTCTCTCGCTCTTCAAATCCCAGAAGATCTTTGCTTGCCAAAACCTGGTGGTGAGAACTGGGACTTGCAGCCCGGGATGGAGTTTACAGGTCTTGGAATGGAAAAACAACCTCTTCCCGGAGGACTAGCATTCCCTGTAAGGCAGGAACTGCCTCGCGCCCGCCTCCCCTGCCTGGTGTTTACCACAGAACAGATTATCACTCCTTCCGGTAAGAGCTGTTCGCTGAGTTTTCACAGCATACGATTGGCCGTCTTGCCTCGGAGGAAGTGCCCAGATCCGTGGGATTCAGTGTATTTGTAGTGATCTGCACCAGGCCCTTCAGAGGGTCCAGAGACTCCTGCTCTGAGTTGTTGGTTTTGTGGGGAGACTCCCCAGGCAGTGCTCAGGAGCCTGGCAGCCGTTTCTGGGGTTACCGAGCCAGCTGATGGTTCAACAGTTGGGGCCGACAGGGCGGTGGTGTTCAGTGGTGATACCGGGGAGAGGTATCACCTCTCTGGTGCACTTGGTACTGGCACCCGGTGCCCTCCAGCCCCGTTGCTTTCTCCCAGCCTTCAGAGCAGTGGTTTTCAACCGCTGGTGCGTGGACACGCATCAGAGCATGGGTGTAGACAGGTTGGTCCACTGCCGGGGTTCTAACTGGCCTGTGAGCCAGGCGCTGTTTGGTCCCCAGCGGCTGGTCTGCGGGTGTGAACTGGGCTGAAGAACGATGCCTTTGGGGTTCTGATCAATGGGGGGGCTAAGACCTTCTCCCCCTCTTCCCCAGATCCACAGTTTGAGTTCGATGCTGGGGAAATGAATGCCCAGAGGGAGAGGGGTGTACCCAGCTAAAGAGCCGCTTAGAATCAGGCGCACATTCGGCCCCTGGCCTCCCTTCTTTGTCCACTCTTCCCGTAATGCCGTGGTGGCCAGGTTCTCTGGGACTGACTGAGCCGGCTCACAACCCCCCTCCCCAGCTGCCCCCGCCCCCGCCCCTCCCCAGTCTCCTCGAGTCTCTTTGAAATGAAAACGTACGCCACAAGCTAATGGCCAATTAATTGCTCTCTTTGGCCCGATAACACATCTCGTCTCTTTCTCTAGAAACTGCGCTGGCCTCCCCTGGGACCCAGTGGCTCTTGTCTGAGAAAGACCCCCTTTCACGGCCTCTCTGCCGTCCCCCGCCCACCCTGGATCAGGCGGGGGTGGAGGGCCCTCGCTGCCCGGCTGGGAGAGGAGTCCTGGGGTCCCCTTTCAGGCGTCTCTGGGCAGGAGGGGGGAGATCACTTTCCTTGGACTGGCCACACTGAGCCCGAGTTCCTCCCCGGGGGTCCTTTGAGGCGGAAGCCCCAAAGTGTGGGGGAGAGGGAGGAAATAAACTCAGCAAGACTGTCCTTTGAAGGGGGACATGTCACAGGGTGTGTGTGGCGGGGGGGGGCGGGGGGGGAGGAGGTTCCACTTTAAGCTCTCAGGGCCTCACCCAGGGCCTCTGGGTGCTTATTTCTCCCTGGGGCGGTGATGGGGGATGGAGCCCACGAAGGACAAAGCTTGAGGCTCCTTTTTGTCCACTAAGTCTGGGCAAAGAGGGGCCCAGGAGAACATGGGGCTCCTGTTTCTGGGTGCAGGGAGGGCAGTGACTGGCCCCTACTGGCTGCATTCGGGCCCTGGGCATGATCAGAAACATTCAGGTGGCTGGAGGGATAGACCAGGGCATAGAGCACTGACCAATGAGCCTGTGGGTCACGAGTTCAAATCCCCAGGGTACCTCTGCAAAGATGCCCGGGGAGCTCCGGATCTGCGATTCTGGGTGCAGCCGCTGAGCGTGTCCCCACTGGGAAAGGTGTGAGGGTCACGACTGGGGGTGGGGGGTACGGCCCGTGTGCCAGCCACCTGGGCTAAGCCTGGGCACCCCGGGAGCTGAAGGCGTGTGAGCATCACGACTAGGAGTGTGTGTGAGCGCCTGTCATGCCTGCAGCAAGAGCAAGGACAGGGGAGCTGGAGCAATAGCTCAGGGGGAGGGCGTTTGCCTTGCACTTGGCCAACCCGGGTTCGATTCCCAGCATCCCATAGGGTCCCCTGAGCACCGCCAGGGGTAATTCCTGAGTGTAGAGCCAGGAGGAACCACTGTGCATTGCCCGGTGTGACCCCTTCCCCCCGCAAAAAAAAAGAAAACAAGGACGGGAGGACAGGGAGGAAGGGAAGAAAGCGGGCCAGGAGGGAGGAGGGCAGGCTGCAGGATTTGGTGGGGGAGTGGGGGTGTCTCGAGCCTCCCGGACTTCTCAGTGGCCTGCCTTGGGGTCAAGACGACACCCCAGCATGACCCAGCCTCTCCCCATATGCTCAAGGGCCTCGTTCTCCATGGCACGCAGCTGGGGGGCCGGGGACCTCGAATGCCTTCGGCGGTCGGGCGGGCACGGACTGAAGCCTGCTTTGTTGTCCCCAGCCCTGGGGTGGCGCCTCTGCCAGACACTATCAAACAGCCCAGCGTGGACCCCCACCGACACCCCTCAGACAGGCTGCAGCAACTCCGTGCCTCAGTTGACCCCTCGAACATACTTGCTGAGTGCCGCCCCCTGCCTGGCAGGACGAGGGTGAACGTGAGCACCGCAGCCCGGAGAAGGGGCGCCGGCTGCGCTTTCAAGAGAAGCAGGAGCCCGGGACTGGCGTTTCCGAGCCCAGGTCGTGAGCGTCAGTGGGCTGTCCGTGAGCGACGGGGAATGAAGGCGGCTCGTGCTGAAGCTGGCTCTCCACAGGCCTGTGGGCTGCCGGGGAAGAGCTCCGGGCAGGCGGGAGCCTCGGCCTGGGCTCCATCTACCCCCCCTGGGCCTGTGTCGCACTTGGTTGTTCCGTGTCGATGGGAGCCTGGCAAGAAATGGTGCTTCCCTCAGAGAGGGCGTCCGTGTGAGTTTCCGAAACAGTGCTCGGGGAGTACTGGGCTGGTGTAGAGACCCCCCACCCCAGGTTAGGGACAGAGGGCAGGGGGAGACACGGACGAGATGTGGGGGTCACACCCGGAGGTGCTCAGGGGTTCCTCCTGGCCCTGCACTCAAGGAGTTACTCCTGGCGGTGCTTGGGGGACCCTATGGGATGCTGGGAATCGAACCCGGGTTGGCCGCGTGCATGGCAAACGCCTTCCCCGCTGTGCTACTGCCCCCGCCCCAGACCAGCATTGTTTTGGACTACTTCTGTGGATTGTATAGCCAGTGGGCACGAAAGGGAAGACGCTCTGGGGGCAGAGCAAGAGTGCCCCGGGAGGGCGTTTGCCGTACACTCGGCCAGCCCAGACTTGATCCCCAGCACCCCAAATGGTACCCCGAGCCCACCAGGAGTGATGCCTGAGCACAGAGCCAGGAGTGAGCCCTGGGCATTGTGCTGGGTGTGCCCCCCTCACCAAGAAAAGGACGAGGGAGCCAGAAAGGAAGTACAAGGGGTAAGGTGCTGGCCTTGCATGTGACTGACCTGGGTTCGATCCCCAGCATTCCACAGAGGCCTCTGAGCTGCCCTCGGAGTGATTCCTGAGTGCAGAGCCAGGAGGAAGCCCTGAGCATTGCTGCGTGTGTCCCCAGAGCCCAAAAGTTACCAAAAAAAAATGTTGATCGTGGGCCTCTTTGGAATTCCTCGGGGAATCCCGTGACATGGCCTCTCTCTGCCTCAGTGGCCTCATCTGGACATGGTAAAGCCACAGCCCTGCACTCCCGTTTGTGATGGAGTCTGGGGGCAGGCGCTGGCCCACGGTGCCCCATAATCTCAGTCTCTGCCACGCCTTTATTGTGACTCGACCTCCACGTGGCGCAGGGAAGATGGATGAGCCCGTGTGAGCTCCGCCTCTCCTGGGCTGTTCACTGAGGGGTCCAGCAGAGACCCCATTGCTGAGGAGACCGCAGGAGACTGTCAGTTTCTTTGAAACCTACACGGCTTCCAGTACACACCCCTCCCAGTGGTCCTGCACCCACTGGCCATCTGCCGCCTTTCAAATACTGCTCCGAGGCACCGACCGTAGTGCTTGCTAATGCTCTGAAAGTCCCGAGTGGACACCAAATATCATTGTCGATTGGCTTTGTATCGTGCAAATAGAGTGCCAGAGGGAGCCAGAGGAGGGGACAGAGCTGACCCTTGGGGAACCCTCCGTGGCCCCTCACCCAGGTCACCTTAGAACGGCCCTGCCCTCCTCCCTGCCCTCCCTTGGGGCCAGTTCCCATTCCGGAAACCTCACTGGTTCATCGCCTGGGTTAGCCCGGGCTTCTGACGAGCCCTGAAGAATCGTTGTAACCGCAGACAGGGAAGGAACGGATACATTAGGGGACTTCTTCGCCTCCCCTGAGCCGGCCCCATCATCGAGGGATCCTGGGTCGCACTTTGGTTGGATGGGGGCAGAGTCTTTCTAAGAATGAGTCAAAACCTAGCCCCGTGTGTGTGTGTGTATGTGTGTGTGTGTGTGTGTGTGTGTGTGTGTGTATTTCGGGGCCCAGCGCCTTTTAGGATCTGGGCTGACAGATGGCTGAGCTCTGTGGAGGTGGAGAGGGGTGGGTGGTGGGGAACAAAGACTCTATTAAGCCCACCAGTTCAGGGAACCAGAAATACCCGCTTTCTCAGTCTCATCCAGGGAGTGCCAGTCAGGGTGTTGCCAGGTGGCAAGAAACCAGGTTTGCCCTTTCTGGGGCCCTGGGACCCCAGGAGACACCCCAGGTGTCCTTGGGTCACCTGTCCACCTGTCATCTTCCCCCCAGTTCAGCCCTCTGCAGGCTTCCTCTGCACCCAGAAACTGCTGATTCTGGGCCAAGCTGATTCGGGAGCCCCCGGCCAGGCAGCTCTTTGTCATCTTCTGACCTCAGGCTCCGCCAGGACTTGCGTGAGACCACTGGCCTGTCCTTCGGGGACGCTTCCTGTCCCCACCTCCTCCCGATTCTTTTCTGGGGGCTCTTGGAGGCCCCTTGAGCAGTTTGCTGATAGACAAGCTGTAAGGGCAAACGAACGTTCAATTTGCTTTTGGCTTATCATTAATAGACTTTATGATAGATATGTACACGTGTGCATATTTGCATATACATATCAATAAACATGCGTACATACCCATTTTAGGCTCTCGGGAAGATTGAGCAAGGGCTGAAGAGAGAGCACAGTGGGTAGGACGATTGTTTACCGTGCACATGGCCGACTGGGGTTCGATCCTTGGCACCCCGTGTGGTCCCTCGAGCCTGTGAAGAGTGGTCCCTGAGTGCAGAGCCAGGACTGAGCCCTGTGCACTGCTGGGTGTGGCCCACCCCTCTCCCACTACCCCCCTCCCCAATAAAAGGAAAAAAGGAAAATGGAGCAGAAGTTGTAAGGAATTCCCTCATACAATTCCAATCCTCCATGGGCACCCCACTTCTAAAATCAGCGTCTGATATCTGTGGGGTTACTCGTTACCCCTGATGAACCAGTGTCACTACCTGGCTAGTGCTTGAAGTTGGTTGCTTGTGTTTGCCATAAATTTCCCCCTGACTGTATCCTGTGGGCTGGAGCGATAGCACAGCGGGTAGGGCGTCTGCCTTGCAAGCGGCCAACATGGCCGACCCGAGTTCGATTCCTCCGCCCCTCTCGGAGAGCCCGGCAAGCTACCGAGAGTATTCGATATGCCAGACACAGTAACAACAAAGTCTCCAATGGAGACGTTACTGGGCCCGCTCGAGCAAATCGATGAACAACGGGAGGACAGTGACAGTGACAGTGACTGTATCCTGTGCCACAGCTGAAATCTCCCCCCCCCCCCAGCATCCCCCTGTCCCAGCCTGCCCCTCCACCCTGAATCTGGGGCAAAGACTAATATTTTTATCATCTTCATAGTTTTCCCTTTTCTTTGTTTTAAATTTTGATTTAGGGCTGGAGAGAACATAACAGCTCGGAAGAACAGGTTCTGCTTGTGGGTGATGATGGGATTTGATCCCTTTGCACTGGAAGGTCCCTTGGGCACCTTGGGTAGCAATCCTTGAGCACAGAGCTGGGAGGAGCTCCTGAGTTCTGCCAGGTGTGGCCCCAAATCCGAGAAGAAAAAAAAATAGATTTTGTTTTCAGGGCCCAGGGGTGAGGTTCCTCTGTGAAATACTTGCCCTGCACGTGTGAGATCCAAGTTTCCATTCCTGGAATGCACCCCCCACCCCCAATCAGTTTAGCTTCCAAATGTAGAACTTCTTGGTTTGTTTTTGTGTTCAGGGCTTAGTCCTGTCTGTGTGCTCAGAGACCACTCCCCACCGGCACCTCCCTCCGGCCTCCTTCCGGCGGGACAGCGACCTCTGCGATGACCTTCCTCCCGGAGGTCTCATTCTGTGGTTCCGTGGCTTTCCACAGAGCGATTGGCTGGGCCCGCTGACCACAGCCCCCCAATCAATACTCGGCAAACGTGGCCACCACAGAGCCAGCAAGCTGCGGTGACTATTCCTAGTGCACGCTTGGGGGCAAGACCCTGGGGTTTAGGGCAGTGGAGACAAACCCTCCACAGAAGCCACGAGAAGCCCACGGGGGCTGTGGCACTGGGATTCTCCAGGGGACTCAGATCCCATCTTTTTTTTTTTTTCAGTGTGAAGATTGTTCTGTTTTGGCAGAGGCCATTAAGACATTCTTTAGGGTATCACTAACATGTTACAGGTTGAGTGATGTGAACTTTTGTATATAGCACTGTAGCAGGATTGTCCCGTTGTTCATCGAGTTTGCTCAAGCAGGCGCCAGTAACATCTCCATTGTGAGACTTGTTGTTACTGTTTTTGGCATGTCGAATACGCCACGGGGAGCTTGCCAGGCTCTGCTGTGTGGGCAGGATGCTCTCGGTAGCTTGTCGGGCTTTCTGAGAGGGGTGAAGGAATCGAACCCAGGTTGGCTGCGTGCAAGACAAACGCCCTACCTGCTGTGTTATTGCTCCAGTGATATATAGATCTCTCTGAAAATATGTATGTATGCATATATATTTTTTTCCTCTGTGATTGGTCGCCTACTATTTGAACCCCATCAGATGTGGCATGGTACTCTTGGAGGAGGGGTAGGGAGTGTCCTGGAACGTGTTCACTCGTGCGTGAGGCTCGGCCCAGTTGTGTGGAGGGTGGCCTTGAGCATGGTGGGAGTGCTCCCTGAGCACAGAGCCCACAGTCAGCCCTGAGCACCACTGGGTGTGGCCCCCACCAAAGCAGAGTGGCCCCGGGACCAAGGACAGCCATGCTGAGCCAGGCTGAGGTCGGAGTTCAAACCCCAGCTCCGGCCTCTCTCCTGCCTGGAGCTGCCTGGCCCTCACTTGCTCGCTCCCACCACCCCTCCGAGCCTTTCGTCTGGTCACTGCCCACGGGACATGCCCTCAGGACTGACCGTCCAGGGCAGCAGAAGGGAGCCCCCCCACCCCAGTGCAGCCGTGGAGCCTGGGGCTTGCTCCGAAGCCATACAGCACCCTCAGGCTGCTCGGTGACCCCCGTCCTTGAACTTCTCCCCAGGGCATCCTGGCGCCGGTGCCTCCCGCTGCCCGCCGCTGCCGCTGCCCGCCGTTCAGCAATTTAATCTCTGGGTGTCTGGTTCCCTGACACGCTCCCGAAAGGAGGTCAGTAGGGTGAAACTGCAGCATTAGCATAAATTATTGACCCTCCGCTGTGGCGGCCACTTAAGAACTTCAGCTGCAACCCACCCCTGGCGCCCAGCCTCGGGCCACCGGTCGGTCAGTCGGGGTTGCCCGGTGGAGGAGAAAGCTGCCAAACACGGGCTCCTCGCGTTGGTCCTTCTGGAGGTGGGCTCTGTGAGCACAGACAGACAGATAGACCTGCCCAGGCACAGCAAAGGGGGCGAGGCTTCTGCCCAGATGTGACGGGAGCCCCGGGGTCAGGGGGGAGGCACGCCCAGCTTCCTTGCCGCTGGGAGCCACCCCGCCCCCCGCCCGTCCCTTGAACTTATGGGCCCGGAAGGGAGGAAAACGGGGGGAAGGCATCAGTCACGGGGCCACTGGGCCACTGGGCTCTGGTGTGTTGCCTGCGGCCCTGGCACCCAAAATCAGGGTCTGGCACGGGGCGCGTGCCCACAGCATGGGTCTCTGTGGCTACCATAACGTGGACATTCTGCTTTGGGGTTCGGGGGAGCCCGGTGGGGAGCTCTGGGCCGGTCTGATCGGGAAGGTTCCTCACCTCTAGAAGGAAGGTTCCGTCTGATCAGTGTCACAAGACCCTTCCCGGGACTCCTCCCCTGCCCTCTGCCCATTGGACAGAGGAGGAGACTGGGGCTCAAAAAGGTCGCTTGCTCAAGGTCATCTGGATGGGGCCCTTAGCCCTGGAGCTTGGAGGAGGGAGGCCGAGGCTGCAGCCGGGCCCCATCCGACTGGGCCACGCTGCTCTCGGCCCCTGCCTCGGGCTTCTCCAGAGCCTGCCTCACTCCCACGGCTCCTGGACAGTCCTCCTTCACAGCGGGGGCCCCAGCACCGCCCCCACCTCGTGCCAGTGCTCACAGTTCCTCTCTCACACCCACGTCGCCTGTGTCTGCAGACACACAGGAGCCGAGCACTGCTGGGGGAGGGGGGAGGAGACTCTGTTCCGCATCTTGGCATCTGTTTTCCCCCAAGTGCCAAGGAAATTCCATCTCCGATAAACAACAGGCAGCGCCCAGGAACGCCAGGGTGTTTGTTCCCCGCCTGGGCTCTCCTTTCCCTGCAGGGGCTGGGGCCAGTCCTCACGGCTCTGCCCTGATCGCAGTCCCCGGGGCTCCACAACACACGGACGGGCCAGGCCAGCGGCAGCGGGCACAGGAATGAATGGCTCCTTTCACTGCCTTTGCTGCAGACGTAGCATCTTCCGTGCCCGGCTCCACGCTTCCTGCCTCCCGTGCTGTTCCCAGGAGCGCTCCCCACCCCCCCGAATGGGGGGCACCCTCCGGAACCCTCGAGAGAGGCTGCCTTTGGCCTAAGGACTGTAAGGACGGCGGTTCTCGGGGGTCCCAGGGACTCTGGCCTGCTTCAAAATCTCTGTGCTCTGAAAATGTGGATGCTGAGGGCCTCAAGCCATTGCACGGTGGGGAAGGCGTCTGTCTTGCACACGGCCGACCCAGGTTCTATCCCCGGCATCCTGAGCACCACCCGAGTACTCCCCGAGCACCGCCGGGAGTAATTCCTGAGTGCAGAGCCAGGACTGATCATTGAGCACTGCTTGCTGTGATCCCAACGCTAAGAAAAATTAAAAAGTGGATGCTGGGCCAGGGACCAGCCTTGCATGTGGGAGACCTGGGGTCTGGCCCCGGGTCCTACGGGCTTCTCCCCCAGCACCCCAGGAGATGGCGCCCAAAGGAAGAGGACAGCAAAGTGGGAACGCTGTTGTGTGTCCACATGGGCACTGAAGCACCTTCTCAGAGTGGCCCACGGTTTCCTCTCCTCTTCCCTGAAGCGAAGGGGCTTTGCAGCAGCCCCGAGGGGCTGGATCTTGAGATGGGCGGGGGGGGGGGGGGTCGAGGGGTGGTTCCTGGGCCTGCTGAAAGGGTCATGACTCTCCCCAGGGTCCTGATAAGGGGGAGCAGGAAGGTGGATGGAGAAATGTACATTGGCAAACACCGCCACAGCGGGGAGAGAGGGGGACAGGCGCCAAAGGGCATGGGCAGCAGAAGAGGAGTGGACGGGCTCTCCCCTGAAATCTGCTGACCTCTGCAGGCCCTGGGCGTGTCTCAGAGGCCATGCGTGTGTGTGTGTGTGTGTGTGTGTGTGTCCGGGAGCTGCTGTGGTGGGGCGGAAAAGTGCCAGAGACGCGGACAGGGATGGGTGAACACCTTACGGAGCGGCTGCCAGAGGCTGTGAGTGCATGACTGAGACACAGAGATCCTGAGTGCTAGGGAATACCTCTGAGGGGGCCAGTCTCACAAACAGGGCTCAGAGGGGCTGGGGGCACTCGCCGAGTGGCCCCACAGCCCTGCATTTGTCCCAGTTTAACTCAGGAAACTGGGAACGAAGGAAGGGGGTTCCGCACTGACACACCCGGCGATGCTCAGGGCTGACTCCTGGCTCTGTGCTCAGGCATCACTTTCCAGCGGAGCTCCAGGGTCCGTAGGGGGTGCCGGGGATTGAATCACGGTGGGCCACGTCCCAGGCAAGCTCTCTCTGGGCCCCAAATCACAACCTTTAACTTCCCGCCCAGCGAGCTTCCTGTGGACGCTTCCTTCCGAGTCCGGTGAGGAGACCAAAAGGGTAGTGTAATGTAAAATCACCGAAGAAACGGTAATCGTCAAAATGAAATTCAACTTATGACTAGTGCTAATATTAGAATCTAAAGTTATGTCTCTTCATGATATCCATGATATCCGTATGTGAAAGTTGTAAGATGTTTTCTTAAGCCATTCCCATTTTCCTAAAGTCTACCTACCAATAAAGCTTCATTCGTAGGGGGAAAAGGGAATGTTATTTATTGATATAAAGCTATATCAAGATTTTGAGATCACAGATACTCTCACATTCATTTGCAACCTGAATTTTGAATGGATGCTTAAGATACTGAGGTTCATGTGATGATTTAGCTTTGTCTTCGAAAATGTAATTTTTTTGCATTTCATTTTCCATAATAAATGCTATATCAGATAAAAAAAAAAAAAGAAGAAGAAGAAATTCCTCCACGTTCACAGAGGCACAGAATCACACTTCCGTTGCCCCGGGCAAGAGAGAACCAGTCCATCACCCTGTTCCCATAGGAAGTCCTTGGTCCCCACTCCCTCATCCATCACTCCAGGGGGTACCGGCAGCCCTGACCCCTCCCACCAGGGCTTAGCTTGCCCTTTCCTGAATCTCTGCTCTGCCTATCTGCTCCGTCCTTGGCTTCCTCCACGCCCTGCTCGGTCCGTGTGATTTCCTGCAGGCAGTCAGGAGCCTGCGGTCTGTGCTTCCTCCCCTCTTCCTGCGGAGGGACACACGGACAGAATCTCCAGCGAGGACCGGGCGTGACCTGCCTTTCTCTTCACTGCGGGCCTGGGTGGGACTCGGGAAGAGCAGCTTGAGAGACGCTTTGGCCCAAAGGTGCTTCCTGTCACGCCTGCTTTCCCTGCGTCCTCTCTCCTCACACCGGTCACCTGCTTCAAGGCATCACAAGGTACAAGGCTCACATCCCGGCTCAGGAGAATGTCATGGGGCCTGGCTCAGGGTGTTTGGAACATGACGAGAGACAGCAGAGAGGGGGACACGGTCCTTCTTGCCCAGGCCCCTGATTTGATTTTATTTTATTTTTGTCATAGACTGAGCTCTCCCATCAGCTGAGTTGATGGGCAGATTGGAGGTGCCTCTCTTGAGACTGGGCCCAAACTTAATTCATTGGTCTCCCTTCCGTGGTTCTTGCATGTCTCTCATTCGCCTCCCCCTTTACATTGACGTTTTGGGGCCAGAGAGATAGTACAGTGGGGAGGGGTTTGCCTTGCACACAGCCGACCTGGGTTCTATTCCCAGCATCCCATATGATCCCCCGGGAGTAATTCCTGAGTGCAGAATCAGGAGCAACCCCTGAGCATCGCTGGGTGCTCAAAGAAATGTAGTAAATTGACTTTTTTATTTTCTGAACTGAGAACTGTTTAAGAAGTGAACCGAACGGCAGGTCTGAAATGGACATGCAGTTCCCTAAACAGAGGCTTCACCATGCTCAACTCCAGAAACCGAACCAGCTCACTGCGCTCGAGCCAGGCCCTCTGGCCAGGCAGTCCTGTGAGCCGGGCGCTCCTGGGCAGCCAGAGACAGGATGTTCTCAAAGGCGGCGGGGACATGTGAAAGTTTTATTAGCACCTGGGAGAGATTTGCTCCCTGGCGCCGCTGTCATGGTGAGGGAGGGAACGCAAATTCGGAGGGAAGAACGTTCTCACTTTCTGATGGACTGTGACGGATGCCGGCATGGTGGCTCTGTCACGGCTGGTCCTGGCCCTCGGGGAACTCCTCGGTGCCGCGTCCCTCCCTCTTCTGCCGTGTGTGTTGCACTCTGTGCATCTGTCTGGAACAGGGACTCAAGCACCTCCCCGCTCTCTGTGCCCTTGTCCTGGGACGTCCAAGCCTCGAGGCCCGTGGGGTACCTGTGGAATGACTCTGGTGTCAGACTTGCCCTGCCAGGACATTGAGGGACTCTTTTTTTTTTCCTTTTTGGGTCACACCTGGCGATGCTCAGGGATTACTCCTGGCTCACGCACTCAGGAATCACTCCTTGGCAGTGCTCAGGGAACCATACGGGATGCTGGGAATCGAACCTGGGTTGGCCACATGCAAGGCAGATGCCCTCCCTGCTGTTTTATGGCTCCAGCCCCCCATTGAGGGACTCTTGGGAATAGACGTGGGCTGGTATGTGGGCGGGATCCCTGCGCTGTGATTTTATCAGGACCGTGTGCCTCCCCAGTCTGCTCCTTGGGCCCTGCCGGTCCCTGGCCATTCCAGGGAGGGTTTATTGTCCTTGGGATCCTGCCAGAGGTGGGTGGGGAGGGGGGAGAGGAGACCTGCCGGTGCCTGGGGCTCTGCCTCACCCCTCTGGGTCTCAGCTTGTTCGTCTGTAAGCGGGAGGGTGCCCCTCTGCCTCACTGGGGGCTGAGGATGGCAGAGAAGCTGGTGCATACACACACAAGCCAACAGAGGTCCCCCCAATGCTGGTGTAGCGAGTCTTTGGGGGGGCAGCCAGGGGCTGTGCTTAGGTTTCCTGCATGGTCACCCCCAGTCTCTGGCTCAGAAATCCACCCTCGCGCTGCCTTCAGCCCTTCCCGGAATTCTGCCCTCCCGTCTCTCTGACCGTCTGTGTTCCTGCCCTGACCCGGCTTGGGCGCCCCCCACCCCCCACCCCGTCATGTTCAGAGTGGCGAAAGCACGGCTCCGAACGACTGTCTCAGGAGTTAAGCAGTGAAGAATGGGTTTTGATTCACAGACATCCAGAGCACAGCACCTTGCTTCAGGTCTGTTTCGATCCAGGCACCGAGAGCCTCCGGGCCAAGGTTTTTGCCTCCCTCCCTTTCCCAGACCTTGGACTCCCCGGGACAGTGACAAGGAAGCCACACTTGCCTCTCCTCGGGGCCAGGTCCCTGTGGAAGGAGAACCTTGCCCTTCCAGGCCACCTCGTGGTTCTAAAGAGAGGATTTGTCTGTCCCCAAACCAACCAGAGTGGCAAGAGAGGGTAGGGGGTGGGCTCTGCTGGTCAGCTGACACCAATTAGGACCCCTCTGGGGAACTGAATGTGGGGTTGCCCCAACCCAGCCCCACTTCCCGGCCACCAGTGTCCGTCCTGCCCGGTATTAACGGCAGGAGGAAGGGATGGTGGCGCGGTCATCAACCAGAACTTTCTCAAGCCGAGAGAGGCCGGGTGTTGCTCTAGAGCCCCGATTGCCCGCAGGACCGCAGGGGCACCCCCTCTCCACTCCCCCGTCCCTGTTCCCTCTCCCTCCACTTGTTCTGAGTGCCCGTTGCCTGAAAATAACAAGGTTGGAGGCAGAGTGATGAATGCGGTGAGATCAACTCGGTACTAATTTTGCCTGGAAGCCATCGCTATTTTGGGCTCCCGCTGAGCGCTGGTTTAGCTTAGCTGGTTAGAGAACAGACTCTTGAGGTCAAGGGTATGAAAAGGAGCAGAAACGGGCCCGCGAGCGCCAGTCCGAGGTCCCGAGGATGCTCTGCCACCGGGCCACTGGAATCTTCTAGTAAGTCATTCTCTCTTCTCCTCGGAGAGGCCTTCCCTCCTGTCCCTACCCACCCCCCAACCGCCAGTTACCCTCCACTGTCCTCTGAGTGACCTGCCCTCCTGCCCCTCCCAGCCCCCACTAGATCTGCTGGCTGGTGGGGGCCCCCGAGCGGGGGGCTGGCTGGGCTTCCTTGTGTCTTTGCAGGAAGCTGTCTAGGTTCCAGTTTCCAGGCCCCAACTTCCTGTGGATGGACGAGGGGCGAGTGGGTGGGCCGAGTCTGTATTCTGGGCTCCTGGTGGCAGCAGGCCTGACATGGGGTCACCGCTGAAGTCATTTGACATAGAGTCACACTCTCAGTCAATGCGCATTTGAAAAAAAAAAACAATGCTTCCGTTTTATTGTGGTTTGTTGTGTGCTCGGTGCTTACTCCTGGCTCTGTGCTCAGAGACTGTGACTGGCACGGCTAGGAGATGTGTGTGTGTGTGTGTGTGTGTGTGTGTGTAGGGGGGGTTGGGGCGGGGGACAGCATTATGCCGTGCCAGGGATCAGCCCAGGTCAGCCTCGTGCCGGGCAAATGCCTTAAGCCGTGTACTGTCTCTCCGACTGGAGGATGATTCTGAAATGCCAGCAGAGCGTCAAACCAAGAAACCACGCCTGTCCCCGGGGAGAGCGGCTCTCCACCTCTTCCCTACTTAGTGCTGCTGGGCCTCCCCTACCCAGATACTCAGGACAATTTGTGGACAAAACGTTACCAGTCAGTGTTTAAGGGATTCCCCCGAGCTCACATTTATTTTTAATTTTTACTTATTTATGACTTTTTTTGTTGCTGTTATTTTAAATTTTGTATTGAATATCTGTAGCATAGCAGTAGGGCGTTTGCCTTGCGTGCAGACTGCCCGGCCGATCCGGGTTCGATTCCTCCTCCCCGCTCGGACAGCCCGGCCAGCTACCGAGAGTATCTCGCCCGCACGGCAGAGCCTGGCAAGCTCCCCGTGACGTATTCAAGATGCCAAACACAGTAACAACAAGTCTCAAGATGGAGACGTTACTGGGCCTGCTCGAGCAAATCGATGAACAACGGGAGGACAGTGACAGGGTATTGAATATCTGTGAGATAGACCGTTGCAAAGCTGTTCATGGTTGGGTTGAGTCATACACTGATTCAACGCCCATTCCCTCTACCACTGTACATTTCTCACCACCGATGTCCCCCGTTTCCCTCCCACTATCCTCCAACCACTCGCCCCCCACCCCCATCCCCCGCCTGCCTCTGGCAGGCACTTTTCTTTTCTCTCTCCTTTTGTGCATTATGGTTTGCAATACAGGTGCTAAGAGGCCATGGAGTTTGTTCAGGGCGTTCAGTATTTTTATTAGGACGGTAAGGCTGGAGTAGCTTTTTAACTGAGTGGCGGCTTTGGGGTGTGCTGTGACTGTCAAGGCTTCTGGAAGTACAGGGAGGTGGGGGAGAGGTAGCCCATCCGGACCCCAAGAAAGCCTGGAGATTTCAGTCACAGAACCCCGCATACCAGAATTTTTAGCAGTTTATATCTGCCTGGCAAGCTACCGAGAGAGAGTATCTCGTCCGCACAGCAAAGCCTGGCAAGCTACCCGTGACGTATTCAGTAAGCCAAACACAGTAACAACAAGTGTCACTGGGCCTGCTCGAGCAAATTGATGAACAACGGGAGGACAGTGCTACAGTGCTATATCTGGTGAGGTCCATCCCAAGACTGTGGGATCCAACCGGGAGCATGGCAATAATTTTGGATTATGGAAGCAAGAGGCTGCCGGGGGCTCTGCTTGGGCGGGCACCAGGCTGACCCACCCCCCTCTGATTTACGTCCCCCCCCCCCCCACGGTCTGTTCAGTCATGCATGGGTCCAAGATTAACTGTGGCTTTTGGCTTTTGATCTCTGTTGACATTTATTTACGGGTCTCTGAAGCAAGGCCAGTAGGAACCAGCTCACATTTGAACTGGCCTGGGCAGGAGTGCCAGGCTGGCAGGGCGCGTGTGGACCAGGGCTGGGGAGTTTCCTGTATTGAGCCCAGCTACCCAGCGGTGCTGCCTGTGCTCTTGGAAAGATTCCTCTCTCCGCCGGCCCCAGCCCCCCGGCCCAACTGCCCAGCACTTAAAGTTTGGGAGGACCCTAATCACGAGCACAGATGGGCTGGGGGATGGTCCAGCAGGTCAGGCACTGGCCTTGCACAGGGGCCGGGGACCTGGGTTTGCTCCCCAGCACCACATCTGGTCCCCCAAGAACTGCCAGGGTGATTCCTGAACACTGCCCCCCCCCAAAAAAATCAAAAGTTAAATATCGGCTACAAAGTTGCCATTCCCTCATATGCTGCAGGCTTGAAAGGCGTCACTGGGGTTGCTACAGGGGGCCTGGGGGGCTGCGAGCCCAGGGGTCCCGGAGAGGGAGGGCTGGGTGGGGAGTGGGGCTGATGCTCTGGAGAGGGCAGCCGGTCAGTGGCTCTGCGGGCCGGGGAGGGTGGCTTGGCTGCCAGGGCGCTGACAGGGATGAGAACAACGCCCAGACAAGGCGCCCTCTGTTCCGGCAGCCCCCGGGGGCCAGCGGAGGCCGCTTCTCTTGGCCACTTCTCCCGCCGGGGAGGCCGCACTCCTGGATCCTTCGCGGGAGGAAAACAAACTCTAAATGGACACAGGACAGGGCAGGGCAGTGCTCGGTCTCCCCCCAGGCCTTCCCTGGGTTCTGTGCTGTGGGTGCTCCTGGCGGGGCAGAGGTCTGGGTGCAGTGGTGTGTGTGTGTGTGTGTGTGTGTGTGTGTGTCTATGTGAGAGTGTATATGTGCTTATATATAGATGTAAGGGTGCATATGTGCACATGTGTTTGAGTATGTGTGCATATTTGTGTACATGTGTGTATACGTGCATATGTGTGTTGAAGTATGTATGCAAGTGTGTGTATATGTGTGTATATTCGTGTTTACATATGAATGTGGGGGAATGTTCATGTGTGTTTGAGTATGTGTGTGTATGTGTGTGTGCATGTGTGTGTTGACGTGTATGTGAGTGTGTATATATGTGTTCACATATAAGTGTGGGGAGGTGTGCATGTGTGTATTGGAGTTTGAACATGAGTGTGTGTGTGTATATGTGTGTTTGTGTTTACATGTGAGTGTGGGGAGATGTGCACGTGTGTGCTGGAATATATAGGTGAGTGTGTATGTGTGTCTTATAGAAGTGAGTGTATTATGCGAATGTGTGTTTGTGTGCAGGTGTGAGGGTCACATCCGTGTATGTGTGTGACTATGTGAGTCTCCCCGGGGACAGCCGGTCTTGCAGGATGGTGGGATGTAAACCCGCCCTTCGGCCTGCTTCGACCTGTAGCTGGGGCCTCTCCCCAGAGCCCACGTGGTGGGCCTTCAGCTCCATGTTCGTGGAGTGTGTGTCTCTGCCCGCCCCCGGTCATTCGTCATTCTCTGTCTGGGCCTCAAAACCGCCCAAAGGCCGCAATGCCCTCAGCCAAGGGACGATGATCGGGGCCTGAGTGAAGCACAGCGGATAAATATCACGGTCCTCCCGTTGTTCATCGATTTGCTCGAGCGGGCCCAGTAACGTCTCCATTGGAGACTTTGTTGTTACTGTGTCTGGCATATCCAATACTCTCGGTAGCTTGCCGGGCTCTCCGAGAGGGGCGGAGGACTTGAACTCGGGTCGGCCATGTTGGCCGCTTGTAAGGCAGACGCCCTACCACTGTGCTATGTATTAGCTTTCTGAGTCACACCCGGTGATGCTCGAGAGTCACTCCTGGCTCTACTCAGGGATCGCTCCTGGCAGTGCTCAGGGGACCACATGGGATGCCGGAGATCAAACCTGGGTTGGCCGAGTGCAAGGCAGACGCCCTCCCCGCTGTACTATCGCTCCAGCCCCATGCCGCTGATATTTCTAGGCTCAACCCTAGCCTGCCCACCAGAGGGCAAAGTGCCCTTGTTTGGGTCCCGGGCAGAAGCGGGGCCCTGCGTACCGGGGCAGGGCGGGCCGAGGGAGACAGGCCTGGCCCCTGCCCCGTGGTGACCTGTCTGATGGCTCCCTGACCAGCAGTGCTCCCTGCTCTTCCCTTGAGATGTCTTCAAGCCTCCCAGCTGAGCACGCAGGTGGGGGGTTGGCGAGTGCAGCCTGAGGGGGAGACCCGGGCACCTTCTCTCCTTCCCTTGGGCCTCTCAGGAGGCAGAGGGGAGTGACGGTGACGGCCTGGGGAAGGAAGTCTGGCCGTGTGCAGAGACATTTCGTTTGAGGACCGTATCTGAGGGTGCTCAGGGGCCGCTCCCAGTGCTCGGGGGACCGTGTGGTACCAGGGGTGCAGCCGGGGCTCCCGTGGGCAGAGTCCGTTCCAGTGCTCTGCGCTTCTCCCAGGCCCTGTGTGGCTTAGAGGGTCATGGCGGTGGGAGCAGGCAGGGTGCCAGCAGACAAAGCCGAGGATGTTTCTGAAGATCCTGCAGGGCCCAGGGCTCCCCCCTCGACAACAACAAACCCCCCTCGGTGCACCACCCCCTCCCTGTCTGCTGACAGCTGCGCGGAGGTTGGGATATGCTGGTTCTGGCCCCAGCAGGCACGGGGTGCCTCGGTGCCGTCTCTGTGCCGTGCAGAAATGAAGCATCAGCTGCCTCCAGCCAGCTAATCAGGGCGCCCCAAGTTTAATACAACCCAGGCGGCTGAGGCAGGCGAATGTGGAAACAAAGCCGCGTGCAAATGTGTTTTTATGTAAACACAGCAGGGGGTGTGGCTGCCTGCGGAGAAAGTACCGGGGGCTGGTACCTCTGAGAGCAAAAATAGCCCTCCGCCCTGAGTTAGCGCTCTGGGTGCAGGGCGGCCTGGGGTGGGGGTCACGGGGAACCAGCTGCCTCCGGGGGACCCCCCTGCCCGGAGCCGCCCTGCAGGTGGGCAGCAGGGCCGGGGCGGGTGGAGGGCTTCTCGGAGCCTCTGCCTTGCAGAGAGCCGCCAGCCAGCGCTGCAGAGAAAGAGCACTGGATTGGCTTTAGTAATTTCACGACAAGATAGATGCCCAGGCTTGTGCTGTAGTTTCAGTCTTGGTGTTTTGTTTTGTTTTGTTTTTGTTGTTTTTGTTTTTTTTTTTAAGCAAATGCGGGTGGGGGGGGCTTGGAGCGATAGCTCAGTGGGTAAGGCGTTTGCCTTGCGCAAGGCCTACATGGCCAGCTCGGGTTCGATTCCTCCGCCCCTCTCAGAGAGCCCGGCAAGCTACCGAGAGTATCTCGCCCGCACGGCAGAGCTGGCAAGCTCCCCGTGACGTGTTCGATATGCCAGACACAGTAACAACAAGTCTCACCACTTGTTGTGAGACGTTAGTGGTGCCCGCTCGAGCACATCGATGACCAACGGGAGGACAGTACAGTGCTACAGTGCGGGTGCCATCAGGGAGGGGGCCAGAACACAGCTACCACAGCCCCCCTGCCCCCCCCACTCCCTACCTTTCATTCCTCCCCCCTGAGCCTTTTATTCCTCCCCCTGAGCCCTTAGGCTGGAGCCCCTGCCTGCCCACCCCCCTGGCTGGCTGGTTTCCTTTTGATCTTTCTGGAATGTCCTGCCAGTGAAGCTAGAGCCTGGGTCTGGCTGCTGTGTGTCTGTGGTCAGGAAGGGCTGGGCCACAGCCGGGGGTGCTCAGGGCTGACTCCTGGCTCTGTGCTCAGGGATCACCCCTGGTGGAGCTTGGAGGACCCTCTGGGGTGGTGGGGATCACAGCGGGACTGGCCGTGTGTGGGGCTTTACCTCCCCCTGGTGCTCTTCCTCCAGGCCTGGAGCACCGTCCTCCCGTTGCTCACTGATTTGCTCCAGCGGGCACCAGTAGTAACGTCTCCATTGTGAGACTTGTTGTTGCCGTCTTTGGCATATCGAATGTGCCACGGGGAGCTTGCCAGGCTCTGCCATTCGAGCAGGATATTCTCGGTAGCTTGCTGGGCTCTCCGAGAGGGGCGGAGGAATCGAACCCGGGTCAGCCGCGTGCAAGGCAAACCCCTACCCGCTGTGCTACCACTCCAGCCCTGTCACTTAATACATATATTTTGCAGGAGGGACCCACATCTGGCAGTGCTTAGAGCATAACTCCCGGCTTAGCACTCTGAGATCACTCCTGACAGTGCTCAGGGGATCCTTTGTGGAGCGGGGAATTGAACCCCGGTCAGCCCCGTGCAAGGCAGGTCGTGTGTCTACTGGGCGGATTAGTACAAAAGTGAATTTTCCTGCACTGTGGGACTCCATGGAGGATTCTCGTATGAAACTCAGAAGGTGAAGAAGGTTGAGTTTATTGTCCAGTAGATGGGTCTGGGTCCCTCCCCAAATGTCTGGGCCTCTCCCTTCCCCATGAATGACATCCCTGTCCCTCCCCATGCGGGTCCACTCGCCTCTGGTGATGGCAAGCCCCCCCCCCCCCCCCCCGTCCCCGTCCCCGTCCCCTCGTGAGCTGAGAGGGGCCTCCAGGCTGTCCTCAGCCCCCAGGGAATGAGAACATGGTGGGGGTGGGCAGTGTGTGTGTGTGGGGGGGGGGAGGGGGATGCTTGTGCCCCTTTAAGCAAGTTTGGGAAGTGGAGCGCCCAGGCAGGGCAGTTCCAAAGGGAGTTCAGCCTGTGGGTCAGGGTTCCGGCCAAGGTTCCTGCAGAGCCCCGGACCCTGGTCGTGTGCACTTGAGCAGGAAGATGCCAACAACACCCGTCGCGGCAGGGAGCCTCCACGGCATGCCTGGATCCCAGCTCAGTCTTTGGGGGTGCGGCGGGGGCTGAGGTCCTCCATAGCCGTCACCTCCCTGGGTTTTACCCAGAAAACCCAGCCGTTTTCTGGGTAAAGAGCCTGTGGCTTTGAGACTCTGCGCCTCTGTTCCTTCTCGATGCTTGTGGGCAGCTCCCGCCCAACTGCCAGGCTCCCGGCCACTGTCTGTGTCCACAGCAGCCAGGGGCCCGGAGTGATGGGACCGCGGGGAGGGCCCTGCTTTGCGTGGGCTGAGCGAGGCTTGATCCCTGGCACCCCGTCTGAGTAATTCCCAGTGCAGAGCCAGGAGTGGCTCCTCAGCAGCGCTGGGGGGCCCCCAAACTAACACCTCCCCCGAATCTTGCAGCCAGTTGTGGAAAAGAGCCGTCCGGAGGCTCCCGAGCGGCCCCTGCAGGAAGAGGCGGTCCCTGGTGTTCGCTCCGCCGCCGGCTCTTCTCTGCCCGAGGGGAGGGGCTTGCTGCTGGGCTGACCCTTGGCTGTGTGCAGTGGAAGGGCGATCGAGAGACGGTGTGATCAATAATTCATGGACACCGCTCTCCTCGGGTGAGCGGGAGGCAGCGAGGCCTGGCTGTCTTCCAGGGAGAATTCGAGCCCTGACACGCAGGGCTGTGGGGTTGTGCGGGGCGGGGAACAGAATTCCTGCCGGAGGGCAGCTGGACCCGGCCTGGGGGGATGGGTGCTGAGGCCTCAGGGCTCTCCCGGGAACCTTGTGTTAGGGCCGCAGGAGCCCTTCGGGAGCTGAGATCCAGGTGTGGGGCCTGCAGTGTTGGTGGTGCCAGGGCTTAACCTTGCCCCGTGTTTGCAAAGACAAGTTCTCCAGCAAAGCTGCATCAAAGGGTTTGGCATTGTCCTGGGGCTGCTGCAGGGCTGAGGGGTGGGGGGATGGGGCGGGCCTCCCCTCCCCTTCCCTCCCCTTCCCTCCTTCCCCCTTCCCCACCCATTCCTTCTTTCCCCTCCCCTCCCCTCCCCTCCCCTTCCCTTCCCTTCCCTTCCTCCCTCACCCTCTCCTCCCTTCCTTCCTTTCCTTCCCCTGCCACCCAGCGGGTCTGCCCTGTGGGTAAACATTCTGCCCAGAGCCCGCCGAGCCATCCATTATCTCCCCCAGACAATTAGCAGCCCATTAAGGAACTGATGCAAATGTGTTCTAATTGACCTGCGACTCAGCTCCCAGGAGAAGGATGACTCCAGATGGCTTAATGATGGGGATTTAGGGCCTTTCTTTGGCGTCCCTCTTGGGGAGCACAGAGAGTTGGGCTCCAAGGGCTTCCAGCTGCCCGGCAGGGAAGGCCAGAGACGGTGACCCGCGCCCTGAGTCTCTCCCACCCCTCCGGGGCCCACGAGAGCGGTCAGCACTCACTCCTTCCTGTTCCACGGCTGCCCCGCTGCACACCCCTTCCCCGGGGCCCTGACCCAGGCACTGTGGGGTCACTGCATTCACCGTCCCCCTAAGGACACTCGTGCCTGTGGGAGCAGGCTTGGGTTCCCAGGAGACCAAGCAGGAAGCATGGAGAGTCACCACCCAACTCCATCGCTCCCCCAACACACACACAAATACACA
Source organism: Sorex fumeus (assembly GCF_029834395.1). Lineage (NCBI taxonomy): Eukaryota > Metazoa > Chordata > Mammalia > Eulipotyphla > Soricidae > Sorex > Sorex fumeus. Next base: position 599,126 of record NW_026606082.1, read on the forward strand.
CACGCACACAGACACGCACAACACACACACACAACACACACGAACACACGCGCACACACACACACACGCACACACACTGCCCGCCAGTGTGGGACATCCTTTCCACCCGAGGAACCACCGTAACTTAGCACATTCCCCTAAAGTCCATGTGTATGTTGGGGTCCGGGGGTGGGGGGGAGTCTGTTTCACATGGTGGGCGGGTGCTGAACAGCAGAAGCTGCCCCCTGGAATCCGCTGGCTGTGGCTGGTTCTTCCCTCTCCCTGCTCCGAGGCATTGCCCTCCCCAGAGCACCAGGATGCAGGGCTTGACACCCTCCTGCTCCTCCGCCCGCCCGCCCGGTCTCTTACAGGCCTAAGGGCTCGGGCTTTGATGCTCGGAAGACTCATCCCCCGCCTGGACACAGCTTGTTTGTTTACCCACCACTTGTGAAGCTGAGTGGTTTCTTACAAGGCGGCAGACCTGGGGTGGGCTCCGGGATGGAGCACGCCTTCCTGGTAGGAGGTTAGGTTCGAGTCCTGATGCCTCATGGTTCCCTGAGCACTGCTGAGAGTGACCTCTGACACTGAGTTAGGGGTCGTCCCTGAATACCACTGGGAAGAAGAATGCAATGACCTAGTGTGTAGAACAGTGCCTGGCACAGCAGAGCTGTTCAGTCAACAGTAACCCATGCTGTTAAGGTACAGTAACTTTTTCATGGCTGGCGTGACGTTTGCATGAACTCAGTCCTTCCAGTACTCACGACAGAGTTGACTGCTCCCGGTTTTCAGGGGAGGAGACTGAGTCTCAGAGAGGCCCCGACCCGGGACGCTGTGTGTCAGACTGCTGGGCTCAGGCCCGGCTGTCCCCGCCTCTCTCCCACCGTCGTTCCCGCTTGCTGGCACAGCCGGCTTCGGGGTCACGAGTGAAGAGGGCCTCGCGTGTGCCCCTGGAACAAGACACACTGGGGTCTTCACCGGGGGAAAGGCAATTTTAATATTTTTTCCTAATGGGCACCATATGCTCCCTCGGATTTTTTTAGTTAATTACCTCGCGGCAGATGGCTGGGTGTGCGGGCCGGGCAGCGGATGGCGCGGGGCCTTCTCGTTTATCTTCCCGAGTTTGGGGAAAGATGAACGAGAAGGGAGGGGGCCCGCCCTGGAGCACAGTGGACCCCGGGCTCTGCTGGGTGGGCTTCAGCTCTGCTTTGGGGTCTGGGCCATGTGGGCAGGCAGACACCCGCCACCAGGCCAGGCTCAGAGAAGCTCACTGTGCGGGTCCAGCGGGGCCACCGTGTTCCCCTTGGACACAGCCAGCGTGTGTGTATGTGTGTGCATGTGTGCGTACATGTGTACACATGTGTGTGCTTGTGTTTGCGTGTGCGCACGTGTATACATGTGTGTATATGTGTGCGGCGCATGCCCACATGTGTGCGTGCACAGTTCTTCCCCAACATGAGTTGGACTGCTGGGATTCTAGACCCCCCGAGGGCTCAGGTGACCGGTCAGGAGGGCACCACGGAGGAATCGCCCATGTTTCCTGGCCTTGCTCTCACGTGCCGAGTGGTTGGTCGGGAAAGAAGGGCCAGGAGGTCGGGACAAAGGGGAAGGGGTCCGCGGCTGAGAGAAAGAGTGTTAGAGGGTCTCTGTCTGTTTCTGGGAGACACGGCGGGGAGGAGGGAGGGGGCTCGCCTGGGGTCAGGAGTAAGCCCCGAGAGAGAGACAGAGAGACAGAGATAGAGAGAGAGAGAAGAGAGGGAGAACCAGAGATAGAGAGACAGAGAGACATACAGAAACACAGAGATAGAGATAGAGAGAGACAGAAACAGAGAGAGAGAGAAAGGCAGAGAGAGACAGAAAGACAGAGAAACAGAGAGACAGAGAGAGATAAGAGAGACAGAGACAGAGACAGACAGAGACAGACAGAGGGAATCTCGCCCATCTGGTGGTAAGGAAAAGGCCGAGCACATCGGAGTCTCTCTGGGTGATGGCTCTGTTTGGTTTGGGGCGGGGTGCTGGCTTCAGGGCCACACTCGGCTGTGCTCAGGGCTGACTCCTGACGCTGTGCTCAGGGATCCTCGCGGACTCTGTGGAGCGACAGATGGCGCCCAGGCCAGCTGTGTGCGAGGCGCGTGCCCTGCCCCCGGCCTCTCTCTCCGGCCTTCCTGCAGTCCGGTCTCGGGGTGGCGGAGGGGGCCCGGCCTTCCTGTGGAGCTGGGGATGCAGCCTTAGCACACGCCACCCTGTTCCCGGCCTCCCTGTGGGCGCTGCTGCCAACCGGTCATTTCCTTGACTGCTCAGCGCCAGCGGTTCATTGAGGTGCTAAAAATAGGCCGAGTTTAGACACCCTGAGGCTCCAGCTGGAGGCACAAACCACAGTCGCCGAGTCTGCCAGTCTGCCACGGTCCACGGAGGGGCCTCCCGGCCGAGCTTGGGGGGAGCAGGGGAAACAGGGGGAACTCAGCGGCGGGGGAAACTGAGGCTCGGAGGGCTGGGGTGGGGGGAGGTAGCAAACCCGCGAAGAGAGAGGAAGAGACGTTAACTTCTTTTCGCCACAGCTCCCATCAGCCCTAAAGTCCAGCTCACTGGGAGATGGATTTTTTTTTTTGGTGATGGGTGAGGGGGTGGGGTGGGGGATGTAGCCGACCCGCCAAGCTCAGGGCTTTCTCCTGTGTCTGTGCTCAGGGACCACTCTTGGTGGGCTCAGGAGACCAGATGTGATGCGGGGGCTCAAACCCGGGTCTCCTGCATTCAGGGCAGGGTGGGTGCCTTCGGATGGGGGGTCACAGCTCACAGACGACAGGAGAGAATCCAGCCATTGTGGTGTCAGGGGTGTAATGATCACATGGAGACCGGAAGGGCTGAGCAAGCACCCCCCCAACACACACACACAAGCATACCTGCACACAGGGCCCTGGGGAGAGCCCCCCCCCCCACTTGCCTGGAAGGCTGCAGGAGGGAGAGGTTTGTGATGCCCTGAGGCTCGGGGAAGGATGACTGTTAGTTGAGATACAGCGAGGGGGGTGGGTGGGGAGAGAACTTGGCTGTCCTGGACCAGAGGGACTGGCAGCACCGGGGTACCTGGAGGCAGGTGGGCCTGTGGCTTGGCAGAGGAAGGCGTGATGTGTCTCTGCAGGGCCCAGAACGTTCTGAGGCTGTCGCTGGCTTTGCGGGGCGTGGCATGGAGCCATGCTTGAGAATCTCAGCCCCGGGGGAGGCCAGCATCCCAGCCCCTCGCTCAGTTTTCAAGCCTCCACAAGTGGGGGCTCCCAGCCCACAGACAGCGCCCGAACTCCCTCCAGGAGGGCCCCCCACCTCCCAGCACACCCGGATGGTGGAAAAGCTCCCTTCGTACCCCTTCCCCCGGTGGGGTCCCCCACTCGGCCCCCCGGCCCACCCCCATCTCTTTTGTTCCCTGCCAGCTTCTAATGAGCTCATTATCCTCTCTAAACCCATTTGGCACCCACTTAGAGAAAAGATGTGTTGGAATAGAAAAGAAAGAGAAGGGAGCAGCAAAAAAGGTCCAGACCCAGAAATAGCGTCAGAGAGATGGGAAGCCACGGGAACCACGTCTCTGCCGTCTCCACGGCAGCACAGATGGGCTGCGGCGGCCCCACGTGCCTACCAGGAGCCACCCACGTGTGGAGACGGGCTTTCTTGAGCACCTACTGCGCACCGGACGCCATCCTGAAATTTTAAATTCCGTCTTTCAGCAGCACCGTTGCAGGACTGTCAGACCTGTACGCTTCTTTTTGCTTGCTTGCTTGTTTTGTTTGGGTCCTGGGGCTTGGAGGCCAGCCCAACTCTTGCTCTTGGCAGTGCTGGTGGGACCCTGTGGTGCCCAGGTCTCAAACTGGAGCCCCTTGTGCATGAGGCCTGTCTCAGAACCAGTGAACCATCCCCTGGTTCCCAGACTCTCACTGTCACTGTCACTGTCCTCCCGTTGTTCATCAGTTTGCTTGAGCGGGCCCAGTAACATTGTGAGACTTGTTACTGTGTTTGGCATATAGAATACATCACAGGTAGCTTGCCAGGCTTTGCCGTGTGGGAGAGATACTCTCAGTAGCTTGCTGGGTTCTTGAGAGGGGCGGAAGAATTGAACTCGGGTCGACCGTGTCGGCCTCGTGCAAGGCAAACGCCCTAGTCGCTGTGCTATCGCTCCAGCCACCCAGACGCTCATCTTTTTTTTTTTTTTTTGTCACACCCGGTGATGCTCAGGGGTTACTCCTGGCTCATGCACTCAGGAATTACTCCTGGCAGTGCTTGGAGGACCATATGGGATGCTGGGAATTGAACCCAGGTAGGCCGCGTGCAAGGCAAATGCTATCGCTCCAGTCCCCAGACTCTCATTCTTCACAGGAGAGGGATCTCAGGGAGAAGCCGAATTAGTCCCCCTGGGAACGCAGCGGGAGGTTGGAAGAGGATGCATGGAGATCAGGTCGGGCTGCCTCCAGCACCATGCTCTTGCCCTCCTGTGGGATCCTGCATGTCCTCAGGGCCGCTGGGCATTTTTCTCCCTGGCCCTTGGGTGGAAAGATCCGCCTGTGTGTGTTCTGCGAGGGAACAGCACTGCCTGGAGGTTTTGCGAGCCCATAGGAGGTCATGTGACCATCACTGGTGTCCGGGCTTGTCTTGGGAACGGAGTCTGTCTCCCGAGCTCGGCGCTGAGGACAGCCCAGCGTCTGCCCTCTGTGGAACCCTTTTCCCGCTGTGATCCGTCCGAGTGGCTCGTCTTTCTGTGCTGGGAGTGTGCTCCCCACTCCTCCTGGCATATTCTGCTGCTCCTTCACCCAGGCGACTCCGACTCCCCTCTAAAGGTCCTCTCTGGGGAAGCACTGTCTGCCCCCTCCCAGTGGATAGACCCTCATGTCTCGGGGCTCGTCTGGCCCCGGACTTCTCATCCCAGAACCACCCCAACATTATAACCTGAACATCAGGAGCTCGTGCACAAGCACTCTGTGGGAGCATAGAAAAATTTTAGGGGCCAGAGCGATAGTACAGCAGATAGGGCGTTTGCCTTGCACGCGGCCAACATGGGTTCAATCCTCAGCATCCCAGATAATCCCCCAAGCACCGCCAGGAGTGACTCCTGAGTTCAGAGCCAGGAGGAACCCCTGAGCATCGCCGGGTGTGACCCAACCCCCCCAAAAAACAGAAAAAAAGAAGACAATTTTTCATCAGGGGGTTCGGAGCGATAGTACCACCGGAAGGGCATTTGCCTTGCATGTGGCCAACCCTGGTTGGATCCCCAGCATCTCAGATGGTCCCCTGAGCACCACCAGGAGTGATTCCTGAGTGCAGAGCCGGGAATAACCACTGAGCATTGCTGGGTGTGGCCCAAAAAAGCAGAAAGGAAAAAAATAAAAGCTTTCACCAGGTTCTCCGGGGACTGTGTTCAAGATAGACACGTGCTGAAGGCAGCCGAGTCAGGAGCCCCCACGGTCCAGCCACTTCTCCCCAGTTGTGTGTGTGGCCCTGAACAGTCATGAAGTCTCTCTGCATCTCACTCCTGCCACCTGTAAAATAGCTCTCACTCCGGTGTCGTCGTGAGGCTTCAGCTGGAGCAAGGGTATGTTGAGAGAAGCCTCAGCTAAGCGAGTGTCATGAAACCCAAGCTGGGGATACTGACTGATGTTCTGCATCTGACACACTCATCGACAGCCTCTGTAGGCGTTTCTCTGGCTTCGTGATGAAGCACAAGGGGGGTTGTTGAAATGGGTATTTCCCCCGTTCAGATTCTCAGAAAGAAGGCTCTGAAATATTTCTATCTGCATCCCAAACACACACTCTCTGCCCCTGTCTCCCTCTGTCTGTCTTCCTGTGTGTCTCACAGGCACACCCACGGATTTGGCAAACCAGCTGTTCTCAAATGAATGGAGAAACAGGTAGTTGGGCGGATGGATGGAGAGTTGGATGGATGGATGAGTCTCATGGTTCACTTAAATAGATGAATGGATGGATGAAAGGATGAGTAATGGCGGGTGATGGATGGACAGAGTAAGGAAGAGATGATGGACGGGTGGATCGACTGTGACTGAACCGGTGGGTGAGTAGCTGTCTGATGGATCCCTGGAAGGATGATGGATTGGATTAAAGAGAAAGCCTGGAGGGGCCTGGAGCCACAATAGAGCAGGAAGGGTGTTTGCCTTGCCTGCGGCCACCATCCGCGGCGTCCCTTGCAGTCCCTTGATTACCACCAGGAGTAATTCCTGAGTGCAGAGCCAGGAGGAACCCTGCACATTACCAGGTGTAGCCCCCAAACAAACAAACAAGCAAACGAAAAGAGAGAGGAAGCTTGAAGTTAGAGAATCAAAGACTCTTAGAAAGTCCGTCCATCAAAAGGTTCACGGGCATTCGAAGGACCTGGTCTTAGCCCCTCTCCTCCACACGAGAAGGAAAAGAGAATCTCTGAGCCACACACTAAGTGCCTGTTGCCTCATGCGCCCACTTACAGAGGGGCTGGCAGCACTGGGGGCTGCCCCGCTGGTGGGTGGTGGAGCTGAGGTTGGAACCCAGAATGTGCCAGGGCAAAAACACAGTTTGCAACGCCTGCCTTGGTGTTTGTGCTGGGTTTGTTTGGGCATTCCCAGCTTCCTCCTGGCTCTGGGATCACTCCTGGCAAGCCTCTGGGGATCCTGTGAGGCGGCAGGGAGTGAACCCAAGTTGGCTGCATGTAAGACAAGCGTCTTACTGCTCGTATTACCCCCAGCCCCCTTGAGCCCCTATCCTTTGAACCGCTCAGGCCCGGCAAAGCCTGGAGATCATCGGGAATTCAGAGACAGACTCCGTAGCCAATGAGTGGATTGATGGATGGAAGAAGGAATAGTCTAGCCTCATAAGAAAATAGATTCGGGGGTTTGGAGAGACAGAACAGTGGGCAGGGCACTTGCCTTGCATACAACTGACCGTCATTTGATCCCAGTCCCTCCAAAGAGTCCCCTGAGTCCCTCCCGGAGTGACCCCTGAGTGCAGAGCCAGGAATAAGCCCTGAGCACTGCCAGGGGTGGCCCCAAAACAGAAGCACAAAACAAAAAATGAAAAGGAAATAGATTATGTTTTGTTTGTTGATCTATTTATTCCAAGTGCCTACCTAGACCAGTAACTGGTCATATTGGGTGCCCAGTTCTCGGTGGTGTCATGAATGGGTTGGCCTGTGGAGGACCCTCCCTGAACCCCCGTTGAACTCCCTGCACTGCTGTCTGGGTCAGGAGGGGGAGTCTTCCTCATTTGGAGGGTCCATTGGCCACCAATGGAATCCCATGGATCGACCAAGCTCTCAAGGGCCTGCCCCCTGCTGGTGGTAATATGAACCAGCACCCCCCCCCCCCCCCCCCCAATGAAAGAATTTTCTCCCTGACATTCACTTTCAGTGGTGCATCCTGAATATCCACTCAGAGTGCTGTAGTTCTCCACCCTTTGGACTCAATAACGCTGCCAGGAAGTCATACCAGACATCCTGCTTGGAGAGGCAAAAGCGCCTTCATGCTGCACCGGGCTCCTGGGGTGTATTCGAGGAACCCTGACACGGCCGAGCCACTGGGTCACGGCAGACTACGGTCGTGGGTTGCCAGGTCTGTCTCTGAATGCCCAGGGGAGCTCCAGGCCGGGCCAGGCCAAGCACAGGACAGTTCAGACACGGGCTATGAGGGGCCATGGAAGGTAGTACTGCAGGTCAGGCTCTGGCCTCGAGTGTGGCTGACCCAGACTCAATCTCCGGCACTACCAGGAGCCGTCCTGGAGCACAGAGCCAGGAGCAAGCCCAGAGCTCGCTCAGAGCAGTCCCCAAACAAGATCAGAACAGAACAGAAAGGCAGGCGTTACGGATTGTGGCTTCCTTCCTTCGCTCTCCACACCCACCCCTCTGTAAAATGGGCATAAATGTGGCTCAGGGACCCCCTTGGGTTTCGATTATACAATGATCAAATACCCATCCCTCCACCAGTGCCCATTTTCCACCACCACGGGTCCCAGTATCCCTCCCACCCCCATCCCCCCTCTGTGGCAGGGCATTCCCTTTTGTTTTCTCTCTCCTCTTGGGTGTTGTGGTTTGCAAGAGATGCATTGAGTGGCAGTCATGTTCGGTCCATAGTCTACTTTCAGCATGCATCTCCCCTCCTGGGAGGATCCTCCCAACACTCTTTATTTGGTGCTCCCTTCTCTATCTGAGCTGCCGTTTCCCCTAGAATGCCCGGCTGGCCTCTAAGCCATGGAGTAATCCTCCTGGTACTGATCTCGGCTATTCTTGGGTATTAATCTCCTATTTTGTTACTTTATTTCCCCCAGATGAATGCAATCTAAAAAACCCTTTTATTTTATTCTTATAAAGTTACTAATAATATTCAAACACCAATCCTACCACCATTGCACCTTCCTACCACCATATTTCTAAATGCAAAAAAATTCAAAATAGGGGCTGGAGCAATAGCACAGCAGGTAGGGCGTTTGCCTTGCACGCAGCCAACATGGCCGACCCAGGTTCGATTCCCAGCATCCCATATGGTCCCCCGAGCACCGCCAGGAGCAATTCCTGAGTGCATGAGCCAGGAGTAACCCCTGAGCATCACCGGGTGTGACCCAAAAAGAAAAAAAATTTGAAAATAAATTTTTTTTTTGCGTTTTTTGGGATCACACCCAGGGTTTCTCCTGGCTCTGCGCTTAGAAGTTACTCCTGGTGGTGCCCAGGGGACCATATGGGATGCCATCCCCTTTCCCTTCTTGGGTAGAGAGAGGAAAAGGGCTAGAGATCGGGTCTCTCCGCCAGTCTCTGCAGGGTCTTCGTTTCTGTAACTCCCAGCTGTGGTCCCCCCGTAAAGCACGTGGGTGCTGGTCACTGGGAAACCAAACAGAAGATGCCTTTGGTCTGGTTCCGTATCGGCCAGGATTCGCACAGGCGGGCGATTTGTCCAGGACGCAGAAAGTCCTGCCGGGAGTGAAGGCGACCCGTGAGTCCGTGCCTGCTAGCCAGAGACGTTCGTGTGGGCATGGCAGCACATCTCTGGATGGAGCGATAGGCTCAAAGTCCCCAGGTTCTAGGGGTGTTGGCAGAAGCCGAGCCGGAGGAAAGCCAGGCCCGGGCTTCCAGCCAGCACCAACGGACGTTTCCTTCCCTCCCCTCTCTGGACTCCAGAACATTCCCCAGCCCCTGACTCTGGCCCCTGGGGGCTGGGGACACACCTCTGATCCCCATTTCTGTGATTCATTTGCAGGTCACAGCCCTGAGTCCTCCTGTTTGACCGCATGGAAGTGACCAGCTATCACTCCCCCAAGTTGGACACCCCAAAGTGGTCTCTCCCTGGAAAAGAAGCCCCCAAAGGCCCTCAGTGAAACAGTCCAGCCCTGCCCGGCCTGGCCACTGGTCACCGCGGATTCCTCCTCCAGCTCCCCTCTCTACAGCCCTGAGGGACCTCTCCAAGGTCAAGGACGAGATGTAGAAAAATGGGCCCTTCCCCCGAGGAGTGGGTGTCTCCGGCCTCACCACCCCTTTGCTGGCCCCCCGGAGCACCCCAGGACCTCGGGATTGTGGACGAGCTCCATCCTCCTTTCTCTGGGCCTTGGTCAAGTGCTGGACTTGAACTTGGCATCCCCAGTCTCTGCACGTGGCTGTCGCCTGCGGAGAGGGAATAAGACCGAAGACCCAGCGGGACCCTGCCCTTGAGGGGATCTTGGAGAAAACAGCCGGAAAAGAAACAGCCCGTCACCAGCCGCGCCTTCTCCCCGCACGCCCCAGCCTAGCCGGTCCGGAATGGTCCTGCTATGGCCAAGCTCTGGCTCAAGTTCCAGCGGTACTTCCGCCGGAAACCCGTGCGTTTCTTCACCTTCCTGGCGCTCTACCTGACGGCAGGCAGCCTCGTCTTCCTTCACTCGGGCTTCGTGGGCCAGCCGGCCGTCTCCCAGAACCAGGCCAGTCCCGCCGGGGGCGCGGGAGGCCCGGCTGAGGTCGCCGAGCTGCCCTTCGCGGGCGACTTGCACTTGAGCCGGGGCTTCCGGGACGCGGGGGAGGCCTCGAGCATCGCCCGGAGGTATGGGCCCTGGTTCAAGGGCAAGGACGGCAGCAGTGAGAGAGCCAAGCTGGGCGACTATGGAGGCGCCTGGAGCCGCGCGCTCAAGGGGAGGGTCCTCCGGGAGAAGGAGGAGGAGCGAGGTAAGCAGGGCGAGCCCGAGCCCTGGCGTCCCGGGAGGAGGTGAAGGATGGGGGGGGGGGGGGGCTGGAGCGATAGCACAGTGGGGAGGGCGTTTGCCTTGCACGCGGCCGACCCGGGTTCGATTCCCAGCATCCCATATGGTCCCTTGAGCACCGCCAGGAGTAACCCCTATGCACCACCAGGTGTGACCCAAAAAGCAAAAAAAAAAAAGAGGGGTAGTGGGGGGAGATGATAATTTGGAGTTTCAGAGGCAGTCAATGCTGCCGGTGAATTCTGCTGGAGGTCAACAGTCAGTGTCAGCCCCACTCTCTCTCCCCGGGAGAACGCGGAAGCCCAGAGAGGGAAAGCCTTTGCGGGATGTCACACGGCTTGAAAACGGCCACACATGGATCAGACCCTGGTTCTGCCAGGACGACTGTCCCTGTCACCGTTCCCAGTCTAGCCTCATCTTCACACCCTGTCGCGGCCCGGCCAGAGAGTGGGTGTGGGTGACGGCCGAAACACCTCCCGCAGCTGGTCAGGGAATAAAAATCCACTCTCGCGCCTGGTAATGATCACCGTTCCCGGAGGAACTCCTCACGCCGGCCACTGTGCTCCGAGCCCTTCCCCCTGTTTCTGTGAGGGGAATGACAGACGTCCTGTGCTTAGCCTCCGTCCTGCCTCACGATCGCTCACGTAATAGCTGCTTTATTATCAGCGGCAGTGTCACGCCTGGCGCCTTCAGAGTGATCCGCGTGGGCCAGACCACGACGTGCCTCATCGCCTGATTCCACGCTCCAGCAGCTCAGCTAGAGGCTGGTGTTAGCCTGCACCCCAGGTGGGGAAGATGCAAACCCCATGGGAAGCCGCAGACCCGCCCCCTCCCCCGCCCTCAGCTCACAGGCAGATAAGCAGGAGACTTAGCACAAGGTTCAATTTAACATCAGAACCGAGGGCTCTTCTTGTCTGGCACTCACCTGTTCCCACCTTAACTTGTTTAGCTACTTTAGGGGCTGGAGAGAGAGTGCGGGGGCTTACGGCATCTGCACACGCCTGACTCCCATTCCATCCCCGGCAGCTCCCCTGGTTCCCTGAGCACCCCCAGGAGTGATTCCTGGGCACAGAGCCAGGAGCAAGCTCCGAGCACTGCTGGGTATGGCTCTAACTCCTCTCGCTGCAAAGCATAGATATTTTATGAAACGTGAAGAGGGAAAGGAAGAAAAAAAGCCTGGATTCGGGAGATGTCCAGGCAGCCGTGGGACCAGGCAGCAGTTCAGCAAATACACGACACCTGCCTGTGATAATTAGTCCGAGTTCAGCAAGGAGGGACGGTGGCTGAGAACAGGGGACGCTTCTCTGGTTCTCTGACCTGATGATGCAAAACACACTTGGCACTTGGCAGAAGCTTGATGCCCTGATGCGGGGTTTAAGCCGTTAAGAACTCAGAGCCCCTGGCTGGAGTAGGACAGGGGGAACCCTGAGCTGCCCCCCTGTCAGTCTGCCGGCTCCTCATGCCCCCGTATGCAGCTTGGAGTGGCAGAGTCAGAGTTCAGGGCCCAGGGTCCCTCCTCCTCTCTGAGCCTGTTTCCTTTTGGGGACGGGATGTCCTTAAGAGCAGGGGTCAGGGAGGCCGGGGGCTCAGGAGCTTGCCTTGTGCGTGACTTACCCCGGGTCCGTGCTGGCACCACACGGTGTCCCCGAACGGTGAGGGGGGAAGATGAAGGTGTGGTGGGTTCCGCAGGGCCTGGCACCTTTCTGGGCTCACGGCCAGATTCTCTGCACAACCCACAGGGATGGATTCCTGCTGTTTTCTCCTCACACATGGCCCAGAGGCTGAGGAACTGGCTCTGGGCTAGCCAGCTGGAAGAAGGGATAAACCGTGCTTAAACCCCGGGCGTTGGAGGCTTTGCCTGTGCTCCCCAGGGCCCGCAGAGTGCTCGGCTCAGCGCTGGAGGCGGTGGAAGCCCTTGGCATGCCAGAGGCTACGGATGTGGGGAGGCAGAGGTGCTTTGGGGCCAAGTGAGCTCCCGACGGCCACGGCAGCCGGCTGGACAGAGAACCCTCGATCCTAGCCATGGCTGTTCCCCTGGTCCCCAGATTCTGGGGGTTCAGTGGGGTGGGGCATGATGGGGGATGAGAGAGAGAGGGGAGATTTGGAAGGGAAAGAAATCAGGGGGTCCTCATCTCCTCAGAGAAACGCCGCGGAGGGTCTGCTCCGTGGCAGACTCTGCATCCCTCAGCTTCTCCTGCGGTAACGGCGAGGGATCATTGCAGGGATCAGGAAGGGTCAGAGAGGGTGAGCGGCTTGCCTCATGCTGCACAGCAGATGGGAGCAGAGCTGACTCCCGCCCACAGCCCACAGCTCTTCCTCCTATCCGTGGCATTCAGTGGTCTCCTTCTTAGTGGTGGAACCAACTCATTCATCTGACAGACGTATGTGCTGAGATGTGTCCAGTGCCCGGAGGTGGGGACCCAGGCAGGACGCACACACTGACTGGAATGGAAAGGGTCAGGATTCGAACCCGCGTCAGCTGTAGCTCCCAAACCATTGCTCCTTCTGGCCCGCGCCGTTGCTTCCTGTTTGCCAACCGACTCACAAACCCTGAGTCGGAGGAAAAGGGATCCAGACATGGCGAGGGGTCCGCTTTACAAGTCACCTTTATTGGAGAGAGCCAAAATTTAAAAAAAAAAATCTTTAAGGAAGATGAATTGAAGGCAAAAGAGAAAAGAAAGAAGAAAGCCTCACCGCAGCCTTCTTTTCTCTGGTGGGCGGGCTCGGCGCTGGCCACTGTCGGGCCATCAGTACTGGCGCTTTGTGCCACTTCATGCCAGGGCTGGGCGGCTTTTCCCACTCAGCAGTCTGAGACCGTGCGGGAGCAGTCTGAGTCCATGAGGGAGCACAGTCTGAGTCTGTGTGGGAACACAGCCTGAGTCCGTGCGGGAGCACAGTCTGAGTCTGGGAGGGAGCACAGTCTGAGTCCGCAAGGGAGCACAGTCTGAGTCTGGGAGGGAGCACAGTCTGAGTCCATCTGTGAGGGAGCACCATCTGGGTCCATGCAGGAGCATTGTCTGGGTCCATGAGGGAGCACAGTCTGAGCTGTTCTGAGGATGTGGTGCTGATCAGTGCCTGGTGGGGATCATCGTCTAAATGTTCCCTGCAGACTCGGGCTGCACTTGGCTCGCTGTGGGTGCCAGCTGTGAAGTGCTGGCTGGGCACTGTCCATGCCAGCTCCTGTCCCACTGGCCTTCTCCCTCTGCCCTGGGGGCGTACCAGTGCGCTGACAGTGCGGTTTCTAGAAGCCCTCTGAGTCTGTGGGGTCACCTGGGTTTGGGTCTCATGGGGCCACGGTGAGCAGGAACCCAAGTTGGTGGGCTCCCTGCTCCGCCAGGAGGCTCAGATCCCGAGTGCCCACGGCCGTCAGGAGAGCCAGGCTACTCGGCGTGACCCGAGCCTCGGAAGCACCCCCTCCCCTGCGCAGGCTCCTGGCCTCCTGGTGGGGGCTGCCCGCTCCTGCCTCTCTGTGTCTGGGGGGCCTGGGCACCCCGGCCAGAGGGACCCCCGCCCGTGACCCCTCAGCTGTGTCCTCAGTGCCTCTGACTCGCCTTCTCTCCCCAAAGCCAAGTACATCGGCTGCCACCTGGATGACACCCAGAGGCGGGCCCTGCGAGGCGTGTCCTTTTTCGACTACAAGAAGATGACCGTCTTCCGTTGCCAGGACAACTGTGCTGAACGGTAAGCCCCTCCCCCCCACGCCCCCAGATTCTGCTGTGCTGTTCATTCCTTCTCCCCAAGGGTGGGGTGGAGGGGGGACACGCGACACGGGGAAGGGGCCATGTGTACGTGTGTGCCTGTGTGTGTGCTTGTATGTTTCTGTGTGTGTGCATATATGTGTATACGTCAATTGTGAATCATCTGTATTGATGTGTATCTGTAAATTTGCATGTGTGTCTGTGTGCATGTGTCTTTGTGGGGTGTGTGTGTGTGTGTGTGTGTGTGTGCGTGCATGCAGGATTGTCAGAGCTGGTCTGAGGGGGTGGGGGGACACTGGATAGGGGTGAGTGGTGGCGCCCCGGGTCCAAGATGAGCGGGTTGCAAGTTTCCTGCATAGACGAGGTTCAGTAACGCAGTTGTGTAGACAGTGGGCGGGGGTGCAGTCCAGACTGCCTTGGGGGAGGGGAGTGTGTGTGCAGGTGTGAGCTGAGGAGGGACTGCAGGGAGCTGGAGGTGGGGGTGGGGGTGTCCCCTGGCTCCTCAGCAGGGGACCCTAAGGCAGGGGTTTCTAATGTGGAAGGGGAAGGGTCTCTTTCTGGGCTGCGGCAGGGACCAGCCCCGCCCAGTGACCCGGAGCCCAGTGCTCAGTGACCCAGGGTCGTGTATTGCTCCGAGTCCGGGCCCTCCCTGGCCCCGAGAAGGAGTTTCTGGGTCAGACGTTTCCGTGGGGCTGTGGCCGCAGGCCCCAGGAGCAGGACAGATGCGATGGATGTGCCCCTCGCCCCTCCCCCCCCGGATCTCAGGGCTCACAGTGGCTGGTGAGGAGCCTGTGGCTCCGTCCAGCTGGGCCCTTGAGGTGGCTCTGGAGTCAGAGTTCCCGAGGACCTGGCCTGGCCGGAAGTGAGCGAGCCCATGGCTGGTCCAGCCCCTCCTGCCCAGTTAGGGAAATTTCTTTTCTTTTCTTTTTTTTTGTGTGTGTGTGGGGGGGGGCATGGGCTGGAGGTCTAGCACAGCGGATAAGGCCTTGCATGTGGCCAACATGGCCAACCTGGGTTCGATTCCTCCGCCCTTCCCAGGGAGCCCGGCAAGCTACTGAGAGTATCTCGCCCGCACAGCAAAGCCTGGCAAGCTACCCATTACATATTCGATATGCCAAAAACAGTAACGAGTCTCACAATTTGTTGTGAGATGTTACTGTTGCCCGCTCGAGCAAATCGATGAACAGTGAGAGTGCTACAGTGAGACAGTGCTACCATGCAATGGGCAGTTTCAGCTGGTGCTCAGGGATTGTTCTTGGCTCTGTGCTCAGGGGTCACTCCTGGTGGTGCCGGGGACCAATCTGGGTCAGCTGCATGCAAGGTCAGCGCCTTCCCCGGTACCGCCCAAGCCACTGCCGACAGCCAGAGCCCGGCCCCTCTGTAGTTCAAAAAAGACTCTGAGTCCTTGATGGAGTCCATGTATCCTGTTTCTCTCCAACTGTGCAGAGACAGAGGTGAATTCCACACCGCCCCAACCCTACTCCTGGGTCTCAGCTCACTCACCAGCCTCGGACCGGAAAAGGGCAGTTCAGGGAGAAGGAGGTTGGGGCAGGGCCCGTCTCGGGCGTGGGAAATTCAGAGATATCACTACCCCATTCCCCACTCCAGCATGCCTGGGTTTCGGGGGAGACCCCTCAGGGGAGTGGCCGCCCCCTGCCACCAGGAAATGTGGCCGTTGGTAGGATGGTGCAGGTTGGCAGGGTCAGGCTTAGTTTCGGTGGGGCTCACCGAATGATTGGGTAACCAGAGGCTTCCCTATGGAGGGTTCAGGAGGAGAGACAAAGGTGAGATGTGAGAAGGTCTTGGAGGGTGAGTAGGAGTTTTCTCAGTAATCCGAGTAAGAGAAAAACCAAGCTTAGAAGTTCTGCAACGTCCTGTATACTTTTTATCCTCAGGTAGGACAGGTGGGGGTGCCCAGAGGGCCCCAGAGACATTGTCAGGAGGAGAAGCTGAGGCTACTCTCTGGGGTTCCCTGCTGCCAATGGGGACCTGGAAGCATTAAGTCAGGGCTGAGTCCTGCCACAGCCCAGGGAGCTGGACAAGATCCAAGGGTCACGATCTGGGGCCGGAGCAGTAGTCCAGCAGGGGAGGTGTTTGCCTTGCACGGGGCAAATCCAGGTTTGATCTCCGGCATCCCACAGGGTCCCCTGAGCACCGCCAGGAGTCATTTCTGAGCGCAGAGCCAGGAGGAAACCCTGGCATCACCGGGTGTGACCCAAAAAGCAAAACAAAAGCCAAGGGTCACAGTCCTTGGGGAGATTCTCTGCTAGGGCAGGAGTCAGGCAGTGTACAAGAGGGAATGAAAATAAGTCCCGGAGTCCTCCGGGGCCAGAGAACAGAGGGCCAGGCACTTACCTTGCTGCAGCCAACCTGGGTTTGATCCTCAGCACCCCTTATGGCCTTCAGAGCCCCGCCAGGAGTGAGCCCTGAACACAGAGCCAGGAGTCAGCCCTGAGCACCGTCAAACAAAACCAATCAAAAAGTCCGACGAGCTTGAGAAAACAGGGGCTGGGTGGATAGTGAAGGGGGCAAGGTGATGGCCTTACCTGTGGCCAAACCTGGCTCCATCCTTGGGCGACGCCAGAGTCCCGCCTCTTGCAGGAAAGACCAAAGGAATCCATGAACAAACGTTGAAGCCACCCCCCACCCAGACCCATGGAGTTCCTTGGCCACAGTAAAGGTCCATGGCCCCAGTCCAGCAGTCACAGCGCTGCCCTGTGACAGGCCTCTGGCCCCAGGTCTCCCCGCTGGACTCCAAGGGAGGGGCTGCCTCTGACTTCGGGTTGGTGACACGCCCAAGCCTTCTTCTTGGGTGTGCCCCTCCAGTCCCTGGCTACCCCAGAGGGGTCACAGGGCACCTCGAGAGAGACTGAGGCGGAGGCAGAGGGGGCTGGCCCAGCCCGGCCTGGGGGACTCGGGCCCCTAGAAGCCCGGTTTGTTGGAGCGGGTCTCGCTCTACCTGCCCAGGGCAGCGGGTGGGTCTGCTGGGATTGGGGAGATGCGTGGCCTCAGGTGCTCCCACCAAGTGCCCTAGAGCGGCTGTTTGCAGATGGCGCCCCAGGGCCCCGTGGCTTGAAAGCTGCCCCTGAGGCCACTGTGGCTGTGTGGATGCAAGGTGCGTGGGTGCGTGGGGAGTGGCTCTGTGGGCTGCGTGCGTAGGAGCATGGGTGCCGGCATGGTGCATGGCGCCTGGGTGCGGGTGATGGCGCACAGGTGCCTGGTACACGCATGGGTGTAGGCAGACGTGCCTGTGTGGTGTGTGTTCAGTGTGTCTGTGTGGTGTGTGGTGCGTGCAGTGTGCACGGCATGTGCACGGTGCATATGTGTAGTGTGTGCTGTGTGCATGTCATGTGGGCCGTGGGGATGCGTCCCTGGTCCCCGGGTCCCTCTGGGGGCTGCTTCCCGTCCCGGTGACCCTGGCGACCGTGTCCCGCAGGGGCTACCTGTACGCCGGGCTGGAGTTTGGCGCCGAGTGCTACTGCGGCCACAAGATCCAGGCGGCGAACGTGAGCGAGGCCGAGTGCGACATGGAGTGCAAGGGCGAGCGCGGCAGCGTGTGTGGCGGCGCCAACCGCCTCTCCGTCTACCGGCTGCAGCTGGCCCAGGAGTCCGCCCGCAGGTGTACGTGGGGCCTCGGCCCGCCCTCTGGGCCCGCCCGCCCTCTGGGACCCTCCCCTCTCCCGGGACCCCCTCCCCCCTCGCGGTACCCCTCACCCTCTTTGGGGGGCCCCCTCACATCTTCCCCCTCCCCCCTCCCAGCACCCCCTCCCTTCTCCCGGACTCTCCCTCCCCCTTCACCAGGACCCCCTCCTCACCCTCTCCCAGGGCACTCTCCCCTGCTCCACGCCCTTGGCCCCAGGGTTCTGCCCCCTGCCCCCTGTCCCCCCCCCCCCCCGCGGAGCGCTCCCTCCAGAGCGCTAACCCCCCCACAGAGTACTCGCTCAAGCCCCCACCCCCCGGAGAGTGCTCCCTCCGCCCACCCCCCACAGAGTGCTCCTCGTTGGAAACCTCCAGGCCTCCCCTCTCCTCCCTCCTCACTGCCTCTGGGACTTGCTGCACCCGGACTTCCTCCTTGGCGCCCCCAGAGCCCCCACAGCCCGTGTGCTAGTCTGAAGGCAGCTGGCCCCCAGGCACGCAGAGAGGAGCGTCCAGCGCGGAGAAAGGGCGCTGGACTTCCGTGTACTCTCCCCCCTCGATGAGAGAGCGGGGCTCAGGACACGCGTGGGCAGCCTGGGGCCTTCAGCGTGCCCCAGAACGGCCCCTTTGTCAGTGCCATCAGGACTCTGCATTCCTGTGTCCCTCCCTCTCTGCCTCTCTGTAACCGGAACTGTGTTGGTGCAGGTAGCCTGGGTCCCAGCCCCACACCTCAGCTCCTCTGAGCACTGCCAGGAATGAGCCTCAAGCATGGAGCTGGGAGTTGCCCTGAGTATTGCAGGGTCCCCCCCCCAAAAAAAATAGAAAAACCGAGACTCGTTCTTGCACCTGGCCCTGGGCTGATCCCCCCGGGCCTGATGTTATTCCCTGTCCTCCAGCTTTGGGGGGTCGGTTGCCACTGCTAATTATCTTCATTCTCCAGCGGGGAACAGGCTTTGTGAAGTCCAACAAACATGCCTGAGGCGGCACAGTCCCTGGGAGGAAGTCTTCAGCTGATGGTCCTGATGCGAGGAGGTGACTTAGGTCCTCCCCCTCCCTCACAGAGTCTGGCATCAGGCACAGGACGCCACATACCTTCCCTAATCCGGTGGTCAGTGCTTCCCCGAACCAGCCCCACACCCCTGGAGATCTGTGTGTGTGTGTGTGTGTGTGTGTGTGTGTGTGTGTGTGTGTGTGTGTGTGTTTGCTTTTGAGTCACACCTGGCGATGCTCAGGGCTTACTCCTGGCTCTGCACTCAGGAATTACTCCTGGCAGTGCTCCAGGAACCATAATGGGTCGCCAGGGATCGAACCCAGGTTGACCACATGCAAGGCAAACGCCCTCCCCACTGTGCTATCGCTCCAGCCCCAAGGAGATCTTGTTAAAATGCATGTTCTCTTCTTTTCAGTGGAGTCCTTCAGTGTTGCTAAGAGGTTCTCCAGTGAAGGGAGGCAGCTCGTCCCTTGGTCACTCTGGGAATAAGGCCTCAGGCCTCAGAGGTGCTGAAAAGTTCTGCCCAGTGTGCCAGCCTACCTGCACAGAATTTTAACCTGTGCACACACACGGGAGGGTGGGGTTGATCAAAATTCCCTGTGGTTGGTCTGGTGGTAAGTTCTGGTTTGCAAATCCCCGTCCTTGTCTAAGCATGCGGTGTTGTGCAGGAGGGTTGAAGGAGTTGCTGATTTGCAGAGGAGCTGGTTACTACAAAAGAATGCACCCCCCAGGGGCTGGATGATAGCACAGCAGGTAGGGCGTTTGCCTTGCTTGCAGCAAACCAGGGTTCAGTTCCCAGCACCCCCTGTGGTCCCGTGGTGCCTCCGGGAGTACTTTCTGAGTGCATGAGCCAGGAGTAACCCCTGTGCATTGCCGGGTGTGACCCAAAAAGCACTGTAGCACTGTCCTCCCGTTGTTCATTGATTTGCTCAAGCGGGCACCAGTAACGCCTCCGTTACTGTGAGACTTGTTGTTACTGTTTTTGGCGTATCGAATAGGCCACGGGGAGCTTGCCAGGCTCTGCTGTGAGGGCGGGATATTCTCAGTAGCTTGCCAGGCTCTTGCCAGGCTCTCTGAGAGGGGCGGAGGAACCAAACCCAGGTCGGCCGTGTAACGGCAAACGCCCTACCTGCTGGGTTATCGCTCCAGCCCCAAAAGCAAAAAAATAAAAAAGAATGTACCCTCCACCTCCAAGTTCCGCCCAGGCATGCAGACCCAGCTGGCCAAAGGGCTGGTGTGGAAAATTCAGGCCTGGGGACGTCAGCGCGAGCGTAGTTTGACCGGTGGCTAAAGGGGGTTGAATTTGGTGTTAGATTTCTGGTCATCATGGGTAGTCTCTTTAGGTCAGTATTTATCTCATTTGTTGGTGACTTTGCTGGTAGAAGAGATGGTCTGAAAATCAGGGGTACTGAGAAAGAAAGTTGCTGCATGAGACCACAGGAACTGGGCCGTTTTAAGACACCGGCCAGACCATTTTGTTAACGTTTGGATTGGTGGGATAATCTAAACTTCCTCAATTCTCTTTCGCTTTCACACACAATCATGTGAAATCTAGACTCAGTTTTCTCTCTCTCACACGCATACATATGTGTAATCTAAATTCGTTCTCACACATACACACGTGAAATCTAAACTCTCTCAGTTCTCTCTCACGCACATTCATACACACTCGTGAAGCACCTGCTATCAAGACATTCCAGTGGACCGTCAACTTCCTCAGCCAGTTGAAATATGAGTGTCAGCCTGCAGAGACACAGTTAGCATGGTGCTACTCATTCTGGGACTCTGTGACAGGGGGAGGGCTGGGGGGTGGGCTGGAGGCCAGCCCCCCCCCAATTGGCAGGAAGGCTTCTATGCTCTTGTCGTACTCATTCTGGGGTCACAGACCCCACACCCCGCTCCGGAGTGGGGGATATTCTCTCCCTTCTGAGAAAGGCAGCTTTGCGTGCATGTCTAAGACAAAGGACACCTGGGATTTCTACGGAGAGGGGGGTCCTGGATGTCCTAAGCTCCGCCCCCGCCCCTTTCCTGGAATATCTCTGCATGGGCTTAGCATTTCGCTGGAGATTCCAGAAAACACCCTGAACCTTCTGAACCTCCCAGGCACAGTTGCTGAGGTGGGGACGGGGGGGCGGGGTTGGGGGAAATACAGCTGTTTGCCAACATGCTCACTGGGACACAGACGCTTGGGCTCCAGGAGAGCATGAGTCTGATGCTCCCCCCCCCCCCCCCCCCCCCCGTGCAGACAGGCCCGAGACCGGGGGTCACAACTCCAGCCTGGAGCAGGCATGGCCAGAGGGCGTGTTCTGAGCGTGTCTCATCCTTAGGGGACTTTCTGGCAAAAGGGAGAGCCATGTGTCCCAGTGGGATGTCCCAGCCTTGCTCCTTCCCTGCCAATATCCTCCCTGAGGGAGTGAGAGGCATGAGGAGCAGAAGCTTCCCCCTGAGCGCTCCTCAGAGGGGGTGGGGAGAGACAGGATGGCCTGCCCAGCACTTGGAGGAGAGCAAGCCACCCCGACTTGAGGCATGGGAGAGAAACTGAGGCCAAGGGAACAGCATGTGCAAAGGCCAGGGGGTCCTTTCATGGGCAGGGAGGGAGGTCCCAAGACCACAGCATATTTCAGGGATTGACTGTGGGCTGAACCCCAAATCTCGAGTTTCTTGTTGGGGTGTCAGCTTGTGTCATGCTGAATTAATTTCTTTGCCTTTTTGGATCACACCCAGTGATGCCCTTCTGGCTCTGCACTCAGGAATTACTCCTGGCAGGGGACCATATGGGATGCCACGGATCAAACCTGGGTTGGCTGCATTCAGGGCAAACACCCTCCCTGCTGTGCTATCGCTCCAGCTCCGCACCTTGATTTTTTGAGAGGGGTCAAGATCCCAGCCTCTGGCTCTTTGGGCCCCAACTCTCTCATCTGCTCTGTGTCCTGTTTCTCGGCCTTCCCTAGAGTCTCTGCTCCAATCCCGTGCTGCCCTGAGCATCTCCGATTTAGATACATCATGGCGGGAAACCTCCCAGGTCATTGGCACATGAGGCTGGCATCTGCAGTAAACACTGCGGGAAGCGTGCGTGCGTGTGTGTGTGTGTGTGTGTGTCAGGGGGACTCTAGTGACATTTGTGGTCAGTCATTGGCATTGACCCTGTATCCTCGTTGTGCTCCCTGAGCTGTGGCACAGACCCCGAATGATTGTGAGGATTCAGTGACTGTTTCTTACTGGCCCGGCTCTGCTCAGGGAGGGGGGACCCTCCAGGGACCGGGAGCTAGTCTCCGGGTCTCTGAGGCTGATGGCCTGTCCCCACCGTCCCCAGAGCATTACAAGGTTGGTGGAGCGAATGGGGCAGGCACCCTGCAATTTTGCCTCTGCACAGACGCTTGGGCATGGGGGCACTTTGCCCTGGCTACAGAAGAGCCGAGAAATGGACTTCCTTCTTGGATGCATTACATTTTTCACCGCAGTTTGGGGTTTTGTTTTATTTTGGCTAAATGTGTCAGCGAGTGTAGCTGTCCTCCCGGGGAAAAAGACCTGCTGATTTGAGGTCTTACCAACAACTGCAGCTTGGTAAGATGCTGCAGGAAAATGGCCCAGAAGAGTCTCACAAGATTTGCCTGGTGAGGTTCCTTAGGAGGACGTGGAGCTGTGACAGGTGGGGTCAAGGGTGGCCATCATGGATGACTGTCCAGGGTTGTTGGCGGCCATTGCTGGCAGCTGTCCATGGTGCTGAATTCCCGTTGAATCTGCTGCCCCCAAGGCTTGGCACCTCTGCCTCTTGCTTGTTCCTTCCTCTTACGGTGACACTTGCATGAAGCTTGCGTCTTCCCTGAAGGGGGAATACCCTTGACTCATGGTTCACAGTTTACCCAGCAGACATCACGCCCTGTTGTAAGCTCTGGCCTCTTTTAGGGGGCGGGGGCAGGGTGGGGAGGGTGTTCCCAAGTCAGTAGAAGAATTGCATTCAGTGCTTGCGTTTTGTGCCCTCTGATAGATGCCCCGTTCTGTCAACTGTTGGTGTGAGTAGCTCTCATGATCCTGGAAAGGCCTAGCGGAGGGATGGGCCATGCCTAGCGCCTTCTTTGTCAGGTTTGGAGACTTTGCCTTCCCCTCGGATAGAGACATGCCCCCCGCCCCACCAAACAGCCCCCGTTGCTGCGTCCATTGTGTAGGACAAGGAGAAGAGGAAACGATGACAGAGACCTGCTTCTTCTGCATCAGGATGAGGGACAATTGATTCATTCTTCTCCCCTAGGCAGAATCCAGCAAGGCCTGGAGGACTGCATAGGGTTTGAGGCTGGGATGATTCTTCGTCTTATCCCAGCCTTTTTGCTCACTGGCCCTGTTGACCTTCGGCAAGCCACTTATTTATTTTTTTTCTGAGTCTCCAGTGCCTGTGCACTGGGGACAATTCCAACCTGTAAACTGCTATGCCTGACAGGCCAGAGAGACTCTGCCACACACACAGCCCAGTGCGTGTCTCGGAGGAGAGGTGTGACACACCCGTTCCTCAACTGAGCAGCTCCTTGTCTCAGTCCATAGCACCTAATTCAGGCGATTTGAATTTCCAAACGCCTGCAGAGCCTTTGGTGAGGCCTAAAAATAGCTGCATTGAATTCTCCTCGGACAGTTAGGTTCCTTCTGTAATTCAGTCTCTCTGATTACAGGCCCTGCTAACAGCTCCCAGCTCACCGCCTATGCCCCTCCTGGCTGGCATCTTTAATGCCATTGAGCCTGGCCTAATTACCCCGAGGGGGTGGCAGGGAGGCTGGCCTCCTTCAAACCGAAGAGAACTCTCCCATGTCTGCCTTGAAGTCTCTGCCTGGTGGATATTTCCCTCATTTTTCCCCTTTTGTGATGCCCCAGAACAAAAGGATGAGAGGGCTTCAGAGATCTTTGTAGCTGCTCTTCAGCGTCGCTTGCTCTGCCCCCAGTAAAAGGGTTGATGGATGGTCGCTCTGTTCGCCTCTTGAGAATAATGGCCTGCACCACACCCGCCCGGCTGGCCTGGCAAAGCAAAGCTGGCCTGGTCAGAGGGTGGGGCAAAGGCTCTTGTGATCCCCAGACTCTGGGGGTGACCCCCAGCCCCAGAGAAGGTTTCCATGAAATCTCCGGGGGGAGGGGCTAAGCATGCTGTCTCTGGAGCCTCGCATGTCAGAACGGGACAACTTCTGCAGAATGGCGGAGAGATGAGGAAACGAGGCGGTGATGTGGAATGAGCCGGGTCCTGTCCTAACCATTCTACATGTGTTGGGGGGCCCAGTGTGGGGGAATAGAATCCCGTTCATCTTGGGACCATGGCCCGAGATCCAGGAGAGCAGCAGGGTGTGTGCGAGGCGACGTGTGTAGCTCATGGCACACTGCCAATAGCGGCACTGGAGGGCCGTGGCGATGGTCACTGCTGTTGTTCCCGGTTCCTCTCCAGGATCCTATACCGCACACCTCCAGGGGGACACCTCCTCAGCCTATGGACTGGGGATCTATAATCCCCAAATCCGGCCCCAACTCCATGCCGGATTCCCCGCCTCCCCCCCGACCCCGACAGAAAAGATTCAAAGGCCTGGAACACTTTAAGTTGGCGTTTCCCTGATGAGGTCAGGTCTTGTTCACATCAAGCCAAGGAGGGGAGTAGCCAGCAATTAGAAATGGCCTCCAGAGTGCTCCCCCTGCCCAGGACCATCCTCCCTCCCTTTCCACCAGACTTGAGAAAGCCCCCTCCCTCCTGACGAATCCATCATTGTCCCCTCAAAAGTTGAATGGGGGGCTGGAGCGACAGCACATCGGGTAGGGCATTTGCCTTGCATGCAGTCAACCCGGTTTGATTCCCAGCATCCCACATGGTCCCCTGAGCACCGCCAGGGGTAACTCCTGAGTGCAGAGCCAGGAGGAACCCCTGTGCATCGCCGGGTGTGACCCAAAAAGCAAAAAAATAGTTGAATAGACCGGACAGTAGAAAGACATCCCATCTGGCACGTTAACGGATCTGGGGTCCAGACTTCTCACTCTGTCCTCTCACAGCCCATGCCTCCCACCAGAGAGACCCCTCCCTCCCCTCTCCCACCTCAACCTCAGCTTCCGCCTCACCCTGTGCTGGCCCTTTAAGGCAGCTAAGCCCTCACCTGAGTTAGTATTCAGGACCCGGTGCTCTGCCTTCCCTTGTAAGCTGAGGTCAGGGACTCATTAGCAGATGCTTAAATGTCAGAGGGAGCCCAAGCTGGCTGAGCTGGGCCCAACACCTCCCTTTGTTTTCCCACCCTTGCCTTCCGCCTCCCCAGGGCCAGGCTGGTGGGGGGATCCCTGGCAGAGATGCTAGGCTGGGGGCCTCCATGCCCTCCCCCAGTGTAAGAGCAGCGGGTTAGGGAGACAGATGGACAGACACCCAAGGAGCTCCTTCTCCTTCCACCCCTCACACTGCGGTTCACGAGGCTCATCTCTGGCCTCTGGGGCAGGGCAGCCAATGGGCTTGCCCCCCTGTGCATAGAGAGGAAGTTGCCCCAGGTCCAGGTTGGGGCAGGAGGGAGGTGCCAGGGGCACCTTCCTGGGGATGCTGCCCATGTGGCAGGGGACAGCTGCGTCCCTGGAGAAGCTGAGCT
Source organism: Sorex fumeus (assembly GCF_029834395.1). Lineage (NCBI taxonomy): Eukaryota > Metazoa > Chordata > Mammalia > Eulipotyphla > Soricidae > Sorex > Sorex fumeus. The sequence continues at coordinate 624,187 of NW_026606082.1, forward strand.
GAACAGGGGGCTGGAGCGACAGCACAGCGGGGAGGGCATTTGCCTTGCACGCAGCCGACCCGATTTGATTCCCAGCATCCCACAGGGTCCCCCGAGCACCGCCAGGAGTAACCCCTGTGCATTGCTGAGTGTGACCCAAAAAGAAAACTCATGCTCTGGCCTAAGCTCTGGACAGGAGTCGCTTGGCCAGGGCAACTCAGCCTGAGTGGCTGGTGCAGGGACGAGCTCAGCTTCCGCTGTAGGGCCCGGCTGCATGGCCACTGCCGGAGCCCCTGGCTGGGCCCCCAGCCTCGGGTCCCACCAGAAGGAGCCTGAGAGAGACCCCCCCCAGAAAGCACAGACCGTGGCCAGGGAGGCCTCCCTGAGAGGCCCTGAGCTGGGGCTGCAGGAGCCTGCAGGGATGCCCCCGCAAGCAGGCATCCCAGCAACTGTGCCCTCTCTCCACCTGCCACACATCCTTGGGGAGCGTCGAAAGCCCTCGTGCTCAGCTCCAGGAGAGGGGGCCCATGGTTTCAGCCTCCTGGGGAGACACCCCGCTGACCGGGCCTCTGGCAGAAGCCCCAGTACCCGCTCTCCTTCTGTGCCTGCCAAGGCTTTGTAGGCAGCAAAGGAATCGGAGATGCAGAACCAGGTGCTGGCTCTGGGGGGCTGTGGAGAAGTACCCGGCCTGCAGGGTAGGTGAGGGTCACAGGGGACCCCTCCCTTCTGCTGCATGGTTGCCAGGCAACCCAGAGAGAGAGAGCCCCAACCTGCCGCCCTCCCTCTCCCAGCCCCATCCCCCCATTAGGTTTGCTGGCCATCAGAGGCATGGGAGGACACAAAGATGCCTGCGGGTGCTCTCAGGCTCACCCCTGACAGTGCTCAGCAACCAGCGGCCATGCCAGTGTTGAGTCCAGGTCGGCTGCATGCAGGACAAGTGCTTAGCCACTGTGCTATCTCTCGGGACCCGTACTTTAAATTTGTTAAACTTGTCTTTATTACAGAAAAGCATATGCAGCTATACAAAGAATTCAAAAAACCTTACCAAGAGATGGAAACGGAAGTAGAGTCACATTCTATGCCTAAAACGTTCGTTTCCATCCAATGGCAGGTCACGGTCCCTCGGTGTTTAAGAGTCAGAAGTCAAAATTACCACATAATTCTGTCCTGTCAGAGTTCTACGAACAGAACCAGAAGAATAGATGGATATGTGTATGAGTCTATCATTATGATTATTGCCGTAGAGTAAGAGTGATATAATCATCGTGTTAGTGTAATTCTAGGTATTGCTAGTGCATTAGGAGATTTATTGAAGGGTTGGTTTCTGCCTCACTGACAAGCTGAATGACACCCAGGGGACCCACCATAGTCTGGGAATCCAAGCAGGAGGTAACTCCGTGGTTTGGGGGCATTTCCTTCGTTTCTGGGGGTACTTCAGGCCTTGCTTCAACTAATTGGACAAGGCGCACCCAAACTTTTGAGGGAAATCTCTCTGTGTCAGTAAAACTTGTCAATCTCCAGACTTTTGTTTTATTTTGGGTCACACCTGGTGGTCCTCGGAGGTTCCTCCTAGTTCTGCACTCACGAGTCACTCCTGGCGGTACCCAGGGGCCATATGGGACGCTGGGATTGAACCCAGCATGCAATCCGCCAGTGCCCTAACCACCGTACTATCTCTCCCGCCCCAATTCCCGAACTTTAAGGCAATCCCAAGAACAAGTTTTTGTCCAAACTGGGGTTCCTATGCCTACACCTTGTCAGGCGGCTCCAAGATCAACCATGGCTCTTGCTTCTCCGAGAGCCCTCCAGGGCCCCCGTCTGCCCACGATGCTTGCAAGATTGGTGCTGAGAGATCCTCTTGGCCAAGCTGACATTTTCCAACACGTGGAGTTTGATGTTCTCAGTTCTCAGTGGGCATGTACCTTGCATTCGCCTTTGTCTCTGGACTAAGCTTGAACATCATTTTTTTTTTTGGCAGGGAGCTTCCCAAGCAGTTCTCCGGACCCAGGGGACAACCTGGCAGTGCTAGCTGTGACCCTGGATCACAGCACAGGGGTCTCCCGAGCCACACCGGGCAGTGTTCAGGGCTGGCACCCGGGACAGAGGCAGAGTCCAAGTGCCCCTAAGCCTGGTGCCTTGTCCCCAGCACCCAGCGCCCCTGTTCCTGATGCACAGACTCCTCCAAGCTCCCATTCTACTCCCAGCTCACCCAGGGCTTTGTTGCCAGCCCCTCTGTAATAATACAGTAATAATAATTAATAATAATAATAATAATAATAAGGTAAATGTAAATAAGGCTGCGGTGAGCGTACAGATCCCGGGCCAGACCTCTTCCCTTCATGCGAGGTCACTCTGGGTGCAGTTCACACCGTCCAGGCTGAGAGGGGGACCAGCCCTGGCTCATCATTCCCCACTCCCCAGTGCCCTCCTTGCCCCGTAGAGCCTGTGAGACACAGTTTCCCTGAGTTGCTGATGGGGCTGCTTGAGTGGGGAGAGAGCAGGCGGGGCCTTCAGACTGCCCCATGCAGCCCAGAGGGTCCCGGCATTCTGTTTTCCCTGCTCACACCTTTGCTTACCCACGCCTGCCCCCAAATGTGCGGCCTTCTGGTAAGGGTGTGACGCGTGTCCCGAGCTGTGACACCAAGCAAGATCCAGAAAGGAGACACGAAGGCGGGGGCGGGGGAGGGGGCAGTGTCAGAGGCCTGGGGTGCTGGCGGCCAGGCCGGGGTCGGGTCCCCAGTAGCCTCCCTCTTGGCTAACGGGGTGGCCCCGGGCAGGGTTTTGGCCGCCTCAGACCTTCGGCTTCCCCCCCACTCCATCTGACGCCCCGTTCGTTTCCTCTCTGGCTCTCCAGACGGAAGCGCCGTCTTTCGAGGCTGCTTCCGCAGGCCTGAAAACCTGTCCCTGGCCTTGCCCGTGACCGTGGCCATGCTCAACATGTCCGTGGACAAGTGTGTTGACCTCTGCACCGAGAAGGTGAGCCTGGGGCCCATTTCAGGAGCTTGGGGAGGGGTGTGGGCCCCCACGCCTGGCGGGAAGAAGGGGCATTCCTGTGACCTGTGATGGGGGAGCACATCTCGGGGGGCTCTCCCAGCAGTGCCAGTTTGAGTAGACCTTGGTATTGGCCATTCTCCAGGGAGGTCTTTTCCCGAGGAGGGATGCTGAATGCTCACATTGGGGACAGCATGTAAACAGGCCTGGGCAGCTGATGCCTCTGGCACGGTTGCCCATCCCAGCCCATGGCGGCAGGAGGGTCCTGTCCTAGCAGTGCAACATTTAGGCCTGAGGGCACCAGGGAGCAGGTGGCCTGGATGCTCTTGGGGCCTTCCTCGGCCGAGGCACTGGATGGCAGACACTGCTGAGGTCAGCGGCCCGGTCAACTCCATGAGTTCCAAAGCTCAGCCCCAAATCATCAAGACCTTGCTTGCAACTCCACGGCCCTTTCCTTCCCCTTTAAGTGTCAAAGGACTCTCGGGGTCCAGGAAACTCAAGCAGGGCCAGAGCGATAGTAAAGGAGGTAGCTGGGATGGAGAAGAGACCACTACGTAAATGATGCTTTGGAGGGCTTGTTCGGGACGGGAGATGCGTGCTGAAAGTAGACTATGGACCAAACATGATGGCTGCTTAGTGCCTGTATTGCAAACCATAACACCCAAAAGGAGAGAGAGAGTAAGAGGAAATGTGCCAGCCACAGAGGTGGGGGGCGTGAGAAGGGGTGGGGGTGGCTGAGGGACCCTGGGAACATTGGTGGTAGAAAATGGGCACTGGTGGGGGAATGGGTATTCGTTCATTGTATGACTGCAGTGTAATCACGGAAGTTTGTAAGCCTGTCACTGCATCTCATGGTGAGTCCTTCAAATAAGTGAAAAATAATGGTAAGGTAGGTGGGGTGCTTGCCATGCATGTAGCTGACCAGGGTTCAATCCCCGGCACCTCGTGTGGTTCCCTGAGGGATGCCAGTAGTGACTCCTGAATGCAGAGCCAGGAGTGACCCCTGAGCATCACCGGGTGTGGCCCACCTTGCCCCTGGTCAGAACGAAATGCCCCCAGTCGGGTCCCAAGTGCTCCTGCGTCTTTGCTCCCATCTTCCGTCAGACGCTGCCGGTCCTCGTCAGTAACTGTTAGAGCCACAGCAGCTGTGTGGACGGGCCCTGAGCCACGGAGCAGAGAGCTTGGCTGGTTAGGGGTTCCCGGAAGCAGCTGCTTCCGGCAGCATCCAGGTCTGGGGCCTGGAGCCGATGGCCATGGGCGGCTCCTCCCAGCTCCCACCCTGCCCACTTCCTCGAAGGCTGTTCCCGGGGCAGACTGGGTGGGGCTGTTGGAGAGAGCCAATTGAGGCAGTGAGGAGTGGCTGTCCCCAGGGGCCTGGGGTTGCACAGAGGATCAATAATGCGGCTGCAGCTGTCCCTAAAGCGTGGGCCTCCTGTCACTGTCAGACCTCAGGGGTCACCCTCGGGGGTCCATGGGCCTGGGACAGACAGAAAGACGCCGCCATGATCGTTTTCACCCCTCCAGGAGGGAGAAACCAAAGTGTCTTTCCCCTACTCACGCCCCTCCACCAGTCGCCCTTTCACAGGAAAGTTGGGGGACCCTCACCCACCCACCCCCACCCCCGGCACGCTGTCTACTTTCAGTTGAGCTGGGTTTTTTGCTTCCGGTCACATCTGTCTGCAGAACAGAGAGGCTGGGACGTCTGCTCCCTGAGTAGTGCTTGGGGGTGGGGCGGGGGAACGATGCCAGGGTTGCTTTGAAGTGAAAGCTTCTGAAGGCCATTGACTTCAGAGAGATGGGTGGGTGGCGAAGGACCAGAGAGCAAGAGAGGCCACAGACAGAGTGACCGAGGAGGCGAGAGTCGTTGGTTGGATTGCGGCGGTGACCGCCTTGTCTGTGCGTATCAGGCGGCAGATGGTACCAGGAGTCTTCTCCCCCGCGAGTTATTTTCTATTTACTTTTAAAGGCACTATTTTAAAATTAGACGCAGGCTCCACCTTTCAGAACAAAGGCCGTTTCTCCCCTGGCATCGCAGAGCAAATTGCTGACATTTTGCCATCGGCCTTTGTTCCTTGATGGTTTCCTTCCACACTGTGTCCTTTATCATTTCCGTAAGTATCACATAATATTCACAAGCAAAGCATCAACCCTGGGGCCAGAGAGAATTAAAAGGAGGTGGATGTTTGCCTTGCACAAAGCTGACCCTGGTTGGATCCCCGGCACCCCATGGGGTCCTCCAACCACCGGGAGTGATCCTTGAGGGCAGACCAGGAGTAAGCTCTGAGCATCAACGGGGATAGCCCAAACCCTTGCCCCCCCCCACCCCCGCCAAGCCCATCAACCCCAATCATCTGTGTCTTCATATTCTTGTCAAGTTTTGCCACTTGGAACCTACTTTGTTCTTTGACCAAAAGAACCTACTCAGACCCGGGGGGTCTCACTCCTGGTCCCTGACACTTTCACTCTGGTCAGTTCCTGGGTCTGGCCCTGGCCTGGGTGACCATGTGCCTTGAGAAGATCAACTCTGGTAATTGAGTGCATCCCTGATTGTGGTACTTCCAGGGCGGGTGATGGCCGTCAGGTGTTTGTACAGGCCCTGAGAAGGTGTCCATTGTCTGTCTGTCCGTTAAACCTCCATAAAGCTGGGGACACAAGAGAGTCCCAGGGTACCTGCACAGGGGGAGGAATTGCCCACCTGGGCCTGATGGATGGAGTTGGGGGAACCTCCGGTTAGGAGAGGGACACAGGACGGGGCTGAAGGAGGTGATGGGGGCTCTGCCCGCAGGGTCGGCAGCCCCAGGTCAGTGCCTGTCCTCTCCCTGTCTCTCGCCACCCCCAGGAGTACCCGCTGGCGGCCCTGGCGGGCACTGCCTGCCATTGTGGCTTCCCCACCACGCGCTTCCCGCTGCACGACAGAGAGGACGAGCAGCTCTGCGCCCAGAAGTGCAGCGCCGAGGAGTTTGAGAGCTGCGGCACCCCCCGCTACTTCATCGTCTACCAGACGCAGGTCCAAGGTGAGCCCCGGGCAGGCGGGCAACCGGCGGGGCAGGGGGCTCTGTGACTCCATCCCCCCAGCCTCCCCATGGCCTCCATGCAGCGCTTTTCACAGCACCGTGGGGGGTACCTGGTGAGCGGGGGGCACCCAGCCCTTCCCCACACACCACCGCATGCTCCTGGGTTAGCTGCCACCCGCCCTAGGCCTGGCTTCCTCTTGCTGTAAAATAGGATTGTCAGTCATTGACCAGCCTCCAAGGGTCCTTCACAATGAGATTCTGTCCCTTTTCCTCTAAGTCCCTGTTCTCTCTTCCTTTCTTCCTTCCTTCCTTCCTTCCTTCCTTCCTTCCTTCCTTCCTTCCTTCCTTTCTCTCAATGATTATATATTTTTATGTTTTTTCTTTTTGAGTCACACCCAGTGATGCTCAGGGGTTACTCCTGGCTCGACACTCAGGAATGACTCTTAGCAGTGCTCAGGGGACCAGATGGGATGCCAAGGGTCAAACCTGGGTCAACCACTTGATAGGCAAATGCCCTCTCTGCTGTTCTATCATTCTGGCCCCCCCTTTCTTTCTTCAAGCCACTCTGTCCCTCTCTCCACTTCCTCTTCCTTTGTCATAGAATCTGCAGGGTCGGCAGCCCCAGGTCAGTGCCTGTCCTCAGCCGTCCCTCTCCAATTCTCTCTCCGGCAGCTCCCAATGTTCAATGATAAAACTGTGGTGGTGATGGTGACTGCGGTGGTATGGTGGCGGTAGTGGTGTTAGTCATGGTGGTGGCGATGGTTGTTAGAAGTATGATGGTGGAGTTGGTGATGAGGAGGTCGGTGATGAGGAGCTGGTTGTAGTGATGATGGTGATGGTGGTGGGAACAGTGATGGTGGTGGTGATGGTGATGATGAATGTGGTGGTAATGGTGGTGATGGTGGTGATGGTGATGGTGAAGATAGTGATGGTGATGGTCATGGTGGTGGTAATGGTGGTGATGGTGGCAGTGATGGTGGTGATGGTGGTTGTAATGGTGGTGATGGTGGTGATGGTGATGGTGGCAGTGATGGTGGTGATGGTAGTGATAGAGGTAGAGGCTCAATGATAAGATTTCTCCGGAACTTCCTTTGTGCCCCTGAGGGTTAAACCCTTCCTCTGCATCTTCGCCCTCGGTGCCCTCATCTCTTCCCTAAGGTGGGAGCCAGTCCCGTGCCCCCTTTCTAGGAAGGACGTGGAGACTCCGAGTGAGGGGCTTGCCCAAGGCCACAGCATTCATAACACAGCTAGACCAAAACACTCTCTGGGTGAGCAGGGCGGCATTGGGGAGGGGGCCAACAAGACCCCTAAAAGATGAGCCCAGTGTCTACCCATATGTCACCCGACGAGATGTGTGTCCTCTGCCAGGCTTCATCACACTGAGCACAGCCCCAGAATGACCCTCTGATCAGGCCAGCCCTGTGCCCGCCACAGCCAGGACACTGGAGCCCCCACGTGCTGGGGCCTGGCCAGTCCCCCACGAGGGCACTTTCCTTTCAGCGTTCTGACTCCTAGCCCCTGTTAGAAACCTCTGGTCACAGCCCAGAGAACACCTCACGCCCCCATCCAAACCTGGAGAACCAGCAAAACCCTTTCGGCCTCACCCACCCCCTCAGTCCCAGCTCGGGAGGCCAGGCACTGCCCGAGCACAGCAGGAGAAGGGAGCTGCCCCCAGCCTGCTCCCCCCAGCCCAGGGCGAGGGTGGCACCTTCCTGACGCTCAAAGGTGTTGCCAGGATCAGTGGCAGCTCTGCGCAAAGCTGCCCCCCTCTGTCCAATGCAGGGTGGTCCATGAGCCCCAGACCCCCACTCGGCTCTGCCAAGGCCCGCTCTGGGCTTGCTGCCCACGCCAGTGAGGCTGGGTGGGCCTCTGTGGGTTTCTAGGACCTGTGGGTTACTCTGTGCTCAGCTGCGTGGCCCCAGCCTGGGGGGACATCACAGACCGACCGATCAACTTCCCCTGGGGAAGGTGGATGGCTATGATGGGGTACAAGTGGGAGCCTTTTCCATCAAGAGCTTCCCTGGGGCTCGCCGTCCCACATGCCAGGGAGGCTGCGGAGATGCTCAGTTTAATCAGTCGCCCGGAGGCTGCCCTTGGCGCTGCCACTTCTGAGCACCTCCAGCCTGCAGGGCCCCAGTGTTCCCGTTCGCAGGTGCCTGCTGAGCCCTGGGGCCTTTCCAGCTGGGCAAGCTCAGCCTCCTGGAGTCCAGTGGCACCTGTGCTGTGACCACTGCCAACTTCCAGCTGGCACGGAGAGGCCTGGTCACTGGGCCAAGTCACAGCACTGGCCGGTGGCAGCGGGGGATCAGACTGAAGCCACCGAGCCCCGCGCCTCTAGCCCCATCTGCAGCATCTTCCCAGACTTTCCCGGCTCTGGCCACGTGCTCTTTTAAGTCATTTCTGCGCCCCGATGAGCAGCTGTGGGGGCTGAGGCTTGGAGAGGGGAAGAGTCGGGTGCTGGGTGGCACAGCCAAGAGGCCGGCCAGCCTGTCGGGGCCCCAGAGCTCTGTCTGGCTCCAGAGCTCCAGACGATTCCACCTTCAGCATCTGCGTGGACTTTCGAAGCTTAAGAACCAAATGGGAGGGGCTGGAGGGATGGCACAGTGGAGAGGGCGTTTGCCTTGCACACGGCTGACCAGGATTCAATCCCCGGCATCCCATATGGTCCCCCGAGCACTGCCAGGAGTGATTCCTGAGTGCAGAGCCAGGAGTAAACCCCGAGCATTGCCGGGTGTAGCTCAAAAAGCAAAAACAAAAGCAAAAATGAACCAAACAGGTGTTGGAGAGATTCTGCTTGTGGTGCCGGGTGCAGGCAGAACACAGGGAGCCCCAGGCTCGGTTCCTGGTACCTCATGGTCCTCCAAGCACTGCCGGGAGTGGCCCACTGAGCACAGAGCCAGGAGTAATGCTTATGCACCATCAGGCAGTGATTCCCAAGTGACATACAGGAGCTAAAGAAACTTCCTCTGATGTGATAAAAGCATCAGTCTTCCCAGAGAGGGTTTGAGCCCCCCAGACAGTGTTTGGAGAGTTTGTTTCCAGGGAAATCAAGAGGCCAGATTCTCCTTCCTTTCCTCCCAACATTTCATTATCAAGAAGAAAAGCAAAGCTCCTGGAAAAAGAAAATGGAATGATCCAAACTGGAGCCGGCACTGTCTTGCTTTTTTTAGTGTTCTGATCTAGAGCAAAGCATCAGGGGTCGGGGGAGGTGTGAGAAAGCAGCTTGCTGTGCCAGGGGAAACTGAGGCTGGGGAGAGGGCTGGTCCTTCCCTTTCACCTGTGGTGGAACCCTTCGGTCAGCCTGGGGTGGCTTGGGGACAGGGTAGTTGTTCCTGTTTTATAAATGGGGTGACTAGGGGCTGGAGCAATAGCACAGCGGGTAGGGCATTTGCCTTGCACACGGCTGACCTGGGTTCGATTCCCAGCATCCCATATGGTCCCCTGAGCACTGCCAGGAGTGATTCCTGAGCACAAAGCCAGGAGTAATCCCTGAGCATCTCCAGGTGTGACCCCCCCCCAAAAAAAGCAAAAAAAAATAGGGTTACTAGAGGCTGGCAAGGTTCCTCCCAAGGGCTCAGGAGCAGGGATTGGAGGAACAGTGGGCGTCCAGGTGCCCACCTGCCCCATCTGTGCCCTGCCTTTGCAGACAATCGCTGCATGGACCGACGGTTCCTCCCTGCCAAGTCCAAACAGCTCATCGCTCTGGCCAGCTTCCCGGGCGCCGGCAACACGTGGGCCCGCCACCTCATCGAGCTGGCCACTGGCTTCTACACGGGCAGCTACTACTTCGATGGCTCTCTCTACAACAAAGGTGAGGGGGACAACGGGGACAGAGAGACGGCTCAGCCGGTAGGGCGCTTGCCTGGCACACGGCCAACCTGGGTTGAATCTCTGGGACTGTATATGGTCCCCTGAGCCCTGCCACGAGTGACCCCTGAGTGCAGAGCCAGGAGTGAGCCCTGAGCACAGAGCCAGGAGTGAGCCCTGAGCACAGAACCAGGAGTGCGCCTTGAGCACAGAGTTGGGGATATCCCTGAGCACAGAACCAGGAGTGAGCCCTGAGTGCAGAGCCGGAAGTGAGCCCTGAGCACAGAGCCGGGAGTGAGCCCTGAGCACAGAGCCAGGAGTGAGCCCTGAGCACAGAACCAGGAGTGCGCCTTGAGCACAGAGTTGGGGATATCCCTGAGCACAGAACCAGGAGTGAGCCCTGAGCACAGAGCCAGGAGTGAGCCCTGAGCACAGAACCAGGAGTGAGCCCTGAGCACAGAGCCAGGAGTGAGCCCTGAGCACAGAACCAGGAGTGCGCCTTGAGCACAGAGTTGGGGATATCCCTGAGCACAGAACCAGGAGTGAGCCCTGAGTGCAGAGCCGGGAGTGAGCCCTGAGCACAGAGCCGGAGTGAGCCCTGAGCACTGCCTTCCCCCACCCCCCCAAAGATCAAGGTAAGGAGGCAGGGGGCCTTGGGAGTGCTGGCTGGGCCAGGGGAAGGGCTCGCCCAGGAGGCCTCGGAACTCCCCTTCCGAGTAGCTCCTTCCCTCCCCTTAGAGCCCGCACGCATTTCCTGAGATTCCGAGTCCCTGCCTGCATTCATTGGATCGGGCACATTTATTAAGCACCTACTATGTGCCTGGCACCTTCCCCTCTCTTAGGTCACTGCACATGTTTGCTGAGTCTCTCCTGTGTGCAGGGACTGAGACCCTGTCGGACCAGCAAGATCAGTTGTTTTCAATAGCCGGTCCCTGGCCCGGCCTTTCTGCTGCTCTGCGGTTCTGTCCAGCTGGCGGCATCGTGCTACGTGACTGACAGTCTGCCTGCTGGTGGGGTGAGGCTGAAAGGCAGTGCTCCGCTCGGAAGTGGAATCGGGTTCCCTTGGCAGACGTCGAGGGGGATCCTACTGTTTCCCTGGGTCTCGTCCACGCCGAGTCCGTTTCCTCCCCCCACAGAGGCTTTGCCCATTTGGCGGCCCAGCGGGCACCTGCAGAGCTCCCAGAAGCCCTGGCTGTGGACTGTGGGCTGTGCCACTGTTTGGTGCCCGGAACTGAGCCAGGTCTGCCTCTGTCTCCTGCAGAGAAGGTGCCAAGGCCAGGGCGGGGGGGTGGGGGGGGGGGCGGATAAGGTGCCACTGGTGTAAATGCTGAGACTGGAGAAGAGAAGCAATTTGGCCCGAGCGACAGAGATCTTACTCGATGGACCAGCGAGGACTGACCGTGAAGCATGTCCAGTTTCAAAGTTCACAGTGTCAGTATTCCACCTCCCAGAGATGCCGTTCCTGAGAGCCGGGGGTGGGGCAGGAGTGCCGGTGGGTGTGCAGGGAGCAGGGATGCCGCCTCTGAGGGGGGCTGAGTCTACAGGAGCAGCCGTCTTTGGCTCTGGGGCATCCTGTCTGCCTGCCACGGAAGCCCGGAAGACCGTTTCCTGGCTCTGTCGCTTTGAGCAGGTCACTGTACCTCTCTGGTCCTGCTTCCTCAGGCACAAATCAGAGCAGGCAGGAGGGACGCGTCCGGGTTGTCCTGCTCATTCATGGATCACTGATGCTCGTAGTGTGTGCCCCACGGAATCAAAGGTCGCGGTGAAAATCAAAGGCTCGATCAGAGGGTCCCGGCAAGGGTTCAGACCCAGAACAGTCTGCCTGATTCTCCCCTGCCAGAGTTGCTTTGCCGCTCACAGCTGGAACAGGATTTCAGACTCCAGGGAAGAAAAGGACAGTCGCGTTTGATGGCAACCAGCGCCGGGATCATAAACAGGAAAGGGGCCGGGGGACGGTTCTGGGCTGAGGTGCTTCTCTTGCGTGCAAATGACCCTGGTTCCAACCCTAACACCGCATAGGGTCCCCTGAGCACCACCGGGCGGTCGTGACTGAGCACAGAGCAAGGAGTAGCCCTTGAGTACCCTGGGTGTGGCCCAAACTGCTCCCCTCCAGCCCACCACCCCGTCCCCCAGGGGAAAAAAAAAAACCACCAGTGCAGCAAGATCTAATAGAATTTAGGGGATTTTGCCGGTTGGTTATCGCTGTTATCTGAGCATCAAGGGACGCGGAGTATCTCGGGGGCATTTTACTTTGGGCCTGATGGTCTCTGTTCACGGGCTGCCTGGGTTTCTCGAATGAGACTCCCGGAGGGAGTCTGGGAGCCCAGCGGGGAGAGCATGTGGGTTTCACTGGACAGGGGAGTGGGCTGGACTCTGCTCCACACTGCCAACCGGACCCTGGTCTCTCCCCGGCGCCCCTCACCACCAGCCCCCACCCCAGGCACGTCCTTCTCCCTCGGAGGCAGAGGAGCAAGCGGGAACAGGGCCAGCCGGGACACTGGCAGACACCCACCTCTCTCCCCATCTGGGTGGGGGAGTGTAGCTGCCACCCTCAGACCTTCCAGCAGCCCCTCCAGGCACCCACACATGACCACTGACCTGGTTGCCACGTACCATCCTACATAAAGCAGATTCACAAAACTAAGAAGACTCAGACACTTTGGGGAAATTATTGTGTCGGCCACATAGTAGGTGCTCATGAAACATGGCCTCAGGGAACAAGTGAGAGAAGGCTGGTAGGTGTGTGGACACCTGGGGTACCCTCAGTGGGACGGGGGAGGGAACCTCTTGGCGGCCTGGCCTCACCAGCTGTGTTCTCACCCCCTCCCGTGCTGGGGGCAGGATTCAAAGGTGAGCGGGACCACTGGCGCAGCGGGAGGACCATCTGCATCAAGACACATGAGAGCGGCCAGAAAGAGATCGAGGCCTTCGACGCCGCCATCCTGCTCATCCGGAACCCCTACAAGGCGCTCATGGCCGAGTTCAACCGCAAGTACGGCGGCCACATCGGCTTCGCGGCCCACGCACACTGGAAGGGCAAAGGTATGGCGGGGAGGGCCGGGCCTGGGGGCCGGGGGCTGCAGAGCCAGGGGTGCCCCTTCGAGGAGAGCTGGGGGCACAGGAAGGGCATGGGGTGAGGCTCCAGGGTTAGCTGTCTGCCGAATAGGGCTGTGCTATAAACACACACACAGGTACAGAGGTGCACACAGAAACACGCATACACACACAGCGACCCGAGACACACACACAGATACAGAGACAAACAGAAACACACATACACAGCGACCCAAGACTCATAAAGACACATCGAGAGAAACATGTCCACACGAAGAGAGACACACACACACACATACAGACACACACATTAAAAAGACACATATACACAGAGACACACAGACACATACACGAAAGCACAGGCATAGACTCATGCCTGCACAGACACAATCACACACACACAAAAACACACAGACACACAGAGACACAAAACACACAGATACACACAAACAGAGGCACACATACACAGAGAGACATGCCCACACATAGTCACCCACACACATATCAACACAGACAGAAACACAGACCCCCAGAGATACACAGATAGACACATACACAGAAGCACACGGAAACACATGCACAGACACAGTCACACTAATGCACAGACATACACACATATATACACGGACACCTACACGTATAATCACATGGTCACAGACACACAAGCACACACAGGCCTACACACAGAAATACACACACACACACACACACACACACACACACCCCTTCAAGGTTCTGGTGTGGTTCAGGACACACACACACACTCCACATGGATATTTCTTGGGTTCAGATCTCAGTTCTTCCCCCTGCCGCAAGAACCATCTTCACCCCCTTGATCCGGAGAACCTATCTGTAAAGTGTGGGGTCGTCATCACTGCGGGGAAGGGTGATCTCTAGAAATCGAACCCTCTCAGATCACTCAGCAAGGACCCGAGTGCTAGTCCGGAGTGGAGGCTGCTTGCCTTGTAGACGGCCGAGCTGGGTTCCATCCCCAGCACCCCACGTGCCCCCCTACCCCCCACCAGGGGTGATCCATGGGCACAGAGCCAGGAGTCAGCCCCAAACACCACCAGGTGTGGCCCAAAAACCAAAAGATGAAAAATAAACAAATCTACCCGGTAGGGCTCGAGAGAGAGCCGGGGATTCTGTGCTTGGTGCAGCCGAGCCCAGCCAAGCCTGGGGACTTCCAGGTCCTGAGGGGCACGGTGGGGTCCTCTGAGCCTCAGAGCCCTTGGGGAGACTCGGCCCAACACCCGGGCCCATTCTCGTCTCCCACCTCCACCCGCCCCCTCTGTCCTGCCCTCCCGGGACTGGATATACTAAGTGGGTCACTAACTCATCAGCTGCCCGCTGCTGGCCACACCCTCCAGATCGACATCATTGATCAGCCCCCAGGGCTGGCCTCATTGGGGGGGGGGGGTTCTAGTGCATTCAGGCACACTCTGCCCCTCCGCCCGCCCGTCTCCCTCTCTCCCTGTGGGGGTGAGGGCTCAGACACGTGGTGACTTTTGCTCCCTCGTGGCCAAGAGAGCTGCAGCCAATATTTGCAGAGTCAGAGGTGAACCCTGGGCCGGATCTGTGGGTGCCCGTGCCAGGAAGCGATGATTGCCGTGTGAAAGGACCAGGAGGTCACTCAGCTCCGGGGTCCTGAGTCCTGCTTGCATCTCGGAACCCCAAGGGTGTGGGGGTTGGGGGACCACCGTGCCCAGGACATGGTCAGACATCAGCACAGCAGGTCCCCCAGCAGGCAGCACTAAGTGGGGAAACTGAGCCCCAGAGAGAGGCAGGCATCTGCCAGGGTGATGAAGTGTGTGGTGGTGGGACTGAACTCTAGCACTCCACCTCCTGGGCACCCCGTTGTCCCCCGGGGGAGGGAGATTCAGGCAGGGACAGGACTTGGCGCTCCGGGTCTCCTGCCAGCCTCCTCTGAATGGAAGCATGGGGCCAGACCATTGCAGTGGGGAACACCACCCAGGAAGGAAGGCGGGCAGGGCCCCCTGAGCCCCAACCCAGGCTTGCTCTTACCTTGTGGGGAGACCCTGAGGCATGTGCAGATCTCTGCCGTAGCCCCTTGCCTCAGGTTCATACTCATTCCAGGGGCCCCTCGTGTCTCTTGGTCCTTACTCACAACCCCAGAAACCGACCCGGAGGGGAGGTGGCGTCCAGGCAGCCTGAGCCAGAGGATTGCAGGGGGTGGAAGAAGGGGGCACGCCTCTCCTATCGGGGGTCTAGGGCTTGCTTTGATGGAGGTGGGGGTGTGGGGGGCTGTCCAGCAGCTCCTCCCAGGCTTGGCAGGTTCCAGTGCTCTTGCCCAGCCCCCCCAAAGAGCCCACTCCCCACCCTGTTTCCTTTCCTGGGCATCAGCATCCTCCTGTGTGTACAGAAACAGAATCCCGTTGGGATTCCTAAAGGCAACCCCCAGGCTCACTCCCACCCCCAGGCCCACCAAAAGGAAGTGCTAGGATAGGGCTGCCTCTGGCCTGCTTTTAACCCCCACGGCTCTGGGTGGCTGTAGGGAAGCACCTCTCAGGCCCACCTGAGGTCACTGGATCAAACGTGCATTTTAATGAGATTCCCCCAGAAGCTCCAAGGATTGTAGCTGTAGCACACCCTTGGCCCGGAATGTCCTGCCCACACACAATCACACACACACACACACACACACACACACACACATACACACAACCACACTCACACAATCACACGCACACTCTTCGGGTTCCAGAACATTAATTTTAGAGTCTCCCTGGAGTGGGTCCAAAGCAAAGTTTTATGTGAAATGATTGCGCAAGGTGAGTTGTCCCAGTTCTGTTTAATGAAACAGAGACCGTGTTTAATGATTCTCCAGGGAATTAAGTGCAGTTCAGCTATTAATCAGGCCAGGGACCTTCTGTGGCAGGAAGATAGGGGAGCAGCGGTCAGTGAGCCCGTGTGCGTGCATGTGTGCATCCCAGACTGTGTGTATTTGCGTGCATGTGTGCGTGCAGAGTGCATGTATGCATGTGTGCGTGTATGATGTATGTGTGTGCATGTGTGCATGCAGAGTACATGTATGTATGTTCATGTGTAGTGCCTGTGTGCACAGTCCTGTGTGCAGAGTGCATGTCTGTGTGTGTATGTGGAGTGTGTGTGCAGTTTTTTGTGCAGAGTGCATGTGTGTGTGCATGTGGAGTGTGTGTAGGTATGTGTGCGTGCCAGAGTGAGTGTATGTGTGTATGCATGTGGAGTGCATGTGTGTGTGCATGCCAGAGTGTGTGTGTGCAGTTGTGCATGCAGAGTGCATGTATATGTGTGAGAATGTTTCTGGCAGAATCCATCCTCATTACTGTGTCTGAGGCTGCCATGGGCAGACACAGACCCCCCCCACCCACCCCCCTGAAGTTTTCCTCCAGCAACTGATTGAGGATCACCCTAAAGTCGGGGTCTGTGTGTTACTGGGCAACCGAACACCATCTCCCTCCTCAAGACCTGGGGGGACAATCATCCAAACCACCAGGGATGTTGTGGGGGTGACTCAGGAGTAGGGAACTTACCAAAAAAAAAAGAAGCAGAAACAAAGCTTAGACTTTATAAAAGCTGCATTTTCCCCCTAATCACTCAGATACAGCTGCTTTTAATCCATTATAACAGTATGGGTCCAATTAGACAGATATATTGTAAATAATCTGCTTTAAGGTTAAAAAATGCAAAGTCACTGCCATAAATATTTACCAAGCAGCCTGAGAACAAAATCCTCACAGCAGTGCCTACAGCCAGTGTGTGTTAAGAGTCGCTGCCCACAGACACCCATCTGCATCCCCACCTGTTGTTCCCTCCACTTCCTCATCCTCCCACCCAGAGAGCCCTTCATCACCCAGGATGATGGCTACTACACAGAATAACTATGGCCGCACAGGGTAGCCCCGTGGTTAAAAGCCCAGACTTCAAGCCAGACTGATTGACCTCAGATCCCTGCTCTGCCAATCATTAGCTGTGTGGCCTTGAGCAAATGCCTTGCCCTCCCTGGAGGCTCCTGTTTCTCTTCTCTTAAGGGGGATGAGGAGGAGGTGCCTCTTCATGGGGAGGGACACGTGGAGTCAATAACTATATATAACTATATATTTGGTTTTGGGACCACACTCAGCTGAACTCAGGGCTTACTCCTGGCTCTGTGCTCAGGGATCACTCCTGGTGGTGCTCAGGGGATCATACAGGGTGCCGGGGATTGAACTCTTATCAACCATGTGCGCGGCAAGCTCCTTACCTGCTGTACTATCTGTCTGGCCCCTATTATATATTTTTTTTATTGTATAGCACAGTGGTAGGGCGTTTGCCTTGCACGCAGTCAGCCCGTCCAAGCCGGGTTCGATTCCTCCACCCCTCTTGGAGAGCCTGGCAAGCTACCGAGAGTATCTCGCCCTCACACCAAAGCCTGGCAAGCTCCCCATGGTGTATTCGATATTCCAAACACAGTAACAAGTCTCAAAATGGAGATGTTACCAGGCCCGCTTGAGCAAATCGATGAACAATGGGAGGACAGTGTTACATACCGGTACAACAACAGCAGAAAACATCACACAACACAGTAACAGGCTATAAGGCTGTGCCTCCTCAGAAATGTTAGAGTTAACCCCACCCCCAGGGAAGGACCAGAGTGGTCAAGGCGAGAGCTCCAGAGATAGAGCACGTGACTGCACCCCATGTGGGTTCCAGAGGTCCTGGCCTGGTTGGACCCTGAGCAGACAGGGGCCATGGTGGGAGGGACCCAGAAAGCCCAATGACTTCAAGGCTGTCATGATGGTAAATGATGACATCCACTGCCCTGGCCACTGACCGGTGGGTGGCCGCTGGGCCCACGTAGCTCACACAGCCCCTGTCCCTGTGTCTGCAGAGTGGCCAGAGTTCGTGCGGAACTATGCCCCATGGTGGGCCACCCACACGCTGGACTGGCTCCGGTTTGGCAAGAAGGTGCTGGTGGTTCACTTCGAGGACCTGAAGCAGGACCTGTTTGTCCAGCTGGGCCGCATGGTCAGCCTGCTGGGCGTGGCTGTCCGGGAGGACCGGCTGCTCTGCGTGGAGAGCCAGAAGGACGGCAATTTCAAGCGCTCGGGGCTGCGGAAGCTGGAGTATGACCCCTACACCGCCGACATGCAGAAGGCCATCTCTGCCTACATCAAGATGGTAGACGCCGCGCTCCGGGGGAGGAACCTCACGGGGGTCCCCGACAACTACTACCCCAGATGATGCGTCCGACGGGGGGTGGCCAGAGTCCTCGCCGAGCAGGCCACCCCCACCAAGCCCCCCGATCTTTCCTCTCTCGGGTGCAGAGGCCACCCCCTGGGCTGTTTTTGCCTCCCCTGAGTTTCCTGCATGACAGTGGAGACTCGTGGGAAGAGACTGTCCAGACGCTCACCCCCAGCCCCGTCCCCACGTGCCCCTGGAGCTGGGAAAGGGCGCCAGGGAGCTGCAGCTGCATGGACACCATTCTGTCTTTTAGGGGCCCTGTCCACGCCACTCTGACTTGTGAAAGGGGGTCCCCGAGTCATGCTGAGTGTCCTCCCCTGGGCGGGGAGAGCTGAAGAAACTTGCTTTAAGAAGTGGTCCTGGACCCCTGCCCCACGGCTGAGCTTTTAAGGCCTCCCTTTCTCCTTCCCGCCCTAAAGTGCTGGCACCCAGGGGGACCCCGGCCACCTTCAGTCTGAGGAGAGGTTCCAGGGATGCTTCCCTGTGGCCCCGGGTTTGGGACGTTCTGGGCGGCGGGAGGCAGTGGTGCTCACGTGGGGTCTTCCGTGTTGGAACCCAACCCCAGGCCATGCTGCTCCTGAGAAGAAACTCTGCTGGCCTCGTCCACTCTTGGACCAGGATTCTGCCAGACTGGGGCCTGTGGCCTTGGGGCCCTGTACTCCACCCTCAAGGGCCTCAGTTTACCCCCCACTCTGAGGCCTGCAGCATCTTAGCAAGAGCGAGAGCCTCCGTGGCACTGTGGCACATGGCAGATTCGGTACTCGGATCTGACACAACCCTTCTCGGGCTCCTCTCCGCGGTCCCTCTGTGCTCCTGGTGTGGGAGGGCATCCAGGGCACCACACTATGAGCTCCCACCCCCTGTCGAGCCCACCACTGCAGCATTCACCTCTCCTGGCCATCAGACAGGGGAGGGGGGACCCTTCATGTCCACACACGCCCTGTGCTCCAGCCCAGACATCAGACCAAAGGATTCCCAAGGACCAGAGCCCTGACCATCTCTCTCAGAAGGCGCCCACCTGGGGCTCCTCGCTCCCCCCACCTGTGTTGCTTTTCCAGCCCCCAGCCCCCACACACCTGCTCCCCACCACATCGACGCAAAAGCCATAGGTCCCAGCCCTTTGCCTCCTGTCTGGAGCTGCCCTCCCCCCAGTCCCGCTGGAGCCGTGTGGTGCGGGAAGGCTCCCTCCCAAACAGCCAAGAGACTGGAGAAGGCGCGTGCAAAGAGATATATTTTTTTAAGAGGAATACGACTAATTCATTCCCACCCCCGGGAACCCGCCATGCAAAGAGGAAGACCCAGGGGTGGGGCTCGAGGCTTCCCTTCCGGGACCCCCTTCGCTGTAGGCAAGGGGCCACTCCAGAGCCAGGGCTGGGGGGCTCTGAATGTATTTTGTACCGTGTCCCACCCCCGCCACCCAGGCGACTTTCTAGGCTTCTCTCTCCCCAGGAGAGGTTCTGGCCTCCCCTCCCCCTGGGAGGTCCCTCTCTCCGGGAGACTCGGCCCAACACCCGGGCCCATTCTCGTCTGCGGTCACTTCAGACCACAGTCCCGTCTGTCTCTCTCTGAAGACTCCTCAGGTCAACACCGTCATTAAAAGCAAGTTTTGTTGATAATTTAACCCTGTGGCAGAGTGTTGTGTTGGGCGGGTCCAGACAGTTGGTGCTTTTCTGCGTGGTTGAGCCTCGGTTTAGGACCTGGATATGACAGAGAGGGGACGTAGGCAGAGAATGTCCTAAGGCACACAATTGTTCTCATACCTGTAATGGTCATGACGGCCAGGATCCGTGTGTGCAGTTCCTCTGTGCCACTAGAGCACAGGCCCCAGGGGGAAGCCACGATGGTCCCATCTCTGTCGGGGATGGGGGTTCCCGGGTGCAGCAAGGTCACACCTGCATGGAGGCGAGTCGTGTGGCCACGGCCCCTGATGACAGTGGAGGGCTGACAACCATGTACATTTTGCCTTTGGTGACCATGGGTTGGGCGGGGGTGGGGGGGGAGGCTAAGAAGATTCTAGAAGGATGGATATGTCCTGGCATGGTTGGTGAAGGGTTCCTGAGGGTGGGAGCGTCTCATGGTATTTGCGAGTGTGGGGGGTCTCTGAGTGTGGGTGCTGTGTACTGGAGAGGCGTCGGTGAAAGGCTGAGGGGTGAAGTGAGCAGCCCCCGAGGTGCATCAGTGTCCAGACCTGCAGTGGCCTGGGGGGAGCCTCGTGTCCCCCCTTGGAGGGAGAGGGGAGCTCAGGAGTTGCTTTTTCTACCCTGTCTTGGCTGCCTGAAGCTCCGGAGGAGGGAAGGAACTGCTGGGATGACAGGAGACTCGTGGGGTTTGTCTCACCTGGAGACTCCTGTTGGCGCTCCAGGTTCTTCTGAGATGACCAGCGGGCCCTGAGCTAACCTCTGACCCCAGTCTCAAGCCAGGCCTTGGTCCCAGGCTGAGCTCCAAGGCCAGCATCTCCCCGCTGGGTCACAGAGAAACTCCCATCCCGGTCCCAGGCTGAACCTGACCTGGAACCTGAGCCATCCCACAGCCCTGCTCCCAGCCACACCTCTGATGCCCGCTGCCCACTGAGTCTGCGCCAGGCCCAAAGCCCCCCACGACACCCACGGACAGTGTGGCCCTGAGCAGGCCGAGAGCAGTGTGGTTCCGAGCCCCGTTTGGACCACCCAGCCCACTCCTGATCAGGCCCGCCTCGACCCTGGGCTCAGGCTGAGCCTGAACCAACAGGCCCATTTCCCATCACCTCTAAGTCAGAACCCATACCAGCTCCTCAGCAAGGGGGCTCCTCCTGGGGTCTCACAGACTCGGGGATCCTCACCCCACAAGACCCTCCCTGGGGTGGGTGGGATGCTTCAGCCCCTCAGGGCAGCGAAGGGGCTGACACTGATGTCCTAGCAACCTCCTCCCTGGTCTTTTTATCAGCCCCAGCTACCACTGTGAGTCCAATCTTGAGATCTCAGTCTTGATACCTCAACTCTTGGTATCACAACATAAGACCCCAAAGGAAGCAAAGCATTCATTCATTCATTCATTCAACACCTGTGCACCGAGTGTCTGGTCTGTGCCAGGAACAGCTCTAACTTCCAAGGATTTAAAAAGAAACAAAGAGACCCACCCCTCCCCCCCAAACAACAGTCCCTCAAGAGTTGAAATGTTGGGACTGGAGTGATAGCACAGCGGAGAGGGCATTGGCCCTGCACGCAGCCAACCCGGGTTCGATTCCCAGCATCCCATGTGGTTCCCGAGCACCGCCAGGAGTAATTCCTGAGTGCAGAGCCGAGAGTAACCTCTGCATCACCAGGTGTGACACCCCCCCTAAAAAAAATAGAAGAGTTGTGATGTCACCAAGTCCTAAGTTGGGGCTTGTAGCTGGTCAGAAAGATTTTTGGAAGCTGGATGGTGGGGCAGGGAAGGCAAAGGACTGGAGTCACCTCCACAAGGTCCTTTGGAACCCCAATATCTGTGGGGGGGGCGTTGCAGTCACAGACGGGAGTCTCAGAGGTGGGCAGCAGAGCTGGACTGGCCGCTGTCCTCTGCTCCCAAGAGCACAACATCCTCCCCAGGGTCCCCACCACAGGGACCACCCCATCCTGCTGTGGCCCCAGGGACCTGAGAGCCGCATCCGGCAGCCCTGGGCTGGGCCTGCACCCCCAATGTCTACAGCGACCCGGGACCTGCTGCAGACCCGTTCTCTGCACGTGAGGGGGCAGGGGCTGCTGGGGGACCGCCCAGCAGTGGGACTGCCCCTCTCCAGAGACTGCTCCCTGCCCCCACCTTCTCTCTGGCTCTGCTTTTCTTCCCTTCCTCCTCTCTGATGGGGTGAGCCTCGCGCTTCCCGCCTCTGTTGTTACTTTCTTCAGCTGCTCATTAAACCTCGTCTCTTTTCTTTCTTCTCTCTCTCTCTCTCTCTCTCTCTCTCTCTCTCTCTCTCTCTCTCTCTCTCTTTTTCCTCATTTTGTCTGTGTTGTTCTTGACCTTGGCTTCTGTTGGTGCCAACACCTCCCCGGTTCTTGCTCCCTCTCCCTCTTTGTCCCCTCCACGGCCCCCTCCTCCCCATCTTCCTGGAAAGTGTGTGTGTGTGTGGGGGGGGGGGGGTGACTGCAGGATCCAGGCGCTGGAAAACAAATGCTACCCAGGCTGGTAACCAAGGAAGTGGTTTCCTTAGCAACGGAATCTGCTCCATGGGCCAGTCCCTTAGCTATTACTCTAAGTGTAGGGGGGAAGGGACAGCCGGCCCAGAGACAGGAGCAGGGGGACCATGAAGGGGCCAGTGGACACAGAGCCACTCAGTGCACTGGGGGTGACACTCAAAAGTATGAGGAGGTGAGGTCAGGGAGAGGTGCAGGAATGGCATGGGCAGGGGGAGGAGAATTGTGGGATGGCAGAGAAAGCCAAGAGGGGGCCCGAGGGGGTCTCTGCCTGGGTAGGTCTTCGCTGAAGGTAGAGTTTGGGGGTGCAGAGAGGCTGGGAGGGTGGGAGAGCAGATGGAAAACTGACTCTGCTCCCGTTCCCCAAAGTTCCACCTAGTTGGGTGACATCGAGGGAGAGAATGTGGAGACAGAAACAGGAGCCTCTCATGTCATTTCCCTGTAGACGGTGATGCTGAGGGCCCAGAGACTCTCTGCGGGGTAATGGATTGGGGTCTGACTACTGCCGGCCTTGGATCGGGACCCGAAAAAAATCCCAGAACCCTGTCTGGAAGCCAGGCCAGACAGACAACCAGGGCAGGGCAGAGAAAGAGACGCTGGGAGAGAATGCAGGGCGGGAAAGGGAGAGAGAGCTAAGCCAG
The DNA here is from genome assembly GCF_029834395.1 of Sorex fumeus. Classification (NCBI taxonomy): domain Eukaryota; kingdom Metazoa; phylum Chordata; class Mammalia; order Eulipotyphla; family Soricidae; genus Sorex; species Sorex fumeus. Next base: position 647,044 of record NW_026606082.1, read on the forward strand.
TGATTTGGCACTTTCCCCCGTGGGAAAACAGAAAATATGTTCCGTTTTGCAGGAACGAGGAAGGGGGTGGGGAAGAGGGGAGCGGCCCGTGCACGATTGCTTTCGCGGCTATAAATAACTGCCCCCACAGAAAACACCTGTCAAGACGCATCCACTTCCAGAGAAAGGCACCGTGGCCCCAGTCAGGGCTGATATTTAAGTGACGGGGCTGGGGGGTGGGTGGCGGAAGAGCACAGGGGGCGAAGGGCAGAGAGTTGATCAATGAAACACGGAACCTCGCTCTGTTCCCAGAATGCAATCAAACGTGCTGGCGAGGAGGGCTGTAAATCTGAATGATAATAATATCCATCCCCGCGAAAGAACATGTTTATTTATCATGTTTGTGCGTTTGCTATTCCCCCTCAAATTTATCGTCTGCAATCTGCCAGCGTGCAGAGGGAGAAAGCATGGAAATGAGGGCCAACTGGTAGACCACGGAGGTGGGGGAAATGATCAAATATTTATCCCCTTGCCCTCCCTCCAACTCCGGTTGCCTTGCATCCAATTTCAGAGGAAGGTGGGGATTTCTTCGAATGGAGCCTGTATGCCTCTATTTCAGGTCTCAGACAGCTCAGTGGAATGAACACTTATTCTGGAATGAAATGTGCTGCCAAAGGATTTTTGTGTTTTCTTGGAGGCATTTGCTAAGCAATTGGGGTGGGGTGGAGGGAGAGAGGAGGGGGGAAGAAGAAGAAGAAGAAGAAGAAGAAGAAGAAGAAGAAGAAGAAGAAGAAGAAGAAGAAGAAGAAGAAGAAGAAGAAGAAGAAGAAGAAGAAGAAGAAGAGGAGGAGGAGGAGGAGGAGGAGGAGGAGGACGAGGAAGAAGAGAGAGAAGAGGAAGGAGAAGGAGAAGGAGAAAGAGAGAGAGAGAGATGTTGATCCTGTTGGTGGATGAGACTTTGCTGTATCCTATGATGGAAGGTTTATTTTCTGTTTTGGGGCCACACTCAGCAGTGCTGAGGGCTTACTCCTGATTCCACACTCAGGCATCACTCCTGGTGGTCTCAACGGACCATATGGGTTGCTGGGGATTGAACTCAGGTTGGCTACATGCAGGGTAAGTGCCCTACCTGCTGTACTATTGCTCTGGCCCCAATAGAGGGATTTTAAATTTCCTTCTGAGACCTGATTTATGTTCCATTCTGAATTCATCACAGTTGCCTGGGCTTCAGAAATTTGGAATTCAGACTCTCTGAACCCCATTTTCTGAAAGGCAAAGAGTGGGTGTCCGGGGGTGGGGGTGGGGCTTGCTTAGTAGTTGAGATGTGCCTGCATGGTACATGTTGGGTCTGTTGCCTCCCCCCAAGCCCGGGCCCGGACGGAGGAGCTGTCACTGTCCTCCTGTTGTTCATCAATTTTTCTCAAGCGGACCCAGTAACGTCTCCATTGGAGACTTTGTTGTTACTGTGTTTGGCATATCGAATACAGCATGGGTAGCTTGCCAGGCTTTGCCATGCGGGCAAGATACTCTCGGTAGCTTGCCAGGCTCTCCGAGAGGGGCGGAGGAATCAAACTCTGGTCGGCCATGTTGGCTGCATGCAAGGCAAACGCTCTACCGCTGTGCTATCGCTCCAGCCCAGCACAGAGTATTAATGTTGTCATCCCTGCATCCAGGGATGGATGGGGAGATCCTACAGACCCCCCAGTGTCCCTGGTACAGACTTGGTTCTAAGGTGGTTTTCTGATTAAGGGAATCCAGGAAGATTAAAGGATGTGCAGAGAAAAGACACAAGTCATCAGCCAAGGCAGACTTGTCATTCCCTCCACAGTTTTGAATGTGATCTGGAGAAATTCAGGAATGTTCTTGATCATGCCCTCTGCTGTGTGGATCCCCATGGTGGGTGGTTGGAGTCGCCCCCTCACACCAGGTCTCAAGAACCAATTGCACACACCTCTTCAAAAACCCACATTCAGGGGCCATAGTACAGTGGGTAGGACACTTGCCTGATCCCTGGCATCACATCTAGTCCCCCAAGCCCACCAGGGATGATCCCTGAGTGCAGAGCCAGGATCGGCCCTAATCACTGTCAGGTGTAGCCCAATCCTTGCCCTCTGCAAAAATCCACATTTTGCGGTACAACAGTGGGTGGAAATTGGTTATGGCAGGAAGAGTTATGCCATGAAACTCTTTGATGCTTCAAATGAGGTGGGTTTAGGGATGGTGAGGATCGGTCAGTTGTTGAAACTTCATCAGCACACCACTCTCAGTGGGCGCAGACACACAACTTACTGCCTCTGAGCTGACCCCGTCCCTCCCAGTCTTCATCATTGGGCCTCTCCATCTCTGTGCAGTGTGGCTTCACAGTGCCTGCTCTCCCACGCGGCCTCCACGCCGCGAAGACCAGATCCAACCCCACTGTGAGCACTTCGGATGTCCCTCCCGAGGTCATGTGCCCAGGGGAGTGGATGAGGAGTGGGCATACTCAGGTGGGCAGAAACCGTCCCTTCCCCTCCAAGGAGGTTCACTCATCACCTTATCGGGCACGACGAGGTGCTGAGTGAAAGAAAAAGCACATCCATTACATGGCACACCACCCAGGGTGTATCAGCACCCACGGACTTTGGTAAAGGGGAGTGGAGCATTCCCACACCCCCATCCCCATATGATGGTCAAGGATGGGGGGTCGAGACCCCTACACCAGCATGGGGATGATAAGAACAGCCAATGCTTGAGTGAGCCGAGTGCTGGGCCTTACCCGGGGAGTTGTAAAAGGAACCCCCCTCCCCATTGAGACCGAGGCTCAGTGAGGTTAAGTCTGTTGTCCCACATCACACAGCTCAGAAATGATGTGCCAGGACTTTGTGCTCAGGCCAACTCCCTTTCCTGGTTTTGGCACACAACACCCTGCATTGCCCAGGACTTATTCCCATTTCAGTGCTCAGGGATCACTCCTGGCGGACTTAGCTGGGGCCAGGGAT